>NC_135331.1:147599464-148222812 GCF_023851605.1 Tamandua tetradactyla | reverse complement strand
GACTGGAAACATAAATTGACTAAAAACCTGCCCTGAATATTCCCTGGCTTTTGGTTTCAAAACTTAAACTCAGAAAGATTTCTGCAAAGTTTTCCAAGATTAGGCAGGAAATTATATTGGGGGTTGTAAAAACAGCAGAGTCTGTGTCCTTCTCTACCAAATGCCCCGGGAGGATAGCAGGATGCAGTGAGCAATTGTTTTATGGTGTCTTGAGGGAGGCTGACCGGCTCCACCAGCATTTCCAGGCTCAGCAGATTCCAGGAAGCAAGACCAGCCTGGAACTGGAAAACCTTGACAACCATGAGGACATCAGGGTGATGAATGTGGGCTGAAAACTAAAGGGCATCCTTGAGCATGTCATTGCATATGAAATTCTGGGCAACCTTATTAGCCTACTCAGCAAGAGGGTTCCAATAATGAATGAGACTGAATTCCCGGCTACCCTGGAGAAATGGGAGTTCAAGGTAATTAATGCTCTATCGGTTTTCATAAAAAGAATGCCACGTTTTGTGCAACTGAGTTTGTGGGGGTAGGGGGGTGGGGAGAGAGAGAGAGACCCTAACCTCACTTTGATCATTCAAGCAGATGAAGGAATTCTTGTTTTAGAGATTGAAGTAAAGAGATGACAATGATAATGGCATACCTACTCTCCACAATATCCATACAAACCAGAATTAAACTGACCTAACTTCAATAAATTTTTCTCCTTCACATTACTGCATTTAAAAATATCATATCTCAGAGGGCTCAGTAAGTCGATTGCTTATTGACTTTCTAGCAGGTCCATATAGTGTAATGAGTCTTTATATCTCTATTTTTAAATTGCTTATTGGATTTTTTAAGATTAAACAAAGCATATGAGAAAAATTACAGTGTTGGAAATTGGGAGAGTTGGCCAAATGAGTGCATTAGTTTCCTATCATAACTATATTTAAACTATCCAGAATAAATATTAAAACACTAGAAAGGTTACTTTTAAAAAGATTCTTACAAGAAGGAGTTCTTTATAAACTATCTTTTTACAATTTTAGTTACTGTAATGTGAATTTTTATCCCCATATAAAAGGCTAATGGCCTTCTCCAGATTAGCTAATAAAGTCAGTTACCAGCTTAAATGAATTTGTTGCCATTATCTAAGGGTTGTAATGATACTTTTCCCCAAGACCTTAGAAATAAAAGTTAAAAGTCAGAACTTTTGACTATGATATGGCACAATCAGAATAATAATATATAAGCAAAACTGATATAATCACTCCTTCACTTAAAATAATTTCAGAGTTTCCATTTATTCTTAGGAATAGAGACCAACATTTTAAATAGGGCCTACCAGTTTCTACATTGCTCGACTCCTGATAATCACCCCAGCACCTTCCACCTGGTGCTTTTCCACTGCTTCTTGCACTCTCCACATGCTTTGTTTCCTTAGTCAAGAACACCTACCTCCCGCCACCTGTCTGCCTTACCTGGTTAACCCCTATTCCGTCTCCTGATCTGTAGATTCTACCATAGAAAACTGCACACCTTCCTCACACTCATCATTCATGCCATCACTTAATCAATGTTGCACTTTCCCTAAGTGTTTCATATATTCACTGTTGAATCTCTATCGTCTAGCATTGGCATCTCAGAATCTTATCTGTTGAAGGATTGACTGACTTCATCATCACTGCCCAACCCCAGCCACCTTTTCCACCACCTTCCAGACAGTGTGAAGAGAGTTTTCTTCTTGAATTTAGGAGAAGGGACTGTCACTGCTCACCATCATGATGGTCCATGTATAAGATAGGGACTGGTTCATTTTTTACCTGTAAATATTACTTTTGTTTTGGGAAAGTATTTTTTTCCCCACCCAACCAGCTTAGATAAGAAAAACCTCTAGTAAAGCTTGAATTTTCTTCCATTCCTTGCATTTTTTTCTTGATAGAAATCACCCCTTGGAAAACAATAGTACTGAAAGATAACACAGTGCAGGGAGCACATAAAGAATATGATTAAAAGTTGTCTAGTGCCTCAGATAAAACCTTTTTTAAAAAACCAAATGACCTTTATAGAAATTTTTAAATGAGAGAAGGTACATTTTCCAGAACAAATGACCCAGAACATAATACAATCAGTTTTCAATGTACCTGTTTAGTGCTTCTGGTGAAATTTTCTTATCAAGTCCTACTGAATTTGCCATTATCTGCCTGCTATACCTGAAAATAAATGATCAAAAACCATGCCTTACATAATATCTGAAATCCGTTTTAAATATAAGCATTATTTAGTAAACATACTATATTCCACTTTAAGTGCAATGATAGATTCTTTTGCATTTATTTTCATAGCTTTCTGAACTATTTAGCAGAGTTTAGCTCAATTTGTAAAACCAAAAATAGAAAACTGTTTAGATCACACTTATTCTGGTCTTTTAAACTACTTACTCTGTTGTAGCTATACAATACAACTAAAAAATATGTGGTTTGAGTACTGTGAGGCTTTCTATTCATTCGAGCCAAGTTCTACATTATATTTCTCCCCTTGCTACCACCAAATATGGGATCAATTTATTAAAAAAAAAACAAAAAACAGTCTTTGTGCTACCCCTATGAGTCCATCCTCCAAGCTATATAAAATTAACTCCAAACTCCTTTTGTCTTTGTCTCAAAGTTTTTTTTTGTTGTTCTTTCTTAGTTGTATGTCTTCTATTCCTAGGTGAATGCAGTAAAAAAAAAAAGAAAAAGAAAAACCACGTAAGAATTCAATTAGTAAATCCTGAGTCTCAGGTCCTCGGGGAGCCTATCTCTGCCTCAGGTTTCTTAGACCAAGCAATGAAAATGTTCCATGAGACAGATGTTTCTGGACAGTGTGAAGGGTGCCTTTTCTCTTAGGCTTAACTTAGAGGATTATAATAGTCATGTTAGTTTTTATTCAGCCTTATCTGCTTGGAGTGGAACATTTCAAATTTAAAATCACTTTTCTTTTCTTAACTTCAAATAATTTATATTTCAGTGTGTTTGAGTAAGTCAAAGTAAAGTGATCATTGATTGTGTCATCTAGCCAAAAGATAGCCGAGACTTACCTGCTCTGGTTGGGATCCAGGTCACGTAATACAATGACCCAAACTGTCATGTGGATCAGAACTGCCAGTTCCATAAATCAGGAAGACCATGGCAAAGAAAGTGATGCCCACCACTGTGACATGGCCTTCCCAGCCCTGTCTGACACAGGTATCTTCCTATGACAGCACCCGGGACCTCTACTGAAGAGACTTTCCCATTTCCAATTACTCATTTGTGTGAATAAAGGAGCATGCCACTATGGGGAGACAGGCAAAGGTATATTTTCTCAAATGGGGTATAATTATGTGTAAATTGTTCAAAATGAGCACAGTCCTTTCAAAAGTTCTACCCCATATTCAGAGGTTCCAGGCCCAGGGATAGCAGCGGTTTAGCCAGACATGTCCTTTTATGAACAAGCAAGCACAAAAGGAGCTGGGGTTTCCTGGGTGCTTGCCATCACTCAGCTTAGAGCCATCCAGAAAATCTGCAGACTCCATGCCAGGACTCCATGCCAGGACTTCATGCCAAGAAATGGAGGACCCCCACCCCACCCCCCCAAAAAAAGAAAAGAAAATGAGTTCAAGGAGCTCTAATTTCCTTCTGTGGGTTCAAAAGAATTCATGCCCAAAAAGAGCAAGAGAGGCAGCCATCATTTTAGCAAACCCATTTTTCTTCAGTTGTCATAAACGAGCAGTGAGTTGTCCAGGAAGAAGCTGAGGTATTTCAACCTATGAGGAGGAACTGTATTCTTAAAGAGTTTGCTTTTGAACAAAAAAGTACGTTAATTTGTATATTTCTGGCATCTCAGCAGGCAGCCTAAAATCTCACAGGTACTTCTGAGGATAGCAAGTTCTGGAAACTAAGGAGTTGAATAAAAGAGATGAGTGAGAAACAAGAAGCCAGTATCAGGAGTTCAGGCCTGCCAATGAAGTTTGTGTAGATGTACAAATTGCCTAACATAAAAGTAGGATGAGAAAAGGACCAAGAGACTTTAGACATTAGCAGATGATTAAGCTAATTAAGATAAGATTCAATTAGAGGCTAGCATGTCAAAAAGCATGCAGAGATTATTTTTGGTTTCTTCTTGCTCCTTGTGTTATTTCCAAGTTCAGTTATGTTTGTTTCATTGGTGGAGTTTCATTAATTGGATGCCATATTTATTAAAATCTGAGGAAATATGAAACCTACATCTAGAACTTTGAGTGCATGGGCTCCAAACCTCTTCAAAATGCAGCACAACATCTCCATCTAGTGTCTAAAACCTAAAATTTAATCAGAGGTCATTGATCCATAAAACCACAGACAAAAGCCATTTCCCCCAGGAAGGAAGAAACCATTATTCAACAGACAAGGAAACTCGGAGGGCTAAAGTAATTTGCCCGTTGCACAGAGATATGAGAAAACAGATCTCTTGACAACCAGCCCAATCCTGATTACCCAAACCCATTTCAGTGACAAGTGAACATAACAGCCGTTTCGTATTCACGTGTTTTCAATAACATCTTGAAATGTATAACGAGGAAATAGCCACAAGAAGATCCTCTTTCACAGGAGTCTTCAGTTCTGAACAACATCTCTTCCCTCAAGTTAGAATATTTAGATGACAGTGCAACCAGTTTGAGTCAAATGCAGACAACTGGTTAAGAGGAATGTAAACAAACAGATATAATTAAATAAGAATCCAACTAGCCCTGGAACAGAGTAAAACAATGAGAGCATTATTAGGTAAGGGCAGGTTATTTCCTAAACGTTTTTTTGTTTTATTACCTACAAGACTCAATGCCTCAATATCCAAGTAAATGTGGACCTTATCCAAATTTATTATTTTGCTTCCAAGCCAAAAGGAAAGTTTTGAATTCCTGTGTATCTTCACCAACTGTTCTATTTCGTCTAACCTTCAAAAGATAAATCATCATGGAAATTGAAAACAATAAGCATGGTGATTCTTTTAATAGTTTCCCTCACACTGTTAATTCCCTCTAAAACTTTTAGCACCTCCTTAGTCTGGTTTGCGGACATCTCACCTCTGTCTTCTGTGAACCCATAATGACCTCAGGAGATTGTGGCAGAGGTCGGAGAAAGGGCAGAAAAAACATCATCTCTTTTCCATCACATTCACAGAATTCATATCAAGGGTTTGATTAAATGTGAACTTCTGCCCCCACTTATAACAAAGGTGGGTTTCACCCTGAGGTCTTCCACCTCTTTTCGTCTGGCTGCTCCTGGGTTCTCAATGCCCAATGTTCAATACAAACGGAGACAGCTAACCACGCTTGTCATGCTGATGGTGATGACTGCCCTACACCGGCCGGCCGGCCAGCCCGGTATCTTTTAGATTCCCCACGCCTTAGTTGACCTCTTGTGACAAAACCCCCTGCCAAGGGAGCCCTAGCTTAGCTGGAGTCCTGTCAATTCCTCCAGTTGCCTTCCTATCCCTATTCCACTCATGCCTGAGGGTTACAAGGTTTTAATCAAAGGCTTAAAGCCAGAATTCTCAAGAAGGGGCAGGGAGCTTATGAGAATCACCTGGAGAGATTTTCCTAATTATAGCCCCCCACATGCTTCATCTTTTCCTTACAGAAGGAGTGTCTCATAACCCTCAGGTATGTTGGGGAGGGAAAAAAAAAAAAGAAGTTGAAACCCTTTGGCTCCCAGCAATCGGAGTGGTAAGGTTAATCTTCTTTTGATTCAGATGGAAAATACCTCAAAAGAGGGAAATGAAACCTTGTCTCCTAAGGATGAAACTATAATAAAACCTTAATTAATTTGGACCCCATTAATGCAAAACGTGTGATAATTAGAAAAATGGTTAGGTTAAAGTTTACCTTTCCTCTAGCTAGGGGAAAAGTGTCTGAAAACTTCTCTCCTCCACCTAGGAAAAATGAATTTGCTAAGCAAATTAGTAATTTCCAAAGAGAAAAACATTTAACTGATTGAGCACGTAGTTTTTGAACGATTTATTTACATCTCCTGGATAAAAAAGTGGGTTTGTGAATATTTCCTTTCTAGTCATTAGGATAGACTCTCCTAAGGGCCTTTTCGAAGCAGCACTCAGGAAAAAAAGTTATCTATGGGAGGTAATGACATTAAATTTCTTTTCAAACTTTCCACAATTCTGATCAAACTTTCCCCCAGTTAGACCAAATTCCCATTGTTTTACTGAATCCCACCTACTGATAAACACAGAAAGCAAACCAAGCATATCTTACGGATTCTTTTTTTTTTAGCAGTCAAATGGTATTCAAGTGTTTCCATAAAGAATAGGCGACATTTATAAAAAGGTGGGAAGCAAGGGGGCTTGGGAGTAGAGCCTAGCAACACACATACAGAAACTGGCTCCACATCGATAATGGTCCAGAAATACACATCAGTGATTCCTCAAACGTTCTTTTTTTTTCTTTTAACATGGGCAGGCTCCAGAAATCAAACCCAGGTCTCTGGCATGGCCGGCGAGAACCCTGCCACTGCGCCACCATTGCACCACCCCCTCAAACACTTTTAGTTCTATAATTTGTGACACAGTGCTCTTGGAGGGGTGACAAAAGAAAAAAAAGACTCTATGGTTAAATCACTTTGGGAAATGATAGTTTAAACAAAGCTAAGCAGGTTGCTTTACTGCAAGACTCTGAGAGTCTTTCCCAAGTGGGCAGTGTCAATTTCCTAGAGAATGGTACAATAATTCCTCATGTTATTTTAAAAGGAAATCCTTTCTTTACTGAACATCCTGAGACCATCATCCATAATGTTTCATAGACACTCTTTGGGAAACATTAAACCACTTGTGCAACAGTTAATGAATATCCTCACAACTCCAACCATTATCCAAAGATTTTCAGCTACTATTTTTGTTGCCTAATTATTTCAACCCAGCAAACAGAAATAATAACAAAAAGTTATACCCCATATTATTATATTCATCTACCTATTCTATTTGAGTTTCTTACAATTGCAGACTGTACCCTGAGGCTTTATGAACTGCTGGTCCTGTGGTTTGATTTAAAATATTTTAATTAAGTGAAGCTTTCTGCCTCAAGGCTTCCTAAAGCAATTTTCAAAACCTCAGAAACAAATAAACATTATACCAATGGTGTTACCATTGACAAACCACAATCATTTCGAGGGAGTCATTTCTTGCTTTGTTTCACTATGCATAGAAGTATTTTATTTCAAATGACAATAATAAATCGCTGAGTTAGGCAATGTAGTACCAAAGTTATGTGCTGTAGGCAATGCAAGAAGTGCAAAACTCACCACCAAATACCTCCAGCCACTGGAGAAGTCATCTAATGCAGTGTTTGTTGTACCTGTTTCTAAATTAATCATCACAGTTTTCCTAATGGAGAGGTACTTCCAATTTCTCCCCCAAATGTTATAATTTTATTTTAGAAGTGTATGCATCCATTTTCATGTGGTTTTTTTAGGGGTTCAACTAGGGTTTGAGGAGGCCTTACAACACAGTGACCTTAGGCAGAGGAAGGCTCTCCAAAGGGAGTTCCAGTGCCAGCAGCTTTAGCATCATGGGCGAAACTCAAAAATGCAAATTCTCAGGCTCCACTCCAAGACCCTCTGAAAAAGAAATTCTGGGGGTGGGCCCCTGTAGAGCAAGCTCCCTCCTTCCCCTGCCCCATGATTCTAATGTTTGCTGATGACTGAGAACCACTGAAAATTAGAATATAAGCTTTGATTCACACAGATATGAGTTTGGATCCCTTTTCTGCAGTTGAGAAAATCTACAACTTACAGCAAATGACTTAATCAATCTAAGCCATAGTTTCCTTCTCTGTAACATGGTTTAAAAATAATAATGCCTCCCTCAAAGGGTTGCCTTAAGGAAAGGATAAATGAGATGATGTATATAAAATACTTTCTGCAGTGCTTGGCTTCATTCAGCTTATAGAAAGAATAATTAAGTAATCTACCAACCCATTATTTAGGGAAGAAAGGCAGTCTTGATTTGCAGGGTATTTTAGTTTGCCGAAGCTGCCAGAACACGATATACCAGAAACACTTGGCTTTTAAAAGAGGAAATTTATTAGTTGCAACTTTACAGTTCTAAGGCTGTGAAAATGTCCAAATTAAGGCACCCAGGGAAAGATAATTTGGCTCACGAAGGCCAGTGATGTTCGGGGTTTCTCTCTCAGCTGGAAAGCCTTCTTTAATGACTTCCCTGAGGGCTCCAGAGGTCTCTGACTCTGTTGGTTCTGTCCTCAGTTCTGGTGGCTCTGAAGCTTTTTTCCAAAATGGTTCCCTCTTAAAGGGCTGCAGTAAGCAACTCCACGTTGAATAGGTGGAGACACGTCTTCAAGGAAACCATCTAATCAAAAGTTACCACCCACAATTGGGTGGGTCATATCTCCATGGAAACAATAAAAAAGATTCTACCTAGCAATATTGAATGAGGATTAAAGGGGTTCTGGAGTTCATAATAGCTTCAAACTGGCACAGGGAAAAGGGAGTCATCATTTCCCTACAAAAATAGTTTTTGAATGTCCAGCTCAGTCCCCTGGGGTACTGAACTCTTTTCAGATATGCCCCAAATTTTGTTCGATGCATGAAATTGGTCTGTACTACTTACACACATATACTTTTATTACAATGGTTGTACTTTCACTACAGTGCCATTTTGCTGAGTGGGTCCTGTGGTTTGATAGAGCAGTACCACAGCTAGTTGTGGGTAAGTTAAGAGACCACACACCTTTGTTACCCAATAAAGGCAGTGAATTTTTTTGCCTGATATGCTCAGTGACCAATTCCTGAGACACCAGGGTGCCAGCTCAATTTCGGTCTCGCCTCCCAGAGACTCTGCCTAGTTACTAATTACTTCTCACCACTCCACCTTTCTCTCTCAACCCATTGGCTCTTCTACCAGCCCCATCTTTCAAACCCTTTACCTAGTAACTCCTGACCTCACATCACACCACCATCTCCTCGCGCCTTAATAGGCCCAGCCTTCATCACGCCACTCTCTTCTCATTCCTTTCAGCCCAACCCCCGTTACGAAAGCCCGTCCGGTCCACCAATCACAGCATGCCCCGACTCCCCCCTCCCTATTTCCGCCGTCCCACTATATAAGCCTTTGTACTTCTCCTAATAAATGTTCTGGTGTGCACGCCTTGCCAGCTCTGCCAGTTCCCGTGAGTCGTCCTTCGTCTCGCGCGCCCTCCACACCTTCGAGCCCCTGGAACCGAAGGCAGATCGCGACTGTTTCGGTTCCCCCGTTTGCTACGAGGTAGACCCCAAGCGGGAGTTCCGGCAAAAGCGCCCCGAGCTGGTCCCGCACCAGGGTTTCAAAGAGAAAAAAAGTTTATTACTAGGCATGCAGCAGGGGAGTAGATGGCCTATCGGCCCAAAATCTATCTCCCCAAACTGTGATCTGGGAAGTCCGATAGTTTTATTTGAGAAAAAGATAGGCAGGGTTTAGGATAATGATCACAGTGGCCCCAGATGATGTAATCAGAGGTGATCTAATTATTTTGCATGTGCAGGTTAATTAGATGCTTAGTCACAGAATGTGTGTAAGAAAATGGCAGATTGAGGTATATGTGATGTGTAGGTTAAAGTCCAAGCTACTGTGCATGTCAGGTGGGCCATTTTGGTTAGACCCAGCCTCAGTCATCAAGATAACTTCAGATTTGGGTTGGGTTAGTTCTGGGCTGACCCAAGACCCTTGACTAACAAACATTAGGGGCTGCCTTTAGTGATTACAAGACTCTAAAGTTGGAAAACTGGAAAACTCAGTACAAATGAAGGTTAGCCACAAGGTTTTTACAATCACAGGGGCAGAAGGTAAGGTCTATACAATCATCATCATAGATCAAGGCAGCTGGATTCCAATTTAGAGATTTCAGGTATTTCCCTCTATTTACTCCAATATACCAGAAAGCAAAAAGGAATATTTATACAATGATGCAGTAATCAAAATCATCCCTTAAACCCTGATTTTTCAGTGCACGTTTACCTGAAAGAGCTCACACATTGACTGAAAGGTGAGAACCTGCTCTCTGGAGCTCACGAGAGTGTTCTCAGGGCAGTGATCAGTGACAGGAGCTGAGGACAAAGGGAACAGAGAGATATTGGGCACCCACAAATGTCGCGGGCTGTGACCTTCCCACATTTTGTTTCATTTAATCTTCCCCACCCTTCTCTGAAGGAGCTACTTCTCATCTCCCCCATTTTACAAATGCAGGATCTGATGATTAGAGTCATTAAGTAATGGGCTCGAGGTCAGCGACCTATGAAAGGCTGAGCCACTTCCCAGAGCTAGAACTTTCTGACTCTCAACCACATGTCGAACAGGTTCTCAGTTACTATGGGTGCTATTAGGAACCTGTGTGATTATAGTTATGCTGTAGCTGTGATTGTGTTGAAATTATTGCTGAATTGCTTGGTTTTGTTTTGAACTTTTCAATGCCTTCAAGTATACCACTCTAAATTTCTAATAGCCCAAAGTGTGCCAAGAACACAGAAGGGATGATAAGCACCGGGCTAGGTTTAAATGATAAATTTCCACTTGGTCATTCCGCCCCTATGCCTTGCCTTTAGAAACCACACTGCAAATCTTCAGCTTCCTTTGATCCTCTCTTTCACTAAAATGAGTTTCTCTAGAGCAGGTTTAAAACTCAAATTTGTATTCTAGCATGAATGCTTACAGTGACCCATAGTCCTGTTTCCAGCATCTCCTTTGGAATTCTCCCTGTGGCTTCCGTTTCCAGCTTACCCAGCCTGAATTCTTAATTGGCCTTATCTCCTCCTCATCACCTCTGGCCCTGCCAGTAACCAGTCCCTGGAGAAGAGTGCTCAACTGTAACAGAGCAGGGGAGTGCTTTCCTTCCATTAGCTGGAATCACCCCGGGAACTGCAGACCTTGCACACATCAGGAATCAATTGAACCCACACAGCTTAGCACTTTCACAGCTTTTTGACCCCCCACCTGCTTTTCCAATATCATCTTATCAGTTCCCTTCTGATCCAATCCATTACATGAAACTGAAGTATACTTCATTTATTAGCTGCTCTTTAAAAACTCTGTTATGACTTAGGGAACGGAAAAAGGCAGAAAGATAAATGCTCAAAAATGGAAATTTTGGTCATTTTGGGAAAGGGATTTTGAAGTCGGGGTACTTGAGGGGTTTCATTATATACTTCAAAGTAAAATTAACACTATTGCAAGAATTTATTCATTCCTTCTAAATACATATCCATGCTGGCAGCATCAGGCCTCTTACTCGTAGTAACCTAGTATTTAAGACTGATTGATCCTCTTATCTTTCATAAGACTTCTTGGCCTTTGAAGAGCATTTCCTGTATCATTAAGACTTTCATTTCCAGTTCTTGAAATAGACAACAAACACCACTTTTCCAGTTTTTATGGGACAGTTGGGCCCTTGTCATTAGCAAACACTTCAAGTTTCTGAACTGACATTTTGCTCAAAAGGATGTCAGAAGAGCTAATTATGCTGCATCTCTCTGCTGTGGAGCTAAGGCCGTGGTAGAGCAGCTCCAGTATTCAGAACTTTGCAAGTTGAGTTGGGTTGTTCTAAGACCAAAGCAATCCCTCTGATACTATGACATAATCAGAACAGCCAGGGTCTGCAGGACACTTCTGTATCTTTATCAAAAATACCCAGACTTTATTTGCATAAAAAAAATAAGGAGCAATTTGTTTCCCGGCACCTGCCCATGCAAATAAATAAATAAATAAGGAGAGGGATAAAGACGAAGTAATGTGGTATCATTTTTTTCAATCATCTCCCCATCAACTGAAAGGAAAGGTAAAGAGAATAAATTATCTTCTCAGAAGAAACGTTTTTTCTCTAGGGCACCCAACTTTTCGGTTTCAAAAAGTAATCATAGCATGAACAATGTCAGTTTTAGGTACCTTGTCTGAAGCAACTGAACAGGGGTGCTTTGTTTTAGGAGATTGTTTTAATTTTGAAAGCCATCTTGCCCGTCATCCTTGGGTTTTGGGGAAGGCAAAGCTCCTCTGATTCTTGACCCAGAAGACACACAAGATTTCTTTATGCTGTTGCTGATGTCATAACCTATGTGTTGAAAAGCATTTCTGACACTTCTTCTAAAAGGCTAATCACAAAATCCTAGTTCCTCTGGCAAAGCATTAGCAGAAAACCTCAAACATTAAGCGATTAAGCAACAGCTGACTTTCTGACATGCCCTCCTGCTGACCCTCCCTCATATGCCTTAAAAAGAAGCCTCGGCATCTTAATCCTAACTTCATGTCACCATACAAAAGATTACCGTGGTCCAGATTTTCGTCATAATCTTCAGGCACAAAAGTAGGTATTTTCTACCTGAGCTGGACATCGGGAATGCAACACAAAGCACTCTCTCTGTCCACGGCTCAGGCTAATCAAGGGTTCAATCATCTTCGGTCAACTTCCTGAACAAAACCAGCCAGATCTTTCATTTCTTTATCTGCCATGACCTCGAGATGGCACAAACCAGAGTGCCTTGGACTGTTTTCCTTATGATTCACGAATCTTTCTTCCTCATCTTATGTTCACAGTATCCCCTTGTTAACTGAATAGCAGCCCTCCAAGATAAGTGACAGCATTTCTAAGGAAAAAAGAATAAAAAATATCCGTGGTCTGTCAAACAAAATCAATAGATACTTTTAATATAAAATTCATGTGCTAAAATGAAACATGCAAAGTTCCCTCAAGTTATGATCCTTCCATTCCCAAGACCTCTATTTCCTGATGGGATTTTTTTCAATTATGATTATTATTTTGGTTTTCAGTAAATGTTACCTTAGCCAGTCAGGGAGAGCTGAAACCCAAGACTGTCAGATGTGGGTTTATTACTGATTCACTTTTCATTATGTCTTTAAATTGATACCTGCTAGATATATTTATGGCACTATTTCTGTAAAGACAGCAGCAATATAACTGGCCTAAGAATGTACAAGTAGAAAAAGTAATCTACGATTAAATTTACATTCCACAATCTTCTAACCAGCCACAGGCTAAGAGAAAACGTGGCCTTCAGTGGTGGGAAGATGAGGCAGGGTCGGAGGCAGTGTCCAGGAGGGTCCTTTTAGGTGCTTAAATCGCTGTCAGAATTTAGCAATTGGCAGCAGTACAGATGTATGAACAACCCTTTCTCTGAACTGCTTCAATTTAGGCCGACAGTTAGCCATTTATCCTATTTGGAGCTGCTGTAATTTTCTTTACAATTTTAAAAAGTGAGCCCTCTAAGAATCTTTAAGTTATTTTGAAAACTTACTACAACATTGGGGCTCATTAAGGGGCACTGACTCAGAGTTTCTATTTCTATAGGTTTCTCTTCCCTGACCAAGAAGCGCACGGCAAATTCCACCCCTCAGCTACAGTGGTGTCCTTTGGTTGGTTGCCTATGAATTTACACCTGTTTAATTATGATTCATATACCACATCCTATCGCCTGGTAATATCATCTTTCATGCTTTTGACAGGGAAAAAAATCCAGAAAATAGACAAAGCAGCGACAAATTTTGGCATTTTGAAATGTTTGTTCTCATTGGCAATTCATTCCCAAGGCAAATGGCATTGTTTTAAAAGAAAGCTGTATTTCTTTAGCATGGACTCACTTGGCTTTGCAGAATAGGATCTTGTTACCACAGAGGAACTGTTCTGGGACAATAGTTATGATTTCATGAGCTCCAGGAAAAAGATAACATTTTTATCCTTTTCTCTTATTATTTCAAAATTTACATGGAATATTTTACTTGAACATTTTTTCCCAAAAGATTTCTTTCTCTGTTGTTTCTTCATTACTAAGCAATTCTCTATCTTGCATATTGCAAAGTAGCATTTGCCAGTTTTTCAGTTAGCATTCAGACATTCTGATTGCAAAACAGTACAGTTAGAACCATTTTATGTGGAACCATTTGGATTTGTATCTGGTAAAATATTTCTACCCATTATTTTATTTCTTTAGTCCTTTGTGCATAGTATCCATTCAAAATCATTTAGGGATTAATGGATGAATGAATGCATACATGCCTGATGGACCATCAAAAATTATTTTGACCTGTTCTAATATATGGACCTTCTGTAATTTCGCTGTCTCTTTATAGAAAGACTTTTGCTTATTCAGAGGTCTAGAGGAATTCTTAATTATGGTCTCAAGGAGAATATGGAACTTGGTTTAAATTCTAGCTTATCCATTTATTAGCTGTATGATTTTGAGAGGTAAAGATGAGAATAATAATAATACCTACATGGTATGACTGTTTGCAGAGCCAGAAATAATGTGTTTTCAATGCCTGTTACATAGTAGGCATTCTATATGTTGAGATTAATGTTGTTTTTACACTAGAATAAAGTCCAAGAAACCCAAAGCCCCTGTCACCTCACCAAATCCTTCTGAATAAAGCATCCATATTGGTTCCTCAAGCATATATCTTGATTTTTGTGACCCCACCAACCTTCCTAGATTTCTGAATCAAAGGTTATTGTCTAAATCAAAGGCAAAGATATATGGGTTGGCCATCAGTCTAGCATAGCTAGCATAAAATGATTATACATCAGGAAGACTGTAGTAGATAGTGATAGCCAACCATCTGATACTAGATCCTCTCAGAAGTTAGAACTAAGACTCCCAGAGGAGATCAGATGTTGAACATAACAGATATAAAGGAGTTGTGGAGAAAAGGCAGCATGCAAAATCTCTAAGCAAGCCAAAACCATAGGAGGAGTTGTGAATGGGATAGAAACAGAAGAAGCAGGGAGAAGTTGACTTGTGAGAATGAGGGAGCAATGGACAAACCCATTCCAAAGAGCTGACTCCTAGAGTTCTACTGGTTCTCCAGAACTAGTCAGATTTCCTGGATTTTCAGCTATGAGCAACTAGCCAGTTGCCCATGCTTCTTTATTTTCCTTTACATCAATCCCTTGTAACAAACTCCCTCCACAGGATTTGTATCTGTTCCTTGTGATGGACCTGAGCGCAATTTGCATGGTAATGGAGAATGGAAGGTAGGAGAAGCAAGGAGGGGAGTGGCTGACCTGTGGTAGAGTATCTCACTTCTTCATTCATTCCTCTTTTACAGCTACTGTTTTAGCTTCCATCCCTCAGGCGCCCTAGTGTTGAAAAGGGCATTTAAGATCACTTTAACTATCCATAGGAATATTTGTTATTCAACTCCTGCTATTAATCCCCTTTCCTAATTACATTTCGATTTTCTCCTTTGGAGACTCTACCTCTCCTACTATGAGAAAGATAGTAAATTCAACTGCCCTGAGCCTCCTCCCAAGAGGAGGGATTTCTAGGAAGTCTCTAAGGGCTTTCTAGAAAATTCTCATACCAGCTTGTGCCTCCTCTTTTTTTAATTCAGCAAAGAGTGAGCAGGAGTTTTAAGTTCAAATAATATTATTCTCTCTACGAAGACTTTAAATCCTAAGGGGAGAGACTGAGTTCTTTGCAGTTGCTTTTCTCTCTCTCTGCCATACTTTCCCTCCAGAGCATCACATGGTACAATCCATTCAGATCCCTAGTACTTTCTCCATTACTCTCTTTCCTTACTACATTTTATTTTTCTTCTTCACACTTATCACCACTCTATATGCTACATATTTATGTGTCTATTAATTTAGTGTCTGTTTCTCCCACTAAAATACAAGTTGCACAAACCAAAGCCTTTGTTCATTCTCTGCTGTATCCCAGTGACTGGTCCTTAGTAGGTACTCAATAAATATTATTACATTAAGCAAGAATGTATTTGTTTCAGTAATTGTGTCTGCCCTGAACTATCGGATGGTTTGCCAACTAGACCTTTAAGAGTTTCTCGGATTTTTCTCCTGTCCAAGGGTACAGTGTTATCCTCTCTTAGCAATTTGAAGCTCTCCTCTCCTATCAACAAATTCTCTTCTTGCATAAGTTAGCCACAAATGCTTACTTTTTCTTTTAACTAATAAACCCTGGTGACATAATCAATGTTTGAATTCCCTCGAATACACTCTATGTTCTACCCCGTGTAGACACCAGAGGATGCAGTTCCCATCCCACAGCTTCTAATCTTAGAAAACCCCTTCTTTCCACTATTAGATCCTAGCTCTGCCCTCTGACACATAAGGAAACCAACTTAATGCTTCTTCCATTAATAAAAAGAGTCAGATCAAAACTATTGACACCAAGAATGCCCAAATCTATCTTTAGCCTCTGGGTAGTTGTTTGCATTCCAAAGAAGGAACTTATTAATCCAAAAGAAGTTATAGTTTCTGAATGAACAGTGGATGATAAGGGACCAATTTAATTGCAATAAGTTCCTTGTCAGGCTTCTTTCCTACTCCAACTTCTAATCTTTTCCCATCCTTTTAAATCCCTTCCTCTCTATCACAAATTAAAAAAAGAGAAGAGAAAAAGAAAACTAAATAAAAGGGAAAAAAGGAGAGAAGTATTAGAGCAACTCAAACATTATTTAGTAATTCACACCCACGCATCTCTCTCCACCTACTCCTTTTTCATATGAATCCAAATGTGTGCTACTGTGTTGGAATATGCAGTGTGCTTTGTATATAGCCTCAGTTGGCTAAGCATGACTTTATTTGTTCAGCACATATTTATTGAATAAAAAAGTACATTTTACATTCTAGAAGACTCAACATTTGGAAATTTGCAAATTAGAAAAGAATCAAGTTCTTTAGCTGAGAGCATCAAGACAGAGAAACATAAAAGTAACCTGATTTCAGGGTAAATAAAATGAGGCAGTAAACTGAGTATACTAAAAGAGTAGAGCACAGTCCTAGAAAGATCTATGAGAAGAGTCTCCTAAATGAAATAGAAGATTTTGTATTCTAAAACTTTACCTGTTCCTTACGTACTTTGTACCTAGGTTATCCTCACATCTGTAATAAAGTGGTTTTATTTGTGCTAAAGAAAACCAGCCTGACAGCGTGTACCTGCTGTGACAATTTACTACTTGGAAAGAGAAAGGGAAAAAAGAGGGTCCATGTTCCCAATGCCTTAGTCAGGGGAAGGGGAAAGAACCTCACCATGTGGCATGAGCCGTAAATCATGATCAGAATTGAGTCTCCTCTTTTAGGATCTGAAACGTAGCTTGACATACCCCTAGCATGGGTTGCCCTGAGATCTCTTATTTGAGCTGTGCGCCACTACCATGCTTTCAATTGGGCATAAATAATCCCAGTTCATGCTGCTTCCAATTCTCTTATTTCCATCAACAAAATTATGGTACCATGAATTCTCTAATTCAAGATGATTTTTAAAACCAACTGTATGGAATTCCTCACCAGTCCAATTAGGCACATAGTTTTACTATTTCACTGGCAATATAATATAAAAATAGCAACATACAGCAAAAGCATTGGCCAAAACTTGGAATAAAACTTTTTCACATTAATACATCTCCCTCATCTACTCTTTTTTCTACTCCTGTATATAGCTGTGGTCTAGTTCGACCTTCTAAATCAGACAATTCTCTGAATTAGAAAACTGTCAATTCTAACTTAGCCTTCTAATTGCCACTCAATTTTAACCTCAATGCCTTCAAACATCCCTCTCTATACAAGGTAATCTTTCTAAACTATGAATAGGAAATATGAATTTCAGTCCATGAACACAGGTATGCAGATATGAAATATTTTAAAACTTCTGAAAGCTGCTGAGGATGAATTTACATACTCCAGAATTTTGAAAAAGATACATCAAGGCAAGTAAATTGTTAAAAAATCAATGAAAAGGCAGTTTAGCTATGGTTTATCACATAAATAAATACATAAATAAATCTGCCTTATGCTAATGCCTTTATAGCAATTATCAGATACAGATACCACAGTGTCTTACATTCTACAGTCCTCAATCTCAAAGCTCATAGCTTGGGCATTGCTTTTCAGCTGGGAATGCTGACACATACTCCTGTGGATTCTTAAAAATTCAGGTCAAAAATTGCTTTTTCCCCCCCAAACTCAACTCAGTAGATAGATAAATGGGAATAAAACATCAATTTGGATTTTAATAATAGGTTTTAATTTTGGAGACCAAATTCTTTTTGGAGCAGAAGTAAATGTACTTCCAGTATCCATCATTCTAATTTATAAGGGACCACTTAAGAACTCAGAAGCAGAAACAAAAGAGGAAAGGAGCAGCATTGCAATTTTCAATCTATGACCTCTTTGACTTTAAGTGACTAATCTACCTGGATATTTGAAATAGTCTTAGATCATTCCATTCATCTGATAAGACTCACAGTCCATGAAGCAAGCTATCTGTTTAACTTTGATGATAATCAAAAGAGTGCTCCCACCATCTTCTCTTAGTCTTATTCAGTAAAATTCTAATATTAGAAAGCCTGAATCTATTGTATCAGTCATTAGTACTTTTCACCAGTATTTTCAGTTCTCCTCTGTCTTGAAGCATGATAGGACAGCACTCTCCTTACCCTAGAAGTTAGCTGTGATCATGAAGCTAACATTGGCTATGAAATGTGAGTGAAGTGTATGCATCACTAGTAGGCAGAAACTTTTAAAACTAGGTAAGTATTTTGTGAGCTTCCCTTCGCCCTAGTACAGTGAACAGGATTCATTTTTGAGTGAGAAGACCATAAAATAGAGCCCAGAGTTTATATGTGATATACATGTATAAGTGAAAAATAAAGCTTTTCATTAAGCCAAAAAAAAAAAAATGTGCCTGGAAATTTATTGTTTTTTTTTGTATAGATGTTAAATTTCACAACAAAAAAAAAAAGGACATTAAAAAAATCTATTAGGGTTTACCAAACTTTCTTTGTGGAAGTTGTTAGAGACCCCAATCATTACTTCATCTAATCATTTACATCCTGCCCCAATACCTCTCTTTACAGTCTAAGTCAGCTTCCACAGTCCTGATGAATGGGCAGTAAGGTTCAGGACCTTCTCCTGGTCACAGCTAATTAGACCAGGACTGGACGCCATACTCAAGATTGGCCGTCTAATCCTCTCTTTGGAGAAACTGAATTATCTAATCTGTTGATGCTTAACTAAAAGGATGTAGTTGGTCATCACTAAAATTCTGCAGAAAGCAGAATACTGAGGAGCTGTCAAACCTGGGATACGTCTCTGGCCAAAACATTATCTGTAGGTGGGCCATGGTGTCTCAGCAGGTAGAGTTCTTGCCTACTATGCCGGAGACCCAGTACCTGCCCATGCAGGGAGAAAAAAATAAAACATCATCTGCTACCTCTCCTTCTAGACAAACAGAGTGAATGATGAAGAGGCATGACCAGAAACACTCTAAACAAAGAAACAACCTTTTTTTAGCTGTGCTTCACCTATAGCTATTATACACTACTATTTCTTTCATCTCTATAGGGCTTACATCTAAGTAGTCATGAACTAAAAGAACACAGATAAACTAAAAGAATAAAAGCACACCCCTCTTCCCTGATCTTTTCCTTCAGCCACATGCCTGTTCCTCAAAGAGGCCTTGGTACCACAGCCAGAACTTCCACCCAATCATAAGGCATCACGAAGGGCTTTCAAACTCACTTCTTAGCACAACTGAGCATGTAAATGTGCTGGAAAATTAAACACTGATGAATTAGTTTGACATCCCAAATATTTACCTTTTGCTTTAAAACCACCAAAGAGAGAAAATCAGTAGTTTATGCAGTTTGGGTCATGAGCACCTAAGAAAAAACAGCCAATCTCCAGTGCAGCTTGTTCTCTACTCAACGTTGGGAAACCCTTCCAGCATTTCTGTGTCCTTTATAATCTATGACACTTTGGGGAATCTGGAAATTGTTTTGCTGCCAAAGCTTAGAGGGGAAAGGAGGGACAACAAGGTGGCTCCTTTTAAAGCAAGCACAAAAGTGCCATTCTCTCATCTGGCAAAACAATAAGATTAGCTCTTTTATCACTAATTTCACTCTCCTCGCCTACTTTGTAAACATGGCATGGATGACATTGCTCCTTATCAGCTGCAAACTGAATCTGCCTTTGTTGAAGCACCGTCAGTCAGCAGTCTTTCTGTGCATATACTTTCAGTGATATACTCAACTGAAAATAGACAGACTTTCATATTCCCTGCAATACCAGGGAGAAAAAAAAATAGACTGAAAAACAAAAAGGACTCTTCTCTACAGTATAACCTAGAGTTCATTTGCTCTGCAAGATAGAATGAGATTAAAAACCAATGAAGGTCAAAGCTATTAACATTTGAACCAGAGGGCTTTTTGTCTGTTAGGATCTAGTTAGACTAGGTCTTTGTAATCGCCCAGTTTGTTTCCAACATGTGATGTAAACACTAATATTAGCTAAAGTCTGGGTGGTCTCAGGCTCCACATAGCCAGCTCAAAGTCCAGTTTTATCTTTGATTAGCAGCAAAAACATGCAATTCTTCACATGCCAATTTGAATCGTCAATGAACCTCTTCATTTTTGCTGGTCCCACTTGATTGTGACATTTCCAAAAGGACCCTAATTTGATTTCCCTCCAGAACCCTTCTGCTGTTCAGTTTTTTAAAACATGTAATTGACAGTTTCTTTGCACACTAGGCAACTTCAAAGGCCAACACATTAGACTTAAGACAGAATGCCCTTGATCATCAGCAAAGACTAAGGAAATTTGAGTGCTAGTCCAGAGGATAATTTTTTTTTATTAAATTACTATCAACATACTATGAAACGGTTTCTTCCTCAATCTCTGACTGTAACATCTTTCCTTTGCTCTGTTTTGCAAGGACTGTAGCTGAATCCTGAAGGCATTTTCTAGAATAAATTTACCATTCCCTACTCATACTGCCCACTCTCAGTCCAAGCAAATGACACATGGAAAAATAGTTCATAATTTTAAAAGCATGCCCAAGCCCTTCAAGATTAACTGAGCAGTATATATATTTTCCTATCATCACAGGTACAGATAAGGAAGCTCTTCCATTTTCATGCCTCCATTTTCTTCTCTACCCACACAAATAGCTGAAACTCAAACCCCAAATTCTCCTTGAAGCCTTCCCTACACTATAACAAACTTCAGAGATCTCCCAAAGTTATGAGTGTTTATAACATTTCCAGACTTTATATATGGAATGGTGTGGGGTGCTGTTGTTTCTTGTTTACTTATATCAGAGCCTTATACTATGATTATTTGTTAATTTACATATTCTCCACCAGACTTTGGGCTTTCTAAAAAGCCAACTGTTTCACCTCTTTATCTTCAGCATCCAGTGCTCAGGACTGACTCAACAGATGAATAAGTCCATTGAAATAAAGACTATTTCTAAAAGAATACTGTTCCTTTGCCCCAATGGCACTGAAGCTATCTAAAATGAAGCAGCAGGGCTCTATATATTAGCTGTAATGATGCAAAAAAAAAAAAAAAAGATTCAATAGTCTTTCACAATAGGCACTATTACTAAACCAGGATTAAAAGTACAGTCTGATAAAGATTATTCATCAAAAGTCTGTAGGAAAGATCATAATTTTATTAAATATTCAAACATTTTCTGTAACAAGCAGAAGAAACATGATTCCCATTTTCATTACTTCTATCACCATTATCCTCTAGCTCCTAGGCAGTGTCATTAAAAAAAGGAATTGGAAGCATAAGAATCAGAAAGGAGGAAACAAAACTGTCACTAGCTACATATAATGAAATTGTCATATATATTTTTACATATGTTTTAAATTCTGTTTCTTATAACTGATATCTGAATTACTTCTGTGTATGTTTCTGCTGTCTGGATTTTGTCTTGGTCTTCACTCATTTCATTCTATAATCCAGCACCAATGATCATTTTTTACTGCATGCTGGACATTGCAAATGCAAAATTGGAGAAACTCTGAGTGATGTTTTCATCCTCTGAGGAAGAGTCAAATTTCTTCTGGCTGGCAGACCACTTTGATCCAATCGAGGATTGAGATGTTTCAAGGCTGTGGTTCAGGCTTTGTGACAGCTAGTTCAGTCCCAGTTTTCCCTTAGTTCTAGGGTATAGCTTGCAGAAGACTTAACTGAAAAGAGTGAAGTGTTTACCAGGACTCTGGCAGAACTCACCTATAAAACCATCTGGGCCTGTTGCTTTCTTTGTGGAAATTTGTTAAAATACAAATTCAAATTTTAACGGTGATAGACCCATTTAAAGCTTATTTTTCATCTTATGTCAGTTTTTAATATATAATTTATATTTCCCAGGAATCCCATACATCCTGCTTTCAAATTTATGGAAAATAATACATTTATTTTTAGTATCCTACTGTGACCATCTTATCTCTGCTGTAGCTGTGCCCATCTCATTTCATATTTTTGTGCCTTCTCTTTTATTTCAGTCAATCTTGTCAGAGATTTGTGTATTTTATTAGTCTTCTCAAATGACCAATTTCGTGGAGGGCTTTTTCTTTCACTCTACTGTACTTTGTTTTCTATTTCATTTTTTTACCACTTAACTGCTTTTATCATTTTTTTTCATTCTTCTCTTCCTGGGTTTATTCTAGACTCATTTATCTAACTTCTAACATTTTCCAAAACTTTTAACATTAGCTCATTACAGTTTAGATTTTTTTTTTTTTACAAATTAGTATAAGCATTTAAAGCTATAAATATCCCTTGAAACTCAGTTTTAGCCTTATCCAACAAGTTATAAAATAAAATATTTTCATTACATTCAGTTCAAAGTATTGTTAACTTGCATGATTTATTTCTTGTTGGATCATAACATTTTTTTTTTTTTTAACATGGGCAGGCACCAGGAATCGAACCCAGGTCCTCGGGCATGGCAGGCAAGCACTCTTACCTGCTGAGCCACTGTGGCCCGCCCTTGTTACTGATTTTTAACTTAATTAAATTTCTAACAGAAAATATAATCTATGTGATACTGATTTTGAGATGTGTAGAGACTAGCTTTATTCCCTGGTGTATGGTCATTTTTATAATAAAAATTTTGTGTTCATTAAATTCAGCTTGTTAATTGAGTTGTTCACATATTTTATATCCTTACTAACTTTTTCATTTTGCCCTATAGGGTACAGGGAAGTATGTTCTAAACCCTCCTCCATAGTGAATTTGTCAATATTTGCTTTAGGAGTTTCAAGCCTCTTTTATTAGGTGTATATAAACTTAAAATTTTTATATACCCTGAAGAATTAATCATTTTGCCTTTGTATGCTGACCCTGTTTATCCCCACATATGGTTTTGATCTTTAGGTCTTCTTTTCTTAATAGCAGTATAGATACCTAAGCTTTTTTGGTTAATATTTCCCTAATTTTTATTGTTTCTCCTTTTTATCCTCTACTTTTTCTGAAAAGTTTTATTTAGGAATGTGTTTCCTAAATAGTGTATGTTTCGGTCTACTAATGCTGCCAGAATGCAATAGACCAAAAATAGATTGGCAATTAAGTCACAAGTTACTATTTTAAGGCTGTGAAAATGTCCACATTAAGGCACCAATGAGAGGATACCTTCACTTAAGAAAGGCCAATCAAGTTCAGGGTTTCTCTGTCAGCTGGGAAGACACATGGCAATGTCTGCTGCCCTTCTCTCTGGGCTTCTGGTTTCAAATGGCTCTTTCAGCATCTCCAAGCATCTGTGTCTGAGCTTTCTCCAAATTGTTCCCCTCTTAAAGGACTCTCATAAGCTAATTAAGACCCACCTTGAATGGGCAGTGTCACATCTCCATGAAAACAACCTCATCAAAAGGTCCCACCTTAACAATAGGTCTGTCCCCACAAGATTGGATTAGCATTAAAAGAACATGGCTTTTCTGGGGGTACATTACAGTTTCAAACAAGCAAAGCATATTATTTAATTTTTTAATATTACCTGGCAATCTCATTTAATAGGTGAGCTCAATTCAATACATTTATATATTTGGATTCTTTCTACCATCACATATTTTGCTTTTGATTTGTCATGCTTTATGCTGTTTCTTTTTACTTGCCTTCTTTTGGTTGTCGCCTTTTAAATTCTAATTCCATCTTCCTTTTTTGCTAATTCAGAAACTGTAACACTATTTCTATTCTTTCACTGGTTACCCTTAAAGTTTTACCATGACATTTAAATAACAAAGTTTGCAATTGATAAATTAATAGACTCTTAGAGTGCTCTAACTTGATTCAAACCCCTCATCTAGATAGCATGATATTACTGTTCAGTATTTTATATACTCTTTATTAAGGTGTTTATTTTTATTTTAATCCCACAAATTATCCCTGATTGTTATTATTAATCATTACTTATTATTGTTTTTGAAAACTCTCAATTGTCGTTATCTGAAAATGTCTTTGTTTTACCTTTGTTCCTGAAAGATATTTTGTTAGGTACAGAATTCTAAGTTGACAGTCGTTTTTCCCAGCACTTTTATAAATTTTTTCACTTCCTTTTAGCTTCCACTTTGGCTATTGAGAAACCTGCTTTGATTTTCATTGTCCTTGCTTTGTGGGGGACTTCTCTTTCTCTCCACTTGACTTTATATTCTTCTATTTGTCTTTATTAATCTGTTGCTGCACCGTGGTGACCTAGGCGTGGATTTCTTCTTATTTATCCTGCTTGGTGTAGTTGTATTTCTTAACCCAGTGGATTCATGTCTCATTAGAATTATCTCTTCAGATATTTGCTTGTTCCATTCTATTTTCTCCATCAGGAATTTCAATTAGATACATGTTAGACATCTCATTCTATCCTACATGGTATTTTTTTGATTGCTTAATTGATTGTTTTTATTTTTCTTTCATATTTTCTATTTTCTTGTTTCTCCATGTTATATTATGTGTATTTTCTTCCCATTTTTTCTTGTTCTAATTCTTTCCTCAATTTTGTTTAACTATTGGTAGACACAGCATTTATTTTAATTTTGATTATTGTAATTTTACTATCAAATGTCTTTTCCCAAATTTATCTGATAATTTTTAATACTCGCTACAATATTTCATAAATAATGATTTTATTATCTGTATCCTACCATTCAAGCATTAGTAGTTGTGCTGGTTTGAAGGGATGTATGTCCCCTAGAAAAGCCATGTTTTAATCTAAATCCCATTTCATAAAGGCAGAATAATCCCTATTCAATACTGTATGTTTGAAACTGTAATCAGATCACCTCCCTGGAGATGTGATTCATTCAAGAGTGGTTGTTAAACTGGATTAGGTGATGACATGTCTCCACCCATTTGGGTGGGTCTTGATAAATTTCTGGAGTCCTATAAAAGACAAAACATTTTGAAGAACGAAGGAAATTCAGAGAGAGCAGAGAAGAACGAAGTAGCCATGAGAAGCAGAGCCCACCAGCCAGCGACCGTTGGAGATGAAGAAGGAAAATGTTTCCCAGGGAGCTTCATGAAACAGGAAGCCAGGAGAAGAAGCCAGCAGATGACGCTGTGTTCACCATCTGCCTTTCCAGATGAGAGAGAAACTCTGACTGTGTTCACCGTGTGATTTCTCACCTGAGAGAGAAACCCTGCACTTCATTGGCCTTCCTCAACCAAGGTATCTTTCCCTGGATGCCTTAGATTGGACATTTCTATAGACTTGCTTTAATTAGAACATTTTCTCAGCCTTAGGACTGTAAACTACCAACTTATTAAATTCTCCTTTTTAAAAGCCATTCTGTTTCTGGTATACTGCATTCCAGGAGCTAGCAAACTAGAACAGGAGTCTTTGTAAAACTGAATCTGTCGTTCATTTTTTCTATAGAATCCGTTTAGTGGATTGTTTTCTATGTATTTGATGATTTTTGTAGGTTTATATTTGACTAAATTTTATCGTATGAGTCCTGAAAAGGTTGAACTAAAAATAATTTTCTCCCAGGAAAATTCTTATTTGCTTCGCTTTAGTCCCTGGAGACTCTCCCAGACTTAAGCCACTCTACTGAAGTTCTCCAATGGTGGATCCTTTTGTCTATGAAGTAGTGAAAGTTTAAACATCCAACTTACATGAACCAGCACATAAACACACGATTTCATATGCAGTTTCCTTCAGAACCTGGCAGTCCTTCTGCTGCCCATCATCTCATAGACCTGTCAGTCAGTTGTGTGTCCCAGCCTTACAGGTGTGTCCCGAGTGAATGCAGTGCCTCACCCCCACCACCCAGCTTGGCCCAAGTCTCCCTCACTCCCAGTGTTTACTCATCTCCAGTTCCTGGTTTTTTAGTGTAGAGTTTCAGTCCTTAGGACAGCACCAGCTTCTGCATTGGTATTTGCCTACCTTTACAGTTCCAGCTTTTCTTCATTTCTTCAGATTTTCAGAACTTTCTTGTGAATTTATTAATACATTTTAAACTATATTTGTTGTAATTTATTCAGAATATGGGGATTCATGTTTGTGTAAGGTTTTATAGGAGATCTTGTCTACCTTACTGCCAAAAGCAATTATGTGAGCTAAACCACTTTTAAAAATTTATTGAGTGGCCTAATACGTTCAGTTTTGTGGATGTTACTCAGGAACATTAAAAAAAAGGTTTTTTTCTCTTTTGACAATTTAGTGTTTAATATCTGTTCATTAGACCTACCCTATTCATTCATTCATACACATGTTTATTTGATTGGTCATGAAGTGAGAACAGTAAATTAATATCTTCTGTTGTGAATATGTTTCTGTACATTTTTCTTTGAATTTCCTCTGACCCTTTATAAAGTAGCCTTCTTCGTGTTAGGGCTTTCATGGTAGTTAGATTCAGGTGTCAACTTGGCCAGGTGAAGGTGCCTAGTTCTGTTGCTGTGGACATGAGCCAATGGTTACGTGAACCTCATCTGTTCCTGATTACATCTGCCATCAGCTAGGAGGCGTGCCTGCTGCAATGAATGATATTTGAGTTAATTGGCTGGTGCTTAAATGAGAGAGTTCAACATAGCACAGCCCAAGCACCTCGGCATACCTCATCTCAGCACTCGCAGCTCAGTCCAGGCCTTTGGAGATGCAGAAAGAAATCAACACAGGGGCCTAGAGAGAAGGCCAGCAGAGATCACCTTGTGCCCTCCCACGTAAGAAAGAACCTCAGTTGAAAGCTGCCTTTCCTCTGAAGAACTAACGAAATAAATCCCCTTTTATTAAAAGCCAATCTGTCTCTGGTATGTTGCATTCTAGCAGCTAGAAAACTAGAACAGCTTTTTTCCTTGAATTTAACATAATGTGATATTAGGAGTGTCATCCTTCTCTCTTTTTTTCTTGAGTTGGGGGTACTTCCCTGCAACGTCTTTGCTTTTCTTTTAATATACAGTCTTTCTTGATTACCTGGTCTCCCTCACAGAGGATATAGATGAACTTTAACTAGCTACTCCTAAATTTTGTTTCTCTTTCCACCCCCCTCCCAGAAAGTGTGAGCTCTAAGATGGTTTTGTTTTTTTTTTTAGGATCTGAGGTGGAGGGAAAAAAAAAGACATATTCAGAATCTGGGAATAAATTAGTTTTAGTATTGATCTTCCTCTAACTAGCTTTCTGATTTTTTATATTCCCATGACACATCTGCTTATATTTTCCCAGTTGTTCTATTAGGGAAAGAATACCTTTCCCACCTACCACTCAGGTTTTATGCGTTATAAATACAGAGAGGCTGCCATGTTTTAATGAGCTTCATACAAGATGCCACCACTTTTAAAATACATTTTTCCTTTGCCTGTTAACATAATTGGGAAGAGCCTAGTTTAATCTCTTGTAAAATCATGGTCATCAATGAACCAGTCCAGTAACTTCCCCATTTTATGACATCATAAATCATGAAAGGAAGCCTGAGACCACACCAGAAACCACCAGAAAGTCAGACTGCTTTAAGTACAGAAGACATAGCCACACCACACATCCATTACACAGTAATTACTGAGTTAATTCTGTGTTGTCAATTAAATTGGAACAAATAAATTTTGAAGCATTTCTTAATTTCAAATACTAATTCTGATATACTTTGGGAAGTTTTTATTTGTATTGTCTGAGGATCTTTCATTTACAGACATGGCTTTGCCTTCTGATTGTAATAATTTCTCTCGTAAGTCTCCGATTTCTTTTACAATGCTTTCGTGATTCATGCTCTCCATCTTAAGTTTCTATTATTCTTTGTCTCACAAACTCTATTTTATCCATTTAAGATTACTGAGCTTGCTTTATGTTGCTGCCTAGAGAATAGTATATGACTGAGTATGGCTTCTCGTATGCTTCCCAGGTCATTTACCGATAAATTCATTTTGGCCTTTCATTTCAACTCTATACTCCACAGTCATTGTTTTACCCAAGAAAGGAGCTAGAATGTGTGGAATTTATTGACCAAGAAGTAAATTTGAAAATACTGACCCAGGGTAAACTTATATTATTCTCTCCTTATCCCTCTCCCAGGATGACTGTGGCCAAGAATTCCAGGACAGATATAAAGGGCTGTAAATTGCAATTTGGTCAACGAGAGTTATCAGATTTAGCACAGAAACATTGGGAAGATGACTATATCTTGGAAAACCTCTAAGCCCATTATGAATTAAAGTTTTACAGAAGTTCTCAGCCTAATTTTCATCTGCCTTCTATATGCTGGGCAAAAAAAAAAAAAGACAAGGGAAAAACGCATAAATAAGTTTGAGATGTTTCTAGTCAAGTTATTTTTCCATGAAGTAAATAGGAATTTTCTTCCAAATTCCAAACGTTTTCTAAAGGATTTTCTGCCAATATTTTTAAACAGAGTTGCAGGTTACAATCCAGGGAATTCTGATGATCATAGAGTATGTGACTCAGAAAATATTATGCCTGAAAAGATGTCATTTAGGTGAATCTTGTGATGGTAAAATTAAGGTCGATGAAACATAATGATGGTTAGAATTTACATTTCTCAATAATTTTTAAAGAACACATTCTAAGGGGTAGAGAAAGGATTTAGACATCTAGTTCTCTATTATGTTCCATACTTAGTTTAATTTTCCCGTTTCATGAGAAATTCAAAAAACAGCAGAAGTTGCAAAAGCAAGGAAAGGAAACATCAGCCAAAAAACCCAATCATTATTTCAATCCACAAACTATTTTTGGTCAGATATTTTCAGTACTTCTGGGTAGGTTGTGCCTAACACACTTCTCTAATGCTGATAATGGGCTCACAGTTTAAAAGAATACATTCTAAGATAAATCATGTTATGGGCCTTATGGGCAAACAATATTCATTTTAAATGAGGGAAATTCAGTAGTCAGATTCCTGAAATTTTTTTCAACATGGACTCTTGGCACCATTAATAAGGCACTATTCTTTAGGATGACAAGGAAATGTTCACACTAGTGGGCCCTTGGAGCCTTAGTTTTCATGTTTCTTTTAGAGTTTGGAGTCGCTTGATGAATTCCATAAGCCATATACAGCAATCCTTATCTACAGTATGATTGGGGAAACAGACATTGGGGTAATTCATGGTCCTGTAGTTTTGTCATTTCTGCTGTTAACTTACTAAAGCAGTTCTCAGCATTTAGTAGGTGTCCACAAGTCAACCACTTTTGCCATAAACCTTTCCTTTAGAATTGTTTTTTATAAGTTTAAAAATTGAAGGTAAGAGCTGAAGTTTCCACTACTTGTAGAGGCTTAGGCAACCTTGTGACATGGGGGACTTCTGCCTCAAGCATCTGTAACCTGGCTTTTCTTTGTCTTACTTTCCTCTATTCTCTCTGTGTTACTCCCTAGCCTTAGTCATAGTCAATACTCTCTTGAGTTTTCTTTCAGTTTGTTAACACTGACGAAATACAACATACCAGAAATGGATTGGCTTTTGCAATGGGGATTTGTTAACTCACAAGTTTACAGTTCTTAGGCCATGAAAATGTCCAAATTAAGACTTCAAGGGTACAATACCTTCCCTAAAGAAAGGCTGCTGGTGATCTGGGACACCTCTGTCACATGGCTGGGCACATGGTGACATCTGCTGGCCCTGCTCTCCCAGTTTTGCTGCTTTCAGCTGCTGGCTTCAGTGACTTCCTTTCTCTATTTCTGCATG
Source organism: Tamandua tetradactyla (assembly GCF_023851605.1). Classification (NCBI taxonomy): domain Eukaryota; kingdom Metazoa; phylum Chordata; class Mammalia; order Pilosa; family Myrmecophagidae; genus Tamandua; species Tamandua tetradactyla. The sequence goes on along the minus strand of NC_135331.1, from coordinate 148,192,907 downwards.
TTTCATCTTTCCCCTTCTCTGGCTCTCTTAGCTTCTCTGGGTGTTTCTCCCTGCTTTCTGCGTGCCCTTTATCCACTAAAAATAAGGGACTCCAGTAAGAGGATTAAGACCCAGTTTGAATGAGGCAGGTCACATCTCAATTGAAATAATCTAATCAAAGGACCCCACCCTCAATAGGTCTACACACACAGGAATGGATTAAAAGAACATGATTTTAGGTGGTGCGACGGTGGCTCAGTGGCAGAATTTTCACCTGCCATGCCGGAGACCCAGGTTTAATTCCCGGTACCTGCCCAAGCCACAAAAAAAAAAGAACATGATCTCTTCTGGGGTCCTAGGGGCGCATATAACAGCTTTAAACTACCAACTTCCATTACCCTCCCCTCCAAAAAAAATAGGTCCTTGAAAAGGATCTGGTAAAGCATTTACCCTGAATTAGAAAGGACACATAACATTATTGTGCCAACCTCCCTAAAGGTATTTGTTATTTTATAAAAGAAAAATCAACTCTTTTAGACACAATATAAGTGACTAGGAATTCTGGATACCAGAAAATAGGTATATATTTCTTAGAAAAAATAAGGAGCTGTCTTAGTACCCAGAGTATAACTGCTTGCCACTAGATCAGCAATGCTGCTCATATGTCAAAGTTTATGTGCAAAGGGGATCAAATAAATGACAAAAAAAGGTTCTCTACAGTTCTGAATCTGAAAAACAAAAACCAAACAAAAAACCTTAAGAAGCATCATTGTTCTCTGGAATCAAAGTCCAGTCTCACCCTTTTTATTTCTTGAATGAACCATCTGAAGAAGTGTCTGTAACAGGCTTTGAGATGAGATCAACAATGAGGCCACACACGCTGTTCCCCGGTTCTGGCTGTGAATTGTGCTATATATTTATATGCCCCTCCCCCCACAGAGGTCCGAGGTGGAGCTGGCTGTATTTTGATACAGTACTTTGGTACATAAAATAAGTACGGAAAATATAGCCAAAGATATTTAGCTCAATAAATTAGTTCTTCTCTGCACCCTCCCTTAAGAAGTACAATTATATTGTGAGATGCATATATTGAATATATACATACATATATATTCAATGTACTTCATGTTCTCAAAATCTTTAATTTATGGACTCTAAATAATAAGTGCATTTATTGTTCTTTATGGTGCTTTTATGCAAGAACTTATAATTTGCCAACACAAATGCATTAACCCTTGACCACCTCGTGAAGGAGTTTGTGGGAGGGAGAGTGAGGGGCACAAGTAATACAGGATACATGTGCTCCCTTGGGGTGGTCAAGTTTCTCAGAACTAATGTCATTTGCACCCTGAGACATAAATAGTGCATGAGTCCTGCTTGAGCTAAGAGTAAGAATAAGAGCAGACCCTTATTGCTAGCTTTGAACAAGTCACTTTGATCCCTGTGTCTGAGCTACATACATCTCTGAAATAGCAGCATTTTATAAAATATGTACAAATGTCATCAGATTTTGATGTGTTCAGGTGCACGAAATTATTGCAAAGGCACTTGACCCCCGGGGGTGCTCTCAAATGGCCACCAATACTTCATCTTAAAATTTGGATGGTAATTACAGAATATCCATTGTAATACAAAATTATGAGTGGGAAGAGGTAGTGAGACCCATAGAAGGATATGCACAAATTCTAGTGTTCCCATAGCCAGCACAGGGTTGACTGCCTAATTTGAAGGCCTTCGTACAAAATGAAAATGTGGGGTCGCTTGTTTGTTCAAAGCACAGGTAAAAAGGTGTTTCCTTTCTTTGGAAGTCTCTTTCTCCATCTGTCATGGTATTTTGCATTTGCTATTTAATGCTGTTCTCCCACGAGCATGGAGATACTTGGGAGAGAGTGCAGATCCTCACAGGCACCCCAGCGCCCTGTCCTAGGGCTAGGTGCCCAGGATGTCAGTACCTGACCCCCACCCTGGACGCACCCAGGCCCCAGCCATGGTGGAGGGCAGCAGCAGTGCTGGGTAAGGGAAGGATGTGAGCAGCCAGAAAGCTGGTACGAGAAAGGACCATATATGAACCATTCATGCTCCTAATATATGCTCCATTTTCCCATTAATCTTCACTTTAAAAACATACAACTCCAAAGATAAAATTATTAAGGATCTCAAGATGGGCGCCACAGAATGATAAACCCAAAGCACAGAGACCCTACTGAGCATAGGACCCTGCGCTACTGCATTAGTCCGTGCCCATACTCTGTACTAGCAATAATCAATTAGAAAACTAATAAAAAAAAGATACTATTCACAACAAAAATAACAACTTTGAGTTACTGTTATTGTAATGAAATATGTACAAACGGTCTTTACAGAGAAAATTATGAAATGCTACTGGAAGACATAAATTAGGACTTGAAGAAATGGAGAGATATACTATACCAGAGGATAAATCATTGAATCAATGGAGAGACATACTATACTAGAGGATGGGAGGATGATCAGAAATACATCAAATCTTCCCCAAACCAGTCTATCTACTCAATGCGCTATCAATCGGATTTTTAATGGAACTAGGCAAACTGATTTTTAAAATTCATATAGAAAAGTATGATAATTTCAAAGTTAATTCAGATAAAGAATAAAAGGAGTGACTTGTCACATCAAATTCCAAGACTTAGCATAAAATCTTGTTCAGGCAGAGAAAGGATGATAGATCAATGGAGCCAGGGTCTATTTAGGAACTTTGCATATCATAAGGCAACAGTACAATTCAGTAGGGATTGTGCAATATATGGTGATGGAATACTGGGATTTGTCTACATAAATATAAATTTAAATCCTTACCTTATTCCATACGCTAAAATAAATTCCAGGCATTCGATAGTTCTATGTCTTTTAAATCAATGGATTCAGAGCTGAAGTTGGCTGTGCACTCAGGCTTGATGTTCTGTCTTTTTTTTTTTTTTTTTTTGATGAACACATGGGATATGGGACTAGAAGTAGCAAAAGAATATTGGACTGTTCTGGTTTGAAAGTTTTGCGTACCCCAGAAAAGCCACATTCTTTAATCCTTATTCAATATTGCTGGGTAGAATCCTTTTGATTAAGTTGTTTCCATGAAGATATTTGAAATATGGTAATTTCTGATTAAATGGTCTCCATGGAGATGTGTCTCCACCATTCAAGGTGGGGTTGCTTATTGGAATCCTTTAAAAAGGAACAATTTTGGAAAAACTTTAGAGCCAACAGAGCCTACACCTTTGGAGATACAGAAAGGAAATACCCCCAGGGAAGCCATATGAAGAAGCTGAGAGAGAAAGCTAGCAGATATCACCAGGTACCTTCCCAGCTGACAGAGGTGTTCTGGACTCAACTGCATTTCTTGAATCAAGGTGTCTTTCCTTGAATGCCTTAGTGTGGACATTTTTACAGCCTTAGATCTGTAAACTTGCAAATTAATAAATTGCCCTTTTAAAAGCCATTTCATTTCTGGTATATTGCATTCTGGCAGCTTTAACAAACTAAAATATGGACCAAGAGCCAAATGACCAGAACATGAAACAATTTTTTAATTTAATTACCATAAGAAGATAAATGAAAGTAAAGTTATGATATTTATAAATGAAAATTTTTTTTATCAAGACACAAAAGTGCTATTCATCAAGGAAAAATTAAGACTGGCAACTTCAAAATTTTAAACCAGAAAGTTAAGCCAAGCCATCGATTGGGAGTAGATATATGCAATACAGCCAATTAATAAAGGACCAGAATTCAGAATAAAGAACTGCTTCACATAAATTTTAAGTAAAGCAACTGACAAAAAATGGTCAAAGGATATAGAGATAATACACAGAAGGGAAATCCTGTATAGCCAATAACCATATACAAAATGCCCAACCTCACTTCTAGTCAAAGAATGAAAATTAAAAAGAGATATCTCTTCACATAAATAAAAGAGTCTGAAAAAAACAAACTTTGGCAAGAATATAGGGATTCAGGATTTCTTGAGAGTGTAAATCGGTATATAAGGACTTTGGACATCAACTTGATGGCATCTAATGAAGTTAAAAATGCATATTACTATGCCCTATAACTTCTGCTTTTAGGCATATTTTCTATTAAAACTTTGCATATGTTAACTAGGAGGTCTAGGATATTTATTGCAGTTTTGAATATAGTAGCAAATGTGAAACCCACCCACATGTCTCCTTCTACCCTCTTGAATGAGTTTTCTTTAATCCACTTTGTTTCTACCTCAAAAGTCATACTTTAGACCTCAACATACAGTTCTCAAAAAATTATACACAAATGGCCATTAAGCCCATGAAAAGATACTCAACATCATTAGTTATCAGGGAAATACAAATCAAAACCACAAAGTGAGAAATCACTTCACACCGGATGGCTATTATTAAAAAAAAACAGGAAGAAAAGAATAAATATTTGTGAGGTTGTGGAGAACTAGGAACTCTTATACATGCTGGTAGCACTGTAAAATGGGGCACTCACTGTGGAAAGCAGTTTGGGGGTTCCTCAGAAAGTTGAAAACAGAATAACTTTATGGTATGGCAATCCCACTTGGTATACACCCAAAAAAATTGAAAGCAAGGATTTGAACAGATATTCATACAATGTTAATAATGGTATTATTCACAATTGCCAAAAGGTAGAAGCACTGCAAACGTCTATCAATAGATGAATAGATAAAATGTGGTATATATACACAATGAAATATTATTCAACTCTAAAAAGAATTATGTTCTGTTGCATGTAACAACATGGATGAATCTTAAAGACATCATGTTGAGTGGAATAAGCCAGACACAAAAAGATTTATATTGTATGATCTCACTTACATGAAACAACTAGAGGAAGCAAATTTCTTGAGACAGACAGTAGATTATAGATAATCTGTGACTGGCATTGGGAGGAGAGGGAATTATTATTTAATAGGTATAGAGTTTCTCTTTGAGGTGATGAAAAAGTTGGATAACAGATATTGGTGTGGTAGGACAATATGTAAATATAATTAATAGAGCTGGATTATACACCTAAAAGTGGTTAAAATGGGGATTTTCAAAACTGTATATATGTTACTACAATAAAAGTTTTTTAAAAGTTATGTTTCCACTTCTATTATTTTAATAGACTGAAATTGTTAACATGTTGTTTGACTTAGAAAAGTCATTAGGTGAATTAATGTTTCTCTTCTTCTCCTCTTGAACATTTCAAGGACCTTAGAACTTGTATCTCTGCTCACCAGGGCCCATCTTCTATGTTACGGTTGTCTTGTATTTTAGGTTCACCTTGTTATCATCCCTTCCTTTTATTCTCTTTCCTTTTTTATATGTTTTTCAGTTTCTTTGATGTTTGTTGCTCCTTGAATCTCATGTCTTCCTTCCTTGCCTTTATGATTTCTTACTGTTACGTAAATTACTCTCTGGCATTTTTAGTTGCTGATGAGACGTTAGTTCAGTCTAACAGTCATTCTTTTGTAAATAATGTCTTTTTTTTTTTTAATTAGAGCAGTTGGTTTATGGAACAATCATGGGTAAAATACAGCTTTCTCATATACCACTCCATTAACACCTTGCATTGGTGTGTAACACTTGCTACAATTAATTGACGTGCCTTTTTACAACTGTGCTATTAACTGTAGACCATGGTTTAACTTAGGGTTCACTGTTTGGGTAGAGTAATTCCATGGACGGATTTTTTTTTAATTTTTATTCTATTATCATAAATACAGGAATATCTCATATTCCTAACATTTCTCCTTCTAATCACATTCAGATGTAACTTTCAGTACTGTTAACTACATTTACAGTGTTCTGTGACCACCACTACTGTACCAGTTTGAAGCTGTTATATACCCCAGAAAAGCCATGTATTTATTTCTGATCTAATCTTGGGGGGGCAGCCATGTTTCTTTTAATCCTGATTCAATATTGTGCAGTGGAAACTTTAACTGGATTGTTTCCATGGAGATGTTAAACACCCAATTGTAGGTGTAACATTTTGATTAGATGGAGATGTGCCTCCACCCATTAAAGATGGGTCTTGATTAGTGTACTAGAGCCCTTTAAAAGAGGAAAAATTTTGGAGGAAGTTCAGATGCTTAGAGAATAATTGCTTAAGAGCTGACACAGATAGACATTTGGAGATGCAGAAAGAAAACATTCCCAGGAAAGCTCTTTGAACCCCGAAGTCAAAAGACAGCAGATGCCAGCCATGTGCCTTCTCAAATCAGCCTTTCTTGAGTCAAGGTGTCTTTATCTGGATGCCTTAGTTTGGACATTTTCTATGGCCTTAGAACTCTAATCTTGTAATTTAATAAATTCCCTTTATAAAAGTCAACCCATTTCTGGTATGTTGCATTTTGACAGCAAATTAGCAAACCAATACAGCCACCATCCATTAACAGAATATTTCCATCATTCCAAATAGGAACGCTGTACATTTTAAACCTAACTTCCCATTCCCTATTCCCAACCTACTACCCAGGAAACTATATTCCAGATTCTGACTCTATGAGTTTGCTTATTTTAATTCTTTGATATTAGTGAGATCATACTATAATTGTCCTTTTGAGTCTGACTTATTTCACTCAACATGATATCTTGAAGGTTCATCCATATTTTCACATTTATCAGAACTTTGTTCCTTTTTACAGAAGAATAATATCCCCTGGTGTTATATACCACATTTTATTTATCCATTCATCAATTGACGGACACTTGGGTTGCTTCTGTCTTTTGGCAATTGTGAATAAGGCCACATATATCTTTTGAGTCCTTTCTTTCAATCTTTTTGAAATACCTGTTGACCTCTGCTTTCAATTCTTTTGAATATATACCTGGTAGTTGGATTACCAGGTCATAAAGTATAAGTTTTTTTTTTTTTCATTTTTTCTTTCTTTTTTTTTTTTATTAATTAACGGAAAAAAAAAAGAAATTAACACAACATTTAGAAATCATACCATTCTACATATGCAATCATTAATTCCTAACATCATCACACAGATGCATGATCATCGTTTCCCAGTACATTTGCATCGGTTTAGAGGAACTAGCAACACAACAGAAAAAGACATAGAATGTCAATATAGAGAAAAGAAATAAAAGTAGTAATAATAGTAAAAAAGAAAAAAGAAAAAAAAACCCTAGAGCTCAGATGCAGCTTCATTCAGTGTTTTAACATGATTACTTTACAATTAGGTATTATTGTGCTGTCCATTTTTGAGTTTTTGTATCTAGTCCTGTTGCACAGTCTGTATCCCTTCAGCTCCAATTACCCATTATCTTACCCTGTTTCTAACTCCTGCTGGAATCTGTTACCAATGACATATTTCAAGTTTATTCTCGAATGTCCGTTCACATCAGTGGGACCATACAGTATTTGTCCTTTAGTTTTTGGCTGGACTCACTCAGCATAATATTCTCTAGGTCCATCCATGTTATTACATGCTTCATAAGTTTATCTTGTCTTAAAGCTGCATAATATTCCATCGTATGTATATACCACAGTTTGTTTAGCCATTCTTCTGCTGATGGACATTTTGGCTGTTTCCATCTCTTTGCAATTGTAAATAACGCTGCTATAAACATTGGTGTGCAAATGTCCGTTTGTGTCTTTGCCCTTAAGTCCTTTGAGTAGATACCTAGCAATGGTATTGCTGGATCGTATGGCAATTCTATATTCAGCTTTTTGAGGAACCGCCAAACTGCCTTCCACAGTGGTTGCACCATTTGACATTCCCATCAACAGTGGATAAGTGTGCCTCTTTCACCGCATCCTCTCCAGCACTTGTGATTTTCCGTTTTGTTGATAATGGCCATTCTGGTTGGTGTGAGATGATATCTCATTGTGGTTTTGATTTGCATTTCTCTAATGGCCAGGGACATTGAGCATCTCTTCATGTGCCTCTTGGCCATCCATATTTCCTCTTCTGCTAGGTGTCTGTTCAAGTCTTTTTCCCATTTTGTAATTGGGTTGGCTATCTTTTTGTTGTTGAGTTGAACAATCTCTTTATAAATTCTGGATACTAGACCTTTATCTGATATGTCGTTTCCAAATATTGTCTCCCATTGTGAGGCTGTCTTTCTACTTTCTTGATGAAGTTCTTTGATGCACAAAGTGTTTAATTTTGAGGAGCTCCCATTTATTTATTTCTTTCTTCAGTGCTCTTGCTTTAGGTTTAAGGTCCATAAAACCACCTCCAGTTGTAAGATTCATAAGATATCTCCCTACATTTTCCTCTAACTATTTTATGGTCTTAGACCTAATGTTTAGATCTTTGATCCATTTTGAGTTAACTTTTGTATAAGGTATGAGATACGGGTCTTCTTTCATTCTTTTACATATGGATATCCAGTTCTCTAGGCACCATTTATTAAAGAGACTGTTCTGTCCCGGGTGAGTTGGCTTGACTGCCTTATCAAAGATCAAATGTCCATAGATGAGAGGGTCTATATCTGAGCACTCTATTCGATTCCATTGGTCGATATATCTATCTTTATGCCAATACCATGCTGTTTTGACCACTGTGGCTTCATAATATGCCTTAAAGTCCAGCATCGCGAGACCTTCAGCTTCGTTTTTTTTCCTCAAGATGTTTTTAGCAATTCGGGGCAACCTGCCCTTCCAGATAAATTTGCTTATTGGTTTTTCTAATTCTGAAAAATAAGTTGTTGGGATTTTGATTGGTATTGCATTGAATTGGAAAGTATAAGTTTTTATACTTAGCTTTCTGAAGAACCGCCAAATGCTATTCCACTGAAGCTGCACCATTTTTTTTTTAACATGGGCAAGCACCAGAAACCAAACCCAAGGTGTACCATTTTACATTGCCGCTGACAATGAATGAGTGTTCTTTTTTCTCCACATCCTCTCCAACACTTCTAATTATCTGTTTTTCTTAATAGTAGCAATTCTAATTGTGTGAAATGTTATCTCAATGTGCTTTCACTTTGCATTTCACTGAGGCCAATGATGTTGAGCATCTTTTCATGTGCTTTCTAACCATTTGTACATTTTCATTGGAGAGAGGTTATTCAAGTCTTTTGCCCATTTTTAACTTGGCTGTTTGTCTTCTTGTTATTAAGTTAAAAGATTTCTTTGTATATACTGAATATTAAACTTTTATTGGACATGTGGTTTCCAAATATATTCTTCCATTGTGTAGGTTGTCATTTTACTTTCATGCATAAAAGTATTTAATTTTGAAGTTTGCTTTATCTATTCTTTCTTTCTGTTTGTGTTTTGAGTGTAAAGTCTAAGAAACTATTGCTTAAGACAAGGTCCTGAAGATGCTTCCCCATATTTTCTACTAGGATTTTGATAGCTCTGACTCTTAAATTGAGGTTTTCATCCATTTGAGTTGGTTTATGTATAAGATGTGAGGTAGAGGTCCTCCTTTTTTCTGCAAATGAGATCCAGTTTTTTCAATTCATTTGTTGAAAAAAAAATATTCTTTCCCAAGTGCACAGTCCTTGCCCCCTTGTCAATAATCAGTTGACCATAATATGTGAGGGTTGATTTCTAAGCTCTCAATTCAATTCAATTGACCTATGTGTCTGTCCTCATGCCAGTACCATGCTGCTTTGATTACTGTGGCTCTGTAATAAAAACTGTAATAAGTTTTAAGATTGGGACGTGTGAGTTCTCTAACTTCATCCTTCTTTTCAAGATGATGTTGGCTATTTGGGGCCCTCTGAACTTCCATATAAATTTGATGATTGGCTTTTCCATTTCTGCTAACAAGGTTGTTGGAATTGATTGAGATTGCCTTGGCTCTATGAATCACTTATGTAGGACTGACATCTTAATAATATTTAGTCTTCCAGTCCATGAGCATAGAATGCCCTTCCATTTACTTAGGTCTTCTTTGATTTCTTTTGGCAATGTTTCATAGTTTTTTGTGAACAAGTCCTTTACATCCTTGGTTAGACTAATTCCTAGATATATAATTCTTTATTTTCTATTGTGAATAGAAATTTTTCTTGAATTCTTCAATTGTTCATTGCTTGTGTATAGAATCACTACTGATTTTGTGGTGTTACTTTGCTGAATTAATTTATTAGCTCTAAGACCTCTATTGTGGATTTTTCAGGATTTTCTGTATATAGGATCATGCCCTCCACAAACTGGGAAAGTTTTATTTCTCCCTTTCCAATTTTGGTGGTTTTTTTTTTTCTTTTTCTTGCCTAATTGCTCTGGCAAGAACATCCAGTGTGTGTTGAATAACAATAGTGACAGTGGACATCCTTGTCTTGTTCCTGATCTTAGAGGGGAGGCTTTCAGTCTTTCACTATTAACTGGGATATTAGCAGAGGGTTTTTCATATGTGCCCTTTATCATGTTGAGGAAATTTCTTTCTATCCCTGGTGTACTTAAGTGTTTTTATAAAGAAGCAGTAGTGGGTTTTCTCAAATCCATTTTCTACATCAATTGAGATAATGATGTGATTTTCTTCCCTTCATTATATTAGTGTAGTTTATTACATTAATTGGTTTTCTTATGTTGAACCACCCTTGCATATCAAGGATAAATCCCCCTTGATCATGGTGTGTAATTCTTTTAATGTGCTGTTGGATTCAGTTTGCTAGTATTTTGATGAGAAAGAATTTGTCTTTTAACCTGGTCATGCTGTCTTTGTTTCTTTTGATATGACAGTCTGCAATTTATTTATGCTATATCTAAACTGATACTTGCTTTCATGAATTTGTTCAGGTCTTTAAGTGCTCCTTTCATTTTCATGAAGTTTCATGCCTTTATTCAACTCAAAAAATTTGCTCAGCCATAATGTCTTCAATCACTTTCTCCCCCTCATTTCCTATAATCCCACCTTTAGAAACCAGAACAAGAGCTCCAACAAATCACAATGGATGCCATGATCAACTGAAGAGTAGCCAACTATAAACCACCAGCACATCCATATTGATGTGAGGAGCAGAATACCTTTCCTCTATGGAATCAGGTCCCCAATTCCCCTCAACACAGAGCTGACACAATGCTTTACAGTCGTTACAAAACTACAATGTGGCACAAGCTCTGAGTTTCAGCTCTTGCCCACTGCTTTAACTCTATATTTCCCCTTTGTTCCTGGCACCTGTGGATATTCCATGGTATGGGTCAAGCTTAACTAAGAAATCAAAATTATACTTTAAAAGCATGCATTTAAGCCAGAGGAGGGAAGTCATGTATCCTTCCACTCACCTACTATATCAGAAAGAATTTACACCCAAACTTCTAACATGCATGAATTTTAAGAACCTGATGAAAAGGGGGTTAGGATTCCATGCTATAATATATGAATTAATATCTTATACTAGTATAGATGAGCAGAAGTATTAACCATCTGAATGATCCCCTAAAGAATTATCTATATTTAGTTTCTTGTTGTATTAACAAGAGAAAGAATCCAGTAGCTTCTGGTTACCCTTGCAAGGGTGATTTACTAGTGAAGCATGGAAGGTGTTTTTGCCACTCAGGGTAAATGTATGTTTACCCTAGTGTTTTGAAGATGTGGACTCTCATTCCTGCTGGCCATCAGGCTACCAGGTCTGCTTTGGAGTGGCTCAAAGGGACTCACCCTCCTTAGAAAGGGCATTGGGCCCTGGGTCAGGAACTGAACCTCTGCAGAACCCTAAGTGTGGATAAGAGGGGACCACAATGCACGATTCATTTGGTGCTGGAAAAGGGAGCCACAGTGATGATTCATGACATTCGGAACAAACTCTCTCTTTTAACTCAGAAACTAAAAAGGGTTCAGATAATGAGAAAGTACACACCCACAGGGATGGGGTGGCTTGCCAACATAACATGACAAGGAAATGATTGAGGCTATCCCAGAAGGCGGAGCTTATAATTTTTAAGCTATTTATATGCAGAACAGATAAGATTTATTGGTTTCTCTCTGAGTATATGTTATACAACTGAAGCTAAGTGCTGCTGCAGTCACTACAATGCTGAAGTTGCCATCCCTCTTTTACAAATGAGGGATGAATTCTTGTGAGAAAATCATCCATCCATTTACTTATTCATGTTCCATACCTCTGTTTTCTTCTTGGATGTTTGCTGCATTCCCAATATTTTTATAATAAAGAAACATAACAGGCTGAAAGCTGATTGTGAAAAATTGTGCATCTAAGTTTATCTGTTGAACATACAAAATAGCTTTAATGATAAACAGTACCTTTATCATAAAAATTATTTCCCAACAATAAACAGATTCTTAGTGATTGCTTACCTTCAAAGTGCAGAAATCATGTTTCAAAAGGATAATATGTATGTGGAGAGAAGTTGGCTATTTGCAGGGTATGATTTATGAGGCAAAGATAGCTAAGCATGGAGATATCATTTCCTCCCATGGGCTGGACCAGACAACAGGAAAGGGCAGGCTACACAAGGCTCTGTTAAAAGGGGCAGAGGGGAGGGAAGGGAACCAGTGTTTGGTGTATTCCTACTATGAGCAGGCACTGTACTCAGCTCTTTACTATTAGTTCATCTAATCCTTATGACATCCTTCCACTTTTACAGATGGGGGAAGGGACAACAGGAGTCTGAGAAGATAACTGACATGCCCTAAGCCACACATAAGGTTTGTGGCAAAATAAGAGCATAAACTATAAAGTAACGTATGATTAAATCCAAAGCCCCTGTGTTTTGCATCTTCTTCAGCAGCATAAAACATACAAACATATGCATATTGTATGTACAAGCATACACACATACACATACATATTTATTTGCCCAGAAAGCAAAGAAGAGTCCTTGGGATTTCATGTAACCTTTTTTACCACATCCAATCATGCCAATATGATTTATCAGATAAGGTGAGTCATTCCTGTCTGGGAAGACAGAATCTGGCCAAGGACTGCGATAGAAAACGAGTTTAAAAGGAGAGTGTAATGGTATTGTCTTCTCTGCTCTGCCCATGTTGAGGCATCTGCTCTCTCTGTCAGCACTCCAACCATCTCCAGACATCTGTGTCTCTGTCAGCTCTGAAGCAACTGTTCTCCAGGAATCTGCATTTGCATTTCCAAATGCCTGTGTCTGCATCTGAGGTTTCTCCAACATGCTTCCCTTTTAAAAGGATTCTAGTAAACTAATCAATACCCACCTTGAATGGGTGGGATGACATCTCCATCTAATCATAAGGCCACACCCACACTTGGGAGCACCATATCTCCATGGAAGTAATTTAATCAAAAGGCCAAACCCACAACTGGTGTGCCACATCTCTGTGGATATAATATAATCAAAGTTTCCCACCCTGAACAATAGGCCTGGCCCCAGAAGATTGGATGAGGATTAAAACATGGCTTTTCTGGAGTACATAATCGTTTCAAACTGGCACAGAGGGGATGTAGCCAAGGGAGCCCAGAGGGTGGGGATGAGCAGCTGGCAGAGACAGACACTCCTAAACACAGACTTGTCCTTTTGCAGACTTGGCCTCCAGTTTTTTGCATTTTTTATTTCCACCCACTCTTATTTACTTTCTCCAGCACTCCTAGATACATTCCCATGCCCCACAGCTTAAGCATCCAGATGCAAAAAATCTTCATGGGCTGACATCCACATTTCTTTTAAAAAGTTCAACAACAACAAATTCTCAAAGTGAATCTGAGTCTTTTTATTTTCTTCCCACATGCACTCTTTTTGTTAGGATCATCCAAATATGGAAGAAAACAAAATCAGTTCTATCAAGTTTGAATTTCAGCAAAGCATAGGAATTATCTGAGCCATTTCCTTGTCCTATACAGGGAAATGTTTTCCATGCCATGGTTGGCTGGAACCACATAGGTAAAATAAAATCTTCAAACCACTTCCTTTCAGATCCAGAAATGATGAGCAATTTGACATCATGTATCCCCCTGACTGCAAACCAGAAACCTCTTTGTCAGAAACTATTCTTGCAATATTATACTCTAATGTTGTGGGAAGTTGTTTGAAGCAAAAAGCAGCCATAATAATGGGATTGCGTTTTGAAAAAGAGCTGGCTGTAAGGCCATGCTGTAAATGAAAAGCATCATAAAAGGAGCATTACCACTCTTAAAAAACAGTAAGACTGCTCAAATAACTCATTGCAGGCTATTTTTATAGCACTCTAATACTGTTTTTAAAATCAAATGCAACTCTAAAGGAATAGCTCACTCAGAATTGGGAAGAAAGCCAAATCAGCTCAATGCATAGAAAAATCTCAACTCTTATCTGATAAAATGTATTCATTCATTCATTCACTCATTCAAAGAAGCATTTATTGTGCACCAATTATATGTAAAGCATTGGATTGGATGGCAAGGACTACTTCCATCCGGTATTATATAATCAAATAGGGTCAATAACATCTGCACATGTATTACTGATAGAAAATATAACAGGCTAAGGTGTCCTAAAAGAAAAGCAAACACAGATTTAATGAGAGTGAGAAATTGGGAAAAAATCAGTTTTGCTATGGGGATTCTAGAAGCAATGGCATTTAGGCTAAACCTTGAAGGAGAAGACAGAGAACATTCTAGGCAGGAGAGGCAGCATGTAGAAAGGTAGAAGCATCAGATCAAAAGACCCTCACACATGTCAAGGTCAACTGTGTAGCCAGCTGTATAGCAAATTACCTGATTCAGAACATAGATTAAGAAGCTTTAGCTGGCCACTACGAGTCACCTCTTTTAAGTGGAAGACTGGAAATGTTTATAATTCCTATGTCCAAGAATAAGATATTCTTTTTTTTTTTTTTTTGCCTTGGTTGTTAGGGTGCTCAGAATCAGCTTTGTGGCCCTCTTCTAGCAAAGAGGGACCACTGGCATTTATTTTGTATGCCTCCAGAATTCCTGGTCTCATCTTAGTTTTCAAAATCTAATTTTCCTTTTGCTCTTATTTCCTCGCAACACATACAACATATGTTTTGGTGATAAAGCAGGGGTCTAATAATTAGATACACCATAGAGATACAAACAAAGGACAAAGAAGAGAATGGAGGGAACACCTTGAAATGAGTCAATTTTCCAGAATGGTAATAAGTAATGTTTTTTTTTTTTTTTTTGCATGAGCAAGCACTGGAAATCGAACCGGGGTCTCCAGCATGGCAGGTGAGAACTCTGTCTGCTTAGCCACCATGGCCAGCTCTAAGTAATGCTTTTGAAATTAACATTCTACATCATATTCCCTGACAATCATTGAGTAAGAAGTTCTATCATTTCTAGAACAAGAAGGTTTTTTTTCCCCATAGGTAATTTTATACTGGTTTGCTCTATAAATATAAATAAACACTACTTCATATAGTAACATGTCTCTGTAAAAATAAGATATGAAATCTCTTAACACAGAATCAATAAGCAGGCAGGAAATACATTTTTACCCGGTATCAAAGCAACAGTCACATCTGCTTCTGCACCCAGATTAGTGCCTACAACAGAACTATGATGCACAGACTCAGAGCAAATCATGCCAAGTCAAGAATAATCCGACATGCCCCAAAATGACACAACCGTGATAGTAATAATGATGCTAGATAGTGAAACATGCATCCTAAGATTACTTGTCACTCATGTTCCCTTCAAGGTGTAAGTATTTTGTTTTCATTAAGGTATAGTTCTAAAGATGCAATTCATTAATGTATGTCCCTAATACTTTCTGCTCATCTCAGTGTTGCTCAGTTTTGTCAACTAGCAAACATCAGGGACCATTATCTATTTAATTGCGTACATACTAAGGCATGTTGAAGGTAAATGTTAAACCAATGACCAAATGCTTTCCCAGTTCTAGTCAAAACGTTATAGTATCCATCTCAAGCAGTAAGAAGGAAAAGGCAAAAGCAGAAAGCATCAGAGTTAAAATTCCTCTAGTTTTGTAAATATTTGCTATGTGCATTGGGAAGTTAGTCGATTATTCATGTGGCAGGTTGGTTGTTTTACCTATAGCACACTATCTTAGCAGCTGTTGAAACAGATACTTAGTTGTAAAAATGCATACCTGCATCCTGGGTGGTAGGGAGGGGAAGTGGTGTGAGTGGAGTGTTACTTCCTCACCAGGATTCCCAGAAAGCCAAAGCAAATTCCTGCCTTTAAATATAAATACATTTCTTTGAGAAACTCTCTAGCAGTTAGCTTGATCCGTACATATTCTCCAGCCAATATCCGCAACCTCCAAAAAAAGGAAAAGGAAAAAAATAATAAAGGCAGGAAGCTTTCAAATTTCCACCTGCATCAACATGCCAGAGCATAATAGTTTTGAAACAGTTTCTGCTTAATGAACACCCACATTTGCATTTCAAGAGTACCTCAGGGCGCAATAAAGTCAATACAGCATAGATAATTCTGAAGTCAACCCTTCTCCCTCTCTAAAAGGTCCTTTAACTATAAAAACCAATTTTAATAAAAGGCATCTGTACTCAAGATCCTCCATTATACCATTCACTTCATCATAACATAAAATTTTTGGCCCGAAGACCAACCGTAAGGAATTCACAGTAGATTAATGTCATTATTAGTCGTGACTGTGTACACAAAACCGTGCTCTCACAGCCCTTCCCACAAGCAGTCAAAACAAGAAACTGCATTACATTCTTGAGGATAATTCCTTAGCTGTCCATCAGTGATAGCGACTGGAGGAAGGATGGACTTAAAAATGAAGGTTTTCTCATGACACACTGAAGAGATCATCAAAGGTGCGGAAGAGCTTTTGATCAGAAGTAATAAGATTAAGGTACACATTAAGTCAAACTCCAGAAATGTCTCTGATTATTATAGGGAATGAGGAAAGCTAGAATCACTCAAGCCCACGGGTCTAAAACCTACATTTTCAGTTCATCTAAAGGGAGAAGTGGGGCGGGCCATGGTGGTTCAGCAGGCAGAGTTCTCACCGGCCATGCTGGAGACCCAGGTTTGATTCCTGGTGCCTGCCCATGCAAAAAAAAAAAAAAACATAAAGGGAGAAGTCTTGTAAAGTATAGAAGCTCAAAAAAAAAGCACATCTTCACATCCGAAGTTTAACTTTTTTGTATCAGAGCTATTCTTCCACGTTTTAAAAATATCACTTCTTCAGACTGGCCTCCCCTGACTACCCTACCCAAAAGCAGCCACTCACTTCAGTATTGCTCCCTGTAGTCTGTTTTAATTTTTCTCATAGCATTTACCTCTTACTGGGATTTTTAATTTTTTTTTTTTTTTATATTTACTGGGTGTCCTCCAACTAGTTTGCAGCTTCTAGGATGGTGAGGATTTGACCTCTCCCTGGATGCCTAGAAAAGTGCCTGGCATATGAGAGGTACTGTTCAAAAATATTTGTTAAACAAGTGAATGAATGAATGAAATTGAACAGAAACTGAGGTCAACGGGAGTCTTACCTCTGGCTTTCCACTGTGAGCTCCCCCAACTGTGAGCTCCTTAGGAGTGGGTAGTGGAGTCCTTGGTTCCTAATGGGTAACCGGTAACTAGATGCTGAATGGGTGATATCCTGTTGTAACTATAACAAATTATCATGAATTTGATAGCTTGAAACAACACAAAATCATTACCTTACAGTTTTACGAGTCGGAATTCTGACATGGGCTAAAATCAGTGTTGGCAGGGTTATGTTCCTTTCTGTAAGCTCTGGATTGGGTCTGTTTCCTTGCCTCTCCCAGCTTTTAGAGGTCCTGTCCATTTCTTAGCACGCGGTCCCCTTTCTCCATCTTCAGATCAGCAATGGCAGGTTGAGCCCTTCTCACATCACCTCACTGTGACCCTGCTTCTGCCATCCCATCTTCTCTGACTGTTCTGCCTTCCTTTTCCACTTTTAAGGACATGTGTGATTACACTGGGCCAGCCTAGATGATCCAGGATAATTTTCTAATTTTAAGGACAGCTGATAAGTAACCTTCATTTCATTTATAACCTCAATCCCCCCTTGCCGTGTAATGTGCATATTCACAGGTTCTGGGGACTAGGACACGGACATCTTCAGAGGTCCGTATTCTGTCTACCACAATAACAGTGGCCTGTGCTCTGATCTCTGGTAGTCAAACATGTCTTAGTATCTCCCTGGACTCCAGCCAAGCTCAGTTGAGAACCGATGTTCTTAATTTCTGTTCCTGATAACTGACACCTTTCACAGATGTTCCTAAGCCCCTGTTACAATTATAGGTGTTCGAATCTTTGCTGTTTCTGACATCTGTGGAATATCCTCTTCATCACTTTTCTTTAAACTTTCTGGACCTTCCGCCTATTCCTATCTCTGGTACCTCATCACTTGGAATCCAAATTTTCCGACTCTTTGTCTGGACCTTGACTCAGTTACCCTGCAGCAATGATGATTGAGAGTGAATAACGGAGCTCTCTGGAATGCATGTACCCGGATGGTGTGCAGAGGCTCACGGATGTGTTCAACTGGGTTACAGTGTGTCGAGAGATCGATGCCCCCAGTCCACTCTCTAATCACCATCAGAGACGAGGAGCCTCATCTGGGAATGCCTGAGTACCACTCAGTTATTATCATCTTCTGTAAGTGTCACAATGTGAGACAAAAAACTTGGGACGTACTCAACTACCCGTCTCCATCTGTGAAGAGGATGAAGAGCAGAAGGAACAGCCAAAGAAGGATGAAAGAACTGGGAAAACATGGCATCATGGAAGCCAGAGGAAAAGGACATCTCAAGAAAAAGGGGGAGGCAGCAATGTCAATTGTAGAAGAGCGGTCAAGAAGAATGAGGACTGAGAAAAGGCCACTGGGTCTATAATTGTAGAAGTTCATTTTTCAAGTCAAGCAAACAGTAGATTCACAAAGGAAGTATAGGGCTAAAGGGAGCTAGAGAAAAGGTCAACTTGATGCCTGAAGAAGCAAAAGAATGTTAAAAGGTATCAGGAATGCTTTAACTAGTAAGCCCTAAAAATATGCCAGAAAACTTAAGGCTATCTTCAACTAGCAATAACATAACTGACAGAAATCATTTACATAACTAAGGCAGCTTATTAAGCCAACCATAACTGTCAACATTTGCTTAAGTATCTCAAAACAAAAAGGAATGAGAAGCAAGAGCTTAAGATAAATGAAAATTAATCCAATTCACAATCAAATGGAAATGCCATGGGCCCAGAGAACATTTATGCGTGGGATTTTGTTTCAAGACCCTAAATTTAACAAGCTGAAATTAACTACCATAGCATTCAACAGTTTAAAATGAAGAATTTGCTTTTAATGGGGTGTTTTCATTTCATTAAAAAAAAAAAAAAAAAAGAACAAAGCATCCTTAACTTACTTTGTCTCCAGAGAAGCAAATACTTCTTGCGCTATTAAGATAAGCTTTGTAATGAGGTAGGAGGGAATTGGAGTTGATCCTACCCACCCCACTTCCCATCCCGAACCGAGCCTTCCAACAGGGGCCCAGATTCTGACTTGCAAATGAAGGCTTGCTGCTGTAACTTGTATAAACAGCCAGATGAGCACAAGTGAGATCTAGTGCCTGAAAAAAATATCAGCTCAAGTACAGAGGAGCTTTTTTCTTATCCTCAACACCCCCTGCCTGTCACTAGTAGGGGGCAGAATGATAAAGTAGAATTGAGTAAGGACTTTGCATTCAGACAGAACAGAGTTCTGATATCAGCTCCACCACTTTCTGTGTGACCTTGGGCAAGTCAACTTAACCTCTTTTGTTAAGGTTTGTTACTTTTAATATCTACCTTAGACTGCTACCTTGAGGATTAATGTATGTAAATGGATGGGAACACAGTCATTTGGACTACTTCCCATCCCTCTTCTTCACTCTAATCCATTCTTGACACATCACCCAAGATCTATTTGCCAGCATCAGCCAGCTCCTGCTGCCGTGGCCGGTCTTTTTTCAGCCTAACACTGGACAGTGTGGGGCTCTCCCCTCAGCCTTCTACTCCCCCATGTTTCCTGGGGAAGCTAAATATTAAGGAACTTAATTACCATAAGAACGAACTAAATGATGTCCATGCCAATGCCCACTCAACCATAAGTACCAGAATGTAACCATGGTCACCCAGTGGTAAGCAGAGCAGTTTTCAGCTACCTGAGTAACAGTCAAAAAGTCAGGCAACCCTATCTTTTATTATCTGGAAAGCTACTCTGCTTAACTTCTGTCTCCCAATCCATTGTTGTTGTAAGCATTGGTAAAAACAAATAGAACCTCAAAAGTTCCCAACAAACTTCGAGGAGTGGAATTGGGTATTTCTGGGTATACTTAGTCCTTCTCATTTGGTTTTGCTTTCCTCACCTTAATTCAGACACTTAAAGAACTGGCCAAATATCTGATAACCTAGAAACAAAGAAAGAAGGTAAAAAAATGTTAACTCACTTTCTCACCTACTTGCATACTAAATTTATTACTAGTGGTTCCATTTCAAACTGAAATCATGAGAAGATGACAAGTAAAAGAAGAAGTTTCAAGAAAATATGATTGCATTGATTCAAATAGAGTGTAAAGCAGAGCTGCTTTGCTTGGCACCATCAAACAATGAAATTCTTCTCTCTGCAAAGTTTAAACTCTTACTCATATTAAAGAAATTTGATGACATATTAAAAAATACCTTAAATTAATAATAAGTAACTCAAATTGTAAAAATTGATGGAAGAGAATGTTCCATCAATTCCCAAAACCCTGAACTCTTTTGAACCATTTCAGTAATTTAATTAAGAACTCTATTAGCAATAAACTAATGCGTTTCTGAGTCAGATTAACAGTGTTTAGGTCATAACCATGATTGATGGCTGTTTAATAACACAAAAATCTTTCTTAAAGAGAACATATTATTCTAAAGTAGTAGCTTCTTAGGTCACCAGCGAAGGTTGTGATGCACGTCTTACAAATAAAAATAAAACCAGTGGAATTATAGAAAAACAGAAAATCAAAGTTAATAGGAAGTCTAGAGTCAAATCCCTAGTTTTGTCTGTGTGTATGTGTGTGAATTACAACATATATACAAAAAAGCAATAAATTTCAAAGTGCATTTTAACAAGTAGTCACAGAACAGATTTCAAAGATTGGTATGGGTTACAGTTTCTCAATTTCAGGTTTTTCCTTCTAGCTGCTCCAAGACACTGGAGACCAAAAAGAAGGTATTGATATAATGATTCAGTAGTCATACTCATTTGTTAAATCCTAACTTCTCTATTACAACTCTTCCTTCTCCCTTGGTCCTTCTCCCAATCATTAGGGATATTTGAGTTATGCTCATTCTAAAGTTTTTCATGTTGGAAAGGGGTATCAACAATACGGGATAGGGGGATGAAACTGTTGATGTTCTTGGCGAGACTGGCACCTCTGGGTTTCAGGACTTATCTGGCCTAGGAACCATCTGAAGATTTTAGGTTTGTGAAAAGTAAACTTAGTGCGTGCAACTTCTATAGAATCTCAAATAGAGCCCTGGGGGTTCTGTAGGGTTAACAGTAATGATATTGGTTGGAATCCCTAGCTTTAACGGTGGAGGAAACTGAGCCCTGAAACTTGCCCAAGTAACACAGCCACAACGCACAGGTGATCTTCTGTTGCGTTGTTGCTGCCACACTGCTCAGGCCAGCATCTGATGGTCTGGGCATGCTGTGAATCTGCTGGACCAGCACAGTTGACGTAGGTCTGCTCCACCTCCACCCCCTACTCTGAGTTCCACTACCCATTGGAGTCACTCTTTAGAAACTACTGATGGACCACGATATCTTAAGCATCTATGTTATGAGAGGCTTTAATTTTTGACACAATGACAGATGAGAAAATTAGCTCAATTTTACTTTCTCCGCTTTTCCTATCCCCCAGATTGTATTAGTTATATTATTTTTACTGCTACTACTTCTACTTTAAATATTATAGGTAACCCTCTATATCTTGTTCCATCAACTTTAAATTATAGCTCTTGACCACTGATTATGCTAGATGAAGAAATGAGGACCCTGTCCTACACTCCACTTCTGCCCCCCACTCCCATGCCCTACCTCCTAACTTCTGTCATCTCTACCATCACTTTCACAGATGGGGTTTATGATATTCACATTCTGCTCCTTAACAATAATTTTATGTTTAATGCTTTGTCTGTAGTTTGATCATCAAAAGTGAAATCCAATAAAAATGGCATTTACAATATTAGGAAGATGACTGTTTTTCATATAGAGCCGTGTTAGGTCGTTGACCTGAAAAGAAGGAAACACATCCTTACATCACTAAATTGCAAGGAGAATGAAGCAAGTGTAAGCACTTAAGAGTACTAAGCTATCCAAGTCTAGGAAGGGTATTAGCATTACAGGCCACTAAAGATACACTTCCTTTTGGCAATCATCTGCTTGGGACAAAAAAAAAAATGGCTTTTTGCCCCCAAAGTATGTTCATATGCTCAGCAAACATGCAAAACTCTGCTAATTGAAGCCCATCCTAGCCGCAGATATTTAAGGCAATATCCTGAATTTTTGCACCACCAAATTAATGTTTAGGACAAAAGAATTCCTGTAACAAAGAAAAGAAGCTCTGCATTGTAGAAAGGGTTTCAAGTGCAAATTCTGGATTTGCTGACTAAATTGCTGTGAAAACTTCAGCAATGTATTCTCTGAGCCTCAGTTTCCTCATCTAAAACATGAGCATATTACCACCCACGACGTAGGCACATTGTGAGAATTAAGTCAGAAAATGTTTTGGAAAATGTGTTGCAGATTATGAGCTGCTATGCAAATCCCAGGTATTGTTGTTATTAATAAGAAGCACAGGGTGCTGCTTCTGATGAAATTGAAATGCAGTACAGACACCTAACATCAAATTAAGGCCATTTGGAGATAAAAGAATCAAAATAGTGTGCTCACAAATTGGTGTTATATCCCAGGAAGAAATTTAAAACTGCTCAACCAGACATTAAGAAACCTGCTGCTTTAGATAACTTATTCAATACATCAATAATTTTATGCAGGACACAGACTCGGCAAGGAGCCTGACTCCTTCCTGCCAATCGTCAAGGACAATAGTTGCAAAAACTAGCAAATGGAGCATTTCATTGGTCAAGTGAGGATAAAATAAAAATGGGTTTTAACGTTTTGCCTCATGGACCTACACCTGAGCCCAGGTCTATAATAAGGAATTAACCCAGGTATCATTTCAAGTCTCTTCAAAGGGAATTTTAAAATGTCTAGGGACCTAGATTAATTTAAACACTCTTTAGTGCTGCTTTTTGGGCAGTTCTTCCTAACGTTAATAACAATTCCTTTAATCAGTTTCACCACATACGACAGTCCTCTAATGTTACTAGGGCATCATTCAAATTCATAGGGCTGTGGAGAACAAAAAAGTCTAATCAAATTACCCTAGGGACGTAAAAGTGAGTCACAGGCCACGTATAGGAATTACATGCGGCATGGGTTAGTTCATTATCATATTCCACCTAAAACTCCCGAGTACCACGCAAAGAGAATACCCATGAATATTAATCCCTCAATCCGGAAAAGAAAAAAAGTTTTAACCTAATGGCTCTGTGTAGTATTAAGAGTTCCTTCTTTTGGGTTTGCCTTTTCTTAAGGTTAATACAGACAACCCTGGAGATAGAAATCATTAAGCTATCTCTGGGATCTGCTGAGACCAAAATATGCCTGAGAAACACCTGCATACCAATAAGCCTGTCCCTTCCAGTGCAGGACGATGGGACTCATTAGTGCAGCAAACCTGCTGAACTCAGGTCATCTCCACTCATATAAAGAGGATGTCTCTTTTACCCTTTATGGCAACTGGATTTTTCCTCAGCTGTTGATGAGAAGAATCTCCGTCTTTATTGAGTAGATATTTCCCTCAAGTGTTGCTCTCCTTAATGGCAATTTTACCCTATTATGTGTATTTCCCAGGGAGCCAAAGAATGTTAATGAATGTCAAGCCCACATTTCTCTCAGTGGCTGGATTTCCAAATGTGGTTAGAGCAGTGGACTGCTGCAAGCGCACATGCTAATCAGGCTCCATCTGCACAGGAGGCCGTTTGCAGAAACAGACAATTATTTTGCTCCATGCAGGGCTGCTGGGGGAGGGGGAACAGCTGCAGAGAAGTAAATTCCCAGGGCTTATGATGATTAGGGGCCCCCCAAAGTACACTTAAGTCTTTGAAATAAACACCAAAAAAAAAAAGCTTCCAAAAAGCATGAAAAGAAAATCTTACTTTTCAGGTACCTTCGCCATTTATTTCAAAGCTTTTTCATCAGAGGAAATATTTCTCTCCAACTGATTCAGGGACAAGAGCCCAGGCACGGGGAGCTCTCCTGCTGAGCACCCAGGAGTGGGTGGGTAGCTTTCCCTTTCAACTAAAGGAAGAAGTCCTGGAACTGGAGGTCACAGACAATGCTATGCCATTGACACTTGAGAGGGGGAGAATATTAAATATCTCACCCATTGAGTAACGGTTTCTCTACTGCAGAGGGTCCAAGGGGAGAAGTCATAAATGAATTACTGATCATCAGAGGATGTTGAATTTACAAACCACCAGACATATTCCCAGGGCTCTCAGTTCCAAAATGGACAAATTTATGGCTCTTTAGGCACTAAGAAACTATTCCCAGTAATCATTTGACATCTTTATTCTGACATTGAGAAAATATTAGATGATTGTACTTATAGTTATTCCTTCTCATGTTTCACCCCAAGCACACAATTTTTTTATTTCCAGAGGGGACATATGAACACCAGGAAGCATGGATTAGGAAGGCAATTTGATAAGTGAAATGGTTGGATTACCTAATGAATGTCTCATTTTTCCACATCAGTAGAAGTTAGGCCAACAGAACAGAGCAATTGTCACTTCATCCCTTAACTGGCAGGAATGAACAGACCTAGTGCACCACTTCAGGCATCTGAAAAAGGAACAAGAGCTGCCCAGTTTGGCAAAGTTCAAATTTCAGTTCAGATACTTCTAGAAGCCTGGAGGGTCCTCATATAGGAAAGCCCAGGAATGGCAGGGCCTTGGCTCATCTTTGGTCAGGGAGGCACCTGCTCTGGAAGAAGCCAGGAAAGAGTCAGAGTGGAACAATGCTGACTGGATCCTAGAGCTTCCCCGATGTCACATTTAGGCTCCTGGAACAAGGCAAAATCCCCACAGGTCATGGCCCAGACTTCTAGGGCTACTCCTCTCTGGAGTAGCACTCCAGAGAAGTAGTAGTCTCCCTAGTATCCTCTACTCCAAACTGCATCTGTAGGAGGGGCCCATGGCCAGAATGATAACTCTCCAGTTAGGTTAAAAAGGAAGAGAATGGATGGGTCTCCTAACACAGATGGATACTTGGCTTCACCAAATAGAGACTCAATCCACTCTGCAGTGATGAAGTTTTCCCTGCCAAGGAGCTTGCCAAGTCTTCTCCTGAATGACCATTTAGTAGACTGATAAAATTGGCAGGGTTATATTAACATCTCCTCTGGAAACACTGACCTGATTGGTGCTGACATGCAAAAGCACATAAAGGTGAATGGGGAAAAGGAGGAGGAGGAGAGATTGGGAAGATGGCAAACCTTGTGCCCACCCCCCACCACATCTACCTTGGATAGGAATAAAAAGAAATTAAGATATGAATTCAGAAAAAGAGTTCAATGGGACTTCCGCCTTCAAAAAAAGCAACAAATGGGGAAAGGACTTCAACTTGCGTAGACAGATAGAAATGGGTCACTCAAATGTATAGTCCAGAGACAGATCCAAATGTCCTGAGATATGCAGAGAGGAACATAAGTGCCTAGAGCAAGCAGGTTAACCTTGGCAATCTGACAGCACAGATATTTATCTTAACCTTAACACCAAAGATTCACCTGGCTTTACGCTAACTGCACTTCTCTGCTTCAACTGTAATCCTGACTGATTGTGGGAAAAATCCCCAGCCATGGAAATCAATCTTTTGTGGAGCTAGCCTGGGGAGGAGACAGAAGTGTGTGGCCCTGATGCAAAATTCTGCAAGTGTACTTCCGTTAGAACTTCACTTTGATGTTACATTTTAAAATATCTATCTTCTCATTAGTTATTTCACTTAGTTCCCTCAGTAACACATGAAATCAGGTCTAAAAACTCAGGGGCATGTATTAGGAGTCTCATCGGTCATGTCTGAAAAATGAGGCATGGCCAACATGAGCTCCCCAAGATTACACAGCTTCTTAACGACAGAGATGAAATCAGAACCCAGATCACCCAATGCCCTGTCCCACTATCACAGTACCAAGCCAAAACCCTGAGAACTTGTAGGTAAAAGGAGCAAGGGTTAAGTTAAATAGCACCTTTCTATGGTTCTATTTTGTGTGTGTTGCTTTGCTTTATTTTATTTTACCCGCAAATAAAAATCACAACAAAAAGGAAACAAGATGGAGACTGGAATCTTCTATTTCAATATTATAAATGCCATTTGAAATGGACCTTTACTGCAAACAGATTTGGAAGCCACAGCCAACCATGGATCAGTTCATAAGGCAGAAGGGAAATGCAATAGGAAAAAGCCCTAACAGGGTATCCTTTGTCTGGAGGATGGTACTTTGGAACTATTCACGGTAACTGATTTTGCTTATTCATTTGTCTGGTAGTTCTCCAGCCTTGTCCTGCCTCAGATATTTTGTCCCTTTACCCTGGAGTAGCAATGCCATTCTCTGCCCTTGTAGGACACAGCAGGACATTGCTGCTGCTTACGTTTCCCCAGCCTTACGTCTACCCCCCACATACCACTAGGCCTTCCCATGGCGGAATGGGCAAGTTAGCAAGTAATTTGTCTTACTACTTCCTGGCCACTGAGTGTTCAAAGTGTAAGCTCCCCAGAAACAAGAGGGCTCCTCACCCCTGACCACCCCTCCCCCAAGTCCAGAAGATTCCCAAATGCCCGGTTGAAGTAAGAGAAGAATCTGTAAAAACTCAGCTTTGATCAGACCCAAAGAGCCCGCCCTGAGTCTTTCTCCCAAGGAGGTTGGGTGCCCAGGCCATAAGGGTAAAAGAGATGTAGACAAATGGCTTGGCCCTTCTCGGCTTCTGTTCCCTCAACCATAGAATGTGGGTAATAATTAATACTTAACCCAGAGTGGTGATGTTATACTTAAGATAATGAATATAAAAACACAATGTTCTTTACTAAAATTATTCGTGAGAATGAAAACCAGATCTCCAACCATTTTGTGACTCCTGAAGCCACCTATATCCAGTAAATTCCCCAAATTATCAAATGATCAGTTTAGGCTCTACTACCTATGATTACCAGCTTCAACAAAAGGAAAAGGAAAACATAATATCTGTGAAAAATCAGAAGTTCATATAGTTGTCTGTAAACAGATATTTCAAATCACTGATCATAGAGCTGTTAAAACAGGTACAAATCAGACACTTGGTCTTAATATAAGACAATTAAGAGTCACTCATTCAAGATAAATTCAAGTGGACCTTTAACAGTGTTCACATCCCCATTATTTAGCTACTGAGATATTCTCAAAATATCATATAAAGTGAAGCATGTCTGGACTCAGAAACAAAAAAATATCATTATGTGGCAAATGCTACAGCTTCAGAGAGGGAAATAACAAGCAAGGGGCTGCATTTTATTTTGCATGAATATATGACATTTTCTGCCTCAGGAAAGTTCAGAGCAGTGGTGCTCTTTCTATTGTTTAGGCTTCCCGTGTGTGTGTGTCTGTGTACATACAATGGATTACCTTTTGTCTCCACAGGCATTATGGTGGGAAGTAATGATTGTGAGTAAAGCTAATTCTTAGAAAGGAGCAGCCTTACCTTATACATATTAATAAGAGTTTTCTTTGAGACGCAATGACAGCCCTTGATGCATTTGACGAAAATGAAAGGGGGAGAAGCCAGCACCACTATTAAGAACACCCCCGAGGTGATGGAGAGCCACGTCTCTGAGACATCAGCTCTTGGTCTCAATGCACACACTTATTAACTCACCTGTGCACCTAGAATTAGAATGAGCTCCTTCTTTAGACACATATTCTTAACGGCAGTCCCAGCAGACATCCTGGAACCAAAAGCAGGGCTTCCGTGTGGGCTGTGGTGTAATTTTCTCACAGTCTCACAGTACAGTTTGTACCGACAGCATTTCTCCGCAGATTAGAGACAAGCAGCATGGAACTGATCGTTAAAAAGCTCGGCAAGGCCAAAAGGGTGGAAAAAATATCTCGGCTCCAAGCAAAACACTGTCCTTTACTAAGAGAAGGGCATGAGGTGGTGCCTTCCAAATTATTGCCTCAAAGATTCCAAACTATCTGAAATAGATCCACAGGAACAAATGCGAGTGCCAACTCCAGACATCCACATTTATATGACTGCTGTGCCTTTTCCTCTGTGAGACTCGGAGTACTTTGCAAATGCTGTCTCACTAACCCCCTCCAACTCCCTGAGAGGAATTTGGGTGATGGCAAGAATTTTAGGCCACTACAGTTAGAGAAGCAGCAGCCCAGAGAAACCCAACCACGTACCGAAGCGATTTCAAGGATAGAATGCCTCGGCTCACCACCCGAAAGCTGGGGTTTAGAAGAAATACTAAAAAAGAAAATGAATGCAAATTAACCTGAAAGTATTTTTTCTTTCCCTTTACTAATTTTCATGAGCATATTAGTCAAGATCCTGGGACTCACAAGAAAGTGATGCCCACAGTGACAGGACTTGATGGCAGGACCCTGGAAACCAGGAAGCAGCCCAGGAACTGCCTGGTCAGCTGTAGGAGCATTGGGAGTCCCAGGGCTTCTGACCATGAGAGAACCGGGGACGGTAACTCAGCACCATTCACAACCATCACCTGTGCTCAAGGAGCCTGAGTGCGCCGTGTTCTACTGATAGCACTTATGTTTTCTAAATGCAAAGGGTAATAATAGCTAAGGCCACCAGTTAGCTATTTGCTGCATAACGAAGCCCCCAAATCTCCATGGCATTAAACAATAATCATATATTATTGCTCACACATCTGTGCATGGGTTGAAATATAGCTGATGTAGGCTAGGTTCTCTGGGCATCTCTGCTTCTGACTGCAGTAGCTGGGGCAGCTCTGCTTCCCATTGTGGGATTGTAAGCAGCTGGGGCATCTCCCATTCTTCCATTCTCTGATCTGATCCCAGATTGGGACCAAGGCAGAATGAGGACACAGGAGGGTAAAGAATTGAGCACAATAATTTTATCTGCCTCACTAGCTTTATTAGTCATATATGACCAGCTACTACTATGCTCAGGCTTATCCTGCACTAACTCATTCATTTAATCCTCTCAATACTCCATGAGCTTAGATAATATCATGCCTATTTTAGAGATGACGAGACAGAGGCATAGAGAAGTTTGCAAAGGTATAGATTAGATTCCAACCATACTATATGAATGCTTCCTTAGGGCATAGTTCACGCTAAAGCCCCTTAGAGGCAGGCATCTGAGTTGACCAGCTCTGTTTGGCCATCTTCAGCAGTGCCCAAACCCCAATGCAGTAAGCTATGACTAGCACAGAAGGAGTAGGCTTGTTAAATCTATGGGGTACAAGCCATTCCACTTTTCAGAAAAGAAACTTTGGGTTTGCTTTTCTCAGAAAAGGACTATGCAATGGGAAGGCAAGTGAACACCTCATGGTCTGTTCAGAATAATGAAATTCTCTTATGTTCATCAGTGCAGCAATGAGCAGCTTCAGGCCAAATAAAATCAGCAAAGATGCACTAAGCACTTACAGATATATTCAGTGGCTCTAAAACAGTGTTGCCCTCAAGGAATCCATTGGGGGAGATCTAAAAGACATAAGGAACAGAGAACAGGAACAAAATTATATGCAATTAAGTATTTAATAAGAATACCAAGAGTCTTTGAATTAAACCACTTAAAATGAGCACTGCAGTTGCATGCCCTTCCCCAGATAAATGCAACACACACAAGCACATGCACACAGATGCACACACACACCAGGAAGGAAGGATTCCAGTCCTCAGAACTTCTGCCCAAATTAAGGAAGAAAATCTGTGGTCTGAAATCCGAAGAGAAGTTAGGAAATATTTATTGAAGGGTTTCCTACATGCCAGGCAATTTATGTACATTTCTTAATCCTAACAATATTATGGGGTATCTGTGTAGCCATTTTAGAGAAAAGCAAACTGAACTTGAGCATTATAACTCCCCCAGAGTCTCACATCTAGGAGGAGATGGGGCCAGGATTCATACCCTGATCTGTATGACTCCAAAGCTCATGATCTTTTCAGTAGATTGAAAAGTATTGGTTATTAAGGATAGGTTTTGTGTTTAGTTAAATGAGTTTCACCAGTGAGGTGGCTTGGGAGCTACCTACCCCCAGAAAGACATGCTTTTAACCTAAGTCCATTCCTGTGGGGGAGAACCCATAGTAAATAGGACTTTTGATGAGGTTACATCAGTTAAGGAATGGTGCAACCAAATCATGATGGATCTTAACCCTATCACTGGGGTCCTTTATAAGCAGAACGAAATTCAGACACAGAGAGAAAGCTGCAGGAAAAAGCCAGAAGTCAATGGAAACTTGAGAAGCCAGGAGATGCCACCGTGTACATTGCCACAAGACAGAAAAGCCAAGGACAAGACTCTCCAGCAGTCAGCCCCAGAACACCACAGTCTTCTGGGAGAAGGAGACACTTTGTTGATGTCTCAGTTTTGGATTTCCATCTCAAAATTGTGAGCCAAAAAATTTCCATAATTTAAGCCAATTTATTTCATGGCATTTGTTTTAGCAGCCAGGAAACTAAAACAGTGAGCTAAAATAAGAATTTAACCAACATCCATAGAGAAGGAATGGAGGAGGAGGAGGAGGAGGAGGAGGAAGAGGAGGAGGAAGAGAAGGAAATGGAGGAAGGGGTAGGGGAGGAAGAACAACAAAATTCCATGATGGGATGACCAATGAACCTACGGTACAGTGAGGTCTGAAACTCAATTCTAACTTTTTCCACTTTGAAGGTTGTAATTTCTTTCCCTTATTTCTAAACTTTCAATAGATACCTCTTCAAACAGTTGTGAAGACCCTGTGTTATGTGTTGATGAATAACAAAAGGTTGGTGTCACCGTTAAGTGGAGCTACATGGAGAGTGGTCAACAGCTTTAGTAGCAGAAAATGTAAGATGAGAAAGGGACAAGATTTGAGCCTGGAGATGGAGCATAGGATGAGAAATGGCCACCACAGGAATGTAATTGCCTTTTCTCATCCCTGCTCCCCAACCACTGCCTTACTCTGGGGTTCACAGAATTTTTAAAAGAGTGGTATACTTCCTGAAGTTTTATGTGTGATGGGAACTCCAATTATTTTAACTGGACATTTTGTAGGACTTTTGGACCCTATCATATGGGCTGACTTGGGTACATGTGGGGGTCCCTTGGAAATAACTTCACATTCTTCAAAGCTATAAAGTCTCTGTAATAATTTGAAAAGTCTAAAGATACCAGACTGTAACTTTTTTTTTTTTTTTTACAAACAAACAAGATCTCACTCCCTATTCAAAGTTCCATGAAGTTATGGTTTTCCAATAAATTCACCAAACAAGTTAAATTAGATAGCGTGCTACCCAAAATATAAATTTTGCACCAAATAAACATCTCTTCCTTTGCTCTGTCAAAGAAGTTGAAGTTTTAAATACAGTCAATATCATCCTTTACCCTTTAGTCTGATTTACTTTAATTCTGCCTAGAACAGCTTCATTCACGTCTCTAACTGAAGTCTGATAACTATTTCAGTGTTTTTAACAGTTTAACAATCTAGGGAGTCAGAATCTGGAATATATATTACTGGGGACTGGGTTGGGGGTAGGGGAAGCTAATGCTTGAGTTGTACCAAGTTTCTACTTCGGTTAATTGTAAAGTTTTGGTAACAGTGCAAGTTTTTTTTTTTTTTTGAAACTAATTTAATAATTTATTCAATAGAATATACCTAAAATATTTTTCTATCTTAAAACAATATGAATTATTAATGAGATATTTTGTATATTTTTTCCAAACCTGGTTAGCAAAAACCAGTGTGTGTTTTATGCTAACAGAACATCTTGATTTGAAATAGGCACTTTGCAAGTACACAATAGCCACGTAAATTTTCCAGACTGTAACTTTTGACAACACTGAGTCAACCGGGATACTACAAACTCTGCATGTGTTTCCAATCACTTCTCAGTCTATACTAGAGGTTCAAATGTAAACCACTATAAAAAATTAGAATCTCTTCTAGTAACTGAATTCTATTTCTCAAAGAAGTAATGAATGCCTTTAATTAAATGTAACTTAGCCAGTATGGGCAGAGCAGTCAAATATCAGACTTCAAAAACCTTAAGGTTAGTTGCTGTTTCCTTAACGGTCCATTGAAGAGGAGGGACAGCAAAAAGGAACATGGAAGCAAGAACTAGTCCATATATTTTGCACCTACCTGTGGTGTCACATCAAAGTTTACATTTAAAGAACATCTACTCAGAGTAAGAAGTGGTTCCCACCCTGCAGAAACTTAAAATAAGTAGGTTAATTTTGCAGCACAAATCAGTTCAGTCTCATGGAATCAAATTCCTTGGCAGTTCGGGGGACAACAGCAAGAAGTATCAAAGTCGTGTGTGCCTCTAAGAACAAGCCTCCCATTTAACCCTCACATTAATTTATTATCTTCCAGATCTATGAGAAATTAAGAAAAGCATATTAAAACATGAAAATGAGGCCAAAACAACCCTTCAAAATACTGAAAAGTGCTGGGAAGATGAACAGCGGGCAAGAAACCCAAACAAGAGAAAAACAGTTACCGCATTTGCAATTCATAAAACTAAAAAGTATCCCTCAGCGCTAAGAGAAGCCTGTGGCAGACAGAAACTTTCAACCTTGACGTTTTCTACTTCATTTAAAAACTGACTTGGAAGTTCTA
The DNA here is from genome assembly GCF_023851605.1 of Tamandua tetradactyla. NCBI lineage: Eukaryota > Metazoa > Chordata > Mammalia > Pilosa > Myrmecophagidae > Tamandua > Tamandua tetradactyla. The sequence continues at coordinate 148,160,138 of NC_135331.1, read as the reverse complement.
ACACTTCTTAAGTTAAAAGTAGTCATAGAAAGTATTATTAAAATTCATACATCTTTTTAAGGGGGATTGTTCACTTATGGTGCTATGGCCACCATGAAACGTGATTAGTCAAGCAAGTGCCCCAGCTGTGACAGAGGTCATCTCTCCTTCGGACAAGCTCATACACCATTGCTCACTTTTTATTTTACTGCTGCTCAGGACCCTTTGCTTCATTTAATTAGAGCCAAAGGCACTAAATAATCTATTTTTAAAGTAATTCTATAATTTACTTTAAAAAGGTATTATTGAAGAATTCAATCCTTATTTGTAGCAGTTCTTACTTTTTAGTGTACTGAACTTTAACGGATATTGTCTGGTGCCTAGAAACCATTACTTGACACTTGTAAGCAGGTGCCCAGATTTGTCAGCCTGCTAAAAACAATCATTCCCAGTCGCTCTCTCCCAAGGAATTAAAGTGAGTTTGTATAGGCAAACCCATTTTCAAACCTGCTAGACTCCCCTAAAGCTACGAGTTGTTATAACACCATTGGCAATTATTATCATTAATCATATTCATTTTACAGGAGAGGAGATGGTATTAGATGATAATTATATAGATTTTAAATGGGACTGGAAAGAAGACAAAGAGCATTTCAAAAGTTCCTACAGCTTCTTAGAGAAAGCACTCTTGGTAGTTTCTGACTTTGAAAAAGAAATAGTCCTCCGACCCAGAACATAGGAATCTTAATTTTATCGAAGGTTTACAATTTCTATCAGACTAATAGCAAAGGTGCTTAGCACTAAGAATACCATATTTATTGAAAGAGCTACATGAATACGTATAGTGACATTTTCGTTCTAACAATGACATCAGAGGCTTTATAATTTTTAATGCCACTAGTTCAAAATATAATTTTATTTCACAGCCATTGTATTTATTTCCAATCCCCCCTCTCCCTGCCACCACCATCAAGGTATATTCTCTGCTGCAATCCTAAAATTTTCAGTCACAGAAAAATCCAATCAAAATGTGAAAAGAAATACCATCTCAGTGTCTAAGCCAATGTAGTGCAAAAAGCCAGATAGCACCCTACTTAGATTCATGTGAACTAAATCAGAGAATCAAAACATAGCCCCGTGAACATGAACCACACTCAGTAATTCACGTGAAGAATACAAGCAGAAATCAGGATGACAAAATAGAGGTGAAGATTACAACTATGAGGCTGTAGGGCTTAGAGAGAGCCTCCAGGGAATAATGAAATACGGCACAAAGCCCAAGGGGTGGGTGTTATGTACTCATGATACTGGTTTCCTTACAGGAAAATTTGAGAAAACTAATTCTTTCTTCCACAGAGATGAAAACAAAGATAGCTGTGAGGAGACCTGGAGCTGGAAAGAAGCTGAGCAGCCTCCCAAGTAGTCCAGATAAAAATAAAATGATGAGCTCAATGAAATATCTCAAAGTGACAGGAATGGATTTGATGTAAACATGGGAGCAAAAGCCACTGCAGAGATGGGGGAAGGGTGACTTCACGCTGTTGGAGAACTAAATATTTGCATCTTTTCTTTCTAAAATAAAACCACTACAAGGTTATGCATGAGATCTTAAAAAAAAAATCAATACTATAGGATTGCAACATTCTGCATTCCTGCAGGATCAGCAGAATTGCTTTTGATGCTATATCTGCTTCCCAGGTATGGAATGAAATATGGCTTGGAAAAAGTGAGTCAATTAAATTATGAAAAGGTGCTTCATCCAAAACAACAACAATAATAGTCTCACCTTCTCCTACTGAACAGTTGTACTACAATGAATGAGATAGCTGGATTTCTCAATATGTTGTAATAGAAATGTCATAACTCTCTGAATCATTATAATCCCCATATTCCAGTCTCAGTCTGGCTTTGGTTAACCAACAGGATAATCCCTCCTAGAGAGAATTTTTATCTTTTTCAATTTGTAGATTAAAATGAAAGAGTATCATTTATTTGTTTCAGATAGTGACCGCTTTAGCAATCATTTTATTATTACTGCACCCTTTCTTTAAAGTACATTTTTAAAAGAGCAACTAAAGAGTATAAAATGGTCTAGTTCAAAATCAACTGCTTGGCTTCATGAGAAAAGTGACCTTAAACCTTTGTAGTGTATTTAAGTGTCTTAAGGGACACTCATTGGAGACAATTCTGGAATGCTATGATTAAGTGTGTCACGATTCTTCTGTTTCCACAGGACATGAGATATAACAATATCAAAGCAACCGGGAACAATTCAAGTGAATCTCAATTGCTGCATCTCAATAGTAGAAATAAAGAGGAAAGGAAATCCACATGCTACTTGGCCCTGTCAGGCAAAAGAAGATTCATAAGCCTATTATGTTATAAATATAAGAAAGTGCATAAGAACATAACTCATCTTCCAAATCCCATTTATTAAAGTTAAGTGGGATCTTTTTCTTATAGATCTTTTGCTCAAAATATTTTCCTTTCAACTTTTATGAATAGTCATTAGTTCTCATATTTTAACATATTGAGATATATTTGGTGGTAGTTTACTAAACAGCATGATTTATTTCACAGGTAGAGAACTCACATTTGTTAAATGTATTCATGGATTTTTCTCTTCTAAGGAATAATATATTTTCCCTCTGTAGAAAATATATAAAACATTTCATCACACAGAAAACCTCTCCCTTTCTCAACACACATCTTCAGAATTTCTCAGACACATAAATTTCTGAGATTCAAATGCCTGGCTTCTTCAAAACTAGATTTGTTTAGGTTGACCAATTAAAATTGCCTTAGAAATTGTAAAAGAAATTTTCTGCTTTACAGATTATAATGTTGGAGAACATAAGCCCATCTCTGCCTCAGCATTGCCTCCCCATAACATACAACTGGAACATAGTAGAATCATAGAAAGTATAAAAATCAGGTTCCTTTCTTATATGTAAAGAAACATAAGTATCTGTCAGTAAAATAAAGACAGGTATAGCTCTTACAAAACAAAATTTAAGCTCAAACTATTTATATACTGGATTCTACAATATGATATGTAGATACTTATATATTCTGATGTACATTTACATTAGACAAAATTATCTTCTGAGAATTCTGTATTGTGGAATAATATTGGGAAATATTAACAGATTATTTTCTCTCCCACACTTTGCCCATTCAACTCTGTGTCTCTTGCCTAGGGGGTGGGGATACTGTAGAAAATTAAAGAACTCTTAATGGTTTTCGTTTCTGGGACTCTAAGCCCAGCTACCTATTCCAGCTGGGCAGGAGGAGAAGGGGGAAAGAAGAAGGAAAGATGTGTGGTTCCTGAGAAAAGGGCAGTATCTGAGGACCCCTGTAGGCAAGAACAACGACATCTTAGCAAAAAGCCTTCAGAGTGCCTGAGAGTAGAATAGTCATACACAGACTGTCCACCCTTCCCTGATGAAGGCACCATGCCTCACCTGGACCCGGGCTAGGGGTAGGCCAGGTCCTTCCCTCAGGTTCTGCTAAGGAAGCCCCATTATTAGCAGCCAGCTCCTGGCTTGGCACTGCCCTATAGGACTCGATATGATGCCTCTCTATGCCCTGAGACATGGCTCCTTTCCTGGCTTACTCACTCGGAGCAAAGAACCACTGTCTCATAATATCCCATAGGCCTGAGAGAACGGCTGCAGCAGCATTTGTGGGAGGGGCTCCCTCTGCACATATTCTGAGTCCCCCCCCACACCCCTCACCATGAACAGAAAGCAGGGTTATCCACACCACTGTTATGCATATTTACTTAGGCTGTGTTAAAATTAGTTTACAGCGAGTATGCTAAACTCTGTGGACCACATCTCGCCCCCTTTCCCGCAGCATGCATGCTGGGTTGAGAAAGAAAATTGATTCAAGATTTGATTTTCCACAGATAATCTCCAAGGCACAAAATGCCATGTGAGTGATGGAGTTCACGATTTGACCCGATGGAACATCCTTCTGAACCAAGTGCTGTGACCTATCCTAGGGACCCCACATGAAAGTGAAAGGCCAGAGGACAGGGACAAGGAATGGCCTCAGCTGTGCACCACAAACCCTACATTTTAATGCATTTTTCCTCATCACAGACAAACTCACCTTCTCCCTGCCTCCTTCCTCCCAAGAGGTTTCAGCATACCTGGTGCTTCTCTGCTCCATAGCACATGCATCTCTGCAGTTAAAAATGCGTAAGTTCACTAACTGAATATCTCTAAGGGAAGAAAAAAGAAATGACTAGGGGATATATTCTTCGCATGGGAAATAAAAAAATAAAACAGTACATTTGACTTTATCTTTGAAGCCTTGATCTTCAGAGCTTTTAGAGCCTACTAATGAACACAAATGCTTAATTACTGAGAGCGATTATATCCACACAACCAAATGTATTGCTCACAGCCCATTTGTCTTCTGACGAGCTCTCTCCACATTGAATTATTTTGTTTGCATCATTTTTTATTCTGTAAAGGTTAGATGTTAGAAGCTGATTGTGATATTAGAGAGGACGAAGAAATCAACCTTAAAGTCATTCTGAAGCAGAATGAAAAAAGCAGTTTGTCAAACTTAGGCTAGTAAGTGCCATGCTTCCCCCAACCCTTAAAGCATTCAACTCAAAACTTACAAATTCATCATAACATTTACCAGGGCAGCAGTGTTCTTGGGAATTCTGTGGACATTTTTCTAAGTAAAGTAGAGAAGCCATAGTCAAACCAATCATTTATTTGCTCACATTCCTTTATTTGCTCACTTACTTTTTCACTCAGCAAACAGTTACTAAACAACCACATGCGCCTAGAAGATCCAGAAAGAAATGGCTTGAGCTGGGGCTTTAAGACCAAGTGCTTGCCAGGAGGCCGACAGGAAAGGGGAGAAGGATTCCAGGCAGAGAGACAAGCATCTGCAAAGGGACAAGACCCAGCAGGGCATGTTGGGAAAACTCCAAGTACTTCGGGATTGATGGACAATGCCGTGCCAGAGCTAGAGACCAGAGAGAGCTGTGGCTGGAAATGACAGTGGGAGCCAGATCATGAAGAGCCTTTTATGCCATGTGAAGGAATTAGTAAGATCACTCTGGTAGCAGTGGGACAAGCTTTGAGACAGTCAGAACTGTTAGAAGTGACAGTGACAAGAAGGAATATTTAGAGTAAGACTCACCGCAATATTCCAGTAGGCAGAATAATCGCTGATTCTTTATTTCACTTCATACCACATGATCATAATTTCCGGCCTTGTTTCAGCTCCCATCTGTATTGGATGTGATTTACCTGGTCCAAAATGCAAATTTTTAACTTGACTATCAATGTGGGGTCCAACTGGTGCAGACGCCTCTTCTTAACAACCAAATTGTTAACTTGGAAACCTTTTAGGCAGCCAAGAAAATTAACTGAGAAAACTCTGGAACAAATCATATAGAATTTACTAAAGAATTAACCCATGCAAAAACAAACCACAAGAATCTTGCAAGTCTTACTGTAAGGTAATTCTGGGATCATCTCCCTTTCTTCTTGAGCAGGGTATCAGTGAATTCCCTAGTCAAGTAAACAGTTGTAAGTGCGGAAAGTGTTCATCTCTTTCCAGCAAACTTTCAGTTCCCAGATGAGAGATACCTGCAGGCCCTCCCATACCCTGCTCTGATTCTTCAGCATTCCTGGCTCTCCATCACTGCTTCTGTCCTTCTGCATCACAGAGCTTGTGGGTATCCCATGCCATCCAGGTGGCAGGTGCTTCCTCATATTGGTGCTGATGATAGCAGAGAACTCGCAGTCTCTCTCTGACAATTCCTCCTAGGTCCGACATGAAGGTACCAAGTTTAAATCAACTGCATTTCTAAAACATTTGCTGTTTGTGTTGTGATAATGAAATGAGTCATGCAAATGCTAGAACATAAGGGCACAGGATTCTGGCCCCCAAAGTTTAATATGCAATGAGCCTGCTACAAAATGCCAACTCCTTTCTTGTGTCTATGTAGTAGGAAGGCATTTAAATGAGCCTTTGTGGCTTTCAAAAGGGAGAGAGCAACTTCTATTAGTACCAACTACAGGTCTTTTACCTCCATTGCACTGAAGCCCTTCATTATATGTTCTTCCTTTAGCATACCATCAACCTCCACTACCAGCGACAAGTACTACTGAACCACTTCATGTCGTCTCACTTTGTATCCCAGTCACACAGCCTCTGTGCTCCCCACATGCAAAATGGAGATAGTAGCATTTTTTACCTAGCCCCTAGAATTAAGATCTCTTGCTCACAGTAAATAACACTAGGAGCCAAGGCCTCCCTTATCTAACTAACCCAGCCAGATGTTTTGTAACCTATAGTGAGCATAAGAGGCGTCTGTTAAACTCCGAATGCAGGTCTGTCCTCTGATTATCTCATTAGCCTAAAAGCAGAATTAAAGCATGAATAAAGTTAGGGCATTAACCCAATCAACAGGTATGTTATAAACCAGTGACAAGAAGCCCCCAACTTCACACTATCTGCCAACCCAAGACATGCATTTGATAGAAAAGACTTTCCCCTTCATGCATGCATTAGTGAGGCAGCCAGAAAAGAAGCAAATTTTTCCTGTGGGTGGAAACCATATGCTTATGTGTAACAGCAGAGATAATGTTCAACTCCTCTGTCACAGCCTGCTTCGTTCAACTCTCTAGCAGCCTCCTTTCAGAGATGCTCCTAGGTATGAACTGACTGCAAACCCTTCTTTATCCTGCTTTTTATCCGAGAGCTTGGTTTTGAAATGGAGAAACGTTGCCAAGGCAGGTCTCAGTTTAGTTTGATGGATCCATAGAGTGGTTATTTAAATGGGCTGTTGTTCCAGGCTTGTCTGGAATGTCTATAAAGCATATGACAGAATTCTCCATCTCATTTGAACCCCTTCTTTTCGGTCAGTTTTGAAGAGACAAGCTTTTTTTTTTTTTAAATAAAGCATAGAGCAAAAACTTTTGTGAGACCTGTCTATAAACTAAGAGTCTTATGAAAGCCAGGTAGGGAGGGCTGTCTCCCTGACAAGCAGTCATTATTTGGAGGAGTGCTCATGTCACCAGACATGAGTTATAAGTTGATGACTGAGGAATAATGTTCTCGATACAGTTAACTTTTCCTAAAAATAAGTGCGCTAATTAACTCAGGGGAAAATTATGTCATGCCTTTGCTTCAAAATCCAATTCTCCCCAAATTCATTTTGCATCACATTAATTTGCCCAGGACAGACTCCTTAAAAAACTACCCTAGCAGGTGTGAGATAGGAATTGGGTATTTACAGTCAACCCTTCTCTATTAGATGTCAGATCTGATTACTTCCTCTTCCTGAGGCAATAGTCATTCCTTCCAGAGGCTTCTCTGGAATCACAAAGATCCAATAGAGGGTTCTTCTTCAAATGATTATGATTGGGACCAAGAAATGCTTTAATTTTTTTTTTCAGGCAAAGCATCCTGTCTGGGCTGTAGTCATGCAAGAAGACACTTCAAATAGTACATCATTATTATGAAATTCTCCATCTCTGTGATGCCACTAATTGTCCTCCCCTCCAGACCTTAATTTGTATCCATCTTTTACATGAAACTCTTTAAGGACAATGTTTGAAAAGTCATTTTTTTAATTGACTCTCAGTCTTTTTATTGATTTACTGACTTTTAAGATCCACAGAATATAAACATAGTTAAGGCTTACTTTTATTTTATTTTTTAGAAGGATAAATATCAATTTTTAACCATTTGGGTAATTCAGGGAAAACACCTTTTGCCCAAATTAACCAACGAATGGAATAAAGAATGCATAGATTTTCCTCTCTGACCTTCTACCGCCTAAATAACCTGCAGTTTGTAAAATAGCAGCAGTGGCCCCCAATCCCACAGGGAACACCACTGAGTTTGTGAGGGGTACAGCATGCAAGAGCTAGGTACATTTTCTCATGGCATGTATAAAAACAAGAAAGCTAAAAGTAAAATGTTCCAAAATGGAGCAAACTGAAGAGTCTAAGGAACAAAGTTATAAGAATTATGGAGTAGCTGATAGGAGCATTAGGACCCTGCCCCCATCCCCATGCCTCAAAACTCCCATGAAATGCCACCACTAAATATGTATGACTTTAAGTTAGCAAGCCTGCTGAGGGAAAGTAGCTTTGCAGCGGTATTTAGCCATTTGGGATCCTACACTTTTTTGAGAACCAAATGGAAAGCTACGGATCCTCTCTATAAAATAAGGCATATAGGCTCCCAAATAGAATTTTGCATATGATTTTAGGGGGTTCATGGATACCAGGGTTTCCTACACCCTAATCTAACATCAGTTGAGTTCATCAGATATTATCTCCTGATATTTGCAACGGAGGTAAGTACATAGAGAAGATGGATGGGAGAAGGTGGGGGGGAGGGGGCTGGGGGGGAGGAACAAGGGCCATGAACACACAGGGGGAAAAAGATGGGCACTAAGAAGTGGTGGGGCATAAAAAGAAACTACTACTTCATGCATATGCCTAGAGCCAATGTGGTACACATATAATGTGCTTTTTAAAAAGTTCTGTTGTTTTCCATGATAATTACAATATCATTTCTGTATTTATTTTTCAGATAATGATATTAAGCCTAAGAGAGGGTTCTGTCCAGTGATAATGGGAATCTTTGGCAGAGATGTCATTTATATTCCTCGGTTGTTGAGTGAAATCACAGGCAGTCAGGACATGATTGTATAATCATAGCTGAACAAGGAATCTTTGCAAAGTAATTGCTGCACATGCTAACAGCCCATGAATCTGAATAGGATTAATTGAAAGAGAAGATGGTGGACATCTTCATCTCACTTCATTTTTCTAACTAGCTTGGGAGATTGGAAGGGCAGGGGTAGCAGTAGCAGTGTACAAGGTTGAATTTTATCTCTGAAGAAAGGCTTCTGAGAGTAAAACAAAATATGTTTGTATGCTTCATGATGAATTATTGAAAGGGGCATAAATCCTATTCTTTCTATTTTCTTATTTTTTTTTCAGACACAAAAAGATTACCTCAAAAGACATTTAAAATCAGAGAGTTTTGGCAAAGCTAAAGGTCTCCGGGAAGTTATGCCTGAGAACTGACATCACAGCATTAAACCGTATCTTTAAACTCCGTCATTTCTGTTCCCACATTGTCTAAATGTAACCAGAAGCTTCTTTTCTTTCCTTTAAAGATTTAGACTTTTTAAAAGAATTTGACAAGTTCAAAGCACAGTGCACTGCTACTCTGCCAGCTTGTGATATGTCCCACCTTCCCCCGGCCAGTGGAGACTGAGAACCTTTCAAGATAGAATGAGTTCGATATGTGAAGAGAGAAAATGAAAGAAAAATCCAAAGAGGCGCGTGGCAGCAGCTGCCCTCACTGAAAACTGTCGCTGGGAATACAGGGGGGAGGGAAATGCATATGCCACAAATAGAAATTCTATTGAGGAGAAAAACCAAAACTCCATCTGCCTGGTGAAATTCCAACACAACTTCGTTGGAAGCCCATGGTGAGGGGACATACAATTAAGAGAAACCTAAGCAAAATGGGGAACAATTTTCATGAAATGACAAGCCCTATTTGGCATCCATAAGCCATTGAGAAACGGAGAAAGTCAGAAGGAATGACTGTATTGGGAGAAAGAGCGATCTAGACACACATGTCAGAGAGGTGTCACATTGATTCAGACAGACTGTAATCTTTCTTCCTTTCTTTAAAAAAAAAAATTTTTGATAGAGTGGATAGTTTGATATCCACTCTGAAACTATCAATTTAACAGCCACTGAAGCACGGAGTAACGCAATGTCAGAGTTTTCCGGGCAGCCTTCGGGCTTGTTGAAAGTTCTACCATGAAAGAACTGGAAATCGGAGGGAGGCAGGGACAGATAGATGTTTTTTAAAAGGAACACAACAAAGGCATATGATAGCGAGCTTCTGCAAAGAAGGAAACTCTATGATAAGGAATAGAAAGTCTAGCATGTTTAAAACCATAATTAAAGGAGATGCTAATCAAGACTGCATTTAGAAGAGCAAAAACTTATAGCCATTCCTCTCTGAGCTGCAACTGTTTTTGTCTATGTACAACTGTACTTCTTAGAGCTTATGGGATTTAGAATGCAAAACTGCTATGGAACTTTGTTCTTCAGACCTGAAAACCTGAGACTGTTGGTACAAAGTAGGTTAAATAGCCCCTGAAAATTCTGAAGCAAACTTTGCTATTTCTGCAGACAGGGGATCCCTCAACATCACATGGCCCATCTCAAACAGGGCTGATAAGTGCAGTCTGGCTCTGCAGATACTGCCAGGTGAAAGTGTCTTCTGCCCGCCTAATTGCATAATTATAATCACAGAGGGATACTCACAAAGAGAAAGTCAGGGAAAAAAAAGAGAGAGAAATCGATTTCACAGAGAAATAGCCTGGACACAGTGATCATGAAATGCCCACAGGGAAAATCCCCATTGCCTGGGATTGTAGCAGTCCCAACAGGTCAATGTATTGCTGGGGCATCAGCGTGGAACTAGGGTCCTTTGTCAATACTTTTTTCTCTCCCTCTCTTTCTCTCTTTTTAATCAACTCATAATTCTGCCACTCTTCTTTAGTTTTCAAATAAAGCTACCTTCAAGCAGTTCAATCGATGCTTTTTTCTTTCCTTCCTCTTTGAATAACTAGATTGTAGGAAAGAGACAAGGGAACTAGACTGCTAGTCTGGGTCATAATCATGGGCAGCAGCCAGCATAAGGAAGGGTCCAGGGTGGGCCAGGCGTGCTTGGCTCACCACCACCTCCAGGGGACATGGCCTGCAGGTTAATGAGCCTGCCCCCATTAATGAGCCTGTGGCTTGGACCTCATGGAACAGACCTCATTTTAACCCCACCCCTCAAGATCTTTTCATACCTACACTGGATAGAAGCCAATCTTCTGGACTAACCCGAGGCTCCATAAATCTTCATGTCTTTAGCTATCCATAGGTTCCTCATTAAGGCCCAGAAAAATGTTCTATTAATTGCATGACACATGTCTCATGTCACCCTTATTGACCTGGCCCAAGACTGAGACCCACACCCAGATATTCACCAATTTGAATTCTTCCTCCTCAAGGTTTAGGAGGAAGAACTGTGGAGGAGAAGGGAAAAGATGGGTATAGTGGAGAGGTGAATTAAGTATCAGACCAGGAAGGAAGGAATAGAAAGAGGGAGGGAGAGAGAAAAAAGAAAGAAAAAGCAAACAAGCAAGCAAGAAACTCCACCGGTCCTCTGAGGCTATGCCATTTGGCTTTACTATCCTCTCTCCTCTGTCACAGCTATTTTATCAGGCATGAGGTGCCAAGTGGGATCTTTACTGTTGTCCCAGAATTGTCAAGTATAGCCTACTGCTGAGAAGAAAAAGCACTAAATAACCCAATTCCTACCCTTGATCCTCCACCCCTACTTTTGTGTACTCTCAGCTTCACCATCCTCCCCCTACCCCCACTCCAAGTTAGGAATAACCTCTCTCTTCCCACTTTCCCAAAGCTAGGGGATAGGACTTTCATGTCATCAGATCTGTCACTGCAAAAACAGCTCCCAGCATCGATATAAATGAGGACTAAAGGGGTAAAAAAGGTTTTTGTGGGGCACAGAGAGAAGTAGAATTGTGAAGAAGCAACCAGTTTACCTTTCTTTCCACATCAAGTTATAGAAGACTATCATAAACTTGCCTTTCTCCTTTGCAATCTGAGTATCTCTAATCTGTTCTTCCCACTCATGGAGTCAGGCTCTGGTGATCAATTCCTCCCCGGACATGTCAGCGCCTCTGAACCTCAAACAGGCAGAAAGGCTAACATCGCAGTCCTCCTGCTGGAACTTGGAGACAGGAGGAGGAGAGATGGCAGAACTGAGAGAGAAGTGGTAGGCGGGATTAGGGGGTTGAATGGACGACATTCCCCCTATTTCAGATGGCAAAGATAAGTGAGCTTCCCTGGATAAGGACACTGTAGAAGATGGGGACCTTAGCAGTCCTGCTGTTAACCACCAGGATAAGGGTTTAGTTTAATTATCATCTATCTTAGTCTCCTAGAGCTGCCATAACAAAGTATCACAAACTAGGTGGCCTAGAACAACAGAAATTTGCTATCTCACACTTCTAGAGGCTAGATGTCCAAATTAAGGAGCCAGCAGAGCGATGGATCTTCTCAAGTCCATAGAATTCTTACGGTGGCTTGCCAGGAATCCATGGCGTAATTCAATCTCTGCCTCCATCCTATGGCTGTCTTCTCTTTTTTGGTCTATCTGTGTTCAAATTCCCTCTCCTTATAAGGGCACCAGTCAAATTGGATTAGGATCCACCTTAATCCAGTTTGTCCACATCTTAACTAATAACATCTCCAAAGATCTTATTTCCAAATAGGTCACCTTCACAACACCAGGGGTTAGGACTTGGGTATATCTTTTGGGGGAACAAGCATTCAAGGGAGGTGACAGAATTATCCAGGAGTGTCTCTGGGGAAAGAGCATTCCAGGCAGAGGCCACAGCCGGTGCAGAGGCCCTAAGGAGGAACCTATCTGCATGTTTTGAAAAATAGGAAGGAGGCCAACTGACTGGAGCGGAGTGAGCAAAATGAAGTCATGGGAAGTGAAATCAGAAAAAGAATAGGGCTGTAGAGGGGATAGATCATGTAAGGCCTTGTAAATCCTTGCCAGAACCTCAGCTTTTACTCTGGGTGAAATAGGAGCTGTCACAGGGTTTTATACAGAAGAGAAATATGAACCGATTTACATTTTGAAACAGATCATTCTGACTGGTCTATCAAAAATAGATCTTAGAGGATAAAGGTAGAAGCAGGAAGTCCAATTAGGAAGCAATTAAGTAATCCAGGTGAGGGACGATGGTGGCTCAGACCAGAGGTGGTATCCCCGAGTTCCAGGATGGTACTTGGCAGAGGGACAAAATCAATTTGCAATGCCACTAGGGAATATTACCATGTAAGATTTACTATACACATTACTAGCATTCTACTCCTAGACGCCTTCCAGATCTCTTTTGTGCCTCTTTTGGTACCACATAAGTGTCTGAAGTCCTTCACTGCAGGTCCCCAAGTGTCTGCTTTCTGGACCTCAACTGAAGATACCAGGGGTCCTTGTTCACCATCCGATTTTTGCCTCTGTTTACCTCTGCCCCAGCAGGCTTAGCTGCACAGTTTATTTCAAACTGCTATTCCACCTTCTGTCTTTTTTACTTTCTCATCTTACCACTGTGCTGCTCATAGTGTTTCTTGTTGACTGACCTTTCGCTGTCTCTTTGCTTTCCCAGGTCTGGGTTTAGCAGGAATTGCGTCTTAATCACACTATGCTTCTCTCCATGGACTTTCCTGGAGCTGGACCCTTGTATTCTGCATCTTTGCTCAGCAATCAGTCTTCGGGGCTGCTTTCCTTGACCTACTGATCCTGCTGCAGTGGAGGGTCAGGGAGCCAGTATTCATTATTTCCTTCCCTACTTCCTCCTGCATATGTTTCTTTGTCTGCTTCCTTTCTCCTCTCTTATCTGAAAATCGTGCTAGTGTGAATTCCTTTCTTCACCTTTCTTTTCCCTTTTAACCTCTGACAGTTTTTGCTTATTCATGTCTCCAACCTCAAAAATAGATTTGTAAGCCTTCATCCTGACCTTTCTTCATAAGGGCTTGGCTTGCCTATTCATCCGCAAGTCATTGCCAAAGAAGCTACTTAGGTTAGTGTTTGATCAAGCTCTTCTGAATGCCTCTTATCAGCACCAGGAGCCCTTAAAAATAAGGCAGTATCTAATGCTGCCTTCTGCCAAGGTGCCCAGTGATCCAGTAATATCATTCCCATATTCCCAGAAGGGGATTATGTTCATCTAGGACTCTACAACAAGCATCATCACCTTTCTAGAATAAAGCTAAGCACTAGGAAGAAAGTAAAAAGACCTCTAAGCAGTCAAAATATGTCACAAACACCATGCACCAAAGCTGAGACACTTGACACCTAGGTTCTCATCATCACCCATTTCTGCTTTAATTCTGAAAGGTGGGGATCTGGTTTCCAAACTCACAGTTAATCAGAATTGGAACATTGGAGGGAGAAATGTAGACTACCATAGGCAAGAAAACTTAAGTTAGAAGAGAAAGCACAGTTTAGAAGAAGAGGAAAAAAAAAAAACTATAAAACTTAGAACTTGAACTGCACAGAAGTGTGGAATTTATAGATACAGGCAATTCTTTCACAGCAAAGTGTGGCTCAGATATGAGGTCTAATGCTCTGGAAACAAGGATCTAACAGGAAAAAGAGAGATATATTGGCATCCTGGGGGAGTGGGACAGTGGCGGGTAAGAGTTTTTACATGAGGAGTTTTAATGGATGAGATATAATGCAAAGATTCACAAACTCCCCATATTTCACTTGCTCTGAAGCTACACACTCAGATCTACCCCTCTGCTCCCCATTTATTGGGCCTACCAATGTTCACACCTGACCCCAGTCTCCAGAGGTGAAAAAGAATTAAAATAGCCTTCCCTTGTGGTGACCTAAGGGCATGGCTCACTCCAGCCTAATCTATTACAACTACCTACACCTACCTCTCCTCAAACTCAGTGAAAGTTGGTCAGGAATATTATAGGCCAGGCACCGTACCAAGAGCTCTCACAAAGGGAATGGTATTTGATCATCACTGTAACCCTATCCCCATTTTCTAGAAGTAGCTTCATTGAGGCCGTGGTGGGTAAGCAGAAGAGATGGGACTTAAACTCAATGTGGTTGCAACACTACCCATGCTACCCTGATGTACAAACACAATCTCACTACGTTTCTAGAGCGCCCATCCATACCTCACATCACTTGATTGTTCCAATTCAGAATGCATCTTCTTTGTCTTTTTCAGAGCACCAAAAATGTAGATTTTTGAAAGTTTCCTGGTGTCCTGTGGATTACAGAAATCATCCAAATTCAAACACTATAACTTGTGTTCAGGATTAGATTACAAAGATTTAGGAGACGTTCCTCAATCCCACTGAATGGCTACTTACTTTCCTCTAAGCTATTTATATTTAGCAAAGCATATATTTAGCACACTTGCATTTTTTGGTGAAGAACCATTTCCAAATGATTCCCAAATGGCATAGCATAGATGAGAACCTGAGCTGGACTCCTCACTACCATTGCAACTGCCAATTTCCCACCTGTATTCGAGGAGTTTTCTCAAGCACACTTGAATGATAGCTGTTTAAGTCACCTTAAACCCTGTGTGGGAGGGTTTTAACAGACTCATCCGTGTAGACCATGGACAACTCATTCAAGCTTGTGCATTTCTTATAGTCCAGCCTAGAAATCACATTCTCAGTGATTGCCCAGTTGGTCAGATTCTACACTCCCCTCAGCACTCCTTTTATCTTCTTTTACTGTGATAGATAATGCCTTCAGCCTTCTGCAAAGTTTAGTCTGGTTAAAGCAGCAATTATGCATATGCTTATAGAGCAGCTGTTTTCTCCACAATCCGGCCTTAAATCATACCCTCAAAAAATATCCTTACCAATTTTCAGGACGAAGCAAAAGAGTGGCTAGCAGACTCACCTTCCTGGTGTCCGCATCATAGATCACGTCTGTTTGGTTACCAGTTCACATGAGGAAAGTAGCACCTTTCTCAGCATCGAAAACTTCCCTGAAGTCTGTGGCAGAAGAGTGGTCAACAAAAAGGGGCACTGCATAATGCATAGGTTGTTTTCTGCTGCTTGTAAAATACAGTGACAAGTCATGCATTTTAAGCCATTCCATAAACCCTAAGGAAATGCTTCCTGACCCACCAAAATTGCCCGTGAATAAGTGAGGCTCCTTACTTGAAAATAGTAATCGTGGAAATGGAAGAGAAAAGACAAAATAATGAAATGTGGCAAGGTCTTTTCTCTTAATAAATATGTATTCATGCATTCAACAAGTATTTATTAAGCAATTACACTGTGCAGACCATACTGTTAGGAATTGGGTGGAAGAACTGAGCAAAAGAGGAACACAAATGAATCAGTCATTGTGTGGCCGTCAGAGTCCAGCTGGGGACACAAAAACCACACAGGATATTTCAACTGGGCAGTTATTACACAGAACTGGTTACACGGGTGTTGGAAGGCTGAATAGGTATTGTACAAAGAAGACTGAGGTAACACAGAATTAATTACTGTAGGAAGCAGTGCCCCCTAGGCCTAGAGGAACACAGAGAAGAATTAGAAGCTCAGAGGTCATATAAACAGGAATATAAATTGGAATGAAAATGCATATTTTCAAGAAACCAATGTGGTTTAATCATCATATAGTTTCTCATGGGTAGCAAAGGCTTTGAGTGCTGGTGAGTTGTTAATGATGAGTTGCAGAGGAACTCAGAGGACAGGCTTCAAGTAGCTGGAATCCAGACCACTGAGAAGAGGGTCGGTGCAGCTGCTGCTGATCTCTCTGACAGACACAATGAGATGCGTTTCAGAGTTGGAAAAGAAGTTGGAGGCTGAAACCACCTGCTGCGGACAGTGACATGCCATCATGGGGCAATGCTCCCAGGATCATCAGGCAAACAGGAAGGAGCAAGTCCTTCCTCCTTCTACCCTCCAATGTCTCCTCCTGGTGCTCCAATGATAGAACTATGGTAGATTGAATTATGTACTCCAACAAATCCACATTCCAATGTAAATAGGACCTTTTGAAGATGTTATTTTTAGTTAAATGTGGCCAAAATGAATTGGGTGGGCTTTAATCCATCTTAATGGAGTCCTTTATAAGCAGAAGAAATTTGGTCACAGTGAGTCGGAGAAGACCACGTAGGAAGAAGCCAAAAGTCAACAGAAACCAGAAAACACGAGGAAAGATTGCCATGTGACAGGAGGTTGAGAAGCAAGCTAAGAAACCCCAAGGACCCCATCAAGTGAGTATTAGAATGTTACAGGCTCTGGGGAGAAAGCATTGCCTTACCCACCTGTTGATTTTGGACTTCTGGCCTCTGAAGCCATGAGCTAATAAACGCTTATTGTCTGAGCCACCCATTGTATGGCATCTGTCATAGCAGCCTGGCAAATGAAGACAGAACTTAACTGGGAACAGTTGGCAAAGCAGGCGTGTGGTTTGCAAAATCACAGCCCCAGCATCACAGAGCAGAGGGTGGAAGGTTGAATTTGGAGCTGAGAGTCAACAGCTTAATAATTAGCCCATGTGGTTTCTGCTTCCAAATCTAGTAGGGAAGGGAAAATAAATGTACAAATGTAAAATATAAAGTCAAAATTAATAAGTAACCTAACAGTTATACAGAAAATATTGTAAATGTACTGAAGAGGATACATGTATTTCCAAGTGGAGAGATCGGGAAAAGCTTTAAGAAGGGGACAGATGTTCACATCAGCCTTGCAATGGGATAAGGTTTGAACAAAACAAGAGAGAGTGAAGGACACTTCATGCACAAGTTGAGCAAAGGCAGGATAGTTGGACATCCCAGCGAATAGCAGATTGGGAAGTACACTGGCAAGACAGTTTAAGGGGCTTTGAATTCCAAGTTAAAGAATGTTCTGGATTCTTAGGCACATTGAATTTTTTACCCTACCAGACTGTTTGAATTCCAAATGGCAATATTCAAATATAATGCAGAAAGTTGAGGAATCACTTTTCCAGGGGACAAAAACACTTAAGATAGAGCACAAGATTTTGAAGGAAGGTCCTTCAAAAATCTAATTTGTGACTGCAATTCTCTGAAATGCCAAGCTTTCCAGCAGTATCCAGAAAATTTAAGAAGTGCCAGACATTTCGCTACACTCAGTGTAGCATTTAGACAATTTGGATTTCGTTTTTTGGCCTGGTCTTTAGTTGACTATTTCCATGTGAATCTCTGCTCAGCTACTGTGTGCACAATGGTTTAAATGACACAGCAGCTGTGTAACACAGTCATGTGTCATTCCTAAACATGGGCAAGAATACCTTCAGTTCTGGGAAGGAATATATTTATTACCCTGCAATGGAGGTTAACATATTAAAGAGTAATTTCATGCCATTAACTCCAAAAGTCTGAGCGGAGGGAGATGCTAGAACCATCTTGGAGTTGGAGTTATCCATTTGAAGCGATGATATTAGACAGTTGTGTGGAGGTTAACCAGCTCGCAGAGGGTGGCAGAGGGCAGAGCCATGAATTGCAACGTTTGCCTATTTCTATAGTATAAATCAAGCCACTCAGCCACAACCCTGGACAACTGCAGGCTATCAACCCAATGTTACTGAATGTAGAACTGGGAGAAGATGTGCACAATCGGCTCTCTCAAGCCTGTGTGGGCTAGCACCAGGACAATGCTTGTAGATGTGAGGTAGAGGTGAAAATGATGAGATACAGCCAATTGCAAGGAGACCAGCAAGTAGAATTATAATCTAGACTATGAGAGAGAAGAGATTCAGGGGCCAGAAACAACAGGGTCTGTCAGAAGCACTGAAAGCCTAAGGATAGTGATCATAGGGAAGAGAAGGAGAAGAAAGAGGTGACCAAGGATGAGTAGCCATGGTCACCTGTTCCCCTAGAGATCTAGCATGGGAAATGGCCTGATCTCCTTCATCGAGGATGAACATTTCAGCCTCCCATGGCCCGCCCTACTATTTTCAGTATAGAACTTGGGAAAATAAATTATCAGTTAAAACTTCTGAGGCTGGGTGGGCCGCGGTGGCTCAGCGGGCAAAGTACTTGCCTGCTATGCCGGAGGACCTCGGTTCGATTCCCGGCCCCAGCCCATGTAAC
Source organism: Tamandua tetradactyla (assembly GCF_023851605.1). Lineage (NCBI taxonomy): Eukaryota > Metazoa > Chordata > Mammalia > Pilosa > Myrmecophagidae > Tamandua > Tamandua tetradactyla. The sequence continues at coordinate 148,141,441 of NC_135331.1, read as the reverse complement.
AAAAACGGAGAAACAAAATACAATAAAAACAAGAAAATGTTTAAAAGATGTTTCCCTTTCTTCCTCTCTTCCTTCCTTCTATCCTTCCTTCCTTCTCTCTGTCTTTCCTTTAAAAAAAAAAAAAAAAAAAAAAAAAAAAACTTCTGAGGCTAAGCCACTTGAATTTTTACATACGAAATGAGACATCGGCAGAACTTCCATTTTTTATTCCAGAGATCAACTGTTTTCCCCCTGACTTTGAGAGATGTCCCACTTCTGTGTGCTGAATAGGTTAATAGTACAAATGAATTTGTTCTGTAGCATTTCTGATGCATAGTGTGACTGCCCTATGTAGTCCTTTGCTAATAGCCTTATTCACAAGCCTGAGTCTGGTAAAATATTTAATTCAGCCATAAAAATGACTATATTAAAAATTGAATTAATGATGAAATTTAAGTATTAGCCATTCAATTAAATTTAAAAATAAAACCAGGGATTTTCAATTCTCCTTATGGAGCAAAACAATGTTAATAAGCTTGACAAATATTTAATAAATAGTTAACTTCATATTCACATCCTATATGGAGAAGAAAAAAGGAAAATTTGATATCATATGTTATAAAACTGTCCCGGGGCTTGAACTTTTACAATGCCCTTGAGTTGAAGTAGAATGCTGATGGAGAATAAACCAGGGTTTTCAATCAAAGCAAAGGCATATAAATCGCAGCTGGGAGCCTGTGCATATTTTTGAGAAACCAGCAAGGTCTAATCTTTTAACAGTTTCTCATGGAAAGCAGAAGATTTGGTGCTGGTGAGTTATTAAACCATGTGGCATACTCTACTCAAACACAGATCTGTGAGCACCTACAGAGAGAACTAGCAGCGGCTGCAGACGCAAGGGTAGGATCTGGTTCCCGGTTCCTATCTTGCAAACAATGCAGCATCACAGCCTTGCAGTTGGCCCATCGCCTTATGCTTATTCTGCCACCTTGTGTGAGGCACGCATATTACAAGACCCAACATCTTCGGACACTTGTTCTATTAGCCTTTAATATGCTGTTTTTCTTTGTAAAATAATATATATATATATATATATCAATAGTCCTGACTGTATCAAGGGTTCCCTCTACCAAATCATTTGTCCAACTGAGTAGAAATGATTTGACTTCTCCGGTTGTTTTTATCTCGTGAGTATAGGCTTGTGATGCCAGGGCACAGGGCCTACGTAAATACACAAAGAAAGGATGAGCTCAAAAAGATGTGAACGTGCTCGCACTGGGCTGAGATGATCCCCAGACAGAAGTGGGATGGAGCATGGGGAAACATGATCTGGTTTTAAGTCTCCAGGAAAGGGATCTGTGGGCAACTGCCCTTGGTGGCATTCCATCCGCCTCATCTATCATACTGTTTGCTCACCTTGCACAAGCATCGAGGCCAAGTCCCACACGGGTTCTCTGTTTTTCCATCTATGCTTAGTAACAGTGGCAGGGATTTGGAATGAGACAAAATTATTCTTCCCTGGCTCCACATAGGAAAACTAACCTATCAGTCAATAGCAGAGCCCATTTGGAAGTTAAGGGACACCACAAACAGGCTGGTCAACCGAACTCTCAGACCACATGCTCCATTCACATCTTTCATAGTAGCAGCTCAACTATCTTTAGACCACACATGAAAACTTATAATTTTGGTCAGTTTGGGCAAGGGAACCAAACGGTATGTGCTCTGGGTCCAAAGTAGAGGTCAAATTTCATTCTTGGCACCTTTGAATTCCTGCTAACGCTATCCTAAATGCTCCTGCACAGGAGTAATTGTTGTTTAATTCGCAATAGTTGAAAAATATTATCCTTTTTAATAATATAAAAAATATTATCCTTTCTAATAATATCACTTCCACTTTTAAGTGCTGTATCGGCTGATATAATTACTCCTTGATTCCTATAAGCGTATATGAAAGCTTCTTAGTTGCCAAAGAAGCTTACAAACCCTGATTAGACATATTGTAAACACTGCGGCTTTCTGTGTAGGAGACATTGTCCAGAGCTGTGGGCTGTAGGAGGGAGAGCCTGGGCTCTGGCATCATCTCAGCCTGGGCTGGATTTCCAGCTTTGCTCCTTGCACAAATCCTCTGAGTCTCAGCTTTCAATGTGTAAAATAAGAATAATAATAATATCTACCTTGGCAGGGTTTCTCTGAGTATTAGTAATAATCTGTGTGAAATGCCCTGGGCATCAGAGGTATATAAGAGTGGGTGGCTAGTACTAATATTATAAATGACAGGCAGTCAAGAGTGGTCAGTAAAGGAATTACAGAGAGAGGGAGAGAGAAAGACCCAAATTTTATTGTGCTAGAGACTAAATAATGCTGATATGCTTAAATCTTATACTTTGATATCACTGGGAAAATATTTTCTTTTAATCTTATCATCGTTCATGGACAAAGATTTATCACAGATATGTCTATTATGTGCATTATGTAATGTTTTATATTATTCAGTGCAACGAAGATCAATTTATAGAATTCCTATTCAAAGTTTAACCATACCATCATTGGAAATCATCACCGTAATCTACTCACTATTTACATGACCCTTACTGCCCGAGTTGTCTGTGGCCTAAGAACTGAAGTTGCTTTATTTGGGAGAGAATGAGGTTGCCATCCAACCGGATCAAATATATCTTGCAGAACAGTTCCCACCAAACACATTTTTAAAAGGACTTGCAGAAAGAGGTTTTATTAAGAGAAAGCGGAGGTAAACTCTCAACCTCAATTGCAAATGGATCAGGTATGAGAGCTCAGCCCCCAGAACACATTACCCTCATCCACTTCAGGTGTCAGACAGCTCTCAGCCCCCAAGGCCACATTCTGCAACCTCTCTTAGGATGAGTCGCTCTCTTGGCTCTAGACCTGGACGTTCTCCAGATTGGGTGAAGAGCCCTTTCTTCCTCTCCTAAGGCACTGATAGTGCTCCCTGAGCATGTCCTGGGCCTTGTCAGCAATCACTCCTTCCCACGACCACCAAGATTCCCCATACTCCCTCTTGTTTTGGTCTCCATAAGAAAAAAAAACTATAGTCCCCTAAAGACATTTCCCTTTTGTTCTAAATTACAAACACAGGCCATGGTTCTCATCCCAGTTGAAAATGCTCTTTTCCAGCATTTCAAGAACTTATAAGTCTTATCACTCCTAGACATATGAAATACAGGGGTGGGAGTGAGTGTTGCCTGCACCCTTTCACTTTGGGGAGCTTCTCCCTCGAGGACAAGGAGATGCCTTTGTCAACTAGCCCACCCCAGCACAGAAAACTGTGTGGCTTGAATGGCCAATGAATGAACAAACCCCTTTGTGTGAAGCACAATGAATTCCAATATCTATCAAGGGTTAAACTTTTCTGTTCAGGATAGTCTTCTTAATTTGTTTAATCTTCAAGAATGACATCTAGTGATCTTTTAAACAGTTCCTGCCACTTGCTTCTATATTTATTATAATCCCTTTCTTTTCTGTCAGAAATCTTCGTGTTATATTTAACTGGGAGCCTAAAAGAAATTTAACATCTCCTGATCAGCATCTTTTAATTAGCATATTGAGCTCCCCTGAATGCCAGAGTAAATTGCAGTATTCATCGAAGCTACTAATACTGACAGAATTGGAAAACACTAGAATATTAAAACAACTGGTGCAAATGAAAAATCAATTTCTAGAGAACCCTTACAAGATAGGCAAAACAAAAAATAATGACCAGGAAAAATTGTTTCTGTTCACCTGAGAAAAATGTCTGACTCTTTATGCAAGACAGTTTTTAGAAACCTATAAGACTTCAATAATACATATCTACAAATTTGGTAAAGCATGTAAAAGACATGTGATGTGCTTAGAACAGTGCCTGACACATATGAAGGAGCCAACACATGTTATTATTAAAGCAGTTTTTTTTTTAAAGCTTACAAATATGTCCAGGAGATCACAAATGCTAAAACAAAATGAAACAAAAGACAAAAAGTCCTATGTGGATGAGGAACTAGACCCATAAGGAAAAAACAAAGAATCTCAAGTTGTTTTGACTTTAAAAATATGATTAAATTGGTGCCTGTGGTGTTACTATGAGGAGATACCTTATCAGATCTTCTTCTCTACAGAGAAATGGAAGCAGGAATAAATGGGCTTAGGTTTTAAGGATATGGGCAAAAAAAAAAGAACTTCATTGATGTAAAGATGAACGAACATTAAAATAGGATATCTAGGTTAATACTAAAATCTCTTCTTAAATATGTCTAAAAATGGTGTTAGAAAACCTGGAAGTTTCTACATCTATCACTATTTGTTGATGACATGGATGACATAGAATTTAATGGAATGGGGAACCCTCTCTAACTCTCCATAAAGTTGAAGAAATATGGTGATTGATATGTACTGGAAAAAGGAGACCCCCCCCCCAAAAGTGCCTAAATTCTTCTCTCCTGTCTAGAACAGCAAAAAGAAACATATCATCTCAGCAACAAAAAACTGTGCACACCCAGAGGCAGTAGATATTCAAAGGAATTCAGCAAAAGCCAAGAGCTCTAAACATGCTTACTTGTTCTGTTTGGCTTCTAGGAGAATTCGTCTTTGCTGCATCATTTCTGCATTCCTCTTGTCTGTCTCTCTCTTGTAGGCAAGGAAATAGATCAAAGTATGGAAAAGTTCTTTTTAGGTGCTTGAGAGAGCAAGAGTCTGTGTATTTGAAATGATGCCTGCCACAGGAATAATGCATGTCAAAGCACTGGCTGTACATGATCGCGTTTCCAACTCTCTGAGAATGATAACACCCCAGATTAAGACTAAGCCAGTGAGAAAGCTGAGAAGGTGGATTCTGAGCACACTTGCTATTGGAGAAGAAATTGATTCTTTTAGACTTACAATTAAGACCAATGGACTGGTATCACTTGGGACCTATGAAGTTTGACAATATCCCTTTACTTTCTACTGGAGCAAAGTTTCTGCATGCTTCCTATAAGATTCTAGAGCAGTAGTTCTCAAAATGTGGCCCCAGGACCAACAGTTTCAGAATCATCTGGGAATTTGTTAGAATTGCAAATTCTTGGGCTCTACTTTGGCCTATTGGATCAGAAACTCTTGGCCAGAGCCTGAAAATCTGTCTTTTAATAAGACAATTCTGATGCCCACTAATATTTGAGAACCTCTGTTCTAGGGCAGTGATTTCAAAGTGTTTCTAGAACAATGTTTGTATGCATTTTTAGCCCGAAGAATCATAGGACAATCATTTGCCCATTCAAGTATAATATAATAGAATATTCTAGTTCAGAAATCAGATGTCATGGAAAACTAAAGAAAGAAAGAGAAAGAGTTAATATAACTCAAGATCTGTGACTTAAGATAATCAAGAAAATGCAAAAAAGTCACAAAGAACTGTGATGATTGTCATCAATATATGATATATGGTGCATATATTATAAAATATCAACTTCTAATATGTTTTGACTGATGTATAACTAGGTGACTGTTGTTAGGTAAATTCTGAGATTAAACAAATCTACTAAAAACTGAAACTGTTTTGAGTAGAGATAAGACTATATGCTCTGAGTCTTAGCCTTTTGCTCATATCAGCTTATAAGTTGATGCAAAAATTAATTAGCTAGATATGAACCAGGTAATATTCCAGTTATGTTGTATATTCCCACTGAGCCTGGCCTTCCTTTTAATGACACACACAACCCTAAACTTTCCCTTTCAACCACAATCGTGCCCACATTTTATCGCTGTTAATTACACTCACTATCATGTGTTAACATTACCTGTATTCATTTCCAAACATTTACAATCATCCTTTTATATATTCTGCACAAATTGAGCATCAGAACATAGGTCAACAGAAGATAGAATGAGGGCAGAGAATGGAGAGCTGGTGCCTTCTGTACCTTGATGCCCTGATCTCAGAGAACAAACACGGGTTTAAAGATAAACCTCCAAACTCCACACACAATTGTGAAGTTCAATCCTGTGAACTGATTGCCAGGAAGTGGCTGCTCAGAGCCCCTCTAGGCTGAGTAATCCAGTACCTGAAACAGTGCTGTGTTCAGAGATTCTCCTGAAGCACTGAGGTGTTTCCTGTTCTCAGATGGCCAAACATGGGACCACTTTGCTATGTTTTTTTTTTAATCAATTTGAGATAGCAACTGCAGGCTACTAACAGAGACCTGTCAATGTTTTCTCTTCTTTCTTTTATTCTGTCTGATGGTGAAGACTATCTCAGTGTTGACCATGTTGCTTGCAAGAGGTGTCAGTGGTAGGGAAGGCTGATGACCTGAACCTCCCCTGTTCTGGATTACTTATAAAAACAGGCTTGTCAATGAGGATGGATGAGAAGTTTTGCTCTTGACCTGGAGAAAATACTCCAAGGGAGATGATCAAGAGTCATTTCAGCAAAGAGTGGAATAAGTTGGATGTGTCCTGACCCCTTTTATACTTTCCTGTATAAAAGGGGCAGGTATAGAGTGATAAACACTGTATTAGTCATGGTTCTCTATAGAAACAGAACCAACAGGAGATACCTGTAAATATGAGATTTTATAAAAGTGTCTCACATAACTGTGGGGATGCACGAGTCCAAATTCTTTGGTAGGGCAGGCCATGAGGCCAGCACCTCTAATGAAGGTCTTCAGTGAACTCTCCAGAAGAGGCTGACTGGCCGAAGAAAGTGAAAGTTCTCTTCTCCCTTAAAAGTCTTCAACTGATTGGCCTAAATCCAACTGACTGGATTCTCTCATTGTGGAAGACACTGCCTTAGTTGATCATAGATATAATCAGCCACAAATACAATCAACTGACTGATGATTTAATAAACCAGCCTTTTGGTTGATTAATCAGCCATGAAATATCCCTGCACTAATGGTTAGGCCAGTGCTTGCCTGACCACACAACTGGCCACCACCACCTGGCCAAGTTGACTCATGAACCTAGCCATCACGTACAGTTATAACCTTTTATCTTAATCGGGGTAAAAAGGGAGAAGTTTTTCTCCAATTTATTTCTGCAAACATTTGTATCAAAGAACAAGCAAGAAGAATTTCAAAACAGGCATGTTGCTTTAGTTAATGATTCAAGGACAGACCCAGTGGGTTCAAGTGCTGGCTCTCACTAGACTTTCCATTCCTTGGTTTCCCCATCTCACAAGGTTGTTACAAGGATTCACTGGATTAGTATTCATAAAAATACTTAAAATGATGCTCAATACATAGCTACTGCTTTATTAATGTTTGTTTAAAAATCAAGACTTCCAACAGGCATTTTAAGGAAGTCTCTATTCTCTTCTCTCTGAGCAGATAAGTAGCCAAACTTTTCAATGACCCAATGACTTTAGCATATCTTCCTTCTGAACAATCATCTCAGCCTATTAGATTTGGCTGTTAAAATGAGAAAGAAAAAGTAAATATATGACCCAACGCAAGTCTCAGGTCAATTTAGGGGATTTTTTCCCTGAGATTTCCAATTATTATTTAAAAAGCAGCAGAGGAAGAAAAGCGCTAATCAAATTAATACTTTAGGATAATAAAGACAAGTAGCAGAAAGAAAGAAATAAAAATACACCTAGAAATGAAAAAGAGAAAAATAGTGGAGTTAATTGATAAATTCAGGCAGTCACTCTTAAAAGAGAAAGAGGCAAAATTGCACAGAGAACGTAAAAGTCTTTTTAAAAATATTTGAAAATTATATACTATGCCTAATTATAAGCAAATAAATAAGGTAGTAGACAAAATGATGATTTTTCTGAAAAAAAATAATAAATTACCAAAACTGGCTTAACAACACAAAGGAAACTTGATAGGAGCAATACTGGGGAAATTATTGATAGAGTTATTAAAGAACATCCCCTATAAAAGGCTTCAGCCCATTAAACTAGGAATTATTTCAAACATTCATGGAGCAAAGAATTCCCATGTTGGATATAAACAGTTACTATATTGAGCCAAAGATAGGAAAATACCCACATCATTCTATGAAGCATATATATCCCTGATATCAAAATTCGACAAAGTAAACACAAAAATGAAATTATAGACTAATTTTACTCATGAATATAAATGCAAAAATCCTTGGTACTAAAATATTAGCACAGAGAATCCAAGGTGTATTAAAAAAATTAATCTAACTATACCAAATGAGCTTTATCCAAGGATTTTAAAGATGGTTCAATATTGAGGAAATTTTTAGTGTACTATACAGTATTAGTAGGTTAAATACCAAAAAATAAATTATTCAATTGATACTGAAAAGACTCTTAACACTTATTTTTGTTAATAACATTTTTAAAGGAGGAATAAATGGCTACTCTTGGAAATTATGAATAAAATATTTTCCAAATTAATCCTAACATTACATTTCACGGGGATGTTTTATAGTGTTTTAGTATTTTTCTCAAATGGGAGTTCCTCAGAACAGTGACCTCTAAATGTTAAAATGTGCAGGTCTGAAAAAAAAAATAGCATGTGGGAATTTCATGTTCAAATAAGTGTGAGAAATGCTGAGTTGAACACTAAGCATATTTCTGACTCGAGGACTTTTTGGAAACCATAATATGTGAGTGTGAATTGCAAATCTCAGTGGAATGTGACCAATTTTCTCAAAGCACTAGTCCCCTTAGAACACAGTTTGGGGAATGTTCTAGAGGGATTCCTTTTATAACCACATAAAACAAGGATGCCTGTTGTCTGTTATCTCTTTTGCTACTTGTATTGATTTAGAAATTCTGGCTGATAAGAATGATGCAGAAGCGGACATCATAGTTATGAAAATTAAAGGAAAAGTGAAAATATAGATTATATGAGATATATAATGATCTACATTTATGTAATATATAATTATTACAATACATGTGTTTAAGTCGAGTGAATTTGCAAACACTTAGGAAAAAAGAATTCAGTTAAGCAAGGAGATATATGTTTTGATAAACATACATCAAAATTAGTAATGATCCAAACAAGCTATCAATAACCACTTAGAATATCTTATTTTTAAAGAACTCCCATTTTTAATAGCAATAATTCACACAACAATGGATGCATAAACTTAATGAAAAAGGTGAGATATAGCTAAAAATACAAAAGTTAATGAAAATAGAAGATACTTTTCCTGATTGAGAAGATTGAATTTTACAACCAAAATCCTACTCACAGAACTTGGAGATGATTCTAAAGTTTACCTGGAAGATAAAGGGTGAGGTAGGTTCTCTCATTAATTGAAATTGTGATTTAAATTAGTAAATTCTTTTGAAAAGCAACATGATCGAGCAAGTCAAGACTCTTTAAATGGATCAACCGAGAAATTCCACTTTGGAGTTACAGCCAAGGAAAATAATACAAAATCTGGCAAGCGTTATTCGTGTAAAGATATCTCATATTATATTAGATACAATGGCAAAAACTAGAAAGCGCCTGCATGATAACAGCTACTATTTTCAGATCACATATTCAGTAAATACATGGCAAGTTTTGCAGAGTTGGAAACAGACTCAGAGAGAAGAAATAATTTGTCTCTAATTGCATAGCAAAAGTCAGTTGAGCCCAATTTTGTAAGCAAAGTCCATGCCTTTTTCACTTACTTCTAAAGTTATAAAAGCAAAGGAGTTTAAATCAGTATTTCTTATATATTCTACAAAGTATTATGGTGTTCAGTTCCACATCTTTAATTACGATGTTGAAGATTTTGTAGCCAAATGGACAATTTTAATAATATAATGTAAAATGAAAAAGAAAGGTTTATAAACATATATATACCCTAAACAACTAGTAGAGAATACCCACATGCCCAGAAAAAAGCCTGCAAGGAAATACAGCAAATGCTAATGGTCTTTTATTACGGTGGCATCTTCATGGACAATAACTTTTTTCCTTATTTCCAATTTGTTGATAATGTAGTTATATTAGTTTTATCATAAAAAGATAAGCTCATAAATTAGAAAAAAAGGAATAAAAAATATAATACAATACCCAAGGTAGTAAATTCCATGAGGCAGCAAAGAGGAAAGATATATGGCTGTGTCTAACACAAAGTTTATTTCTTTCACAGAAACTTGCATGTACTTTGCCCACATTATAAATGAAATAGATATGAAATGATTAGACTGAAACACATCCAATTTTACCATTAGTATTTTACAAGAAATCGAATGCTCACCAGTTTTAGACAAGAAACCAAAAAAAAAAAAAAGAGGCTTATCTGATTGAAATTACAAGGAAGATAGGAAAAATACAGTATCCATTTTGAAATTTAGCTTCAGCATTGTATTCTATTGATTTTATAATGTCCGGAGCGTCTAAATGCAACAAACACATAATGTGCCACGCAATATACTGTCTGAAGTCACTTTGGTCATCACTTAAATTTCAGAGAAGAGGTAGGGGACATAGAGACACTATCAAAGAAAATTGATTTTTTACAGCTAATAACCTGTGCTTGGTGGCAGAACACAGTATCAAAATCACCATTCCGTGTTCAGATAATTTCCCCAGCCTTCCCTGCTGTTCCTCCAACACTCCCACAGCTCTCCATCTGCCGCCAGCCACCTCCTGCTCCTAGAAACACTGATGACCACACAAATAGGGTTCAAAACGTGACCCAGTAATTTGTATTGCCTCTTTGATCCTCAGCTTTGTTTCCACTGTGATATAGAGATTAAAGTCTCAGGAAGTGAAAAGTGGTGACATAACTTTCAGGGAAATTGAATTTTTCTTACTAGAGGTGAGAACACTTAAGAGGATACTTTATCCCCAATACAACATTTCCCTTACTTTAGGAAAACAGTTTGGCCTAGAATAGAAGCAATGTACTCTAGATTCAACTCCCAGCTCACCTCCAGCAAGGGTATTTATTACCATGTGAACCCTCCTTCCACGGTTAGGTGAAATAAGCCCAACACCATTAACTTCTAGAGAATAATCTTAATATCTCCAATAAACCTTCCTAAAATGCCTAAAAAGCACAGGGAGTAGAATGCTCCTTGAATAGAAGCATCCCCAAATACCCACAATAAAAAAAGGGCACTGGGAAAAGCCAAATGAAATGGCCCATAGGCTCTTTGCTTTTCTCTACTGAATCATTCGCTCATTAACACTCATGGAGCAGCACTGGCCAGGCTGAGAGGAACAAGACACAAAATCATGGGGGAGAGAGTCCTGCCACAATATGAGAAAGACACGTACAGAGTATCAGAGAGAGCAACAAACTCCTGAGTCGTCACTGAAGACAGGAGGTTAAGACATTCCAACTGAGTATGGAAAGATGGCTAGTACCCCAATAAGCCTTTTTATTTTATCTTTCAAAGCAAAATGATTCAATGGTTTCAGCAACTAACCTACTATATGCCTAACACTGGCCCAGGCAATGGGGAAACAATAATGAATTTAAATGATATAGTCATTTCATGGGTTTCAGAATTTGGTAAACAAACAAAAGAAATGGAGGTTAGACCAAAAGGCAAGGGAGTAACAAACCAAAACTGTGAATTGGGCTGAAGTCAAGATGATATTGAATATATTTTTTGAAGATTCAGGATTATCATGCAGAAATTCCCCCTGATTATCAACAGGAGTAGAAGTATCTTGATAAATAATCCAGTTCATCAGTGTAAAGTAGTTATTACAGACTTCTGAACTCATTAATGTCTACTCAAGTTAGTTTTGAGTAGATAATCATGACTTTTAAAATCCCCACTCAAATTGGATTTATGTCCTCCTTCCTCTTCTTCCTTCCTTTTCTGATTGATATATCTTTCTATATCTTGAGTTATATACCTTGCCTTACTGCCTTTACCCCAAGACCAAGACTCCCTTTCCCTGAGACTGACATCATTCAAATGTTGATCTGATTGAAGCACCTAACACAAGCATGAGTTATAAGTGACAAATAATCTTGGTACTCCTGGATAGGACTGGCACCCCAATGCATCATTGACTGCAAGGCCAGTAGACTTCAGAATTAACCTTCCTAAAGTAAAAGAAATTCAGGAAATCCCTACCATTCAGCTGTATTCTCTAAGCATCGAATTCTGCCAGCCTCACACTAAACTCACGAGCTTTTTAAGTGATTTTAATCTTAGACAGCTTCTGTTAAAAGTCTGGAGCCTGGAGATTAGCTCAGTGCAAAACTAACACCAGAATCAGAACCTTCCTGATGTGCTAGGTCTCTTTCACTATCTGTCTTTAATTTTTTTCATTAATGCCAACTTGGTTTTTAAACTAATTTTAAAATCCATGCTGGCCACAATCTATAACTTCAAATTCAGACAGCATGAAGGCCTCAGAGATTCCCACTTTCTCTGCTTTTTTTTTTTTTTCCTTTTCAAAACAAATGGCACTGGAAATTATGTTGACATTTTTTATTTAAAATCCCAGTACTGCTGAAACCAAAGAAAAGAAACTATTAGGTAGTTTCTCCTTAGCTAACTCAGGAGCCACATTTGCAATCAACAGGAAAAGCAAATTACTATTGTTTGCCCTGTCAAGACCGGTTTAATAGGATTTTCCAATACATAAATTAAAGATCATAGAGAGCAAGGGCTATACGTGACAGAGATGGGTATAGTTCAAGTTATATGATCTGGGTAACTGCTCTAGAAAATCAAGGTTTGAAAGGAAGACAAGGAATAGGATAAACCCTTCATAATACAAATATAGATATAGAAACAGCTATATAAATAGCTTTCTTCCAATGACCTATATTCTGGATTTTTCAGGTTGTAATTCAGGAATACTTCAAAATGATCTCTAAAAATAAAAGGTAAGTTTCAGGAGTGTTTGGATAATATCAGTAAAGAGAGTGAACTATGATATCTTTGCTAAGCTAAGCAAGGATTGACCCAGAAAAGAATGGCTCTCTGTGCCTGTTGAGGGGCTCCATTTGATTACTTATGATTATATACCTGGAGGTGAAGGGTAATGCATAATGCTATCTCTTTTACCTTGTAATCAGCTGCTGCTCAATTAGAAGATTGTGGGTAATAGATCCAAGGGCAGAGATACTTAATCTGGAACAGCAAAAATGTCAGCGCAAGAGATAAATGAAGGTGTCCTTAATCTAGTTAAAATCTTTGCACAAAGCTCTGAAATTACACTGACAAAAGGATGTAGCTTCATTCATTTTGTCAAGAAGGAAATGTGGCTGTTACTTTTTCCCCATTTTGGACAAAAAGGAAACTGAATCTATACACATTCCGTAAAGGACCTTCTCACATTTATCTTCTCTTTTTCCATCACTGTGTTGAGAGCAATGGCACAGTAAGAAGTATGCATCTCCAAGTTTACATTAAGGGCAAAGAACATGCTTTTGATTAAGAATCAAGTGGTACCTTTAATTATGCCCAGTGGTATAAATGGGATGAATGAACAGCTTGTGGCTTAAATAGGACAACATGGATCAAAAAAGGTGGCTGCCACAAAATAGATATGAATTCCTGGAGCCCTCTAGAGGGGAAAGAAAAGGAAGGGAAGGAAGGGGAAAAGTGAAGTCCCATTTTCTGAGCACTAGTGTACGGGAAGCACTGAGTTACCTGCTTTACAATACCATGTGTCATAATTGCATGTCTCTACAGTGTGGTTCCAAGAAAGACAGAAAGAACATTCACATTTTTGAAAGTCAATCTAGATGGAAGACTATGGTTGCTTTAAACTATAACTAACAATTTTTAAATATGGATGGAAAAATATTTCTCTTTTCAAAAACTTGCTCAAGGTGTAGTAATTTATCTACTGATATATGCTTGCTAGGTCTAGTATTTGGAAAGACATATTTTTATTATTATTACTATTAGATATGAAGAATGCATTAGTCAATCTGGATTCCTGAGAAAGCACAGCGTTCCAGGTGGAAACTTCACAGAGGCCATACGAATTAAGGATTATTGCTACCATGTGTTTGCACTTCACCTAAATTGGCACAAAGGTCTCTAGATGATACCTAGGAGATACCGTAAGAGAAAAACGGCCTCAGTGATTATTGCCCACTTAAAGTTTAAAACTGATAAATATCAATAAAAAAGGCAATGATTTTCCAATATTAGTACTCCAACATAAGTGTGGATCCTGTAGGTTTATCTGTACACGTGTGTACATTAAACCCGACGTTCTGATGTGGCAGGGCTGGAGCAGAGCCCAGCAAACTGCAGTTGTATAAATATCACAGGTGAAGCTGATGGAGGTAGCTGGTACTACACTTTAAAAATACTTACCTAGAGTTTAATAGATGGCATAACTGGATGATATTGGCCATCATTACCCCCATAGTCTAAAGACTATGTGTTCCAGCCATGGAGAAGTCAACTAGTTCAATCAACCTTGGTAGAATTTATTAATTAATTAACAGCATGAATCGAGGCTGACATAAAAATTCCTGAAAAAATAGAATGAAGGTCACCAGCTAAGCTACAATGAAGCCCAAGTCAAAGCAACCTAAAATTTGGCTGAGAACCCTCCCTACTTATCTCCAACTTGATCTAACTTTTTTTTAAAAAAAGAGCATCTATATAAACAACTTGTGTTAGAGCATCTGACTGTGACTAATGATTACTTAGCCAAAAACTTGGACTCCCCATGCTCTGCAGAGCTGGTGAGTAGTTCCTGCTACCTCAAGAGGGTCAGAAGCCTTCAACTGCAGCAAGCTGCATCTGTGTTAACAGTGGCGCCTGTCTTTCTCACTCCTTTGCTTGACTGAGACTGGCAGTTCTTTATCTTCCTTGTTCTTGCTCTTTGCTTCCTGCTCTTCTGGCAGTTTGAAAATCTGTGTCCTTAACCTGCTGAGGGCAAGGTACAAAAAACTTTCACATTATGCGTTTGGCTTTCTATATTCCTAAAAGTCCCCCAAATTCACTTCTGAGTCAGGAACAGAAATTTCAAGAAACTCGTACTTTCTGGAAAGGATATATCTGCTGCTGATCCAGGAGAATTTCCTCCTACCCTCAGCTGTGACTCCTTTCAACAACTTCAGTCTTGCTTTCCACACACGCATCTGTGCTCTCATGATTCAATGAGCACGCCCTTCGTATTAGCACTAATGGAAAGTAGGCCTGTGCCCTGAGGAGATAATGGGCCAGCCCACCTGTAGAAATAAGCCTTCTAAATGCCTGACACAAATTGGTACCTGCTCAAGGAACATCTCAGCAGGTAGCACTTGGACAGGCCCACCCAGTTAAATCACACACAGTCCTACTTTTCTACCCAAATTTCCTTAGCCATCCTTAAACTTCAGAGAAGTAGAATGCACTCCAGCTAAGCTTATCTGGAAACTCTAGACTTTCATCTTCATGGAAAGAAAAGTATTTTGAAAAGAAAATTCTAATGGAACTGCAAACCTCATTAACCATCCCTCCAGGGGCAGGCTACGGGCAATGAAGTAGAAGGCTCGCCTGCCAAATGGGAAATGCAAGCAGAAGACTGGACTTGAAATCTTAGACCCGACTGGGCTGAGCAGCACCAGCTTTTGGTGAGAGGCACTGAGACCCACAGTTTGGATATGTGCTCCACTGCTGCACTCAAAAGGCTCCTTTAATGGGCTTGAGGGAAACTTGGTTTATCACTCTGCCAACTATCCCTCCAAGATTTATTTGTATTTACCAAGCGTTTCCATTTTTATGTTCAGAAGGTAAGTAAAAGGCATTCATGAGGAAACAAAGATTTTCCTCACCTTACTTTCTGCACCGCAGGAATTTCTGTGACCTCTGACCTCCCAGTAAATTGCAGTAACATTCAGGAAGGCCAAAGAGTCAGGAAAACTAAGTCTTGATTAGAAGGCAGGGGGAAAAAAGCATGCACAGAGGTGCAGAGAAGGACAATAATCCTATATATGGCGTGTCTTACTTTTTCGAAGAAATTTCACATCTATTATCGTTCCCAGTGAAAAGGCAGCACCCTTTCTGCCCTGAAGCATTTTTCAAGTATTAAAGTATAATTGTAATTATTTCTATAGGAAATGCCAGCCTGAAAAATAAAGACTATTCTTACTTTCTTTCCACAATTACTAACATTCAGCTTCTACAACCACAGTTTTCTATCTCCTATCTTCACCAACTTAGTTTATAGAAAGTCTGTCCCTTACCAACTCAACTTCCCAGCTGCATTCCAAGTACACTTTGTCTTTAAAGCCTCACATTAACTTTCCTCAAACACTTTCTATCAGAAAACGTCATTGCTAAATTTGTACAGTTGTAGCAGACCTATAATTTGGGGAATAATAAAATAACCAGAATAATAATTGTTACCATTTGTTGAGCACTTTGAGTGTGCAAGCTATACACCAGGCATTTATTAACTACCTGTAAAGTAACTGCATGCAAAGTAGATGTTACAGCCACTTGATCTGATAAATAAGCAAAATGAACAGAGGTTCACTGACTTGCCTAGGTTCATATCGCCAGTAAAAGGAAAAAAGGGAGATTCAAAATAAGTTCTGTCTGACAACAATGCCCAGAATCTTAATCATTACAAGCACCCTCTTGTGAATGGACAGAAACCCTTCTCTTCTCATTTCCAGGAAATTCTTTCTTTAGATTTAACATTACTAGCCGGGAAGAAATCCTACATAGGACAATATTTGACTGTTTTGTTTTTTTTTTTTTAACTTTGTCGTTATTATCACTGCTGCTATTAATGCCGCTGCTAACACATCCCTTCATCACTCAAATGCTGTTAAAGTTTGCATTAACATTATGATTCAGAAACAATAATATTCAATAAGACACTCATGGCAAACACAAATGCTTAGTGAATACCCATTTTAGAAATTCTTGAGAGTAACAACTTTGATATCATTTCTCATTAACACACCATTGATATAAAATTGGCCAGTCTTCATAGAAAGCATCCATTATAGAGGCATTACACTTGGCATTTTTTGTGACATGCATTTTGTTATTGTTGTTTGCTTTTAAAGTTAATTCCATTCCCACTCCAGCCACCCCCACTCCAGTACCTAGACAGTGCTTTGCAAAGAAAAAGTTCAGTAAATATTCATTTGATTTGACTTCAGCCATTTTAGAAATCCATTCATTCTCTAAAATGCATAGAAAAGTGAAATAATTCATCTAGTGAGCTGTTAATCTGCTGAACTATCAATTAAGAGCACAGCCATCCACAACAGCAATGATTAAAGACTACTAAATCATTTATCTTGAAGTCTGTAAAACAGATTTCTGTTGGCAGAGTTGGACAGCTCAAAGTATCTGCAGTATGAGTGAATATGTCAATAATCCATACATTAAATGGTCGCTAAGTACTAAAACTCTTTGAAATGATAGGCCATTAGGACTAAGACAGTTTCACTTATGAATATAAAAACTCACTTTTGAAATAGTCTCCAGCTATAAATTTCTATGATAGATTACTCAAGTAATATTGAAAAAGGGATATGTGCTTTCATTTCTCAAAGAGTATTTATGGAGCACTGATCATAACAATGTGATACAAGTAATGAAAGGAACAAGGAAAGAAATTAAATATCTTACAATCTACATAAAGGATCTTGTCTAAACAGATACACATATAACATTTTGAAATCCATATTGTAAGTGGGCAACATCGTCAGAAAGGAAGCATATTATATTGAGAAAAGGTTATTGTGCCATCTCAAGCAAGCTTGCCTTGGTGGGACAGAACCACACATACCATAAGGAACAAAGGATAAGGAAACAGCTGAAATGAGGGGATCTCATAGAGCAGGAGCAGATGCAGGATTGCGCCTCACAGATTACTAAAACCCTAAGAATGTTTTGCATTCTTTAAGTCACAAAGACGCAGGAAGCTAAGATACATTAAAATCTGATCAAGTACAATGGAGATCCAGGTAAAGAATGAACTCTGCATTTCCAATTCTAGCAACATAGCAGACTAAATACACTGAAAATCCCTCTGCGCTACAAAACACCTAGAACTTCTAGATGAGATATGTTCACGATCCTTTGAAATACACAGCTGAAGTTATAAAATATAAAGGAAATACCAAAGAAATAAAAACAAAAAGCAAATCGAAAGCCCTATAGTAAACTGATGTGAAGATGATAACACTGATCAAAAGACCTGGTTTTAATAGCCTTGTGGGCTAAAGGACCCAAACACTGGGCTTTCAAAGTGGGAAATAAGATCCTTGCACAGAGCCTGAATATTTGAAGAGTTATACTTTCAGTGAAAGGGTGGATATGACCTGGAAGATAAGAAACTGTCCCAAATGCAGTACAAAGACATGGAACAGATGAAAGTGAGATTAATAGGCATGGGACAGAATGAGATGCTCTAAAATATTGTTTTAATTTTCTGGCTGCTGAAGCAAATACCATGCAATGGGTTGGCTTAAACAATGGAAATTCATTGGCTCATGGTTTTGAGGCTAGGAAAAAGTCCAAAATCAAGTCATCATCAAGGTGATGCTTCCCTCCTGAATTCTGATATTCTGGGGTTGGCCGCCAGTGACCCTAGGTCATGGAATCCTCTGTCAAATGGCAATGACCATGATGACCTCTCCTGGCCTTCTCTTCTGGATACCACTGACTTTCAACTTCTGGCTTCTCCTTCAGTGTCTCTCTCTCTCTCTCTCTCTCTCTCTCTCTCTCTCTCTCTGAATTTCATTCAGTTTATAAAGGACTCCAGTAATACGATTAAGTTGCACCCTAATTCAGTTGGACCACACTTTATCTTCAGTAACCTCATCACAAGATCTATTTGTAATGTTTTCACACCTATAGGAATGGATTAAGATTAAGAACATATTTTTCTGAGGTACCTAGCTTCAAACCACTACACACATGTCAAACAGGATTATAGAACAAAAGAATGAGAATGGAAAAGAGGCAATATTTGTAAAAATAATGCTGAGAATTCTCTAAAACTGAGTTTTAAAGATAAATGTCCCTGATACTTAAGGACAACAATGGAAGCCAAAATATAGTGATGTAATAGCTTCAAGCATCCAGAGACAATAACTACCTATCCATAACTGTGTACACAGCTGAAAAGAACAAGAGCAAATTAAGAGAGCTGACCAGCAACCAAGTATCATTAAAATAATTATGAAGGATATACATCATGAAAAAGAAAAATGATCTTAGAAAGAATGTCTGAGATTTCAGAAGGAAAAATGAATAAAGAATTTGGCAAATATGTGAATAGATCTAAACAGACTGTATAAAACAATTAATTTGAGAATTACCAAAACAAGTTAGAACTAAAGTACTTGATAACAATAATATAGAAGATGAGAAGGGTATAATCATGTTTAAAGAATTTTGAAGCTATTCTATCACTCAAAAAGAAGAGAAAGATATTAAATTTAGACTTTGGGAAATTAGGAGGACATCTTAAAATGTTATATGTAGCCACTCAAAGAGTAGCACTAATGTATATAACTGCTAAAGTAGATGGAAATGGGGTAGAGACAAAACAAACAAACAAAAAAACTCAATTCAAAGGTAGGCAGAAAAAGAAAATATGATGGAAAAAGTAAGCTGACAAGACAAATCAAAAATATAATTAATCACAATAAATGTAAACCATCTAAACTAACCAAGTAAAAGGCAGAAATTTTTAGATGGGTTAAAAAGTAAATACAGCTTTAGACCTTCTACAAAAATCACATAAAACGTAAGGACACAGAAATTTTTTAAATGAAGGGTTAGAAAAGATATACTACTCAAATACTAGCTAGAAGAAATCTGAATTAATATCAGAGGGAAAAAAACAGCATTTTAAGGAAAAAATGGTAGGGATCAAGGAAACTTGCCAAATAATTATTTTAGTTTCCTGACTGCTAAATCAGTACAATGCAAGGATTGGTTTAAACAATGGGAATTTATTGGCTAATGGTTTCAAGGTTAGAAGTCCAAAGTCAAGGCATCATGAAGGCAATGCTTTCTTAAAGAAGACTGGCATTTTGGGGCTAGCTGCTGGTGATCTTGGTCCTTGCTTTTTCTGTCACATGGCAATGCACACGGCAGCCTCTCCTTGCTTCTCTAGATTCCATTGACCTCTGGTTTCCTCCTGTGGGAGCTTCCTCTCCATCTCTCATTCTCCCTCTTCCTCTCTGTCTGGATTTCATTCTGTTTCTAAAGGATCCCAGCTATAGGATTAAGGCCCATTCTAATTCAGTTGGGCCATAGCTTACTTACAGTAACCTCAACAAAAGATCCTATTTGCAATGGGTTCACATCTGCAGGAATGGATTAAAGTTAAGGACATGGTTTTTTCTGGGGCACATAAATCCAAGCCACCCAGTCTGCCCTCTGGACACCAAACATGTTGTTACCACATGCAAAATACATTTGTTCCACCACAACATCCCAAAAGCCTTAAGTCATTTCAGTGATAATGCCAAGTATACAGTCTCACCATTGGTTATGTGTATAGTCTGTCCTGGGGCACAATTTCCCTCCTTCTATAGACCTGTGAAATCTAGAAACAAGTTACCTGCTTCCAGTATACTGTGAAGTTACAGGCATAGGATAAACATTCCAATTACAGATGGGAGAAATTGGAAGACAAACAGGGTTCTGGGTCCCAAATAAGTTTGAAACCCAGCATGAAAAAATGCCATCAGATTTCAAGGTCTGAGATCTACGGATGGTGCTTTGTCCTCCCACTGTGATGAAGTGGCATGCCTACCCCTTCCAAGTGCTTACACAGTGGCCATGCTGTCCCCAAACAATGGGATGAAGATCACCCTCTCCAAGCATCAGGATACCAACCTCTCTGCAAATGCTGGGGCAAAGGACCCACCATCTCTATGTGCTGGTGTGGCTGCCAGGCTCTCGGTGAATGCCAAGGCATAAGACCCATCCCTTCCAAATACCAGAACAGATGATCTGTCCCCTCCAAATGCAGGACTGATCCTGCCTGGTCCACATAAATGGGTGGGCCCACTCTCTTGGCCCGAGGAGACCTCTTCAGTTCAGTCATCAGCTTCCATGATTCTGCTCTTAAAATCATTCTTCCTTAAATTCATTCCTTTGTTGTCCCTTTTAGTCCAGGCTCACTGTGGTTCTACTCATACAAATTTCACAAAAAAAATTACTGGCTTTATGTGCAGTGTACAGGAGACTGAACCATCAGATTGAAGGACTTTTCATAGATCCTTCCTGAATAACTGTACTACCAATCCTGATTTCCACTGAAATGTCTGCCTGGATCAATTTTCAGTCACACCTTCTTTAGCAAAAGGTTGTTCCATTAAGCCCTCGCATGGAACCCTGTCCTCTGAGGAATCATTTCCCAAAAGTTCAGGGAGATCCCTGATAGAGCCTCTTCTGCCACTGTGTCAAAGCACACTATCTGGATAAGCTCAGAATTTTCTAAACCATTAATTTCTGCTTCTCTATGCTTCAGAGTTCAATTCTTAGCTTACCTCTTTCCAATCACATTTTACTGTAAGCTGCAAGGGGAAACCAGGCTGCACTTTCCACACGTTGCTTGAAAATCTCAGGCAAATCAAAATGTTCATAGCTTCCAAGTTCCACTTTCAATCTAACATCAAAATATAATTTTTCCTGTTGTCTGCCCATGCAAAGAAAAAAAAAAACAGCAACAAAAAATATATATATGCGTAATTTTTTACCAATTTCTCTGCCACTTTATAACAAGCATCACCATTTTTCAAATAACTAATTCACCACTTACTTGTAAATGCTCATTAGAATTAACTTCAATGACCATATTTCTACCAATAGTCTCTTCAAAGCAATCTAGGCTTTTTCTATTAAGCATCTCACAATTTTTCCAGGCTTTAACCATTATCCAATTCCATAGCAGTTTCCACATTTTAGGTATTTGTAATAGCAGCACCCTACTTTCTGGTACCAAAAACTGTTTTAGTTTCCTGGCTGCTAAATCAAATACCATGCAATGAGTTGGTGTAAACAATGGAAATGTATTGGCTCTTGGTTTCAAGTCAAAGAGAAGTCCAAACTCAAGGTGTCATCAAGGCAATATTTTCTTCCAGAAGACTGTTGCATACTGGGATTGGCTGATCTTGATCCTTGTCTTTTCTGTCCCATGGCAATGCACATGGTAGTAGCCTCTCCTGACTTTTCTGGGTTCCATTGACTCTGGCTTCTTCCTCTGGCTCTCTCACTCTCTCTCTATGTATGAATTTCATTCTGCTTATAAAGGACTCCAGTAATACAGGTAAGACTCTACCTGATTCAGTTGGGCCACACCTCATCTGCACTAACCTCAGAAAAGGTCTTATTTACAATGGAGTCACATCCACAGGAATAGATTAAAATTAAGAATATGTTTTTCTGGGGTACATGATTCCAAGCCACCACAATAATAATAAAAACTTTTTATTCACTGGGAAGGTGTATCAATTCTAAATTTGTATGCACTTACCTCAAAATGCATGAAGCAAAATATTCACAAAGCTACAAGAAAAAAATTGACAAATCCACCAAATTGTTAGAAAAACTATAGTAGGTGATTTTAGTATAGCTCTGTCAGAAATTGATGGGTAAAGCAATCAGAAAATGAGTAAGAAGAATGTAACAAAACTATAAAATTTTGAATTAAATAGCATATAGAACTTTGCATAGAGCAATTCAAGCCTAAATATACTTTATGATCATGGCCACAAAATAGACCAAATGCAAATCTTATCAAATATTGAAGAATCATTACTATAAAGTCCATGTTCCCTAGCAACAGTGAAAATAAATTAAAATCAATAGCAATGCAAAACTTTAGAGACAGAAATCAGATGAATTGTTGTCAAGGAGTAGGGTTGGAGTAGGAGACTGATCATAAAGGGGCTGGGGGAACTTTGTAGGGTGAAGCAAGTATTCTATATCTTTATTTTGGTGACAGATTTATGACTGTATATATCTGTCAAATCTTACCAAACTATACATATCAAATGGACAAATTTTATTGAATGTAAATTATGCCTTGGTAAACATGACTTTTAAAAAGTCTATAATAAACAATTGCTTTCAAAAATCCTAAAGATTAAATCATAACAGAAATGAGAAAATGTTTGGAGCTCAATGATTATGAAAATATTCAATCTCAAAATTTGTGATGGAACTAAAGCAATATTTGGAATGAAATTTATAATCTTTATACCAGCAAATAATAAAGGCTAAAAAGGGCAATAGAATAAAACCAAAGGATAGAGTTGAGAGGAAATACTAAAGCTAAGAGCAGAAATAAATGAAATTAAAAAGCAAACATACAACAGAGAGACTCAACAGTGAGAAAGGTGAGTCTTTTCCTGGTATCTTTTTCTGGATGCCTTAGACTGGACGTTTCTATAGACTTATTTTAATTAGGACATTTTCATGGTTTTAGAACTATAAACTTGTAACTTATTAAGTTCCCCTTTTTAAAAGCCATTCCATTTCTGGTATATTGCATTCCACCAACTAGCAAACAATTTATGAGGCTAGTATATCCTTGATGCTAAAGCCTTAGAAGGATTCAGAAATCTAGAGTCTTGCTTAGAGTTCATTTATCTTGAGATTTCCCAAAAAAGTAAAGGCTTTGCCTTACAAGCACAAGAGTCCACTAACATCCATGGAATTAGGCATGTTCTTGTTCTGCACAAATCCTTCCTCTCTTATTCAATCTCAAAATAGTTTTTCTAAATATGAAAATGTCTTTGCTTGCCAAAGTTGCTAAAACAAATACCGCACAATGGGTTAGCTTAAAAAACAGGTATTGGCTCATGGTTTTGAAAGCTAGAAATCCACAATCAAGATACTGGTAGGACTTGCTTTCTCCCAATATCTGTAGCATTCTGGTGGTGGCATACTGCAATCCTCCAGGCTCCTTGGCTTGCATCTTGGCTTGCCTCTCACTTTATGGCAAGCTCTCCTTATTTCTGCTCTTCTGGTTTCCACTTACTTCCAGCTTCTTCCTGAAGCTTTCTCTAATTTGTGGCTTCTATTTTCTTCTTTTTATAAGGCCTCCAGCAAAATGGATTAAGACTCACTCTCAAAGTGGGGCCACACCTTAACTAGGTCTATTTACAATGGGTTCATACGCATGGGAACGTGGGTTATGATTAAGTACGTGTCTAAATGGGGATACGTGATTCAATCAACCACAAAAATAAAATAGTCTGTAATTTTCTCATTTAACTTCTAAATCTAGAAGCAAAAATCCTAAATAAATTATTAGTAACAAAATCCAAATATACTAGCATTAAAAAAAAATCACAGCCAAATTGAATCTATTCTGGAAGTAGATTCAGGATCAGCTTCATGGGCATGTGACCTGAAGCTGGGCATGTGACCAGTACCATCACACAAAATCTGGCATGCAGAATGTCAACACCTTGAGTTTTTTGTTTGTTTATTTTCTTTTTTGCATGGGCAGGCTCTGGGAATTGAGCCCTTGTCTCCAACATGGAAGGCAAGAATTCTGCCGCTGAGCCACCATTGCACCACCCAACACCTTGAGATTTTTAATTTTATCTTTGAATTTGCATTTTAAGTCCAAACAATCAGCTCACAGGTTGCCCCACCTCCACCATCTCTTCACCTACACCTCAGCTCCCCAGGACTGATTCTCAGCTTCCGTCTCCCCCACCCCTTTCTAACCCCAATAACCACTGTTGGCCTGTACCCCCAGCAGAAGCCTGTGCGCAGGCATGAGGAGGGGTACTGGTTCCCTGGGAGGTTCTGCTCTCCCCCTGCAAGCATTTGTACGTGAGGGGTACGGCATAAAGTAACAAATGAAAAACAGGCCAAGACAGAGGATGTGAAAGAAAGCAAAAACACTTTTTGAGAAAGAGTCCTCCATTTTTACATTGTACCGGACTTCACAAACATTGCCCTCTCTCCTGCCCCCACATTCAACATGCCAGCCACACTATACTTTATTTTGATGTTCAGACAAACCAAGGTCACACTTTTCCAGGCTTCTGCCCACACTGTTCCCTCTGCTCCACTAACCCCTCCTATGTGAAACCCCCTTTGACCACCATCACCCCTCGGAGTGCTTTGGCCACTTCTGCTATATATTTGAACAAGCACTGTCTTTTTCCCTAGCAGAGTGCTAGCAAAATAGACTGTAATTGCTTATTTCATCCCTCTTTACTGCCCCTAGGTGACTGTAGGCTTTCGGAGAGCAGGGACTGTAACTGCTTTTCCCCAGGCACCCAGCACAGACTAATGAATGAGCCTTACATTTCTCTAGCATGCTCTGATTCTCCAAGCCCCTTCATCTTTTATTTTATTACCACAGACACACACACACCAGAAAAAAAAAAAACACCCCTGTTTAAAAAACTAATATCAGTATACTTATTTTACAGATGAGGTAAAGAAACTTCAATAAAGTGAAATGCCTGAAGATACATAAACTATGTATTATCAAAACAATAGCAAAAACAAGCATTTACTGAGCACCAAGCACATTCCTGGCTCTGTTCAAAGCACTCTGTATGAGTGAATTCCCTTCATCCTCTTTGCCACCCTGTTTCAGTAGGTACAATTATCATATTCCTTTGTAAAGAAGAGTCTGAGACATGAGAGATTGAGTAACTGGCCCAAGTCCAGAAAACCAGAAGACCAGAGGGGAGACAGGAAAGCCTACAGTCTGACTGCTGCACAATTCCCAAAAAACATCTACGATGCCTCTGGTGGGACACTGAATATAAGACCTGGTTTCAGTTCTCAAAGGGGCCCAAGCAAGTATGGAAATGAGATACAGATCTCTGCCTGTACATATATAATGTACGACATCAGATATATTATTTCTGAATCATTTCATAGATAATCAATGATACAGAAACTGCGTGAAGGTGGACTCTATTTCGTGCCTAGTTTTCTCTAGATTGCCACCTCTAAGAGAAGGGACATGCCTAGCCTGTTCACTGTTGCACTCCTAGAGTTCAGCAAAACAACCAACATGTATTAATAGTCATTGGTTGAGTGAATGAAAAAGAACCAAAATACCTGTTGTCTCAATAGGATCAAAGGCCCACAGAGGAGAGAAAACATCCCCAGAATTGAAAACTGACCATAGCTTGGACAGCTATAGAGATAATGGGAGAACATTTTGAGTGATGCAAATACAGTGGGCAAAGACACATACTGGGGCAGAAGCATTCTTGGGTTATATACAATTGACCCATTTGAAATACAATGATGGGTTCCTTGGGTGGGTCACTTAGAGTATAGGTTGATGCAGCAGGTAGGGGCCCAATTGTGCAAAGACTTGAATGACAAAATAAGAAAGACTTTATTCTCGAGGCTGTAGGATTCCTTTAAGGTTTGGGGGGGCAGCATAATGGCATAATCAAGTGGTGTTTTCAGAAGGTTAGTATAGCAACCATGTATGGGACAAATTCGGAAAGGAAAAGCATGAAGACAAGAACACATAAAAAGAGGCCATCATGCTTGTGAAGGACTAAGGCAATGGGAACCTAAACATGACTGTGTGGGGTGGTAAGGGAAGACGCAGAATTAAGAGACATTTTGAGGAAATCACAGGACTTCAATGAATGGAAATGTGCTTTATTTCAATAGGATGCAGAGGAAATACAGCACAGGAAGAATAAATAAAGGGAAAATCTAGAAATTACCAGTCATACTTCTAATTGTAACGATATTGCTGATGAGTGACTTTTTAAACATCGACAAGCCAGCCTCTTGCAATAATCTCCTCTCAGCTATACATTAGCACATCTTTTCAAATGCATCTGTTGGATAGAATACTCTTTCCCCCAGAAATATCATAATCAGCTGCCTCTGCATGGAAAGAGTGAAGCTAAATTATGGTATTAAAGAGCTGCCGCTAGCTGCTGACAAATGAAGTAGGGTAGATAGCCACCTAATTTCACCTCTTTGTAATTGTAGGGACGCCATGGACTTTTCCACATTGCATTCTGTTTCAGGTAAATAATGAACTGCAAACTAAAGATGGTCTGCTAATTCAACACAAACCATTGCTTCTTAGTACTAAGACCTCAGCATGCAATTTCAGATATTGGATAGCATACTGGTAGCATATTGATATGTCATTTGCAACTGATAGTCCTCTGAGTTAAAAAAAAAAAAATAAGCGGCAGTCAATGTCATGGTAAATTGCCACACAATTTTCTGGCAAATGTTCTTAATCCTATTTCAACCCTCAGTATGTATGTCTATACATGATAGAAAGGATGCTAGAATTAGAATTTCTAATCTAATTTTATTATGTACTAATGGCTATAAATCATAAGTATATCTTCTCCCTTTTTTACGGGAGGATAAAAGATGGGGCCCACCCATTTGCATTTATTTGGATTCTGAATACTTAATAAGTTATCTTTAGCACACTAGAACCTCATACATCAAAATATTACTGCCATTCCATAGAAATGCTTTCCACTCCACACTGAAAATAGAGTGAAAAACACAAATATTAGAGCTTAATGTTTTAAGACACTGTTGTAAAGCTAAGGCATGTCGGGGGGAAAGGTGTTTTCATGGTGTTCATATGAAAGGGCCAGAGCACCCCAAAAAAGGAGACTCCAGGTCTAATTGGAATGTGGAAAGGAAGAAACTCTTCCCTGTTAAGGGCTTTAAAACCCCTTTTGTTGTCACAACATAGAGCAAGCAGCCAACTAAATAAGAAGATGCTGACCTCTGCTAAAAGAGAAAGCAAATTACAGGGAATTTGCTTGAGAGATGCAGAGTAGCAGAAACCATTGACAAGTTTAACCGGTAAGAATTCAGCAACAGAGCATGTGTCAAGGACAAGATTTACCGACATGAATCCAAGCTTTTCCCCACCCCATTAAAGAAAAAAAATTCTGTCTTCTTCCACTCACCTTCTCTTCCTCCTTGATTTCCTAAGAACTTGCAAAGTAATCCCTTTGCCAGACAAGTTACTGAGGGTTTTTTGATTGCAGTATCTGGAGAGTGATTATGACAGAAAAATTTTAAAGAACCCTGTACTCAGAAGTTTAATACACTGCTGTAGCCAC
Source organism: Tamandua tetradactyla (assembly GCF_023851605.1). Lineage (NCBI taxonomy): Eukaryota > Metazoa > Chordata > Mammalia > Pilosa > Myrmecophagidae > Tamandua > Tamandua tetradactyla. The sequence continues at coordinate 148,113,526 of NC_135331.1, read as the reverse complement.
CTTGAAATTCTTAATAATTTTGAATAAGGGGCCCCACACTTTCATTTTGTACTGGGTCTTGCAAATTATTTGGCCAGTTCTGATCGCAGGTGGTGGAAAAATCCATGAGCGGCAGCAGCAGTCTCCACCCAGCAGACCAGGCAGGCCCAGGGACACTCAGCAGGCATCAGTGACAGCAGGTCAGGAATATTTCCAGGGACGTCCCAGGAGACAGAGCCTGCAGCCCCTTTGGCCATGATTCCGTGTAAACCTCCCCCTACACACCCAGACGCCTTCTGGAAAGGAGGGTTGGCCCTTGGAGAGGGAGAAACAACAGTTAAAGGCTTTGAACTTCAACTGAATATTTACCCCAAATATGAAACCAAGACATCTTTACAAATGTACTGCTTTTTTTTCCCCGCTATTTTCAGACATGGAGCTCAAAAGTAAGAGCATCAGTTACAGAAAAGAAAGTTTTCTTATTTTCTTCCCCTTCTGAATCATCATGTGTAAATTTTGATGCCCCTACACAAGAAAAGTAGTACACTCTCAGAAAATGAACACTTTGAGGTTCAAGGGCCTGCTTTCCCACATGAGTTACTTATGAATACTTTAGGTACATACACCCCTCTATCAGACTCATTCTGTTAAGCTTTCTGAACGAAGGATGCTCAGAATACTGGGTTGTTTCTTTTTCGGTTTTAGGTACTGTGGTTTTTTACCTCTTTCAGCAATCAAATGAACATGTGGCTTTGAAACAGGGATATCTGCTGGCATGCTCAGTAGTAAAAAATGATAATCCAGAAAATATGTAAAATATACACTCTAGAGAAGATTTTAAAAATATACCAGATGGTTAGTCATTGTGGGGTTTTTTTCAATGTTCCTCATAAAAACATATGAAATACTTAGCTTCTCTTTAGATTAAGCCTATTCAAGCACAACAGATGACATGATTTCCCACTTAGGAAAATGTTTCATTACTTCAGAATAATGTAGATGGCTATAAAATACCCTTTTCTTATGAAATTAAGAGATGAACTTACTGGTATTACCCTTCCCAGCTGTTATCCCTCATGCACACCCCTTCTTCAATAAGACGTTCTCTGCCCTAGTACACTGCCTCTTTCATATAATCCATTTCCTGGACTCTTGTGTTGTAGTTTATTAGAAGAAAAGGTGACAGTAAAGAAGACAGAAAGCTCTGATGGAAAACCACCTATAAATTACTTGGGAGTTAAAGGCTAAAAGCAATAGTGTTGATTCCCTCAATGACATAACACACATTAAGCCCCTAGTGCTGTACTTAACATATAATCGGTGCTCAAGATTTTAGTTACTTCCATTTGGGGATTTTACCCCAATCGCAGTAGAATCTTTAACCAGCAGTATCTGGACTGAGGCTTCTGTCCTCTCCCTACTCTGTGAACACATGAACACACATGCCAGACTTTTTAAGAGAGCTGGTAAAGGATGGCCACATCCAAGGTTTGGAAGGAAAGTGTTGATGTGACAAGTTAATTGGATTATAAAGGGATCAATATTCACATTATAGTATTATGGGAGATGTCACTTTATAACCTATTGTAGATACCCTCAATTTTTTTATTCTTGGGAAAGAAGCATAAAGGTAAAGAACAGGCCTATCTTAATCATTATCACATCCCAACACATAGGATAACACATCAGACATTTAATAAATATATGTTTAATGAATTAGCAAATAAAGCAAATCATCACCAGCAATACTTAAAATCACATAGCCCAATCCATTTTCTAGAGGCCCAGATAGTTGTCCAAGATCAATGGAACACAGAGCTAACCCTCAAAGGAATAGATTTCTATGTCCCCCTGCACAGATCCCTGAATTTTTAGCACTTTCTCCAACTGAAATAACATGAACATAATTTTCTTCCCAATTATTCAGGCTGAGGGATATACAAAAGATTTCAGTGGGTGGAAGATTTACAGCACAGCTTCTGGGAAAACTTAGAAACAACATGGGGCAACCGTAAAAGGTCTTACGGTAATTAAATCGAGAAGCCAAGGAACCCTGGGGGTCCACATTTTAGGCACATGAACTGCCCTCCTGGGGGAAGGTGCTTTTGCTGACATCCATTATATAAAATTTCCTTAGGCAAGCAAGATTGAAACAAATACAGAAAAGGAAAAATGCCTATAGTTTCCCATTGTAGTCAAGAACATTGCATCTGTTGACCTCTAATACAGCCTTCAGCTCACTGCCTATGAAATATTTCCTTTTAGTATAGCAAGGTGGACAATTCCCCAAAACTCAGATATGCAAAAAATACTCAATTTTCTTTGCATCCCTATAATTGAATTAAACCTCTCCAGGATACCTCTACTCACTGGGAATTGTGGGGTTGGGGTTGGGGAAGGAGGAAATGGAAGTAACTAGAAGAAGGAAGTTTAATAAGTTAAAGATTTCTCTGTCTAGGCTGATTTAAAAGAGTTTCTTCAAGTCTCATTTGAATAACTATTCAGTCTATCCAGTTTTTTTGATGACACTCCCACATTTTTTAAGAGAAGATGGCTGTTCTAGTTTGTTAGCTGCCAGAATGCAACACACCAAAGACGAATTGGCAAAGGGAATTTATTTCATTAGTTCTTCAGAGGAAAGGCAGCTAACTTTCCACTGAGGTTCTTTCTTACGTGGGAAGGCACAGGGTGATCTCTGCTGGCCTTCTCTCCAGGCCTCTTGGTTCCAACAACTTTCCCTGGGGTGATTCCTTTCTGCATCTCCAAAGGCCTGGGCTGAGCTGTTAATGCTGAGATGAGGTATATTGAGCTGCTTGGGCTGTGCTACATTGAGTCTCTCATTTAAGCACCAGCCAATTAAGTCAAACGTGATTCATTGCAGCAGGCATGCGTCCTAGCCACTGCAGATGTAATCAGCAACAGATGAGGTTCACAGTACCATTTGCTCGTGTCCACAGCAACAGAACTAGATACCTTCACCTGGACAAGTTGACACCTGAATCTAACTACCACAATGGCATATGAGTATATAGTCTGCAAGGTGATGGGGGCTTGGGGGAGTTGTTCATCCACTCCATGCACTAAGCCTGTGCTGTGACGACTAGGAGAAGGCACTGGGCTGGAAACACTGCTGAGTTCCATGGTCAAGGCTACTCATTTCTAGTGGGAAACGGCTCCTCTGATTCTCACCTTGACCTCCACCATTTGGCTGTGTTTCAATTCTGTGTGTTTGAGCTTCAGGGTCCATGGGAACTTTGGGAGCCTCTGTGTTGTACCTACTGGCTTTGGTGATCAAGTACCAGGCATGTCTGCTTAGGGGCATCTCTCACCCACTGCTAAATCACATTCTGTTCCCATCAGCGCCAAGATCAGCCTGCTGCCTTTCAGACAGCAAGGCTACCTCCTTGGGCTTCTCTTAAGGTAGAGACTTCCCACTTTCTCCCTCCCAGTACCATAAAGTGAGGAGATCCCGAAGGTTTTATCCCCCTTCTCTACCCCACGGATATATTTGTTCTAGGAGGCATTTGCGTTTTGTAAGACATGACGATTTAAGGGGAATGAAAAATATGTTGATTCAAAATTTCCAAAACTATGTATCTACTTCACTGTAATCTCAAAGATTTTAAAAGACTGCAGGTCTGACTCCTATAATTTTGATCAAATGTTGATCAAATATGAAACTACAATATATTAGAAAACTAGAGAATAGAATAACTCATTAAAAAGCTTATTGGATATGGTGTAGTAAGCTTTATTCAACATTTCCAAGTCATAAGTAAGCTTTAGTTTCTTTTTGTATAAATTGTGGATAATGTACACCTGCTCTTTCTACCTCACCTGGGTGTAAGGAAAGTGCTTTGAAAGCTATAAAGTTTTGTAGAAATGAAACTTGGGGTAGGATCTATAAAGCAAGTGTTATTGTTGAGCTCCAACTGTATGGCATAATGGGAACTCATACACATGACAAGAAAAGCCTGACCAGACACCATCTGACAGCCTCTTGAGGATCAAGCAGCAGCATCCCATCACACAGCATAAAGCATGGTGGGTATATAAAGTTGCTATCATTAAATTTTTACATATTAAAATTTAAGATTTTATACATATTCCTTCTCTTCTATCCATAGAAAAAGCCACATTTATGTGGGTGTGGTTGAAAAGGTTTGCTGTAGAGCAACAATTTTGTAGGGACATGTGGGGAGAAAGGTTTGATTGAAGTACATGTGGCAATCCTTTAAGACTGATTTAATAGAGGGAAACACCTGCCAGCATCTGGAGCCCTGGACAGGAGTAGTACAGAGCTCACAGATGCTGCAAACATTTCAAGAACTTTCTGCTGGATAGACATTGGACACACTTTGAATCAAATCATTACACAGAGCAGTCTTACTCTGTAGTTGTTCTCCCAGCATCTGGAACACTTTCCCAAGAACAATCATAGTTTTCAATAGCAAATTACACAGAACAGGACCTCTCCCAAAAGATGGGTGAGCCCAAGAACACAGACAGGCTGGGAAAGACAGGTGGCATGATGAACAGTCCTGGGTGGGTGTCCTTCCAGGTGCTAGGTCCCCCCTTACTCCTGGGATTGCTGCAGGGTACATATGTCCTGCTCCCCGCCTCCCCATGTATCTATAGAGTAAACACTCCATTTCACCTTTCATCCTAAATGTGAACTATATAGTTTTCTGGAAACTAGGTATGTAAAATTCTAGAAAAAGAAAATGATGAAAATTTTGGAATTTAAAAATAATACTTCCTTGAATTGTGGCTTTCAGGTGACTTCTAACTCAGCCAGAACCAGCTGCCCCCATCTCCCCACCTGGACACTATGACCCATCTTATGGCCTCTGCCCAGTGTGGTTCACATGATACTTTCCTATACATTACCTTATAGGATCCTCAAAAAAACCCTGTCATAACAGCAATGCAAGCATCACTATCTTGTTTGTAGAGAAGGATCCAGAGATACTATGCTGGTAAGGAGAAGAGCCAGGATGAAAACTCAGACCTCCAAAATCCCAGGGGAAGTCCCTTTGGCTTTTACTGTGACTTCTCAAGCAGGGATGTTTTAAAGCTTATCAAAGAAAATGACAGGCGGTCATGCTTCTTTCACTTAGAGCCCTTGCAATTGATAAGTTTCCTTACACTATTTTCAAAAAGCTAGATCTTTCAAACTTCAAGTCAACGTTTTCCCCTATTCCTCTATTTACATGAGTCTCTGCCAGCTAGCCACAAAGAAGGTGACTAGTAATCATCTGTCTCCCAGCTTTAAAGGTTTGGTTCTATATGTTATTTTCATCTTCTAAAACAAGATGCAGGTATACGTAGACATTAGGATACCAGAATAATATTGGTTAGCCTTTACCAAATAAAATATATAACTTACGAAAATGGAAGGTTCCAGCTGACTTCTGACTAGGAGGGAGGTAAAAAAGAAATGTTTAATTTCTGAAACAAGTTGTACATGCCACACTACCAACACAAGTTATTCTACTTCTGAAATGTCAAAATCAGGAAGGACCAGGAGTGATACCTTGTCTCTCCTTCCAGGCAACACTACAGTTGGCCAAGGCAACTGAACAAGGATCTGGAGATCCTTCGAGATGTCAATATAGACATCTAATTTCTAATCTCTTGGATTTCTACTGAAATTATGTACAAACAAAAATGTGCAAAAGTCTGTATTCATACTAGGAACAAGACAGAAGATTTAACCCAATCTGCCAGGTACTAAGGCAGCATAGAAGGCTAATTTATGATTCCCCTTCTGGGGAAAAGAAGTCAATAAGGAAAGTTGGTAATGAGAGTCTGAAAGGAACAGACAGGAGTACAGCCGGAGGTAAAGGGCTGCCTGTGGGGCAGGAGTAGTGACACTTGAGTCCAACAGTGGCATCAAGAAACTCTCCAAATTTCAGCCATACCAAGAGGACAGCTGACTGCAAAGATGTAACTTAAAAGCAAAACTTTAAAACTCTTAGAAAATAATACAGAGTAATGCCATTTTGATCTCTGAACAGGAAAGGGCTTTTTAAATGAAACACAAGAGCCATAATCCATAAATGAAAATATTGATAAACGTAACTAAATTCAAATTAAAACATTTGCTCATCAAGAGACACCATTTAAAGGAGAAAAACATAAACCACGCCCTTGAAGACAGTAGTGTGATGAATATAATCATTAAAAGATTTATATCTAGAATTTAGAGAGAATTACTACAAATCAATAAAAAATATAATTAAACCAATTGGAAAATGGGCAAAACATGTAAAGAGTAATTCAGAAAATATGAAATTCTAATGGCCAATAAGCATATGAAAGATGCTTAGTCCCATTAGTATTAATGGGAATTAAAATTAAAACCATAAAGAGATACCACTTCTTAACTCATTAGATTAGAAAGCATTAAAAAGACTGGAAATCACTAATGTTGGTGAGAATGTGTATTAAAAGGAACATCAATAACCCTGAGTAGTAGGAATGTAAATTAGTATTAACCACTTTGAAGAGTAATTCAGCAACTGCTATCAAAGTTGAAATGCATATCTGAGGACCCTGCAATTTCTCCCCTAGATCTCCTAGGCATGTATACTAGGCAAATTTTAGTGTGTGTACATAAAAAAACATGTCCAAGAGCACTCATCACAACTATATTTGCAAAGTCCAAATCTGGAGACAGCCTAAATGTCCATCAAGAGAACAATGGATAAATTAGATATGGTATATTCATATATGGAAGAGTACATAGAAGAGAAAAGAAATAAACTGGAATCCTGCACAGTCACATGGATGAATTTCATAATGCTGATCAAAAATTGGCAGTTTTCATTAAAATAAAATATTCCATTTATAAATAACATAAAAATTATACAATGTTCTTTATACACTGTACAATTATATTCCAAATATTACTGTATTAGCTTGGGTTCTCTGGAGAAACAGACTCAGCAGGAGATACCCATAGATATAATATTTATAAAAGTGTCTCACATAAGTGTGGGAATACAGAGTCCAAGGTCTGTAGGGCCGAGGAAGTTACTCAACGAACTCACAGGAGAGGCTGGCTGGACAACCGTGGGAATGTAAGGGTCCAAAGTCTGCAGGGCAGGCTGTGAAGCTGGCAACTTCGATGAACGGTCTGGATGAACTGCACAGGAGAGGCTCACCAGCTAAAGCTGGAAGAGTAATGGTCTCTTCTGAATCCTCTTTAAAAGCCTTCTGGTGATTAGATTGAGCAGCACTCATTACAGAAGACACTCTCATTAGCTGATTACAAATGCAATCAGCTGTAGATGCAGCTGATGCAATCATGATTTAATCTCCTCATAGCCACAGACAGGCCAGCACTTGCCCAACCAGCCAACCAGGCACCACCATCTGGCCGAATTGACACATGAATCTGACCATGACAATTACCTATGGTTATATTAGTAAAAGAACAAGATATTAAAGGGAATAATAATTACCAAATTCAAGATAGAGGTTACCTCCAGACAGGAATAAGATGAGGAAGGATATAAGGAGTTTCAACTTATTGGCAATATTATTTCTAAAGCTGAGTGGTGGATCCACAGTTATTCATTGTATTATTATTTAGAGCTGCTTCTATATTTTAACATTTCATTGCAACTTCTAGAAGAGAATCTATACACTTACTGAGTATACTTTACAGAAGGCTCTATGCCAGGCATGTCTTTGAGTCCTGAGCTATGGCAGCATATGATCTAGTTGTGAGTAAAATGTGCAAATACGCATAATATCCAATACTAATATATATCAGGCCATATACTTTAAAGACTGAGAGGAGGGTAGCCCTGAATACCTGTAGCCAAGTCCCTAGAAAATAATTCCATGAAACCTTAATAACAGACATAAGAAATTAAGAGAAAAATTGTATTTAATTACCTCTGAAGTCCCTGTCTAAGGTTTTCAGGGTTTCCACCTGATTTATTTTTTCCTTGTATAGTATCTTTAAGTGACTCTCCTATAAGTCACATAAAATTTATTTTCAGAGAGGTGGAGCCTGGATATGAGCAAATGAATCCTTCACCCTGGAATCCATACACAGGCTAGAGGAACCTTGTCTCATGTCTCCAGCGTTTGACCCATTCCTCCTGAGTGGTGTAAAGTACACTTCAAGATGCTCTATCCAGGTTTGATTTGTTGAGTTTAGAACCAGGAGCCACATGCATATTCTCCACGCTCAACAGTTTCACATCTGCCTGAATTAAAGCCTTTATATGAAAGTCAAGCAGAATATGGGAAGTGGGGGAGTACATTAAATGGGTGCCCACCAAGGACATACAAAATTAATCATATCAATCTTCTATATTAATACAAATATATGCTATATTTATATATAATCTCTAAGGGCCTCCATCCCACAGGGGAGCAAAGGAGTAAAGCTCATTTCTCATTCTGCCAAAGGAATAACACTTGGTTAAGTGGCTTGATTCACATCATATACCAGTGAGAGCTTGAGAAATTTATCTTATTTAATGTGTGTAACAGTTTTGCCATTAATTATTGTTAATAGTAATTATTATTATCAGAAACCAATCCAGAATAGAAACTCAAATTGTATTTTTTCAATTCTTATGTGTTTTTTTTGGTATATTGTCCCATCTCCATAAATGATAGTGTGCTCTTACCCCAGTCCAGAATGAAAAAATAAATCATTTTCTATTCTGGCTCCTTGGAAACAGAAGTCGCCAACAACAGTGTATGATATCAACTCATTTCATTGAGAAAATGGCCATGGTGGCTGTTCTTCATGTATTTTGAATTTTTCCATCATTGAGGAAATGTTCACTATACATAATTGCACACTCTCTAATACTGCTTTCCTTCAAATTGGATTTTCCCCCATGGATTTTAAAGCCACTTCCATTAGAGAAAAGTAAAAACAGTTGTAATTTCAGCAATTGGCCATTTCCCTCCTTTTGGGATAATTTTATTCATTGTATTTGAAGGATAAATAACTAAATGATCTCGGAATATTTAATGTGAAAATGATGCCAAGATTCTCAACACACAAAAAGCACACCTAGCATACCATAAAAGGTAATTTGAAAAACAGAACTCTTTATAGTAGACACATAAAACTCCTATTTGACTACTAGCACTTTCCATTTCCTAATTCCTGTCTTATGAGCTATTCCATGTTTATTACTGTTAAACTTGGTTACTAGTGCCACTTGCCATAATCCCATGTGGTTAGCCTTTGAGAAGCCTCACACATACACACAAAAAAGTAACTCAAACAGAAAGGGAAAGCAGCAAAAGGATAATGTATAACATAACAACCAATTTGGGATAAAACAGGGTATTATGTCTTCTCAGATTGCAGAGATTTAATCATGCCATGAAATTGTATCACACATCCTGCAGTGGTCAGGGTACTGCTCATTTATAACTTCACATCTCTGAGAGCTGTAACAATCCAAGGAGTTACATTTTTTCAATAGGTTCAGGAATTCACTGTTCAAGTCATCAGGTTTTCCACTGACCAAACTCAAGTCATAAAATCCGAAGTACTCCCTACAAAGAGTTAAACTTTGAAGTCTAAGGCTATTTCAAGGACTATTTATTTTCATATTATATTTATATATAGTTTCATATTATATTTATATATTGAGAGTACTGATCCCATTGTTCCACATTGGTTATTTGTTTGTTTGTTTGTTTTGTAAGTGATTTTAAAGCCCTTCTTTTACCAATGGGTCCCCATATTGCATTTATTTATAAAATGTTTCTTGGCCAAGCCCATGGGCATCAGGATCTGTGAGCATTTAAGATATCAGTTTTCCCAGTCACTAAAAATAAATCCTGGAAAAGGAATGAAAGGAAACCACATGTCACTTTGAACACTTACTGAAACAATATAGAGACTGGAAAACTCATTCAAGTTTTTGGTAACAAGACAGAGCCCTTTTACTAGCCTTGCTTTTGGAAGATCACTCCCATGGCATGAGTCATAAAACAATGACTAACACTTACACAGCACTTACCATGTACCAGAAATTGTTCTAAGTACCTTTTGTATATATATTAATAATATATAATATATGCTATATAATATATTATATATATTTATATATAATATAAATAATATATTAATAATATATATATATATACTAATTCACTTGATTCTCCTGACAACTCATGAGCTATATTCAATTCATATCCTCATGCTACAGATGAGAAAATTTAGGCACAAAGAGGTTAAGTAATTTTTCCAAGGCTACACACTAAGTGGTATTGCTGAGAGTCAAACCCGTACAATCAGGCTCCAGAGTCCACAATTTTGACTCTGACCTACTATGGGATAGCATAAGGTAGGTATTAAAATACAACACAAATCTTTTAATGAAAATCAAAAGTATGAATTACATAATCAGTCTTTTTAGTTTCTTTGAGTCATTCCACACCCTACGAATTCATTTTTTCATTTGGCTCTTTATATCAAGGATCTTTTGTGCCAGGGGGTCATGCAATAAAGTAAAATGCTTACAATACTTGGCCAGTGCTAGGAAAAAAATTATCAAAAGGGATTATATCCTAAGAAGAAAGAAAAGAAAAAGAAAGAAATTTATTTTCAATGATCTTTTTGAAAACTGAAATATAGCCTTCCTGTTCCTACCCCCAATTGCTAGCACTCCCAAAGACCCTGAGGTTTATGGCAGCTCTACTCAAACATTTTCCTTAGCATTGAGTTAGTATTCCAATAGTACCTCTATAGTTTTCATATCCCCTTTGATATTTTAAAACCAGTGTGAAAGTTGACTTTAAAAATTCTCCCTTGACAGTGCAGGTTTGTTATGTTAGCAGTTTTGGTCAATGCAGGTGCTGGAAACCACAGCCCAGAAGGCTACCCATTCCATCAGGCCTAGCCCAACAAGAGCGAAGTGATTAAAATTCATGCGCCAATGCCCTCAGGCTTGCACTGATGTAGATTGTCTAGCTAACCAGGCTCTTCAGAAAGCATTTACAGGGCTGCAAGCAGAGAGTAGCTGAAAAGACCTGGACTCAGAAAGAGAAAGCCATGGGGAAAAGGAAAGACCAATTGTCCTGGGAAGAAAGTCCAGTTTTTCATAGTCACAGATTGATTCTGCTCGAATTAAAGTCATGCGTACTTCAAACACCCTCCACCTCCAGCTGCCTACTTGAAGATTCAGCGCAAAGTGAGAGCAGAACTACTTTCTTTAGGGGAGGATTAGGCCACAGGCTGAAGCTTCCGATACTGATTTTGAAATCCTTACAGTCATTTAAAAGATGTCCTCTCACATCTGTTCTGCTTCTCCACTCCACCCAAGGCCTTGGGTCTTCCTCCTCACCCTAGAGAGACTGCAACTGCCATGAACCAAATCATTTTAGGTCTTATCCTTAGAATTAAATTGGGCTTTGTTTGCTGTTTGGATTTTATCATTTTGAACAGAAAGACAGAATAGCATATAATAATACAGTCTGGTTTCTGTTCTCTACTGCTGCCCTCTACCACTGTAGGGGCCTGGGACATTTGCTCTTCTTTACTTCAATTTCCCTTTCTTGTAAATAACAGTAATCCCTATTGGCATCAGTTTATAAGAAACACTGGTATGCATTTTTAAAACAAGTTCATTGTCTCTCCATTCCTGAGAGGTGTCTTTATGAGTTTCTCACAAAGAAATCGGGATCAATTTTCATTTTCTCATGCTCCATTACATACAAGCATCAACAGAAGTATATATAGCTTTCCTAATTTAAAAAGTGCTGATCTTGTGGGCACCTCAATTGACCAAGTGTCAGGTCTGAGGCCTAATTTCTGTTCAGCTTCTGGCTAAGTCAGCTCTTTACCTCGTTTCCCCTGCTTCTCCCTAGCTTTTCCAATTCATCCACCATTTTTTTTTTATTTCCTGCAATTGTTACAGACTCTGTGCTTAGAGCACAATAGCACATGTGCTCACTCCTTGCCCTCAAGGATCTTACATTTAAAAGGCAAGAGAGACAATTCATTCCTCGATGGGAAGCCCCAGCCCTACCCCAATGCACAGAGCTATCCCGACTTGAAAGAGCAAAACTCTTAAGCAGCTTTAAGTTTTTGACCATCTCCATCCCAAGCTTAAATCAAGGGTTGTTTTGAAGTAAGTCGCAGTCTCTCACTACAGAGCCAGAATGCAAAGCCACAAGATTCCCAAAACCCCTCCTCTGACACCCAGAACCAAGATATGCTCCCTGATGACATCTGCTAACGGGAGATCGCTGCTCCTCTCTGGGATGTCTTCATTCCTACCTTGCAGCTCTGGTTCCAGAACTTTAGAGAATGTCCTGGCCCCTGTATGGCCCAGTTCCAGGATTGGGAGCTTTCACATATCCTTTTTCTAGATTTCTTATTCTGGCAGTCTGTCTAATAATAAAGACCCAGCTGTGGAGGGGGCCCAGCATTGCTCATGTCAAGTCTCTACCCCAGCGCATGAATCGGCACTTCCTAATCACACCAGCAGGGAAGGCCATGTGTTGCCTGTAGAACAACATTCTCAGCTCCCGTCAGGCTTCCACGAGTTTGCCATCCCCACTGTGCCCCACCAACACCACCTTCTATCGTACACACTCCTGCCTTTTTGCTGGTGCTGTTTTTTCTTGCAGACCTTTGAAGTCACTCTTCCACCACCCAAAAGCTCTTCTCACGCCAGGTCCAGGCCACTTTCCCAACATAGTATCTTAAGAGTAATAGCTAACACTTTGTGCTTACTATGTGCCAGACACTGTTCTATACTGTGTGTGTCTCTGTGTGTGTGTGTGTCTGTGTGTCTGTGTGTGTATACATGTTTTTACACTTCACAATAAACCTGTGAGGTTGGGCCTACCATTATCCTCATTTTACAGACTAAGAAACTGAGGCACAGAGATGATGCATAACTCTCCTAAGCAGCTGGGAATGGGAAGTGGCAGAAACAAGTGCTGAATACATCAGGTTCTAGACTTTGTGCTCTTAACCTCTGTGCTGGGACCTAAATAGCCTTACCAAGGGAAGCCTATTTATAATCATATGACAGGTCCTACATAGCTCATGCACTGCTAAGGGAACACAGTTTTACACTGCTGTTAATATTTTCCTATGTTCTATTCAAGTGTGCTTTTAAGCATGTTCTATGCTCTAACAAAATGCTATTGATCAATAATATTTCAATATAACATGAATAATTAAAATAAATAGTCTTAAAGGCCAGTGTGTTGGTTTACAAGCTGCCAAAACACAATATACCAGAACTGGAACAGCTTTTATAAAGGAGAATTTAATAAATTACAAGTTTACTGTTCTAAGGAAGTGCAAGTGTCCAAATGAAGGCACCGACAAGAGGTTCCCTTAACTCAAGAAAAGCGATGAGTTAGGAACACATCTGTCAGCTGGGTAGTGATGTGGCTGGCATCTGCTGGTCCTTTGTTCCTGGGCTGCTTTCAGCCTCTGATTCTGTGGGGGTTCTTCACTTTACTTCTCCAGGGCTGGATTACATCTCTTGGCTTCCCTTGGCTCTCTCCAGGTTCTGACTTGCTTAATATCTCACGGCAATGTCTGCTGGGCTCCAAGACCACCTGAAATGGGTGGAGTCATTTCTCAATCTAATCAAAAGTTCACACCCATAATTGGTATGTCACATCTCCATGAAAATAATCTAATCAAAAGCTTCCAACTTGCATTACTGAATCAGGATGAAAAGAAACGACTGCTACCACAAGATTAGATCAGGGTTAAAATGCGGCTTTTCTGGGATATATAATACTTTCAAACCAGCAAAGCCAGCATAGCAGGAGAGTGGCCTAATGCAACAAGCCAGGGTGACTTCTTGGCAAATTGCCCTTCCTTCTTCTAGTAGGCACCAAGAGTGGGCTCTTATTAATCAACACACTCTGAGTCTCTGTTTCAACACTATAAATGGAGATAATGAGAAAAATCCCTCCTACTTCATATATTTGCTTTGAAGCTCCTGAGATACTGAATATGAAAGCACTGTGTAAAGTATAAAGCTTTCATTTAAGCATAAGTTCCTATTAAAGACAAAATGATAAGATTAAAAAAATGGAAAATTATTTATTCTTGCTAATAAGGAAAAAAATGAACTGCAGGCCCTCATGCTGGCAAACATAAGAACCTGCATCATTGTCGTAGTGTCTGCCAAAATATACAGAAAATAAAAGAAGACATGGAAAGGAAAGAATATATTACTCTTCTTTTCTTTTTCTTTGTATGCTGTATGGCATGGGTCACATTCCATTCTTTTTCCACGTTAAGTATCCCTTATTGTAGCACCATTTGTTGAATATTTGCTTTTGTTTGGTTTTTTTGTTTGTTTGCATGCTTGTTTGCTTGTTTTCAGGAAGTGCATGGGCTGGGAAGTGAAACTGAGTCTCCCACGTGGCAGGCAGGAATTCTTCCACTGAACTACCCTCGCACCCCCTAGAATACATTACTTCTGAGAAATCTTTTTAGCAATGGGCTGTGGGGAGAACGCTTCATGGATCCCTAAGAAGTCCAGTCTGTGGCTTGCTGCAGAAGGACCTGCCTTCCTTTCATGATCACTGGTGATTTCTTTCTTGGGGTTCCTTTTATGGAATACCAATCCTCAAGAACAGTGGAAACTGAAGAAAGAACCACCACAAAGGAAGCCATTTGGGGACAATAATTTCTAACATTAAGGAACTTCAAACAAACTAGAAGGCTAGGAAGAGGGACGAGTCAGTGAAGCTAGATGAAAATGACTTTCCTTGAAAGTCATAATGTTAAGAGTAGAAGAATGGATTAGGGTCCAAAATGGTTACCTAGGAATTTATGTATATGCGAAGTTGTAGTTCACAGAAAAATCATGCACAAAATACCGAATTCCCATATGCCACTCTATCATTAACACGCTGCATTGGTGTAGGACATATGTTACAATTGATGAAAGCATATTTTTACAATTGTACAATTAACTCTAGTCCACAGTTTAATTTAGTGTTCACTGCGTTGTGCAGTTCCGTGGATTTTATTTTTATTTTCATTCTAGTAACATACATAATACCTAAAATTTTCCCTTTGAAATTTACTTTTTTTTAAAAAACATTACTTTAAATCATGGAGTTGCTTCATCAAGAAGTCAAAATTTAGCCAACACAGTCCCTGGGTTCAGTAGAAAGGGCTTAGAAACCAGTAGAGCTTTCATCCCTCAGGGACTGGATTCATCATGGTTACCTGACACAGGGCCTACCACAGAGAAGACTCATATTATAAATAAATGAAGGGGCCAGGGTCATGTTCAAGTCCTAGCTTTAGTATTAACTACTTTTGTGACGTCACCTCTCTAAGCCTCACTGTCCCCACTTGTATAGGAAGGGTGTTAGAGAGTCTCTAAGAGCCTTTTAGTTTCCAAAATTCTCTAATTCTGTTGTTCTTATTGGAAACCAAAAATCTAGGAGAGCACTGGTCTTTAAAACGTAAGTCACCTAAATGTAATTCTAAGAGTTGAAAGGCTTAAGGGATGGATGTGGCCTAATATAAGGTAATCTGTTCACCTTCCCCTGATGTCCAGCACACAAATGCACCATTGGTTCTCTGGGAACTGGCTCGAAGAGGACATTTTTATATGAGTATCACATCTATCATCAATGCATACATTTAACTGAAAGCACAGACCCTACCAAGAATAGGAAAATACAGCATTGCATAAATTCATTATCAGCAGAAGATATTCATGACTTCCCCAAATATCGAGAGCACGATACTAAATATGAGCAACACAAAATGAGTGCATCCACTTAATCTTGCCCTATGGGGCTTTACAGTGTAGGCCTTCATAAATTACAAATGAGATTAATGCAGTATTTTGGAGCCTTAATGATAAATTCAGATGGGGTACAAGCCATCCAATCAATTGGATGGTAACTGGTTATAGTAAGTTGAAAAAAAATCAGTGAACTGACATAGCCCATTCCCTGAAGTGCTAAATATCAGGGATTAAAAGTTGAATTCATGGAAAAGGGAAACTGTGGCTATCATTTTAAAATCAGGCAAGACGTATGCAATCCCTGCACAGTGGGGTTTTACCTGAATTAGATGAGTAAGAAAGATTTAAAGAAGTGCATGACCAATATATTCAGTAAGAAGCAATGCATTTTGTGCTCCTCACTCCCCAGAACAGAAATCTCTGTCCCTCCGGCCCGTATATATGCTCTGTAGCACTGCTTCTGCCGTGGCCTTCCCTCTGAACCGAGTGAACACACAATTGAATTAGATCTCGCCATTAGAGAAATTGGTCCCTAGAGAGCAGCTCTGAAATCATCCAGGCAGAAAAGTGAGAAAGCACGTTTTATGGTTTGCAGAATGATTCTGAACCGATGTATAAACCAAGAGCCATGCCGGCCGAGAGCTGGGTTTCATCTCTGAATTCCACATTGGATTAAGGGGTGATAAATGCTCAGATAAACATTTTTGTTTTATGCCTCAACAATTTATCCTCTCTTTCTCTTACTAGGCTCCGTCGACTCAACTTACCTGGTGAAAACACACATACAGAGAGTAATTGTTTACCTTTGCTCATTCAGGCGAGCATTGCAAAAGTTCTCTCCATTCGTTCAACTGGTAACCTGCTCTCCCTTGCCCATTCATCTTGATTTTCTCTTCCTTGCTATTGATTTTATGAAGGAGGTCCTTTTTTTAAATTTGTTCTTCATAAGTAGTATTGACATAACTGTGTTTTGCCATTTTACCTTACATACTGTACTGTAAACATGTTGTGTGAGATATTTCATTTTCTCCCATGGGAGAAAGGCTGGTAAGGAAGCTAGAGTAGTAATTCAGAGGTCAGGAAAGAGTTATCTCTTCTTGGCAGTCTTTTCAGATATTAGAACATTTGTATATAATCACACCTAACCTCCTTGCTTCCCTTTCCCCATTGCAAACCAGAAGATGGGAAATGGTTAGTATCTTGCAGATGGATGAGGCTACATTTTTAATGTACTTTGAGATCACTAGATGAAAAGTCCTACATACAAATCATAAATAATAGCATTACCAATAGATTCTTGAATGCCTTTACCATGGATGGAAAGAATCCTCCATAACACTCATAAAAATAAGTACTAAGATACTTGGAAAATATATGTATGTCATCTTAAAGACAAATTTTATTTGATATCAAGCTATGTCATACGCTGCCATACCAAACTGTAATTACAATCATTTGGGGGTCATTTTTTTAATGTATCGATTTTTTAAATCAGTGTAATAAGCAAACAAGCAAAATAAAGTCAGTAACAGTCAGGGAGGCCCCAGTACTTTATCATGGAAATTAAGAGCCACATCTGCATCAGGGCAGTCCAAACATATCTTACTTTCATGGATTGTACTGTCAGCAAGTTTTATTGAGATAAATAAATATTTAGAATTTGGCATTTTCTTGAAAATAATAAAATCATGCTGCCAATATCAACCATATATTTTGCCTTGTTTTGTTTTTGCTCTCTATTTTCTTACAAAAGATAAAATGAGGACATTATCTCATCACTTTGTAACTCAAAATTTTCCTCATCCTTAGATGTCCAGAGAGAATTCAAACATTGGCCTTTAAGAAATAGGTTTTCTTTTCTCTTTTGGAGTTTGCCAAGATACAGTCTAATTCATAATATATTTTTTCCCTTTCAATTTGTTCTTTAAGTCTCCAGATCTGAAACAAGACTCCAAGAGGACAGTTTGCATTAAGAAGCTCCAAAGTACTTAAAGGTAGATTAAAGTACACAACAGGCCATGTCAGCGGCAACCATGTCCAGCCCTGCTGTGAGGTTTGCACTAAAGAAATCAAGAAAAAATATGGATGAACCTTGAACACATGCTAAGTGAAGTCAGCCAGACACAAATGGACAAATATTATATGATTCCACTTGTATGAAATATCCAGACTAAACAAATTCTTAGACACGGAAAGTAGATTAGAGGTTACCCTCTAGAGTAGATTAGAGGCCTGGGAGAAGACGGGATGGGAAGTTATTGCTTAAGGGGTAAAGAGTTTCTGTTTCCAATGTTGAAAAAGTTTAATGGAAGATGGTGAAGATTGTATAACATTGTAAATGTAATTAAACCCACCGAATTGTACACTTAACAATGGTTCACATGCGAATTTATGTGATATATATGTTACCATGATAAAACAAAACCAAACAACAACAAAAAACAACAAAGCAGATATTGAGGTCATTTTCAAACGCTTATTTAAAATTTCTCTTTCAAGGCTTCTCAAATCTTCGGAATTCCATCTATGAGTGTACTTATCATTCATTTATGATTCATTATTGGTCAACTAAGAAATAGAACCCTTTCCCAGTGTATCAGATATATAGTTAAGGGGTGAAGGCAATTGGAAAATATTTCTAAGGGCAGTTGTATTTGTGCATCAAGAAATACTCATGTTCCTAAAAATTGACATACTATTTCAGCATGTTTTTAAAATTCTGTAGATACAGAATTTTAAAGATCACAAAGAATCCCCCACTACTGGGACATTTTTATTTTGTTCAGAACTATTTTACTAATATTAAATTTTAAGGTGGTGCTAGGTAGCTCAGTGACAGAATTCTCACCTGCCTTGAGGGAGACCCGGATTCAAGTCCCAGACCCTGGACTTCCAAAAAAAAAAAAAAGATTTAATACCGTCAGTATTGAAGACTCATAGGCAATTAATATTGGATCAGAATCCCTGGATTCTATTTTGAGAATAATGAAAATACAATAGAGTATTCTAAAACTCTACAAACCCCTTTTTTCTCAGTAATCCCAATACCTTATTATTTGATATTAATTTTTAAAAAATTGTATTAGGTACGTTAGACTTCAATAACTTTTATAGGTAGTCAAGGACTCTTAGAGGGGACCCTTCACTTTGCTAAGACATTCAGGGATATTTGCCCAAATCACCTCTTCCACAATGACCTTGAAGAGCTACTCACTCAAATTTTCAACAGAGTTAGTTTGGCACGTAAGCAAAGTCTACTGCTCTCCAGCTGCATGCCATTATGATCAGCAGGCTGCTAAAAGCCTGGGTCCTTGGACTGAGAGGTCATTGCAGGGATGTTTCCTCAGGAACTTTGGGGTCCGTTTGTTCCATCCCCATCTGCCCTCTCACTTAACACTCTCTCAATATGCAAGCCCCCTCAAGCAGAAGTAGCTTGTTATTTTCATTGTCATATTTTTCGGTAGAGGAAAAGCCACCCAGCAGGTGGTGGGCAAGAAATTCTTAACTGCCTTTTCTCTTCCTTAAGATAAAATATCAAAGTTATGGCTTTAGGCATTTGTGTTTTCTTTCTTATTTTAAATTTATTTTTGTTTCTTTCATATATTCTTTTGGGTTAGCTGGGGCTGCTGTTTCTCAAAACTGTTTCTTTTGAATTAATTTGTATCTTCTTGACCCCACTGGGTTGATGCCTTTTCTAAAGAATGAGACAGAAAGTACTTTAAATCTGTTTG
This sequence comes from Tamandua tetradactyla, assembly GCF_023851605.1. Classification (NCBI taxonomy): domain Eukaryota; kingdom Metazoa; phylum Chordata; class Mammalia; order Pilosa; family Myrmecophagidae; genus Tamandua; species Tamandua tetradactyla. The sequence goes on along the minus strand of NC_135331.1, from coordinate 148,094,073 downwards.
TTCTGGGGATGCTATTGTTAAATCCCCCAGGTGACACATACAAGCGTACCTAAAATAAACATAGCTCATTGTGGTGGACTCAGACACAATGTTTAATTTCATTCCTTCTTTGGAGTTTCTTTTTAAATATCCATGGTTTATTGGCAACTTTTCATCCTGGCCCAAATTTCACTTTCTTGGGTATTAATGGCCCTTTTCATTATTGTTTTTAAGTAAAACTTTCCACAAAAGAACAAATTAAAACCAGCTAAGCAAGTAGGTACTACACTGGGAAAGTTTCCTTAGTGAGATGGCATATAGCCACGTCTGCTTAAGGAAGACTGAGATAACCAGGCCTGGAACCCATCACTCCTGGATGTAAAAGTGGCTGTTTAAAACAAGAAGTGGTACCTGAGGCCACATTTACAGAGAGGCCAATTACTGCAAAGCATGCTTAGCTTCCCCAAACACCTAGAAATTTGAATGTGAACCAATTTAAAGCTATTAGCATATCATAGTCTCTTCAGTGTTTCAAACAGTGATAATATCCCAGTTGGAGTGGGAATTTGACCGGAGAATTATCCCTTCCTCAATTAGCATACTTGTATGAATATTCTGATCAAGCAAAGTACTTTAAATCTGCCCATAACTTTCTTTCACCCTTGACTCACTAGAGCAGTGGTTAAGTTGGTATACTGCTTTGTTGCTTGGGTTAACCTCCTATGAAGTACAAAATTAAAAAAAGTTTTACTTCACTCACTGGTTTCCTTGGGGTAAAGCACTGACCCAAACATAACATTTAAATACAAACGTACATGTCTGTCTTGGATAAAACATTTTTTGTGTGTGGGAAAGGGACAAAAGCTTCTAGAATGAAACTATCCCCATTCCTCAACCTCTGCTTCCACCACTTCCAGTCATTTCTGTTGACCATCATAACCAGGAACATGGAATACCATCTTTTCATTTCATGATGGGTAAGTTTCCTAAAATCATATAATCTGTTAACCAAATTGAGAACCTTCCAGAAATCATCTCAGCCAGTCTGGGACCTAAATCCCCTCATTAGTTGGAAGAAGAATTGAAATAATAATACATCAAAGTAGCATTTCACATTTCATAGGCTGTGTATTGCTGCTGGTATACAACATATTTTAGGTGGTATATAGGCAAACTTTTCTATTGTGATATATACATTTATTTTAATAAAATATTAGTTATATTTTAGTTAGAAAAACCACAATCAGGATTTCACTGAATTTTTCTTCTGTACTAATTTATATAATATTTACATTTTTTATAGAAATTAATTTAAAGAAAAATATTACCTAAATGATGGTACACGTGGTAAGCAGACATGGCAAACTTAATGAAGGTAATATATGAACAATGGAAATTTGAGAAAGGCAGCACAAAATTCCTTCCTAGGGCTTAAGGCAAATTAATCCCAGGATATCTTTTGTTCCTGTAATTCTCAAATGCTGTACAGCATGCAAGCCCCTCTCCCATTCTCTCATTCTACACTGCTATTCTTCCATTGTTGTCTTTCCTTCCAACATTTTTCACTGATTTTTTTTCAGAATGCTTCTTCTCTCTTAAACTTAAACTTCCCTCTTAAACATATTTATTCTCAATGTTTTGACCAGCTGATTCCTCCAGCTTTGTTCCCTAAAATCTGATGTCCCCAGTAGCCACTATTTCTTTTGCCATCTTTGAAAGTAGAGTAGAGGAACTTACCTTCCCCAATTTGAGGGAATTTAGGGAGAAGGATCCACATCCTTCCTCCAATCTCCCTCCCTGGCTGCTTCTCAGAACTAGTCAAGAATTGTAACTTTCATGAACCCTGGATCTTAAGGGAATCTGAGAATCCCCTGAACTTCTATGCAAAATTATGTATGCATGTTTGTAGGGAGATACATATGTTGCTTTTTTTTTCTGAACAGAGAAGTTGTTTTTATTAGATTATTAAAGTTCCCATGAACTCAAAGAACCACCTATCAAAGTAATTATATTTCTACCCTTAGGTAAAAATTCCTCCCCTTTCAAGATGCATGTCAAACAGCTATGCCACTCTCCCCTTTCTGTGGCCCATCCTCAGCTTTCCATTCAGGTCTTGCTCTTTGACATTTGTTGAAGACTTGAACATCTGGCTCCCAGCTTTCTCCACTCCACTTGTCTTTTTCCAATATCCAGGTGAACATGATTTCTAAGAGTTGACTTAAAATTCCTTGCTTTTTTTTCAAGTCCCAAAATCTTCAACTCCTCTTCACTCTAGTATCCCACTCCCAGGTCAGAACTATTTCATTTCTGAAATCTAAGTTTCATCATTCTACCAGTTTCCCCATTTTTCTAATTCCAGACACAACTCTAGTCTCATTGCATCCCCAAGTCCTCCATCCTTCCATTTACATGCCATATAGACAAAGACATCATTGCCTTTACTGCACAAAGTAGACCCCACGATACACTACTTCATCCATTCTTTTACCTGTCCTCCTTACCAACCACTTTCTCCTCCCATATTTTCTATACCCACACCATAGAAAAACACGTGTAGACACATGGTAATAGAAAGCCACCCAATCTAAGTGAATTTTGTTCTCTGTGTCACTCATAAATCTTTCATTTTATTATTTGCTATGAATTTGCTCCCAGAATTTTGGATGGCCTCCTTAACCAGAAATTTGGACTTTACTCTTGTGAACCTAAAGGCAATTGAACTTCTAAAGAAGAAAGCCCCATGTACCCAAGTGCTTTCTCCTGAGTAGAAAAAGGCCTTGGACACACAGTACTACCACAATCATAATATGATTGGAAAGAGAGTGATGGAAACAAAAATAATTCAGAAAAAAAAAAAAAGATTCAAAGAGCAAGAGAGGAAAGAAAGGAAGGGGAGAGAGAAGAAAAGATTTCAAAGGGAAAGAAATTTCCCCAGCTTAGTCCTGTCTATAATCCACTATTTATTCCCCTAGACCCCTCTTTTAAAAATTATTATGAAGTGCCTACTTTAACACCAGTAAATAAGCACATACTGCTCATGCTTAAAGAAGCTTATGGCTAAATGGTCTTGGATGATCAAATAAAGAATTACAATCGTGCTACAGGTACAGATAAAAGGGTATCTAACCAATCTAGAGGGGTCCAAAGAAGGTTTCTTAGAGGAAGGAACACTTAAATGTCACCTGAAGAAATAACAAAAGCCAGCTACATTAGAGGAGGATGGAGGAATTTTCAATCAAAAAGAATAATGTGTTTTGAAGACCCAGAAGCCAGTGGTACAGAAGTTTAGTATGGCTGTTCTGAAGAGTGTGCATCTGGCTGGAAAGCCAGCAGGTATCAGAGGTTTGTAAGCCATGTTAAGTAGGTTGGGATATATTCGAGAACACAAAGAAGTCATTTGTGTGGAATAATGACATGATCAGCATTTCATTACCATGCTGGCTGGAGAGAGAAATTATGAAGGAAGTTGACACAGCAACCCAGAAGAAATGAGGTAAAAGCTTACACTAGGACAGAAGCAATAATGGTGGAGAGAAGAATTTGAGAAATATTTAAAAGAAAGAATTGCAGGTCATGAGAGAGTTGAAGGCATCAAGGTTGAAACCCATGTTCCTATCTTGACAACAGAATGAGTAGTGATGTCATTCACTAAGACAGAAAGTACTAAAGTACAATCTGATATTGGGGTAGAAAAGTAGAGGCATTTAATTAAGGACACAATGAGTTTAAAGTTCCTGTGAGACATGAAATTGGAAATGTTCAATATGCCATGGGTTGAAGGAGTCTAAGATATCAAAGGGAATCTGATCTGGGATTGATATATTAAAGTTTTTAGCATATGGAGATGAATTAAAGTCATGGGTTGCTTCAGAGTGAGAAGATGGGCAGGTCTAGGAAGAACCTAGAAAACATCATTGTTTATGGAAAAGGCAAAGGAATAAGAGTCTCCAAAGGAAACTAAGTAAAAGAAGTCAGAGGTCTATGAGAAAAAAACAAGATCTATGAAAAAAAAAAGGTGGTATCAAAGCTAGAGGAAAGAGTACCTTAGGATTGAGGGAATGATATGACTAAACATATATTTTATTATTATGTTATCCTTCATGTCTCTTAAACTCTGTTTCATATTTTCTATCTCTTTATCTGTCTCTCCAGTCTTTTTTGGCAATTTTCTCAGATTTATCTTCTATGACCCTAACTCTCTCTTCAGTTGTGTCCAAACTGCTGTTTTATCATATCATTTAGCTTTTACTTACAATGTCTATACTTATTTATTTCTAGATATTCTATTTGGTTCTTTTTTAACCCTGCTTGGTCTTTTTTGATGATGTCTTATATCATGCAATAGTGTATTTTCTCATCATTTTAATTTCTAATGTTATGTCTTATTTAAGTTAAGCATATTTATTTTATAGTCTTTATTTAATAATTCATGTATTTGAAGTTCTTAGAGAAGTAATCAGTAATAACATAGTATAACTATAACAAATAGTAGTTATCTCTCCTAACTCTTACCAAAGGCAGCTTTTCTCCATGTTTTATATTTTCAATTGTGAACCACCTTAGAGAGGGCTTTATCTATGGAACTCCTATTTGGTTTGATTTGAGTGTATCTCTCCAGGCTAGTTTTCTAATTTTTTTCCAGTTACTCTCAGGCTTTTAAAATCTCAGAAACAATCTTTGTGTTAATTTCTTGCTTGGGTTTCTGGGCCAACAGCCGGTACAACTTGCAAGTTTCTGGAAATAGTCCGATGGCTACAAGTTCTCAAGGATACCATTTTTCCAATTCAGAATCTAGGATGAGACAGAAAATATTTATCATTTTTGTTTTACAGTGAACAGGGTTTTTTATTTTTTTTCCCAATCCACACTTGCAGGAGTCCCAAACAGGATAAATAAAAATAAATTCTGCCCCTACACATAGTAGTGAAACTGCAGAATGATGAAAACAAAGATAGCATATTAAAAACAAATAGGTCACCTTGAAAGCAACGACAGCCCATACAGGACTTCCTAATAAGAATAATAGAAGTCAAAAAATAAAATACCATATTCAAAGTGCTAAGAAAACACTTAGCCAAATTCTTGTTCTATTCCCAACCAAAATATTATTGAAGAATAGGGGCAAAATAAAGACATTTTCAGAACACAAAACTGAGTAGAATTACAACTAATGAATCCCTACATAAAGGTCTTTTAAGAAATGTACTTAGGGAGAATGAAATTAGTATTAAAACAAAGGAGTGAATGAAAAGGAAAGAAGAATATATAAAGAGGAATGATGGGGCAGTGCCACAGGGGCTCAGTGGCAGAGTTCTCGCCTGCCATGCTAGAGACCCAGGTTTGATTCCCGATGCCCGCCCATGCAAAAAAACAGAGGAATGAGGAGCAAAGAATTTAGAAGCATAGGAATAAATCTAAATAAGCACTGATTTCATAAGAAAATAATAATAATGATGATGATAATGACTAATTTTGAGTTTTTCAAAACTATGAAACTAAAATATGGGACGACAACAACATGATAGCTATAAAAAACAGTTATGAGATTTGCTGACTCCTAAGGTATTGTCTTGTATTGTCTGGGAGGAAAACAGGGATGTTGACTAATATTCAACATTATCAGGTGAAAAAGAGATGTTGAAAATTTAAGTGCAACCAGGAAGGAAAAAATGCAATACATGATCTTTCAATCAGGAAGGGCTAGTGATGGTGAGTAGGAGGTGATTAAATTATATAGAGAAAGCTCTGGGGGCCCCACCCCCTAAAATAACCATGCCCTACTTCCTCTTTGAACTCCTCTTGAGTTTCCTCTTGAAATCTGAAATCCCCACCAAGGCAGCCAACCCAGACAGACAACCAAGCCTCTAGTTAGTTACATTTGACCCAATACCAAATAAAGCTTGCCTGCCCTAAACCCACTCCTATAAGACAGACAAACCCTTATGCAATCAACAAGATTTAAGCTAACTTTCTTTTTTGTCCATAAAATTCACTTGCCATCCCTAGAAGCTCAAAACGGCTTCCATTTTTACAAGTGATCCGGCTTCTTTGCTGTAGCAAAACTTTTAGTATCCTTAATAAAATGCTGTAATCTGCAAATTCAACTCTGATTTGCCCTTCAACAGAGAGAATAAAGGAAACTCCATGGTCCAGTAGAGAATAGGGAAGTTGATGAAAGAAGGATAAAGGAAATTACCAATGAAGCAAAGCAGAATCTAAATCAAACTTTGACACTATGGAACGGCTACATCCAAAAGCAGAATGCTTATTTTAAAATGCAAATTCTTCTCTGTTCACACACAACATACCCTGTTGCTGTCATTATTATCACAGCCACGCTGTTCCCGAGACTGCCAGCTATAAACTGCCAGGGTCTAATTAGGAAGCCCCTTCCATCCACAACTGCAGCTATGAGGCTCAACCACCGCAACGCCCTTATTATCCCAGTTGGTACTCAGTTTCCAAAGTCATCAGTTTGGAAGAGCATAACAAAAACCCACCCCTCCCCCCCACTAAAAAAAGAGCTCACGTTCATAAGTACACATGGATATACTCCAAAACCCTGGAGCTCATTAGACTCTTTTTTTTTTTTTTTATCTTGATCCTGAGTATGTTCTGCCCGGACCCCCGAAGTCAGATCCTCTTTCCATTATAATTTAGCTAAAGATTCTGTTACATCCATCTGTAGAATGAATTTAATTTTTCAGAACAGAAAGTAATAGAGCTCACCAGAAACTGAAATTGCAAAGTTGGAACCTCCCCGCTTCTTAGCATCAGCAGGCATGTAAAAAGAACAAGATTTATGTCCCCAAACCTGAAATATTCTGAAGTAATTATTTACTTAATATTTTGCTAAATTACCTAGGATTGCAGTTTTGATTAGCAAAGCAAAAGGGAAGTCTGCAGGTGGCCTGTAAAGCTAATTTTGAAGATAGCTCTGCTAAGCTCATGCAGTGGTCTTGGAGACTATTAACAGCGTAACAAACTGCAGTGCCTTCAGGGTGCTCACCTGCCACAGAATTTAATTTATTTTGTATCTCATCTAATAGACTTAGTCTCATCCATTAAGTAAATATAATGGGAAAATATTGTCTTGTTTCTCTAAAGAGGTAAATAGCAAATACATGAGATGATTCTCCCAGAATCTTTTGCTACTCTAATTGGGTTCAAACCTGGGCTGCGTCCTGCCCTGCCTTCCTCCTAGGTTCAGTGAATGCTGCCCACACCGTAGGATCATATGTGCTGCCTGAGCATATGTAAGAGAGACACCAACAAAAATCAAAGTAAATACAGTTTCTGTGATGATAAATTTACCAGTCAACTTCAGATGTCATCTCATAGTTGCCAGGCACTCATAGACTGAAAATATTTTCAATCTATCCACTCCACTCAGGTTTTTGAGGTACTTACTAAGCTTAGTAGGGAAAACAAACCCGGAACTGGATAATTCTGAGAAGTGTTTCATATTAGCAGTGACAGAGAAAGAGGCTTGGAGCAGCAGGCAACCTTTAAAAATAAAAATAAGATGTAACTGAATTAAATTTGACATAACAATAGAGAGGAAATTGAATTCATTTGCACACGATAAGGGTGGCTTCATTATTCACCAGCATCTGGGGTGTACAGTGACACTGGAGACTGATGAGGCCACCCCATCTCTGCAAGATAAATTCAGTACCCAAGGTATTGTTTTAATATATCCTCAAAATGTACAGAATATACTTAACAGATGGCAATGGAATAGTATTTCTATCTTCAGACATTCTTAACAAGGAGGGACATAATTTGCAGTAAGGCAAACCTGGAATAAATTTCATACAGACTCACCTCCCCAACTCCTTTGGCAAGAATAAAAACAGTTTCTCAGGAGGAGGGATTGGAAGCCAAAGATATTGGGCTGCTTTGCTAAGTCGCCTCAGTAGAAGTGAATTTTTCACAATCAATAAAACAGCTGAGAATGTGCCCTTTAAACAAAAACATCCCCAAACATTTGTAAAAATCACCCAATGACAAAAAATTTCCACAAAAATTTCACTGATTCATTTAGTTTCATCTTTATCTGCTAAGTTGCTTTTTTTTTTTTTAAGTTGCTTGTTCTATTCTTTCCTGGCAACTAATAATTCTTTCTTTCTCCTCAACTCTTCACTGACTCCTCCCAAATTATAAGTCTAGTTGAACAAACAGCAGATATCCAAGTCATAGCCACACATTTCCAATTTTTAGCAAGGTCTCCCGAGGCTTTTCTCTCATCTTTTCTTCCAATTACTCAAACAACTGATTTCAGCAAATCTCCCCACTTATAAATAACACCGAAATGGATTTCAGTTTTGGATTTGTGGTGATTTCACTAAGACAGAGTTACTTGAACGTCTGCTTTCCAAGTCTAGAAGTAGCTTAAGCAAAAGTGAAAAACTGCTAGTACAAAAAATGAAGTCTGCTTAATGGCATGAGGTACTGCAACAATCACTGGAGCATTTTTTGGAGAATGCTTTGGACTACAGCAGGAAGCTACTTGTCCAAATGACTCTGGATCAGTCAAAATACACAGAATAGATTCTTTGTTTCCAAATGCTATTGTTTACTCATTCCTAATTATAGAGGAAGTCATTACAAATGAGGGGTTATTGTCTCTTGGTTGACTCTCCAAATGGAGGACTGAAGAAGCCTGTTTAATTGAGATGGGGCACTCAGAACAGGAAAACCTAGGATACACTTAATCTCTTAAGAGTTGAGATGCTTATCTCATGGGTCTTTCTAATTAAAATCTCTAAGGAGTACTTTTCTTTCAATGTTTGCAATGTTTGGTCAGAATTCAACACTTTTAACCTAAAAAGTCTACAAGAGGTGGCCTGACTTGTAGGATTTCAGTGCTTTGTGTTACATACTGAACTGAAATATAGGCTCAGGTTAGTGGTATACATTTAAGTTTCAGACTCTTGGCCAAAAATGTTAAGGAGGGCCTTCTTAACTATTGTTACATACAAAATGATCACATCCTCAACAAATTGGGGCTACCTCCTTTCACGCATTTCTCCTCTGCCACTCACCTCAGAAACAAGGGCTATTTGATTGATACTTACAGTTATATAATTGACTGGGCATTTTTTGTCTGTCCACTATTAATGAGGTACTTTACAAAATGCATCAAGGGTGGAGAATAATTGTGATATCAAAATTTATTTCCCATGCATTATCTCACTGAACTCTCATGATAACCATGCAATGGTTATATCAGCTTAGAAAACAAGAACTTGGAGAAGCTTTGTCTAAGCTTCTTCTAATACTTTCCCAAGAGCACATATTACCAGGCACCAAATGATTCTTAATTGTCAGCAATGCTTTCATCTTCTACAGCTTTTTGTTTTTTTAAAGATGCTCTGTTCCGACCAAAATTTGAAATGACAAACCATGCGCATCAATTTACCATGAATAAAGGCTCCCTCCAAAACAGAGTGACACAGACGAAGTTCCTGGACGAAGTGAGAGTATCTGGATCCTCATAAAAAGATAACCTTGTAGACCAGAAGGAAAGAGTAGCAAGAGGAAGAACACTCAATGGAACTATTTCAGAAAACTGCCACAGGGCTAAGAAGAGGCCATTTTTTGGTTAATGATGATATACTCTGTCCAAATGTTCATTGGATACACCTTCAAAACAGCAGCCAATAGACATGTCATGGTAAGGTTCATGTGTCAACTTGGCCAGGTGGTACTGCCCGGTCGTCTGGTTGGGCAAGCGCTGGTCTGTCTGTTGCTATGAGGACATTTCATGGACTGAAATCATGATAACGGCTGCATCCACAGCTGATTGTGTTTGTAATCACCTAAGGGAAGTGTCTTCTGCAATGAGTGATGCTTAATCTAATCACCGGAAGACTTTTAAGGAAGATTCAGAAGAGACAGTTTTTCCTTCCTGCTGCAGCCAGCGAGGCTCTCCTATGGAGTTCATCCAGATCCTTCATCGAAGTCACAACCTCACAACCTGCCCTATGGATTTTGGACTCTTCCATTCCCACGGTTGCCCAGCCAGCCTCTCCTGAGAGTTCGCTGAGGAACTTCCTTGGAGTTACCAGCATGCGGCCTGCCCTACAGACTTTGGACTTCACATTCTCATGGTTATATGAGACACTTTTATCTACAGATATCTTCTGCAGATTCTGTTTCTCTAGAGAACCCTAGCTAATGCAACATAGTAGCTGACACAAATCTAGGACTCAAATCTTGTAATATTAAATTGTATTCTTTTTCCCTCTGTATCACAGAAAAGGCATACACATGAAATTTATACTTAAAATTTACAAAGAAAAATTAAATAAAATATTCTCCATTCCCCCTTCTCATGTAACATCATGCTTGAATGACTACTACCGTCTCCTAATAGGTTACCCACCCACCACTTCTCCTCACTCTGGTTCTCCTGCCACATGGTATCCACAGTGATCTTTCTAAAATATGGATCTAGTCCTGACACCCCACTCCCATTCCCCTCCACCACACACACACACACACACACTTTTAAGGTGCTTTAATGGCTTCCACTGAATACAGATCAAAGCCCTCAGCGTGTGATTCCCAGCCATTCACTGCCTGCCGCAACGTTTCTGGAATAACTAGCATTTATCTCCTTGTACCATTCCTAGTCCCATTTCCCAAACATGGAACACTTCTACCCTTTGTGTCTTTGCTGATACTTTGCTTTGCCTGGGATATTCACACACTTCCTTCTGTCTATTAAATCCTGCCAATATCTCCAGGCTCACGCTGCTAAGACTGCCTTTTCTGAACCCCTCTCCCAGTTTATTTCTTCTATTTGAGTAATGTGATTATGTTGTGGGTAAATTTATGGAGAAAATGTTATTTCTGCTCTGGCACCAGAAGTACTCTTAGGAAAAGAATTGTGTTTTTTAAGGGAAAAAATATCATAAAACAGGCTGGAATAGGAAGTGAAAGCAAAATGGCCTGGTGTGGGGAGAGTTTCCAGATATGAGATAAGGGAAGAGAAATGTGCTGTCCTGCAGAAGGAAAGGGGGATGATAGGTAGAGAGACTGAGAATGGAGGTTAAGGCAGAGGGGTCTGGGAGAGAGCAGAATATTAAGTAATATTAATGAGATCCTTTTGAATATCCTCGAATTGCATTCTGTAAAACATGCAAAGAAATTTGGAGTGTGTGGATTGTATGATGGAAACAATATAGGTCTATATCTTTGTGTCCTTGAGAAAGAGTTTAAAGAAAGTAGGCATCAATGCAAGAACCATACTATAAAAATATAAGCCCTGTGAATTTGTGAAAAAAAGAAAATTTAAAAGGCTTTCATTTACTTTGGTCAAAGAACTGAAAATTTGAGATACTGCTACCTCTATCTCCAGAGCCAGTGAAGACCAAGCTGACATCTAGGTTACTCTCCAATTGTGGGTTTTGCCTCCATCTGTCTTCATTATAATTAATTATGTATATGTCTGCCTTCCACACTAAATTGTGATCTCTTACAGGGCAGAGATCCAGGCTTTTTCACCTCTGTATTCCTGTATACTTATCAAAATACTCAACAAATGTTTGTTGAATTGAGTTGAATTGAATTATTAATAGGAACATTTTCAAAACACTCAGAGACTCCAGAATGATTCCTTTCAGGTGCAGTTTTCAAAAGGTGGCCATGGTATGAATGGGTGCTGGGGAAGGAAAGAAAGAAGATGATGTGAGTGGGGTTATGGGAAGGTTGGGAGAGGTACCGACCAGCATAGGTCAACATACAAGAAACGTGCCCTTCAGAATGATTTCTCTCATTAGCTTTCTCAACCTGGACACTTCTGACATGTTGGAAATTCTTTTTTGTAGGAATCTTCTCATGCGCTGTAGGACATTTAGGAGCATTCCTGGCCTCTATCCACTAGAAGCCAATAGCACCCACCTGTTGTGACAACCAAATATGCCTTCAGACACTGCCAAAGATCCCCTAATTAAAAAACATTAAGCTAAAGCATAGGAACCCTATAGCACCTCCTGAGGTTGAACTGGGTCCCAGCTTCTAAAAGGGGTGAAGTTACTGTGAGGGAGACAGACAGTTTGCCATGAGACACTCAGCTGACTTGCTCACTATACCCTCACCCCAGGTGGTCAACTTTAATCTTGCTTTCAGCCCCCTACTCCTTAGTGCTCATTAATGCCTTACTCTGCCACAACTCCAGCATTACAACTCGCAATGTGCTCCATGGCTGGTTTGTCCCATGGATTCTTGCAAGCGTTTTTTCTATACTTTCACTACTTATCGATCAATTTGTCATCAAGTCACTAAATTCTTCATTCAAAACTCAAGGGCTGGAGATGAATGCTAGCTTGACCCACAGACTGCCATTCTTCCAGTTCAGCTGCCCTCTTCTGGACTCCTTCAGCTTCTCCTCTGTCTACCTGAATTCTTAACTTGAATTATTACCTCTGCTTTGACATTAATGGGTAGGCATGCAATTTGCAGTACATATCACCAGGAGGGACTGATCTACGGAATTAAAATTACTGAGTCCACTAAGTGTAATTGCAGGAGGTAGGTTTCTTGAGGACTGCATCTCCTTTTTGGATTGTAGTTTCTCAATATCTACTAATTAACATTGAAGGGAAGAAGGGCCAACAACATCAACGAAAGCAATATTATTTCTGGAGTATTCTTGAATGTACTCCATTCCAAATAACTGTTCACAACAGTAATGTTCTGTAATATAATATGCAAGATCATTTACCTAAGGCTTTAGGGGGAATACAAAAAACCAGGACACTATCATCAACCACATTAGAATGGATGGTAATGTGGAATGGGAAGATAAGGGAGGAAGGTAATAAATTAGAAGGGTGAGGTCTCCATTCATTCAGAAATTGAGAAGAGGGCATCTAAAAAAAAACTGCCCAGAGACACAAGCCAATGCATAATTCAAGAATAGCTCATATTATGTGTGAATTACGAGTACTCAGGATTCCTCAGAAACTTCTAATTCTAATTAGAATTGAGAGAATTGACTCTGAAAATGAGTTATGGTAATCAGTTTCTTATGAGACTCGAGTCCCAGGAAATCAAGAGTTTTAAACTATTAATTGACTCATTTTGTAAAAAAGATATATATTTAAATCAACTTGGATTTCTCTTTTGGCCCTATTTCACACAAAAAGAAGAAAGAATGAGAGGGTGGGATATTACGGCATACAATCTGTGAGTGACTGTAGATCATGAAGAATTTAGGATATAGTTTATCATTAAAGCCCTAAAAAGAAGTATAGCTATTTTTTTATCAGATGCTGCTTTAGCTGAAGAGCTTTTCCTCATCTCAGTTTCCAATTGCAATGATTAAAACTATGTATGTGGACTTTCTTTATCTCATATGTGAGGATCCTTTTCTCATGGGTACACACACAACTAAATATATAAACCATTCATTAAGTCAATTGGTCATTTATTCAACAGATATATATTGAGGGCTTCCTATGGGTTAGTCACCGAGAATAGCAAGATAAACGCAGTGGAGATGTTCTGCTCACTGTCCTACCACCAAAAAAATCCCTCAGATCTACAGCCCTTGCTCAAGGAACAGACACATTTTGTGTCAGGCGGCTCCCAAACCCCCACCAAAGCTGATTGGCCAGGGATGGTCACCTGACAGAAGGCCAGCCAATCCAGAGACTGGCCAGCAGCATTGCCCAAAACAATGAACAGAGATCAGGAGATTCCCACACTCCCCAACCACCACCCACTTCCCCTACCCCACCCCCGCCCAGGAACTTTAAGGAACAAATCCTAGGAAACCAAAGCAGTGATAGTGAATGCTGAAGAACAGGCAGCAAGGGGGCATCAGAAACCACAATGTCCCTATGCAAGCTGACGTTCTGAAGAGGCAGCTCTGTGAGATGACAGAGGAACTCACTTAGGAAGAAAAGAGAAGCAGGCACAGTACCCAGCAGAGCTGTGCTCGACCTGGAGGTGAGCAGAGTAGGAGCCCCTGGAGCTGCCTCATTTCTGATGCTTCCCAGACCAGGCCTCCAGAATTGTGATAATGAACCCCCTTTTTCTGGGGGTATGTGTTCCATTCCCTGAATGACAAAATGTAAGCTTCAGACATTTCTCAAGAGAGCAGCAGCCCATTTAAAAGATTAGAAACAAGCAAAACCCCAGAAAAATCTCACCCCAATATTGACTTGAAATTACATTTTGATATAAGCATTGATATGTCAGGCCGGCAACTTGATAATCTGATCTGCTTCATATGCAAAATCAGGACACCCCCTCACTCCCTCCCTAGCGAGACTGATGTTAGATGCTTAGACTTGCTGAGGCAATTCTGTTTGAATTCGTACATCCCTGTCAGGCTCTGGTCTGAACTGCTTAAATCCCCCAGATTGCTTACCCTGGAGTTATGAATAGGAAATGAAGGCAAAATGGACGGTACCTAAGCTAGCAGGGAGACTAAAGTAAGTAAAACACAGCATTGTACTGTGGAACTTGTAATTGGTTTTAATCATATTTAACATCTGTTTCTCTACTTTAGCATATAATTTAGATGAAGCAGCTTAGAAATCTCAGCAAGAATCCATATTTTACATTTATTGAAAGAGGAGCACTTTCCAAGTGATCAAATTGCTCTCCTAATTCACTCATAATAATGTAGCAATTTGGGAAGACTTTTATTTTCCACCTAAAATGTTCTTAATCAGCAGTCCTAGCTACTAAAGACTTCCCATCTGCCATCCCAGCAATAAGATTATCAACCCGGCAAAACTTCTCAGACTTTTCCTCTCCCAGGTAGATCTTTCTTTCCATTTGACCTCTAACTTCACCTTGCTGCAGAAACTGCTCTCTAGAAAGTTACCAACTGCCTCCTACTCCCCAGACACAATGCCTTATTCTCACTTACGTCCTCCTTAGCTTCCCCAAGAATTCAGCCCACTTGACTCACTTCCTATAGATAGCATCAGTTGAATGACAGGACTTTGGGGTCACTCCTGCTCCTCGGAATGTTCCCACCGTAACTAGCGCCGAAGCGGAGATCCATAGCCCATGGTCCGGACCACAAATATGTACTATTTGTTGTGAGCAGCGGTGGTTGTTATTTAAATCTGACTTTATGGTATGCAATCACCTGAATCCATTATAATCTCGATTTATGGCTCCTCTTAAAAACTCAGATCGGGCAAACTGGGTCCACAGTCCCCAGTGGCTATTAAAACTGACATTCAGTGGCCCACTTATAACAGGACTAACTTCCGTAGCCCCAGAGTCCCCACTTCACACCAGTGGGTGAATACACTCTGAGTCCAAGCTCCTTCCTTTATAAGGTACCTGCCCAGCCCCACAGGCTTTCCCCGTCCCTACTCCCATCCTGCGTCAAGAACACCGGTACACCAACCGTAGATTATTTATGTTCTAAGCTCTGTTTTCCTCTTCCCTTTCTATTTTCCAGAGTCCTACTAATTTTCATAGCTTCAAATATTACCTCCTTTGAAGTTATCCTGTCTATACTTGAGCCTATATCTCTTATAGATCCATACTCATATTCCCAACAGTCTTTACTCAGAAGCCTTATTTACAACTTAAATTTATCATATCCTGACTTGACCACATACTACTGCATCTTGCTTGTTGCATGGACTAGCTTCTCTCAACTTCTTCATTTCTATCCTCCTCCCAGTCACTTAGGCCTCAAACCTCCAAGTCATCTTAATGTCTTCTCCCTGTTCCCTGTAAAGCTAGTGCTACGTTATGTAGGGTCTGCTTCTTCAAAGCCTCTTGGATGCCTCCCTCTTTCCAGTGCCATAGTCTGATGAGGTCACATCATCATAACATCATTGGTTCAACAGAGCCTAACCCTGAACTAGCTGTTAAACATCTAGGCTATTTCCTATCTGAACCACAGTAGTCACTCTCCCTGAATGTTTGCACTCTCCAATTCATCCTACAAGCTGCTACCAAATTAATTTTCCAAAGCACAGCTCTGGCCATGGTAAGACACATTCCATTTTTTCCCCCAACTGCCAACTAAATGAAGGCTTTTCACAATATGGTCCAGGCTACTGTCCCAGATTCCTCTCTTCTGTACTCTGTAATGCAAACATTATATGCTGCACAAACTAGGCTACTCACTGTTGCTTGCATATATATCAAAGCTCTTTCTTTTTTCTTATACTGTTCACTCTGCCAGCAATATCTTTCTCAACCACCCCCTCCCAACCTGCCCTTTAGAAACCTACCAGCTCTTCAACATCCTTGGCAGAATCCTCTTCTTCCTTGAAGCCATCCCTGTGTTCACGTTTCCCAAATTCCCATATCGGCCTACTTCTGCAGTCAGTATAATACTCAGACTCATCCAGGAATGGCCCAGGTCCATAATATGATACAATTTATCATTTTAGTTCTACATGCAACAAGACTATTGAGCAGAAGTGAAATTCGCTCAGCCAAACCATCCTACATAGGTAAAAAAGTATTCTCCAATTCTGATAATCTCATTTAAGCTACATGTAACATCAATGTGCCGTGAGGCAGGTATTATTTCTCTAATTTTACAAATGAGAAAGCCAAAGAAATCGGTGGCTATAGCGATATTTGGGGATATAGGTATTCAGGAAACTTTCTAGACAATGAAGGACTTACTGTACTTCCCGTAAGGGATGAACCTGTTAATTCAAACACATAGAATTTTCATGTCTTTGTTTAATCCATCACTCCAGACTGAATCTTCTTAGAGCAAACACTGCGTCTGCTATAACAGCTATCACCATACCAAACACATGGTAGGCATTCAGTAGTCAATAAATATTGAAATTAAATGAGAGGTCAATTTTTATTGCCCAGCTTTTTTCCTAAAACTTTGAATTTGGGAGATCTGCATCAATGTCAAAATATGAAATATACAATTGTAAGAATGCAGTTTTAATTAAGTAACTGCTCTCAGAAAGTATGATGTGATATACAAGAGGAATCAGAATCTCAGGTCGCCCACCTCAGGACAGGTGAATTACAATCTCTGCAGTGCTTAGACCCTCTTGGCCTAGCTGATTTGGGGGTCACTGGCTGTAAAGCTTTCCTGGGGACCAAAGCCTTGGTAGGGGAAATTTACTTTTAGCAGGATCAACTCAGCCCTAGTCTAATTCTTACTTCCTTCTGCCATGGCACATTTTCTTATTTAAGCTGTTGGCATTTGAAAGGTCCCTCTGAATAATTGATGACTTTCTGGAAATATGCAGAGAGCATTTTTGCCAAGAACAGGAGCCCCATTTGGGGATCTGGTCAGATTAGAAATTCAGTTTCAAGTCCAAATCCCTTTCAACCTGAAACCTGCTGTCAGCTTGGAAAAGCAAGGCCAGGCCTGGTCAGCACTTGGCAAGGAAATAGCCATATATAATTAGGAAATGTTTTTTAAAGCAACAAATATCACTCATTTCAATGAACAAAAGCAGCCTTGGGAATTATTGTTACTGCCATTTATTTCTTTGTAGAGTATAATGACTATATATAATATTGCTACACAGCAAATCTTATACCTGTACCTAAGACATAGGCTGTCTTTTATCTGGCTTCTTAGAAAACCATTTCCCAGTTGCGGAGAGGATCCAAAGAGGTATAATTAAAAGTACATTTTAGCAAATTTATAGAAAGAAAAAATAACAAGGAGAAAATGATCATGACCTCTTTTCTCATGCAGACATTTCTGGCAATGGCAGTAGCAAAATGCCCCTCCAATCTCCATCTTATAATCATCAAAGGCCGAGTCAGTAAAGGTGTCTCCCTTTGTTAACTGTGAGTTAGACTCCTGGTCTCCAGTTTATGACCAGTTAATTCCCAAATGAAGGCAATCCAACTATGGTTTCAACTGCCATGAGACTAGGATTTCTTAACCTTTTCTGGGCCAGCAATAGACTCATTTGTATGTCTTGTGAAGCTCCTGCAGTCCTTCTCAGAAATGTTCCTAAATGCATAAAATAAAATAAACAGGGTTACTAAGGAAACAAATTATATTAAAATAAAGATACCAGTTGTTTTCAATTTGCAGTATTGTAATCTATGTGCTTCTTTATTGATGCATTAAATAACAAGATCTGGCAGATTTTTCTAATAACTACCATAATCTCAAAATAGAAATGGGTACACACAGTACTTCAAGATATCTGCATCAACAGTAATCTGATATGCAAATGTTAGCAGTTTTTCCTGTGTCAAGGTCACAAGAGCTACTCATTCCTACAGGCGCTTTTGCCTACATTCATAGTAGAAGAAAATGCAAAATTTTAGTTAAAGGTTAGTGAAATTACACATGTAAATTTTTCCCACCCAAGTTTACAACTTGTTGGACTTTATTCTCATGATGAAATGATGTTATCTTTTTGACTTGTCCAGTTCATTATTTTAAATGCTCAATAGTGTTAGAAACTTTATGCTTGTCTTGAACTAATAAATGACGTATGCTTGTCTGTTCATTGATTTTAACTTAGGCATCATTAGGTTGGGGGAGAAGTTGGGAGGAGGTTTGGGGAATAGGGGATATTGCTGTGTGTGTGCCTGGCTACAAATCTGTAGCTCTTTCTCTGGCCAATAAATTAAGTGATGCATGTAAAAAATTTTATTGCACATCTTCATTGTTAAGGTTTTCATTAAGTATGTAGATTCTTATATGATGCTAGGATTATCTGATTTATTTGTTTAGACTGGAGAGCTCCTATCTAGCAACGTATGGTGTTCGATAAAGGGCTTCTGACAACAAGCAAAAAGTTAAACAATCATTCTGTAATCAGCAGGCTCACTCAGATCACATCTCAGCTCTAAGATCAGGTACAAATCAGTGGACTTATTGTGAACAAAGCACCCATCTATTAAAATAATCTTTTAAAATTATCCATGGAGTGATGTTATTAGTCTCCAAAAAGAGTCAGGGCACAACAGAGGTCTGTGTTTTCAACTAATTACTCGGAAATAACTATTGAGCTCCCAGTTTTTACTAGATACCAAAGAAGATCCAAAGAATAAGAAATAGACTCCTTCCTGCTTTCAAGAAGTTGATAACTTAGATGTAGAAAGAGAAAGCTCTTGGAAATTAGAAATATAATGTTTTAAATATATCTATGCTATATTCCAGCATCCAGCTATTAATCTTAAATAGGTGCCATATCTTCACCACACTGATTACAGGGAAATCAGATCTTAGGCAAGGAAGGTATTCTTTTTTTTTTTTAAGGAAGGTATTCTTAAAGAGGTATTTCAAAACTTTCAAAATTCAAGACTAATGTCCTCAGAGGAAAAAATTTAAATAGAGGCTTTCATTTTCAGAGTGAATTCCACTATACCCACTGCAGTTTTGGAGCACATTACAACAATGTTAATCATGCAGCCATGTCCCCACAATCTTATCAATTTTTTTCCCATTATCCTTGCCTGCATATATGATGAATTTAAAAGGAAGCCTGCTTTGCTGCTCCTTCCTCGTTTACTCTGGATTATCTTTAATAATTCCTAGAGTTCTTCTGTCAAATAATAACCATAAAAAAATGATTATTTTTATCATACCTAAATTACGCTGTAAGGTTACTAATTTGGAAGGTAGAAAGGAGGGTTGGGGTGTTACTCACAGCCCTCCTGCTAACACCACTGCTTGAGGAAAGCATGAATGAGGTTTCTATTGGCTCTTTACACTGTTAAACTACAATAAAGTGAATTTAAAATAGCCCATTTCAATGCATGGAACAATGGCATCGGTCACGCCATTTTGACAAAGAATGAATGCTATTTCTCTTTACCACTTTAGTGCCACTACAAGTAACAATACTGTATACATGGTTTATAATTTCCTCAACCCAAGAGCTTTGAAACGGTATAATTGTGGCAACTATTTTTTTTAATTTGGAGATTTCCTTCCCTTTATCTCAAAATTTGCCTATTATTATTTTATACTACACTATTTCAAATTTGCATTACTCAAATTCATATGTATGTAACTGAGTTGCATTCCCTAGCTTCAAATCACCACTAAATTTACTTGTAAACATTAGTGCTCCAGGCTCCTTTCAAACTTTTAAACTTTACAGACATTCAGCAGTGGGACTGTATTAGGAACTTACATCCATATAGGATTTAAGATTTGCAGAAGATTTTTCCTGATTTGATCACATTCAAGCATCACTGCATGTTGTGGGATAGATATTACAATATATTCCCATTTGAAAAAAAAAAAAAAAAGGAGGAGGCTCATAAGGTTTCCTTTTCAGCTAGCAATAGAGTCAGAACACAAACCCAAATTTCTGATTTTTAAATCTGGAGACTTTTCTCACCAAAAACAAAGAGACATAGGGTGGGGAGATACAAAATGAACTGGCAGAGGAACAAACAATAATTGCTGTGATTACCTGAAGGGAAAAAGCACTCAGAGGTATGGTGATCAGGAAGATTTCACAAAAAGCTGTTGTTGGAGCAACTTTTTAAGGGATTGGGCAGAAGTGTTGAAGGGCAGAACTTGGTGCAGTGGAATGGCACATACCACTATGAGAGAGACAGAGAAACTCCTAACTCATGGTTCTTCAAAGAAGACCATCACTGTCAAAGCTCAATGGAATCATAGACTGTGCAGTGATACTATATTCACGGTAGAGGAGGCAGGATGCTTTTTGGACGTCTACAATAAGACTGCTAAAGTCTCTACGGCGTGACAGATGGTGTCATGGGAAGAGTGATGGTCTTGGAATAAGAAGTCCAAAGCTAAGCCAAATATTATCTCTGCCACTTTTTATGAAAAATGGGCCTTTCCTCTTCTGGGAGCCTCAGTTTCCATACCTGGAACAGGATTGCTGCTTACCTGGCTTCCAGGAAACCAGTGATGAGTAAATAGGCAAAAATGCCATGAAAAGATTCTGTGGATGGCAGAATGCTAGTTAATGAAGGAGTCCTGTGTAACGGCGGCCTACAATATGTATTTAGTAAAGTGCAAATCCAAACAATTCCCCCACCCTATCCTTATTTATTTCAGATACAAATATCTTCCAAGTATCTTTTTTCAATCATGAAATCAATATATGACCCTGGCAGAAGTCATTCAAATAGTCAAGGAAGTGAATAAAGTAGAAATAAAAGCTCAGCCCATCCCCGTCCCATTTCCTAGAATCGCCATCGTCGCGGGTTAGGTATATAACCTTCTGATGAACCAGACCTCATCTGCAGCACAATGACAGTAAAGGGGAAAGAGGAGATGCCTGTCCCGGAGCTTCCCCTGAGGGAGGGCATACTCCAGCTTGGCCTTGGCTCTGGGGCTGTGTAGCATCACGTAAGCAGTAACCTTGACTAGAATCATGCAGAACGCCTAGTGTAAATCTCTGCTGTTTTACTCAGGTAAAACATGGAACGTCGATGATCTGAATGCCAAATTCCATTTCTGACAAAGAAGATGAATGGTTTGCTGTCTTCAGTGTGATTAGTGGCTATTTTAGCCAGCCTGTGGGATGTGGCCCTTTTTCTCATCAGCACTGACAAGTTAGAGCCAGAAGAGCCTCCGCCTTGTAAATTAAGGCAGCCCGATTCCAGGGAGGGCAGGACTCCAGAGAGAGAGAGGAGAGAGAGAGAGAGAGAGAGAGAGAGAGAGAGACAGCCAGTTCATTCTGCCAGGGGTGCTCTCAACTCCTGATTTATAAATCACTTCCTGGAAAACCAGGTACAAAATCCAATTTGTAAATCAAGTCCTTTTATTTAGGATTTATTAGAATGATTTGAAAATCTACTTCAGGTTGTGTAAATCTATATTAGGATTTGTATACCCATTTAAAGATATGGAAACTAATTTTTGGACTTACAAAACGCTAAAAATGATTTGGCTACAATTATCATTAAAAAGAAGAGACGTTTATAAATGAAAACCAGGCTACTAAGATTTGCTGGCAGGTTCTATAAATTAAACCCTAGGTTTATAATTTCAGGTGAGTTTAAATTTAGAAATCCAACTTATGGATCATCAAAAAAAAAAAGCAGTATCACTGTTGATGCTCTATTGATAAACTGAATGTTCCAACATTATGGTAATCTATTCAGATGAGAAGAATTTGATTTATAGAACTAGTCAAGTAGGTTGGAAAACCCATCAGGTAGATATCTGGTCTATGCTCCCAAATGGCTTACATTGCAAGGGCTGAGGAAATCTGAGATGATAGACAACGCATAGCCTAGTGAGAAAATTACTACATCAATCATGAAACCATGGGTCATTCTGACTGAGAACTGGAGGTATTCAGTGAATGTTCAGTCTCCACAATACAGACCAAGCCTCAAATTCCACCTATTATATCTTGTTAGATTTCATACTTCCAAAATTAAAAATATTACCCACAGAGGGTGATCACAACCATTTAGGTTGGTACTATAGGGCAGTGGTTCTCAACCAAGGTGATTTTGCCCCCAGGAAAAGACACTCAGCAATGTCTGGAGTTATTTGGTTGTCAGTACTGGGGAAGGAGGGTGGCAACTGGCATCTAATTGGAAGAGATGAAGGACGGCCAAAGGGTCAATAGTGCTGAGGTTGGGGGACCCTGCCACAGAGGAATATGCAGCCCAAATGAGTATAGAACGAACCCACCAGGACTCCTCCATATGATTCCAATGACTCTGTCAATCAGGACAACCCAGAAACTTTATATCTCATTCACTTTAAAGAATATGCTCAAAATTCAAAATGTAGTAAATATGATAGATTACATTATGGGTATGTAATGCTACCGCAAATGTGCTCTAGATTTGATCAACAGGTCTCCTGTAGAAAGTGAAGTTAGAGCATTTGGGGAAATTATATTATTTGACCAGAGAGACCACTTCATTTTATTTGAAAACAAGTATGTGGGTTAGGGAGGCAAGGCAAGGCAAGAATTCTCTCAGGCTTTGTTCAACAGTTTCATAAAACAACCCCATGTAGTGAACTCCTAGGGAGACTGAGACCCTTTTGATTATATGGTGTTTGGAATAAAATAAAACAAATCCCTTGTTCTTTTATTCTGACCTGAAAATGATTTCTAAATGATCACCTTGGGTGTTCTTTCCCTCTACTTATTGCTGTGTTCTTCCATTTGAATTACTGCTCGGCATCACCTCAGAAGCCAGCCGAATATTGGCCAATTGTAAGAAGACAGTCTCATATTGAGATTGCAGCAGCTCTCTCTGGACTTGCTCTATTCGGAGGCCCAGCCATTATAAGAACCCTAAAGACAGAGACAAGACTCGACATTCAAATGGTGCATTTGAAGCACACGGTGAAGTATAATGTGTAAATGCAAATGAACAGAAATATGGCATTGTAAGAGCTTAGCCACTTATGCAATTAGGAAGGAAATCAAGATTA
The DNA here is from genome assembly GCF_023851605.1 of Tamandua tetradactyla. Taxonomy (NCBI): domain Eukaryota; kingdom Metazoa; phylum Chordata; class Mammalia; order Pilosa; family Myrmecophagidae; genus Tamandua; species Tamandua tetradactyla. The sequence continues at coordinate 148,070,756 of NC_135331.1, read as the reverse complement.
CAGAGTGCAGCATCCAGCTGAGCACTTAATTCTGCACACAGAAAAAAAGTTTAAAGAGACTTGGTGTGGTGATCAGGTCTTTGGAGAGTTTGAATCCAAAATAATTGAAGTACAACCTGCATGTAAATAATATAATGCTACCCCACCTTTTCTCTTGCTTTGGCACACATTTCCCCACTGACATATTAAAATATATATTATTCACATGACTTGCAGTATTTTGTTTTATTTAATGAACCATCTGTGGCTTCAACTCAATGTTATCCAAACTTGTTTTTCTTGCCATCAAGTCCTTAAGCTCAAGGTCCATGAAGGCAAGAAAGGTCACTCACCAGGTTACTTGGGGAGCTGAAAGAAATTGGATGTATAAGCGCAGATTGGAAAGAACGACAGAAATACTGAATTTCTCTGGAATGTCATCATCCCTTGTGAGTCAACACTAACCAAACATAAAACTGATAGCTGGAAGTAGTAACCTCATTTTACATTAACTCATTACTTAATAGATGAATGCATAAAAAAGAGATAGAGGACATATTATGGATACCCCAAGAAAAACGGAAAGCAATGGATATTTTTATCAGATAACCTACTCCTTCTCTCTTTGTTCTCCACCCACACCCAAAAACCTTCCCCTTGCTGCCCAGAATGCCCCATTTGGACCAGCTCTCCCTTGGAGCACATCGTCCATGTCCATGATCCTTTTAACGCATGTCTTTCCAAGCATACCTGCCAGAATTTTTGTATATAGCCTTCAGATCTACAATTCATTCAACAGATAATCATTCGGCCAACATTCATTGTGAACCTGGGTCTTCCCAAGCTCTGTTAAGTAACGGGGTACAAAGATGAATAAGCCACTGTCTGATCGTAAGGCACACACATCCTAACAGAAGAGACAGGCAAGTAAATAAGTAAGCGCACAATACAACATACCCAACCAAGGTGCTGAAATAAAGATGTTTCAGGGTGCAGTGGGAGCACAGAGAAAGGAGGTAAACTCTTCAAAAGAGGAAAGTGTGTCACCTAATTCTTGGAAGATGAGCCGAGTCTAATAGGAAGCCAGGCAGAGAAGCAGTGGGAAGACCTTATAAATGGGGAAACAGTGAGATCAGCACAGATTAATGAGGCCAACTTTCAGGGTATTCTAAATAATTTGGCATGGCTAGAGCAATGGTTTTCAGTGATGGTGGGGGAAGGGATGGGTGGGGAGAGAGAGAGAGTTGATTTTTTTCTTGTGGGAGGAGGAAGTGATATCAGAATCACCTTGGGGGAGAGATTTCTCAAACTACATGTCCCATCAAAAATCAAAGGACTGTGATCTAAGGTATGTGTGAGAGACTCATGAGAGAAGATTGGAGAGGAAAGCTAGAAAATAGGCTGAAATAAAATAAATAATCCAAAGATTTAATTACTGTCAAGTCATTTTTCTTCCTTGTCTTTTCTATTATCCCCTATCATATACAGATCCAGAGAAATAGCTCACCCTTTGGATTGGCTTAGCATGTGATAAGGATTTCACAATTGCCTCATTTTCTTAGAGTGGTTCATGAAATAGTCCCAATTCTGGCAGTCAAAAGAAAAAAAAAAAAGGAAGAAAAACTAGATGCATAGACTCCATAAACCATATAATTAATTTCAGGATAATTCAGTATTGACTTTATTGGGAAACTCTTCTTGTCATCAAGATTTATTAACCTTACAAATAGTCAGACACAAAGAAGCTAAGAGAACATCACTAAATCATATCAAACTAGCCTGGCTAAATTTAGCACCTGCATATGGAGTGGAGGGAACTATCCCAGGGGTACATTAAATACATATAATATTTCCTCCTGTATCTTCAAAGAAAAATCTTACTTCATATGAACCTATTTCTGATTTCTCTCAGGGGAGGGGGAACCAATCTCGACTGACTACTCAAATCTTTCCTGTTAAAACCAATAGGAAAGCAAATTTATATTGGGAAAAAAAATCTATGTAAGAATTGGAATGGGAAAGACTGATGGGTGCCTGATCTCAGATATTTCAGGGCAATAGCTCCTGAGACCTGAGCCATGCAAATCAGTCTTAGTGCTCCTCTGTGCTCTGTTGTAAAGGCCGGACGGCCTCCTCAGCTAAATTCAGCTAAATCCCTCATGTCTGCTCAATAGAAACCTCAGTTTATGAGGAAGGAAATCATAGATTGAAAAATGTGCTCTTTCTGTAAAACTCTGGTCGTAGTGTTTGGTGAAGATGATAAATGAATAGGTTTTACTAGCAACTACAGTAATTAGGCCATTCTTCATTTCTTTATTGGACACAGACCTAGATGTTTAATCGTCATTAGGTGATCATTTAATTTTCAAAAAAACATTATTATTGGATATATTATACATTTACTTAGTTCCCCCACCTACCCTCTGCACCCTCCCCGCACCCCTCATTTGTAAAGTGGCAATGAAGAGAAAACAAAATGCTTTAAATCATGTTCGGAGTTTAGGGAGAAATAGCTTTCTCTATTTAATTTTAAGTTTTACATAATTTTTAGTATATTTTTAAACTACTTTCATAGTAATATTACATGGTATTGTCATAATATTGTAGAAAATGTAAAAATGCATAAAAATAAGAAAAATTAATATAATCACCCACCCATTCCATTTTGTAAGAAAACCACCATTGTTAGCATTTTGGTAAATTTCCTTTCTGCCTATTTTCTTTGGGGGTTTATTTTTGAAATAATATATTCACAAAGCAATAAGATGTAGACTAGCTTTAGACACAGAGTCATTCCAATGAGGGCAGCAAATTATTGTTATTTTAAAAAGCAATCTTGGAAAACTGAGAATACATGTTCATACCAATAAATGACCAGGTATGACCACAATGGAGAATCAAATTTGTCTTACTATTTTGCTCCTGAAATCAACTAGGGGAAATGAATAAACACAAATTACGAACTTCGAAGGAATAAATACCTTCAAAGAGCTTGAATCTGTAACTTCCCCAAAGCATAGATTTATTATCTAAGCCCATTCTTTTCAACTTAATGTGTCGACTCCTCCGTAGGCTGGTAAAAAAGCAGTGCAGTAACCACATCTTACATCCTCGCTGATAAGACCTCCTGCAACAGGATCAATAAGGTCTGCTTTCATATAACTTTTTTTCCTATCCCATAACCTCAAAAATCATTTTGTGCCACAATGATCACTACAGGGAGGAAAATAAAGAGATGTTGAATCTATCAAAGTTTTTCATAGTGAGGCTAGTTTATTTCAAACCATCACAGCATGATGGTTAACAGCTCTGGAGCAGCCAAGGGATGGCAGCAGAAGGAAAAATGAAACTGAAAGGTCCTCTTCTTTTTTCCTGGAACCTTCAAAGTTAAAGCAGGGATAAGTAAGATTCATATTCCAGGCATTTCCTATCCAATTTGGCTTTGGGAAATTCAAACTAGGTTCGTTTTTTTAAATCCCATTCTGAACTAAAAGAGTTCTAAAATAAGGTCTAATTCAGTAATAGCATGGGGGCTGTTAATTGTGGAATAAAAAGAAAGTTCAATGTGGTGTATACATACTATGGAATATTGCGCAGGTACAGAAAGGAATGAAGTCATGAGGCATGCAATAAGGTGAATGAACCCTGAGGACATTAGGTTGAGCAAAATAAGCCAGAAACAAAAGGACAAATATTGTATGGTCTTATTTAGATAATACCTATTAAGAAAATTAGGGCCTAGATTGTAGGCTCTTACTGCAGTCACATTTATTCCTGAGTTTTAAGTGTTACTTCTAAATTCTGAGATGCTGTGCTCAATGTGTATAACTTGATATTTCCTTGGAACTCTCTCAAGCATTAGGGACTCCCAAATTAACAGCCAAGTCCTCTATCTTGAGGCTTGCTCTTATGAAATTCATTCTGTAACAGGAAAGCTAAACCTACCCATAATTATGCCTAAGAGTCATTTCCAGAGACTCTTTTGTTGCTCAGATGTGACCTCTCTCTCCCTAAGCCAACTCTGCAAATAAACTCATTATTCTCTACCTCTAAGTGAGACATGACTTCCAGGTGGGTCAGTCTCCCTGGCAATGTGGGACATGAGTCCCAGGGATGCATCTGGCCCTGGCATCATGGGATTGACAATGCCTTCTTGACCAAAAAGGGGGAAAAGAAATGTAACAAAATAAGGCTGCAGTGGCTAAGACATGTGAATTAGAGTCGAAAAGCTATTCTGGCGGTTACTGTTATACAAGCTTCAGCTAGGTATTGCAAATTGCCATGGTATGCCAAGCCCCAAACAAACAGTATTCCTGAAAATCTTAAAGAACACCGAGGGCTCTATCTGAGGCCCTATAATAGTTTCACTTAGTTTAATTTTGAGAAACCTAAAACTTTCAGATTGTTCCTAGGCCAGATAAGCCCTGAATCACAGAGGTACGAGTCTCTCCAAGAACATCAACTATTTATTCTCCCTATCCCATAATGTCGACACCCCTTCTCAACACACGGAAGTTAGAATGGTCATTGCCCAAATATCCCTAAAGATTGAGAGAAGGATCAAATGAGAGGAAGGAATTGTAACAGAGAATGTAGGATTTAACAAATGAGAATGATTACTGAATCATTATATTGATTTTTTTTAGTCTCTAGTTTATTACAGCAGCTAGATGGAAATACCTGAAATTGTGGAACTGTAACACATACCATACTCTGAAATTTGTTCTGTAACTACTTGTTAAAATGTACTTTGAAACCTATCACTTTTCTGCATGTTATATTTCACAATAAACAATGCTTTAAAAAAAAGAAGTTCCAGTCCAAATAAAGTTGACAAACTAGTAAACCAAAGTAAAATTAATTTTTTGCAGTTTACTAAGCCATATGCATTGTGAATCTTCCACAGAGGGCTCTAGTATATAGTAATTCCCAACTTTAATTCTTCATTTTTCCCCCTCCTCTCTAAGGATCACAGAACTCTTTTGAGAAATAATTGTCTTGTTTTGTTTCTGAGCACCCAATATAGTAGGTTTGAGTTTCACAGTTAATTCTTTTTAATGTAAATATAAAGATATCTACAAAGTTATATTTATAAAAGGCTTAGTTGTTAAGAACCATTACAACTTAGAATCTGGGAAAATATCCCTGAACTTAAAATCAGCAATACAGGGCCAAGGACCACTATATCACTTCGTAGGTTTATGACCTAGGACAAATTATTTAGCCCTTGTGAGTCTTGGTTCCCTACTCTGTGAAACTGAAGGAAAAGCCTTGTATATCTCACAGGATTGTAGGAAGGATCAGCTGGAGGCTCTTGAGAAAATATAGACTGCATAAAAATGGTCAGGAATTATTATAATTGTGACTAGTGCTGGCTTTAAAGCCAAAACACATGGACTTTGTTGAATGCATTTAAATACGTTAGAAAGGCTCTGTATCCTTCTGGACAATTTCCTTTCTGAATTATTTCAGTACCTTAAAGTGCTAGGAATTTTTTTTCTAAAGTTGTTTTTCTGTACAAATATTTTCATCTCCCAGAATAAACTAGAACCTTCTTGAAGGCAGGGCTGGGGTCTGATCGTTTCCTCCTATCTCCAGTAGCATTTATCATTATGCTCAATACATTCTTATAGATTAAGAAATTGTTTGATGATATACATTAAGGCAGAAAAGACCATCAAACTAGTTGAAGATATCACACAGTAGTAAGTAAATTCATTGATGCAGAGGGACATATTCAAAGTCAGAAGATGAGGTTATTATCTCTATCTTTTTTCTGTTAGGATGATATTTATATACATAATTTGTTTAAGTGGAAATTCAGTCAGAATGGTAAATATAGCCTTGAAAGTGGGAGAGCCTTTATGACTGAGACAGTACATAATGATGATTCTGAAAAAGGGCCCACAAACCCAAAGGGGAAGCTAAAAGAGGTCAGAAGTTGCAAGTGTGAAGCGAATTGATTCATCTACTCTCCTCAAATAAGTAATGCCTGAATTGATTTGAAAATAACTTTATTACATTTTAAATATAAACCAAGAATTCAAAACATGTGTGTTCTCCCAATTGCATTTGCATTTAGAGGCAAATGTTTCATCAGAAAGCATCTTGAAACAAAACTATATTTGAATTTGGGGAGGATTTAAGTTGTTATTTAAACACATGCTTGCTGCAGACCTTAGGTCTCCCTGCTGTTGTGTAAGGCGGTACTCCTTGAATCTTCATTCCAAGGTACCCTTAGCTGTAGAGGCAACTGTGCTTACTCCCGAGAACCCAGAGACCCACCTCTGAAGCAGTACAGCATAAACATATTTCTTTAAAGCCTTCTGTTTTAGTTATCACACAGTACTTGCAAATTGTTCAATAGATTCTATAATACATTTTTGCTTACTTTAATATAAAAATAATGATTATATTCCTTCTCATCAAGGAATTCCGATGTGCTAGGAAAGTATGCCATGTGTATCTGATATACCTAGCCAAACAACCTGACACAGCACCAAGTATAAACATCACAAGTAAGTCATCTGAAAAATCATCTGAACTTAGAGCTCAGTTCTTCAATTTTAGCAGTCCTAAAAGTCCATTGTTCCATAGTAGCCAAAGATGAACTACAACAATAAGAATGTATTTGCTTCTGTGAGAGAGAAAATAGCTGAAATTCACGTATGCGTTCTTCTCATACAATAATGCAAGAAATTTTTTAAATATGTAAAACCATAGAATAGATGAAGAGCCATAGTGCTGAAGCTATAGTGTTACCTTCGTGCTCCAAACAGTACACGAACTTAATGAAGCTAATGTTTCTATGTTGAACTGAGAAAAATTCATCTTAATGGTTTTCTTCTTATTGTAACTTAAATCTATGTCAAGGAGCCTTATGTATCCCCAAGGAAACACATTCAAGGTTTTTGCCTTCAAATTTCATTGATATACAAACCCTCCTAAGTCTCAGCGTGGGAATGCAGGCATTGTATCTTGCCTTTCAAGAAGAAAGAAATCCTTGTACTATTTGCTCAAGTCTAAAACTGTTTGGCATAAGATGCTTAGACCAACAGTATCTGAATATGGTGTATTAAATGCTATTTATAAAAAGTTAAGCTATGCTAATGTGCCTATCTGCCCCCTACTGCTTAACAGTATTAAAGATTAAAGCCAATTGTTTTGCAAACTGAAGAGGCTGTAATGGTTTCTAGGCAAGTGCACCTCGTCAGCATTCCAGATAAGGTGGCTATTAAATTTTTGCAGCTATGGACGGCTAGCTTGGATCATTATGCACTTAAATTGAGTTGCTGTCATTATTATATAATGAAATAGAAGCACCTTTGGCCTATAGTAATCTGGTGCACCTTTTAAAGAATGGGTACCAGTATCTGATTTATAAAACTGGGTCTGTTTGTATTACAGTACCACGCTCCTGGGTGTTTCTAAGTGATTTAGATGAAATGTCCAAAGAATTCCCAGGTATATCAAAGACAAATAGCTGAGTCTTGCATTAACCTGCTTTCAATAATCATCGAAACTTATTGAATGATTATAGGCTATAGCAGATTCATGGCCGTTTTTTCTCTCTTGTAATTTAATTGTCTTGCTTCTGGAGTGGATAGTCAAGAACCTGGATTTTTCATAATCCTATACATTTCCTGTTCAAATTAAAGAATAGGCACACTGATTTCTTCATTCTAAGCATGTTATTTGAGAATCCTTACTGATTTGAGAATTTAAACATTATTTTAATCATTTAATGGGCCAAAAAGTTAGCAAAAAAACAATGAAAGATGGCATCACATTCTTATGGTTAAGGCTTCTCTCCTGCTAATAGAAACAGAAAATTCCAGCTGTTGATTGCACATGGAGAAATTATTTCCCTCCACTTTCCCAAGTTTGTGGCATCACAACCTACTGTCTAACTTTAGGGAATAAGTGAATGACACTTTAAAAATATTTATAAATATTACCTAAATTTTCAAAGTGTCTTTCTTTGGTTTTTTCTTACCTTTTAAAAAAAACAAATATAAATATTTAAAAATATTTATAAGTGATATAAATCTCTTATCTCACATAGGAATAGAAGACTTCTGTTAATATATTTAAGATCAGGGACTCAAGAAAAACCAGATTTAAGAACTCAGCGTATGGACTGATTCAGCGACAAGGCACATCTTTGCCATCTTCAATTCATGGTAACATGGACTGCTTTGTTAAAACTTCAAATCAGCAATATTTAAGGATAAACTGGCATGGAAAATATGGAAATTGTTTTTCATTTATAGTATCCTCCAACTGAAAAACTCATGCATTTAGAACTGACCCAATAGCTCAAGAATACCTGAAATTCATTATCTCTTTTCATGATCCTTCAACACTTTCCTTCCCTATTTGACTTCTCTGCGAAAAATATGTTTCCTGCACTGTGCATCTTTATCTTCATCTGTGTGCTTAAATTACAGAGAGAGGACAGTCAAATACTTCCCGACTGTTTGCTTTGTAATGTGGCTGTACTGAGTCTGAAAATGCTGCAATCACAAATAGCCCTCTGAAAATGCTTATATACTTAAACAGACACATGACTTTTCCTAGAAATGGAAAGCACTTTATGGCTGTTTTCTATTGCTCCAGAAGTCCTTTACAAAAGGGTACTTGCAAGAATAATGTTACAGCATGTGATCAGAGAAGACATATCTTTAATGATTAGCTGGCTGTCCAGTAATTTGTAGCCCTGACAGCTAATGTTCATCAATGAACACAGAAATGGCAGCCCAATTGAGAGCACACACCACCAAGTGAATGGGGAATCTAACAGGCAAAATGCTGGCAAGTGGGCATCAGTAGTGCAGCATTAGCCTTTGGGAGTTCAACAAAGTATCTCTTGTACAGGCTGATCTGGGACCCATCTCCTTCAACCTTTACACCAGAGTTATTCTTCCTGCAATCCAATCCAGGCTGGACATAATGGAGTCCTTGCAGCATTAGGAAAATGGGCAAATAGTAGATTTCTATATTTTGGAGACTCTTTCCTCCTCTTTGTCCCAAGTTAAAGCTTTAAGATACAGTTTCCAAGGTAAAATATTTAGGCTTACAACCAATGTCTGGGTCATAAATTAGTGTCTTGGCAATAGAATTAGTAGCCAAGTGGAGTTTTAAATATGAGATAGCTGCACTTCCATTACCAGTATCAAGGCTATAAAACTTGGGAATCAAACTTACATAGACTATTTTATTTCATTTTATTCATCAATAAACCCAACCTGAACTAAATGCTTGGAAATAAAATTGTTCAAATAAGGTTTCTGCCCTCAAGCAAGAAACTAATAATGCATCAAGTATGAAATGCAATACAAAGTAAAATCATTTTAATCATAAAATATTTCTAGAATAAGGTAAGAGCTTCTTTTGTAATAATAATAAGAATATCAAATATTTATATACTACTTACTCTTCTAAGAATTGTATGTGTATTAAGTCATTTACTCCTCACAATAAACTCTCTGGTAAATTCTGTTATTATTCCCATTTCACAGATGGGGAACACAGAGATGGTAAGTTACTTGCCGGAGGTCTCCCAGCTAGTGGTGGTGGAAAAGAGGTTTGGGCTCAGCAGCCCAGCTCCAGAGTCTATATCTTTAACCCTCTGCCTCTAGAGTCTATATCTTTAACCCTCTGCCTCTATGTAGACTGAGAATAATCAGAAGGAGGTAGAAGTCAGTAAAGAGACAGGAAAATCAGAGAAAGCAAGTATAGAGAATGAGGTCACAGGTCTGGTTGGAGGGAAGTGGTGATTAAGAGCAATTAGAGAAGACTGAATGATTACAGGACCAAGAACACACTACTGAAAGTCATTTGATCAGAAAGCCATTAGTACTTATCATGCACAATGATAATGTAATCCAAGAAAATATATTCTAGTGTGGCAAACAATTATAGGGAGAAACTTATTAAATATATAACCTAAGATACAACTACCTTAAAAAACAATTTGGCATTACCCTGCAAAGTTAAACATCCACATACCTTATGATTTTAGAATTTCATCACTTATCTTATAAATCCTAGAGATACTCTTGCACATGAGTATATATAACAGTAATTGTTCATAATAGCTAAACTCTAAAATAAAATGAAATACTTTTAAGGAGAATAAAAAATATAAATTGTAGCACATTTGCACAATGAAATATTATACAGTAGTAAAATGTATAAACTGTAGCTATACTCAACAACATGGAATAATCTTAGCAATATACAGTTAATAAAGCAAAACCAGAAGGCTTCAAATAGTTTTTCAAATATCTAAAGAAAAATATCAGGTCCTTATAACCTGCCTTTCTTCCAGGTTAAGCTCTCCTAGTCCCTATAACATGATTTCCAGGACTTTTCTTTTCTAGCACCTTCTCTTCCAGTGCTCTCCAGGTCAATAATGTCTCATTAATGCACTGTCTCCACAAATGGGCTCATTTCTCCAATGGGACCTGCTCAATGCAGAAGAGAAAGGTCTATAACATAATTTATCTTTGATATGAAGTTAGTATCTTTAAACTTGTCATTTATAAAGAGTTTGATTTTGGACCTATGAAACAGGAAGCCAGGGATTGAAAACAAGCAAACTTTCCTTTTCTCAAAAGGATTATTCTATGGCTATCATAAAAATAACAATAAGATGCTATATCTGCAAAGTACTTTAGAGTTCATGAATTGCTTCCATCCACATTATCTCATTTAGTTTTTGCAACACTCTCACAGTCAGTTACTCCCTTTTAAAATGGGTCAGTACTACCATTTTACAGATGAGAAGACCAAAATCATGAAACAAGTAAGAGAAGGAGCCAGAGCTAGAACTCATGTTTTCTATAGTCTGGCGCTCTTTCCATGGGAATCTGCTGCCTCAAATAATCAAATAGTCATTAGATGTTTAGACTCCGTCTAAACAAACTAGGACACAAATTTTGCAACATAGACCTAAATACAATATTGATCTTAAAATCAATAAGAAAAAAGACTGACAATCCAATAGAACATTGGACAGTGAATTCAATTGGCAAGCTCAGAGAAAAAGAAACACAGCCAATAAACATGTCCTAAAATACTCATCTTAACTCATAGCTTTAAAGCCCAAATTAAAGCATCAGTAGATTATCAAATTTCACTAACCAAACTTACAAGAAATGAAGAAAAAAATGATAACGTACAATACTGATGAAAGTTCAGGGATAACAAAAACTCTGACACTGAATGGAAGAATAAATCAATGCTCTAGATGGAAGTGCACTTTAGTACAAATTTTTGAAGGGCAATTTGGCAAAAAAAAAAAACTATTTAAATTTGAAAATTGCTTTGACCTAACAATTTCAGTTTTAGGAATGTGTCCTCAAGGTTTATAGAAATGTGCAAAGATATATATCCAGTGATATCCATTATTGCATTGTCCATATTAACAAGTAAATAGATCCATTCTAAATGTCTGTCCTTAACAGATTAGTAAATGAAGGACAGATCATCTATAAAATGGAACATTGTGGAAACATTAAAAAGATCGAGATAGGTTCATTGATCCTCCACTGAAGTAAGTCCATGATATACTAAGCTAGTGAAGTACATTGCAAAACATCCGTGTCACTATTTCATTTAAAAATAAAATAGCATGCATACACGTGGCCATTTATATTTGCATCTAGTCATGCTATACATATTACACATAAACATATATACATAAGCTTATGAATACAAAATGTCTGGAAGGACACAAAACACATCAAACCATCAACAATGGCTTTTTCTGGGAAGTGGAATTTCATGCAGTGAACTATAGGGAATGATAGGGACTTTTATATTTCTGGCTTCTTTGATAACGTTCCAAACTCTGAAATGTGTCTGGAATATTTTTTCAATGTTTGGAACATTGCAAAAACATTTCCTTTTGAACTGCAAATTTATCATTCTCATTACTTTTTGTTTACAAAGCAAACACTTTGTGTTAGGCAATACACTAAGTACTTTGCCTACCTTATTTTAATTAATCCTTACATTAAAACATATGTGAGGAAAGTATTAATAGCCATCCTTATGTTAAAATTATAAGCCGAGCCTCGTGATTCCTAACATTATGGCCCATTGTCTACCCCAGGATCGGGGGAATGTACTATATGATCACATGAAATTTATTCTGAACTAAATCCAATGATGGCAAGAGAAATCAAAATAGCAAACATTCAGATTTCGGAGGAACCAAATAGGTCATCTTCTTTTTGGAGAGGTGAAGTTTGCAAGCTTACAATCAATGGACTAGGAGAGGTGTTTCTCAGTATCATGGTTTCTTTGCCATCAAGATAAAAAATCGATGTTTCCAATATTTAAGAAGCATCAGACTTTTTAGGTTATGCAACTCCATTTTAAAAAGGGATGCATTATGTGCATCCTAAAAAGGTTTTCGGCAACAAGGTAAGTTCCCTACAGGATCGGTTTATCTTTCCATAAATAGCTGTCTAGAAAAGATACAGAGGACTTCAGATTCTGAAATGTGATCAGGGCAAATTTTGTTTGTCTTAATCAATTGGTTGACTAACATTATTATAGACAAAGGAGATAACTTTGAGGAAAGGACCAAGAAAAAAGCAGAATTAGAGAGCGAGCTTGAAATTACGTGTCCCAACAATTAAGTTCATTTTCGTTTTTGTTTTTGTTTTTTTGGAATGGGCAAGCTCCAGGAATCGAACCTGGGTCTCCAGCATGTTAGGTGAGAATTCTGCCATTATACCACCGTTGCACCACCCTGCTCATTTGTGTTTTGTTTGTTCGTTCATATGTTTCTTTTTTTTTTTTCTTTTTATTCATTTGTTTTTGAAGAAGAAAATAGGAGGCTAGAGAGATCATGTAACAGTTTGCTTCAAGTATCTGGAGATCCGTCACTTGAAAAGAGACTTAAATTTGCTCTATGCCATTGAAAGGAAACCAATGAAAACCAGAGAAAGATGGATTTCAGTGCAATGTATAGACAGTTTTTTTTTCTTTTTTGTAAAACTGCCCAAATGGAATGGACTGCCTCAAGAAATGGTGAAGCCTTCATTTTTAAAATTTAAGCATAGTCCTAATGACTACTTAGTAGAACAATGCAATGGACTTTTATAATTGGATAGTTCATCAAATTAGATGGCTCTTGTTTCTTTGCATGATTTTGAGGTCCCTCATATTCTCTCCTAAAACTTGTCTTTTAATTTAAATTTGAAAAAATATAGGGAAACCTGTGCATACACTAATTTTAAAATTAAAAATAGAGAAATAAAGAATTTAACATTTATTGACTCCTTATTTTGTACCAGGCACCATTCAAAGTATTTTATGTGTATTAAGTCATTTAGCCTCCACAGCAATGAGGTAACTCCTCATCTTATATAGATGAGAAAACAGACATACAGAGATTTTAAGTTTCATGATCAAGGTCACACATTCACTTGGTGGAGATATCAAGATTCAAATTCAGTCTGCCTGGCTCCAAAGCCTATATTCCTTATTATATGCTGTCTAAGAAGTAACTACTAACCTAAAACAAAACCAAGTAAATATTTCACCAGCCACATCATAGACTATACATTCCTTTAAAAGGTGTATCATAGAGATGAGTCAGTTAAACAAGATTATTTAAATAAACATGAAATTCAAATTTAATCTTAATTTCCAAAGCTCTGAGAACATTTGTGCAACTGCACATAAACAGAATGACAGTATCTCCCAAGATTAAAAGTGAAGTCTTTTCCCTGTTTGATTTGGTGATGAAAAGGCAACAACATGGGTCTGAGCCTCAGGAGACGTCAGTGCAGTCTCAGGTCCGCCACCGGCACACTCTGAGATGTTAGGTGGGCCATTTGGACACTCTTTATCTAAGAGCACTGGACTAAAAAGGTCCATTGAATTCCCAGTTCTGAGATCCTATAAAGCACTTAACTGAGATTGTTCATGCAATGTATGTATATGGATTTTTGTTTTTGTTACACAGAGACTTCATATTCATTGCAATATTACCTTCCTCAGAGCTGGTCAGAAATATATAGTTTGCCTTCCTCATGATTAATCCTTCTCTCATGATCCATCATAGCTTTGCCTAGAGTTTTCAGACAGAAGTTTCATTTCCCATAAGAAAGAGAGAGACTAATCCACAAAGGTGATTGCATTAACAAGGAGAAACATGCTGTAGAGCCTGCAAAAACAGTTTTGAAGTCTAAGAGGAATAAGACACTAATCGATTATATAATCCCATACATAACTCTGAAATTGCATTGCTTTCCCAAAACTTCTCTTAGCCCATCCACCAGACATTTCTCACTAGTGCTGCTATCTTTCTAACAAATGCTACTTCCTACTTTTCCTATGCACAAGCTATTTTTTATAACGAACACATTGACAATTCACCCAATCAGATCACACTCAACCAAATAAAATTGAAATAAAAAGGCAAAAGCAAAATATAGTTGAATTTCTTATAAATATTGAATTTATAACTTTACAAATTATTTGAAACAGCTCACAAGATGACTTAAATTAAAATATAAATAAATAAAAATTTAGGACCTGGGAAAATTAAAATTAATATAGAATATCAAGACCAAAAGGAAAGTTAGACTTGCATATTGGTTCTATACAGTTATTTAAATTGTGCTAAAATATTATCTCCAAGCATCTGGGCAGCTTCTAATGAATGGAGAAACAAAATTAGTTATGTGACTTTTTTTGTTTAAAGAAGAATTTTTCACAATTCTTAAAACAGGGCACAGCAGGGAATACAGAAGACAAAGTCTTTCGGTAGCATCCTGAGTGCTTTAATGGGTTCTATAAGAATTATTTTTCTTTCTAATAGTATCTCTCAGGGTAGACTGAGGACAGAATGTCAAATCATAGCTTGGTGAAAATAATTCTTCAGAGTATGAGGATGCGAAGGGGAACAGTGGATTCGAATTGAAGTGGGTCTGTCTACTCTCTCTCATACCTATATAATCTTTTGAGTGGACTCAGCATGCCTGGCTGGCTACTCATGACAATAAAATCCATTAAGGCAATAAGCTCCAACAGATCCCAAGCAATGCCCAGAACTTCTGGGAAAATGACTCTGTGATCTCTAAACTGCGGTGACCTGGAGTAGTCTCAGACTAATGGCCAAACCTTCCCTAAAGGTAGAGCTAACTTAGCCATGTGTAGTTTCACTCCCAATGACCATTTTCTTCATTTCCACATTGTTTCTCTTGTTATAATTTCACTAATAGGAAAAGAGGTCTTCATGACTGTGCCATTTTGAAAGGATGTATGCACCCTAGAAAAGCCATATTTTAATTCTAATCCCATTTTGCAAAGGCAACCGTTTCTTCTAATCCCTATTCAGTACTATACGTTTGAAACTTTAATTAGATCATCTCCCCAGAGATGTGATTCAATCAAGAGTGGTTGTTAAGCTCGATTAGGTGGAGATGTGTCTCCACCCATTCCAGGTGGGCCTTTATTACTTTACTGGAATCCTATAAAAGAGGAAACATTTTTGGAGAAGGGAGGAGATTCTGAGAGAGCAGAATGACATAGCCACAAAAAACAGAGTCCACCAGGCAGCGACCTTTGGAGATGAGGAAGGAAAATGCCTCCCGGGGAGCTTCATGAAACAAGAAGCCAGGAGAGAAAACTAGCAGATGATGCCATATTCACCATGTGCCTTTCCAGATGAGGGAGAAACCCTGACCGTGTTTGCCATGTGCCGTCTCACTTGAGAGGGAAACCCTGAACTTCATCAGCCTTCTTGAACCAAGGTATCTTTCCCTGGATGCCTTAAATTGAACATTTCTATAGACTTGTTTTAATTGGGACATTTTCTCGGCCTTAGGACTGTAAACTAGCAACTTATTAAATTTCCCTTTTTAAAAGCCATTTCATTTCTGATATATTGCATTCCGGCAGCTAGCAAACTATACAAAGGATCTCAAGCTGCTTCAATTTATTTGGCCGACTTGAATTGTGTTCTTGGCTTTTCTCATTCTTATAGATTCCAGTATATGAATATCTGCCTTTGAAATCTTGTCTTTTGAGTGGTTCATTACCTTCTAAATTCAGTCTTATATTTTATTTTTACTTACAAACTGCATATTTTTCTCTCCTCCAGTACAGGGGATTTTCTTACTTACAGATATTACTCAATCTTCTCCCACCTGTAACATGTCTTTCGAAAAATATCATCTTCCTACAAAAATAAGACCACTTATGTATTTTCACCACATTCTTCTCCCTTAGATATTGTACACTTGACTCATAAAAAATAAATATAATTTTTTCAAAGTTGGTTCTATCTTACCTTATTGTGATTGTGAATTTGGTGTTTATTTGAACTTGGGTATAAGACTTTTATAATTGGGGTAATGTATAGCATAGGTACACCCTTCCCTGAGGGACATGGAATATTGTCCCCCACCACCACATAGAATTACAACATCTGAGTCTGGTTCTTTAATATAATCTTTGTATCCTGACTGGAGGAATCATCCCTTCAAGAGATTTACATCCTTGGTGATCATTTCAATACACTAGTATCCATGCCAGTTACTTGCCAGCTCAGTGACAGCACCTCACCAAGGGCCATCAATGGGCATTCACAGAGCCCCTTAAGAATTCCACATGCCTCTATGCTCACTGCCCAACTGTAAGATATAGTCACCCCATTTCTCACATTTTAACATTTCTGAACATTATTTTTTGGAAACATTGAACACAATATTTATTTTTAAAACCTCTAGGATGGGCCACGGTGGTTCAACAGGCAGAGTTCTCACCTGCCATGCCGGAGATGTGGATTTGATTCCCGGTGCCTGCCAATGCAAAAAATAAAAAATAAATAAAACCTCTTATTAAGTCTTTGGTGAAATTTATAATCAATGCCATCTTAGATTCCAGGAAATAGGTTAGCATAACTTATGTCTTTAGAAACATACCAGTGGTCTGTTGAGGTCATTCCTCATTAAACCATAGCATCAATATAAAAAAGAAATTTCTTTACGATGGAGGGTTATGCATCCATGTCATCCAAAATTTTACTAATTTATAAGAAACTCAAAAAAATAAAGGATAGGGACCAAAATGCAATCTTGCTTTATGCCCTTCTGATTTTTCCTTTAATATACAAAAGACCATTCATACCTATAGATACTTGGGATAAAATGTAAGATATAGGGCTTGTTCAGACATCAAAACTGCAGATTCATGTCATGCTCATAACTTTTAACTCTGTCTCTTGTAGAGAGTCAAGGACCTGCTCCCATTCCTGCAATTACAGAGAACTTTCTCATAAGGCAATAAAGAATATAATCGTGGCCAACCAGGAGGTATCCCAAAACCTATTTGTTCCGCATATAAAACGCAGGCT
Organism: Tamandua tetradactyla; assembly: GCF_023851605.1. NCBI lineage: Eukaryota > Metazoa > Chordata > Mammalia > Pilosa > Myrmecophagidae > Tamandua > Tamandua tetradactyla. The sequence goes on along the minus strand of NC_135331.1, from coordinate 148,053,394 downwards.
TGTGAAACCCAGAAATTATTTTAAGAAGAAACTGTCATTAAATTTGAATGTATTCCCAGTGTCTGCTATGCCAAAAAAAATAATAATTTGAATGGAATGGTCAATAAAATATGTATTTTAAGGGATGTAGAATATTGCTCTTTAAAAAATGAGAAAAATGTAAATTGAAACCACCTAGATAGGATCTTGTACATGGAATTTATCAAGAAAAGCATCCTTGAAAAGATTGTGAACTCTTGTTACCAAAAAAAAATTTTTAATTAACCTGATGTTATTAAAATGGAGTCTTTCCATGTAAATTTTTATGGTAGACTGGTTTGAAATATATCCAAAAATACAAAGACAAGGCTGCTTTAAGAAATATGACATCCTAGTTGTCATGATAAAATGCACTTTTGGCTAACCCTGTGTAAATCTCTTTGAATGGAGAATGGGAGAGCATGGCTGAAGCAAAATTTGGGAGTCATCTTACATCTTATAATACATGTCATGGGGTAGAAATTGCCATCACAAATTAAATATAATAAAAATAAATACGTGTCAAACATTACCAAATATCAGGCCCTGAGCTAAGCATTTCACATATATTAGCTCATAAATGTCCCTACAACCGTCCTAGATAGATACTTTAATATTCCCATTTTATAGGTGGTGAAATTCAAGTTTAATGAGGGTGTAGCTTATTCAGTAAGTGGTGGAAACAAGTTTTAGACCTGAAGAATCTGACTCCAGAACTGCTGTCTTAACCACTACACTATCAAGAGTATAGGGCATTTCTGTTGTGTCCGCTTCATATGTAAATCTCCACAATTTTCTCCACAATTCCCAGGTTGATGGAAAGCTATTTCACCTTCAAGAATATCCCTCAGATTTGCACACATACAGATGGCTCTTTTATATTCTCAGAGGAGAGGGTCATATGTAACTAACTTTTTCTCTCTACCTGATTTAATTCCAAAGATATAATAACCAACTTGATTAAATATCTCAGTGGCCTCACACGTTGCTATTTAGAATGTCATACTGCTACAGTTCTTAATTCTACCATTAAGCGCCCTTCCCTTTCAGGTTAACTGCTTGACCGCTTAAGTACTCTGCACAAAGGCAAGGTGACTCTAGAGGGAAACATGCAATTATGTAGTTTCCAAGTAGTAATTATCTGAAATTAATTGCTGTTTTATGGGAGTTTTGATCATACCAAACAATATTTACAATTGTAATTCAATTCCAGGATATCTTCTTACCATGCTTAGCTATCTAGCTATCTATTCGGCCATACCTTCTCACGTTGGGAAAACATAGGAGTTATGGTACATTTAAATGAGTATTTCATTAGCCCCAAAGGGAGCAATCTGACAGGAAAGATATGCAATATTGTGGAAGAAATAACACTAGGGAGCCCAAGGGCACTTATAAAAAAACACTGGCTCTCCTGTGTCCACTTGGGTCAACATTTCTGACTTCCATTATAAAGTCTACTGTTGTTATTGGTATAACCTCCATCAAGAAAACTAAGGGCTCATTTTCCATGCTTTTCCCTAATCCCCCAACTCCCATCTGCCATCAATGATAAGAGATCTAAGATCCTGGGCCATTTAAATAATGAGTCAAGTCAACCATTTTTAAGTCTCTCCGTTTAGTGACTTGTCTCTGTTCCCTTTTTTCCTCACTAAAATAGAAACTTTTGAAAGTGGAGACTGGGGCTTATTATCAAAGATCCTTTGTAGTTATTCAGCACAGGAAATTTATGTCTCTGATGCCTATCACATATTTAATAAGAAGATATAATTGCTGCAAAATAGTTCCCTGTTTGAAATCAATCACTATTTCTATCACATATCACTTTGAAATAACCATTTGTGATTAAAAACAAAACAATACCCCAAGGAGCATTTCCTGAACACTCAGTGGTGACAAAGCACCAGGATATAAGTGTAATCAAATGATAATTGTCTGGGGTCTCTGCCATGCTTGCTTTAAAAGGGACAGTATAAATACAGACATGAAAAGATGTGGCTAAACTCAACCTTAACTTCGCTCCAGGTGCCACCCTCCCTGCCCCAACCCTCCCACACTCCTGGGTAATTTTTATCTGGTTTTCATACTCCAGAAAGAAAACACATTCATTTAACCTGATGAGCTTGGATTCAATCTGATTCACAAATCCTTTCAGTATTGATGTTTCACCATTGAAACTGTACAAGATCAGAATGTCCCCAGGTCTTCATGCACCCATTCTAAAGCAGAGAAAAACTTTTATCATTATTCTTTGGGGGGAAATAGTCTTTGTTGCTACTCACTATCTCATTTGTCCCCACTTTCTCTCCTGCAGTCAGCTTTCTTCACCGTCAGTTCTCCTTCGTTTAGACCCCCTTATCTTCTACCTTCACATACTTTTTGACCCCTTTTCCTGAGAATTGAAAATGAAGGAGACCACCATCACTCAGAAACCCAAAGAAAGGGACTGAAAGGGCTGTCACAGCTCAGCAGTGGGACTATCCAGACATCTTAAAATCTAAAGAATGAGTGGAAATAATAGTTACCTGTTTACAAGTCACTGCTTTTGACTATGAAATAAATATCTCTCAGTGACATGAAAGAAATGGATATCTGTATATATGTGATTCAAGTTTCACACATTGGTGCTTCCACTGTGTCGCAAAGGTGAAGGTTAAAAGGCATATATGTTAGTGGCTAGTCTATACTCAATAGATCTTTATAAACTGGCATTTCTACTTCCCAATTATTGGGGAGAGAGAATGGACCGGATGTTGTAGAAAAGTAACTATCAGCAATGAGATAGTATGTATCTCATACATAGTACAATGTGTGATAATATAGCTGATAATAAAGACATACTCAGCAATGAGATGTAATAAAATTGCACAAACAGTAGTCTCCAAAATAATTTAGAACTTGTTGAGATGCCAAACCTTCTTCACAGAACTTTCCATGCCTCAAAATTTACAGTGGAATTGTTTATTCATCGAGGTGAAAGGAGTTGAGGTCTTTGACTCCAGAAATGAAACTTGACAGGTAATTGATAGCACATATTCCACACACCTGGAAATGTGATCATCAAGTAATTATATAGTCATGATTCTCTGATAAACATCCTTTCCAGCTGCTAGGCCAGTACCTTGAGGATTTGTAACTAATTCCAGAATCTTTAGTGTGTGGTCCCTGAGTTATAAGTACTCTCCAGTTCTCAAGTTTCTAGAAAGAAAGCTTCAGCTGACCCAGTCTCACCATCCTACCTTAATATGATCTTTCAAAATTCCCTTGTCCTTGTACAGTGCAAATCACTGGTGCTCTCTCCAGATAGGTTTTACTAAAATATCATGATTTCTTACAGTTCAGAAAATTCCCTGGAAAGTTTTTTTAAAAAGCCCTATCTGGGGGGCTATTATAAATTTTCAGTGGAATGAGATGAAGATTAAATAGACAGAACAATTAGTTGATTAATTAAATTATTGAAGAGACTCTGGCCCCTTCTTCAGAGTCGGAGATCTCATCTTTAAATCATTTAATCCAGTCTTGGAAATCATTTTCAAAATAAATTCAAGGAAAATTACACTAGGCTCAAAACATTACATTTCCCTCAAGCACAAGTACCAATACTGCCATCCCAAGCATCTACAACAAATTTCCCAAATACTAGTAAAACTTTGCCAGTGCTTTGGATTCTCTGCCCCAACTCAAATACTAAGGCTTGCATGGAAGCAAGTCCAAGAGGATAATTAAAATATCATACATCTCTCTGAGGCCCGTTGTTTGATATATATGAACCATTGAACATAAAATCCAGGGTTTCACCTTTTATATTTTCCTCATAAATGGTCTAATTAATATTCTGTCTCTGGACAGTACAATTTCATAAACCAACTCCCAAAGAGAGAGATCTGCTCTTTTACTTGAAATCTCCAGAATACAATCAACATCCACTTTGTAAGAATGAGGATATTAATAAATGAAACTACAAAATTGCATCACCCACTGGGAGCAGTATGCTGCCAGGGAAAGTAATTTTACAAATGATGAACCAAAGGGCAGTGAGTCTCCAGTGTCCAGGGGTAGTTCTGATGCGGCTTTGTAAAGAGGGATTCCCAAACCTAAGTGGTTATCAGAATTATATGTGCAGTATGAAAGTGTATAAAATCTGAGTGCCTCTCTAGACCCACTGACCCATATACTCAAGAGGTTGGCTATGGAATACATATTTTTTTAATAGTTGCTCAGTGATTCTGATGGCCGGCCAGCCAGGAAACCATTTATCTAGGGCAGTGATTCCCCGAGTGTAGTTCCCAACCAGCAGCATCAATATTAGAAATGAAAATTATAGGTGCCCACCACAGACCTGAGGAACCAGAAACTGAGATGGGGGCTCAGCAAGCAGCCTGACAAGTCTTTAGAAAGCCTTCCAGATAACTCTAACACAGTTAAAGTTTGCAAACCATTGGTTTAGGAGATTTCAGTTAAGCTGGCCAAGAAGAACCAAAGGATTTTCTTCGTATCTTGTCCTTTTGCAACTTGGAGAAGATATAAAAGCAAATAATTTCTCTTTTTAGGGATTCCCATGGCTTTTATTAAAGGAGGAAGCAAAGAGAGTGTAGGACTCTACTAAAGTTAGTTAGTAAAGAGGGGAAGATAACAAAGAGGGGATACCTAAAGTTGCATTGCCCAAGATGCTTGAAAGACTTTACGCTTGTGAAGAAGCATGCATTGAATCTGAGTGAATGGGGAACTTGTTTCCTGATATTTGCAGAGAGATTTTTTAAAGTTTGTAACAAAATCTTCCAGATTAAAGTAATCAACTTAATTGCTTTATTGTGTTATTTATGTGGTTTTCCCTGTCTGACCATCAAAACTAAAAATCCTTTTTTAAGGCCGTTTGTGTTTTTGTCTTCCCCACTTCCTTATGTTCCTGCAGACATTGTACCTTTATCATCTTGTTCTAAATGGCACTGCATATCTTCCTCTCTGACCTTTATAACTTTGAATATTTCTCCAATAATCTGAGAGACCTTATAACAGTGTTTCTCAACTTTTTTCATTATCACACCTCTAAGGAGGCTTTTTTTAGATATTTCTTTCCTACTCACCCCTCCTCCATGATATACCATATACTTACTACATAGCTGTCTATGTACTAATGTTTTTACACAAAAGGAATAAGGGGATTTTCATGCCCCAAGAAGTAACACCCCTTGGAGATGATCGCACCCCAGTTGAGCATGCATCCTTTAGATTTATGGGTACAATTTTGTTCTGAAATGCTAGACAGAGTAAATGTCCCATTTATTTTTCTAGCTCAAATTAAATCTAAATTAGCAACCACCATTACCTTAGGCAGAAAATCTTTCTCTCAGTCATTTTGGGATACCCCCGCTTTGGGGCTGATACAATGCTGGAAAATTACAGAAGGAACTCAGATTTCTAAATCTTTCATGGTTACCAGTGAGATGGCATAGTCCTCCCCTCCATGAGGCTCCAGCAAGTCAGAAGAGAGCTCTTTCCCTCCTTCCAATATTACTACACACTCAGACAGAAAGCACTCACCCTCTTACTATTTCCTCAGATGAACTGCTTTTCTATGCCGTCAGTGTTAGGAGTCATCTCCTTATTAGACAACCTCCTTATTTGCTGAGTCCAAGCTTTGGAAAAAAAAAAGTCTCATAAGTTCTTCTGATAACTGAGGGAAACCCAGACCTCCAGCCCATACAGCCATGGCTGCCCTCTGAGGGTAGAAGAAGGAGGAGGGGAATATCTACCATCCTCTGGTAATCCTACAAGCCAGTTTATTTCTCAATCACTTTGTCCTGCTATTTACTTCACCTTTTTTTTTTTGCATGGGCAGGCACGGGGAATCGAACCCAGGTCCCCAGCATGGCAGGTGAGAACTCTGCCTGCTGAGCCACCGTGGTCTGCCCCTATCCTATTATGCTTAAACTCCAGACCTTTCAAAGGAAGGGCAAACTGATTGAGAGGGACTGTTTTAAATTCGGTAGAAAGCCCTCCCCCATCAGACTACTTGTTGAAAGAGTTGCTCTTTCAAACCAACATAATTCTGTGTAAAGAGCAGACTTGGTTTAAGAGAGACAGGGATTCCAATCTGATTCTAATCCCAGAATCACAAGTTAATATCTACGTGACCTCAATAATATACAGTGGCTTCATCTGTAAATTGAGAATAATACCTATTGCAAAGGGTTATTGTAGAGTTTAAAAGAGAATGTATGATGATTCTATCAGAGTACAGGGCATAGATCAATAAATGGCGGCCTCATCATTTATTAGCATTCAACCAACTCAAACGAGAGCTTTCTTCAGTCCTTAATTCAGATCACCTAATCAGAGAAGTGTTAGGGAGTCCTGGGTGAATACTGTAACCATAAAGCTCTCCTTTCCATACTCCTGCAAGCAAAGACAGGATTTCTGCTGACCCAAGCTCAAGCCTTAATGATTCTTAAGAAGTGGTCAGAGGGGAACCTGGCTAGGAAAAGAAAGAAGAGGAGTGTCTGAATGACTAAAAAGTGAAGGTGAACTAAACTGGGGTGGGCCACCCAGTAGAATTCGTTATCTCCGGATCTACTTTGATGCCAATCAAGCAGTATCTGAATGCCCAGGTAGCTTTGACCTCATTATTATTCACTGCAGTGCAATGTTCTATCACCTGAGTTGGCTTGTCCGTCTATACCTCTTTTGATCAAGGGATTTAATGTCCCAAGCTTAGAATTAGCTAACGAGAAAATTAAATGTGAATCGTAAACAGGTATGAATTGATATTCATCAACAGCTTTTTCTAGGAACTTCCAACTTTTGACTTGCTGTATTGCGCTCTTAAACCGATTCAGTCAGCAGGGAATAATTAGCAGCCATGCCACTCGGGGACAAAGTGTGCAGACTTGAGTTGACGTTGTGCTTAATGAGCCTATTTTAAAAGTTACGCATCTCCCAGCCTCCCATCAACCTCCACTTAGCATTTTCTCAGGGAGTGTGCAGCAGGAATCAGAACCCATGCTGGTGGGGATAATTCAGCCTCGAAATTGACCATTTGCCTATGCGCCAAGCACCACAATATACAAGAGACTAGGAAAGGAAGCAGTTTTACCTTCTTTGTTACATCTACAACCTTTACTGTGTTTACTAGGGAATAGAGATCAGGAGAAGCTGCCAGCTGGTCACTTTATTTGACATATTTGATTAGATAACTATATTATGAATATCATCCTAACCAGCAGATACATCTCATTCCTCTTAAATGGCAAACAAGGCTCCTACAGAACTTTAAAAAAGAGACTGCCTGTCTTATTTTTGCTAGGCTATGATCACAACACCAAAAACTGATTTTGGCTTAAACCCAAAGGAATTTATTGGGTCATGGTTTCAGAAGCTAGAAAGCTTGCTTCCTCCCAAGGTCTGGAGCATTGGGGTTGCCCAGCAATCCCTGGGTTCCTTCACTCTCCCATACATGGCTATGTCCAGTCCTTTTCTTCTGTGTTCCATTGACTTCTGGCTTCTCTCCATGGCTTTCTCTTTGTCTGAATTCTTCTGCTTATAAAGGACTCCAGCAAACTGAATTAAAGCCCAAGCTCATTCAACTGGGCCACACCCTTAACCTAAATAACATCTCCAGGAGATCCTATTTTCAATGAGTTCACACCACAGGAATGCAGACCCACACCAATAACATGTCTAGTTTGGGACTCATGAATAAATTCACCACAATGCCCTATGAACGCCCTTCTAGTCTGAAGTCAGTTTGTTCAAGCATCACTGATTGTGAATCTTTTTTTATATACTGATGCTTCCACAACATCATAGAAGAACTTTCACACCTGCTCTCACAATTTGTTGCACAGTAACTCTATTGGGATCCTCTTTCAAAAAACCCACTAAGTTTTGCAGTTAGAATGTGGGAGAGGCAGAGGGGGCAGTGGCAGTGGTCCCTGGGATGACTATTAGACAGCCTCCTGCTCAGGCCTGAGAAATGTAACTGGAAGAGGTAAGTTTATGTTCATTCTCTTCTACCTTCCTTATTTTCCCTTTGTTTTCCATCTCCCTCCCTTCTGCAAGGGAGCCCGTTACCTGCCTAATGCAATTCCCACATTCCTTTTGAAATCTCATTTCAGGATTTTTTTTTCTTTAAAGTAAACAGAGACTAGAGATGTTTGACAAAAAAATCACTTTGCTGATTCTTCATTTCAGGTGTCTTTGATTTGCCATCCCCTCTTTATGCTCACAGCCCCCACCTCCCAGCCTCCATCCTTGCCTACCTGAATGCCTCTGTCCATGACACTCGCCTGTCTCTTGCAAACCTTTTTGAAAATGTTGTTTGATTAGTATTTCCAGAAAAGTCCTCCCACCTCTTTATTTCCCATAATAGCCACCCAATCAAGAGGGAACCAGATATCACCAGTTACTAATAGAAGACCACAATAATGTCTTTCTCAGATAATAATTATTATAAAACATATGTTCAAGTTCCCTCATATTTCTAGAATTTAATGCCATTTCAGGACTTCAAGGCATAATTACTATACTCCAAATCATAACGCATAATGGAAACTTCTCCCCTTTATCATCCAGGAGTGCAGACGACATTTTGAAAAGCTGCAGAGTCCTAAAGATCAGCCGTAGTGCCGCCCTACAACCATCTGAGAATCTAAGAGCCTCTGTCTGAATGTCAGACTCTTCTTTCCCAGCCCTACGGTAGGTATCCAAGCCCCTGCACAGCTCCCGACACAACTTTTGCCTATATACCCAGACCTAGATTCACAATCTCTTCCACTCACACAATCCATTCCCTTGGGATACTTCCATTTCCCAACACTGCCTCCATTGCGCCACCGATTCCTGAACACCCCTAAATATTTATTAATTTTTACTTTGCCATGCAGATGTACATTAAGCTGCATCAGTTTCTCATGCTATAGAAAGAGTGTGTACGAATGAAGCTAAATTTGAATAGATTACCTGGAATATCTACATTGCAGCTCCTTCTTGAAGCTTCAGTGAATTCTCCAGCCTACAGTAATGCTTCCCTTCTCAAAATTTCTCTATCACCTGTATGAGAACAATTATGTGTTTCTAATCTTTCTTGTCTGGGTCTCTGCTTTATGTTTTTAATTAATAATCCTTCAACTCTATTATAAAACCCTGGTGGGCAGGGACCCTGTCCTTATATCTGCTTTATTTTCCATTGCACCTACCAGTACTGAGTACATAAATAAGTGTTTATGGACCTAGTTTTTGCTCTCGACTGTTTCATCCATATCATATGCTTTGGATCAGAAATGAATATTATGATTCGAGAAACATGTTTCAGTATTGTAGACTTGCAATATTAGTAAGGAAGTTAATCATAATTATAGTTGTTTAGAGGTAACTAACCCCATAGGCCAAAAATAAATTGAAAACATAATATATAATATGCATGCATGATTAAGTATCAGCATGAGAACAAAATATGACAAAGGAAAAAGAGAGTGGAAGAAAAAATCCTAGAGTAAAAGGAAGCCAAATAGCATAAAGTAAATAAATGGAACATTGTTGATGAACTTCCCCAATCATAGCAGATTCCACCTAACAACACATTTCCATATACAAATGGAAATCTCTGGATTTCTATCAAGAGTGGGTGATGGTTCCGGAGCGCTAAGTACATGGCAGGCATTAATTTAATCATTTTACATATATTAATATTCATACAAGCCGTAAAATTTAGGATTACCATTTTTCAGTAGAGAAAACTAAGGCACAAAGAAGAATAAAGAATTTGTCCAAGATCATAAGGCTAGTTACTGCTACAGCTAGTATTTGAACACGGCCATCCAGCTCTGGAGGCCATGCTAGTAATTACCACATCTTATAGTGGGTGTTTCTATACAACACAGCAGTTGGAATGCAAAGTCTTTTAGACAGTGTTCCCAAATTTTTTCATCTCTATATTTTCCTTTGGAGGGAAAATATTGAAAAATCTGAAATTAAAACTAAAGGTAGTTCAAATACAGTCTGTCTACACATGCGAAAGCCCATTTTCTGTAAAAGAAATAACAGATTTAAAAATCACTAGTGGTAAATAAATATGATAATGAATTTTAAAAGTTGCTGTGCCTGGTTCTTACCTGGGGAAACTGAATTTGGATAAAAGCATATCCAACAAACATTCACACCACCAGAGATTTTCCATTATCTCAATTGTAGCACAATTGGCTTTTAAATAATTTACTTTGCAGCTATATCAAAAGCAGTATTATTTTTTTACTCTACAAAGCAGTGTGGTGAAAGTTGAGCTAAATTTCACTCAAGTGTTTGCATTAAGCTTTTCACAAAGCATATCAGAGGATCATAATACAATATGAAATATTTCAATTACAAAGCATTTTTCTTACAAATGCAGTGATGTATAAAATTATTTTCATTAGATTTACAACTTGAAATAATCAGAAAAGGCTAAGGTTACCCTGTGGCAACAACAACAAAAAAATCAGGACTTAAAATGAAGCAAAGCTTTATTTCTAGCTGATGATATCTGCACAACTATATCTACATTGGGCCCTGTTAAGTGCGGGGCAAAAGGAGGACTCTGATGATTTTTGTCAAACAAGGACTCACACTGACAAAGATTCCTCCATCTGACCATCCATCATCTCAACTGAGGCTTCAAGGCTCACCAAGTCTGGACAAGAAAGCATAAAGAATCACATACCAGCTTTGTTATCAAAACAAGTTGCACATCCATGACTAACTTCAGTGTAGTGCATGCCTGAAGGAAGGGAGAAACATACAGTCTGGGTTTCTAGATAGGCGAGCTATGCCTTCTACACTATATTTTTAACTACTTTTTTTCAAGTATATATTATGTTACATAAACTCATGTTCTAAAAAGTGAAATTAAATATTTAAGATTTAAGAATTTATTACACAAACAAAAGAAAAGTGAAAGCTCAAGTAATTTAATAATCTTTTACATTGAAATGAATTGCTTTGGTATAAACGAGTTTCTATTTCTATTTGTGTGTGACTTTCTTCTAAATGCCAAGTGCAATTCAAAGAAAAAAAAATGGAGAAATCAGGCATCTATTTCCACAGAGCTTAAAGAATAGATCAGATTAGCCGTCTACATAAATAAATCGAATATGATGTTTACTAGATAAATGTCAAAAAAAGGTTGATGAAAATTGCCATATATGTTCAAAGGAGAAAGATCATTGATAATAATTTTAAAGTTGGAAAAGACCTCAGATATTTTGGGGTCCAATGCCTTCATTTAAAGATGAGAAAAATGAACCCCGAAAAGACTTCAAGTGGCTTCTCTAAAATCATTCACAATTATGTAGTTCCTCAATGATTTCTCAAAGAGTAGAATTTCTCTGTGGTAAATGAATACTATAGGGAAAACAAATGCATAAAAGAAATTAATCGAGAAGTTTAAGGAATACCATGATAAGGAATAATTTGGGGATTAACTAATTAAAATCAAAATTTCATTTCCAATTAGAAGAAAAGGTTATTAATTGTTATAATGCTTCACAAACCCACTTACACTTTAAAATCAATTCAAGTAAATGCTATTTTCAATGAAACCATGTGTCTTAAAAAATCCATAATGAAACTGTTATCATACAACTTACTTTATTGCTCCAGAAAATGCTAGCCAAAATCTTTGGAAACTGGGACAGTAATTTAAGTGCTTAGCCTAGTACCTTTTCAAAAAGCCAGAGAGGAAAAGAAAATTCAAGATTTAAATCACAGCAACTTTATTAATGGCTGCTCAAAATGCTAAATTTACATACGTTTAAATAAATCTAAATGGCAGAACTGACTGCTAAGCATTTTTAGATGAGTTTGGAAAAATTATGTTCTTCAATCTTCAAAAATGCAACTTTATATTCCAAGCATTTGCCTTTTTGTCAAAGATAATAAATTTGATTAAGATTACGTAAATTACAGTGTACTAAACAGTATAATAACTAAAAACACATGGGGAAGGGTGTAGCTTTACTCATTGCATCCCTTCCAAATTTAAACCTAATACTAAAAATACATGCTTAGCTTACAGACTTTTTCTAGTCTTCTTTTTAAAGCTGTTATTCATAAAAAAAAATCTACTGATTATCTTTTAAAAATAATTCTGTAATCACTACAAACTGTTACCATATCTGACCAAAATCATGATGAAACAAGTGGCTAAGACTTAAGCAGCTTAAAGTGTTAGTATGAAACAGGAGATGGAAGAATTCAAAGTCAAAGGCCAAGATCTGTCCCAGGCCCTCAAGTGAAAGAACCTGCTTGACTTTTGCTAGTCATAACCTTGGCCAGCTGAGCATTTCTTAATCCCAGTCACTCTTAGCTATGAGCTCACTGCTTCAAAAATAGTAGAAAACCATGAATCCAGGGATCTTAGGTTACTTTCTGGACCTTGCTGGTGTTTTTAGGACACCACTATTTAATCTCTACAGTAGTGGCTTCCAATTTTCCTGCTTCCCCAGCCCACCAAAGCAATACAGCACGCCCACAGAAATAACTGAGTCATCTCACCAGGGGTTTTCAGGCAGGGGAGAGAGACAGACACAGACCTAGGGAATGTTTCAAAATCCCAGGTTGCTCCCCTTCAGCATTTGTTTTTATTCCCCCTATATTACCATCAATTGAGAGACAATGCTGTAAAGTTTTGTAAATAAAGTCCTGACTAATCAAGTTTGTATTGCAGGCCTGTAAGGGGCAATGAAATGGAACAATGTCTGTTGAAAGAGAGCCTCAGATAATTCTGTTGACTATAGGCAATGAGCCTGAGTGTGAGGAGTGTGAGATGTGGCAAGCCCCTGTCCTTCTGTTGGTAGACAGTATGCCCCCAACTTACCTCTAATCATCTGGTGCTTACTCAATCTGAATGTCCTCATAGCTGCCATCTCCTCCATATAAACATATATACATACACATAACGTCAGTTGAATGTACGTGCAAACTTCAATTTTCATGAGTCTTTAAAACTTACCTATTTAATTCAAAATATATTCTTTATTCACAATAACCTCATAAAGAAGATATTATTGGCCCCACTTATGAGATCATCTCTTAGCTTAGCATCTCCTGGCTTCTCAGTTCAAATGGCTCCCTCAGCTCCTTCTGCCTCTCTAAAAATCTACATCTCTGTTGGCTCTCCAAGTAGCTCCAAATGTCTGTGTCTGTGCTGGCTCTGAAGCAACTGTCATTTCTCCAAAATATCTCCCATTTTAAAGGGCTCTAGTAAACTAATCAAGACCCATCTCAAATGGACGGAATCACTCTCCATCTAATCAAAAGGCCACACCCACAACTGAATGGGCCAATTTCCATGGAAACCATCTGTTCTAGTTTGCCAGCCGCCAGAATGCAACACACCAGAGACGGATTGGCTTTTAATAAAAGGGGGTTATTTTGTTAGTTCTTCAGAGGAAAGGCAGCTAACTTTCCACTGAGGTTCTTTCTTATGTGGGAAGGCACAGGATGGTCTCTGCTGGCCTTCTCTCCAGGCCCCTGGGTTCCAACAACTTTCCCCAGGGTGATTTCTTTCTGCATCTCCAAAGGCCTGGGCTGAGCTGCGAGTGCTGAGATGAGGTGTGCCAATCTCCTTGACTGTGCTACACTGTGCTCTCTCATTTAAGCACCAGCCAATTAAGTCAAACGTCATTCATTGCAACAGGCACACCTCCTAGCCAACTGCAGATGTAATCAGCAACAGATGAGGTTCACATACCATTGGTTCATGTCCACAGCAACAGAACTAAGCACGTTCACCTGGCCAAGTTGACAACTGAACCTAACTACACACCATCTAATCAAAGGTTCCACCCTAAACAATAGGTCTGGCCCTATAGACCTATTGTTTAGGTCTGGATCAAGACCTATTGTTTAGGTCTGGATCAAGACTGAAAGAAAATGGCTTTTCTGGGGGTATATAACAGATTCATACTAGCACAAATGCCCTGAATATATTTTATGTGATGAGTGTCTTTTGTCTCTCCAGTCTGGTGACAAATACAGAATGTCATAGCTAGAAAAGAATTAAAGATCATCTCAAAGCCCTCAAGTTACACAAAATAGAGCATATATATACCTATGATGTTCATCCAAACTTAATTACTCTATTTTTACCATTTTAGATAAGGAGAACTTGTACTTTCTACATTAATTTTGTCAGTAACCAAAACTGGCGATGAAATAAATTATGGCAGAGCTAGCATAGAAAGTCAATTGCCCTGACTCTTCCTTGGAACTCAGGTCGATAGTTACCAGATGCATATATCCCATAGCAGCCAGCCTAAGGCCTGTACGTAGCAGATATTTATTAACAAATTACAGTTTATTTTTCCCAAATATTTCCCAATCAAATAAAATTTTGTCCATATGCATGACACATGTAGATAAGATTTATCAGTCCAGTAATATTTCGTAGACAACATTCTTCCCAATTCCTCCCTTTCCCTCACTCCTCACATCCAAGTGCTTTCCAATTTACTTCCAAAACCCATCAACTTTTCACCCAACCCACTTCCACCATCTTAGGCTATTGTCATCCCTACTGGGACTACTGAAAACCCTGTAGGCCCCTGCTAGTCTCCCTTCTCCATTCTCCCCTTTGCTCTCATTCAATCATTTCCCAGCACAAGCACTCTCTCCCCCAACTTAAAAACATTCAATGATTCCCATTGCACTTAGAATAAAATCCAAACCCACTACTATAATGCAAACTCTGTCCCTGGATTCTCTTACACCTCATTCTCCACCCCCATCTTCAGTCTTCTTTCTGTTCCTCAAGCATGCTGAGCTCTTTGTTGCTCCAGAGACTTTCATGTGCCCTATGCCTGCCTGGATGTTCTCTCCACTCCATCCCTTTTGTGGCTAGCTTCTTCTCAGGCTTCATGCATCAGTTAACTTCACTTCCTCCATTGGGCCCTCCCTCTCATACCAATCCCTCCACCACCACCATCCCTATCATCCCCTACCTCAACATTCCTTTTCTTTCATTGCACTTATTATAACTTGTACTTATTTACTGCATCTGTTTTGTCTGTTCCTCTTCCACCCCCACCCCAGCTATGAGAACATGAAGACAGGGATCATGTCTGTCTTATACCCACAGTGGTCCCTCCATTGCCTGGCATCAGCTCTGGCCCAAAAGAGTCACTCAAGATTTTCTTGTTAAATGAATGAATGTCCTAAAAGATTCACATACACACATAATTATAAATAGAAATTGTATTTTGTCCATGGGACTGCCGTAAATAAGATGAGATTTTACCACAAAAAAATATAATTATATTGATGCTTTCTTTCATTTACAGAGAAAGGTGGTTGAAATAGTAAATCTGCATTTCAACATGAATTTAACTTTCTTTTTGCGGGGGGCAGAGGGGGGAGCAGGGGAGGCTATGTATGAACTATCGATGTCCCCAAGTTTCCCGATCATCCCTAGAGATTCTGATTCAGTGGATAGGGGATAGGACCAGGAATTTGTACATATAAGATATACCCCCAGATAATTCTTGTCATCAGAGAAGTTTGGAGAATATTTGACAAAGTCAATTGTTCCCAACCTTGGCTACACATTGTAATCACCTGGTAAGGGAGGTACCTTAAAAAATACTAATGCCTTTCTCCCACTACCAGATTCAGACTTAATTGGTCTAGAGTGGGTTCTGGACATCAAGATATCTAAAACCCTCCAGCTGACTCTAATGTGCAGCAAAAGTTGAAATTCATTGGGCCTGATGATGGCAAGAAAAGGTAGATTTGCAATAGGTTGAATGGTCAAATCAAAGAAGTAATCTATTAAGAGATTGAGCCAACTGTGAGGAGGTTTCTTCTAATGGGAACCACAGACTTTGAACTTGGTCCTTTCCTAATCAGATTTATCAGTGACTGGAATGTAGATAGGAAGGCACACTTAACAATTTTTCTACTGCATAAAAGTTGGAAGAATAGTAAATATTTTGGATGACAGAATCAGAATCTAAGAATATTTCCCAAGCTGGAGCCATGGGACAATAACTGTACCAAACAAGTGACTACATAAAGGCAAAATGGGTGTGACGTACAGAATAATTTGAAAAAGAGTTAGGGGTTTATCTAGCATCGAGCTGCATGGATATCTATAATATCATGTGTCTACCAAGTGTATCCTTTTCCATTAATGGAAATGTAATATTTAGCATGAAGGAGGTAGTTACCTCCCTAGTGAAATTAGGGGAATCACAGATTAAAAAGTTCATAGATAAACAAGACCACACATTGGCAGAGGAAAACAAAGATGGTAGGCTGCAGAAGAAGAAATAGATAAGGGAAGAAGCAGAGACATGATGATGTCTAAAATTATTAGAGTGCCCTTCTGTGGAACAGGAATTGATTTATTCTAGAAGCATCAATGATTAGACTAAAAACAATAGGCAAAAGCTACAGGAATGCAGACTTAGGCTCAACATGAACAAAAACTTTCTACAGAAGTAGTGAGAGGTCAAGTGAGCAATCTTAGAAAACAGTGAATCCCCTGTCAATGCAATTCTTCCAGGCCTAGAAGATAGAAGCCACAGGCAATCCCATCTTCCTATATGACTTTTTACTTCTGATCCATTTGTTATTACAGTTACTAGGTAAGAGTTCATCAGAAATGTTAGCAAAGGCCTATTGCAGCCTGGAACCTGCTTATTTGGGATAAGGAAGATCTGGCTGAGGCTGATCTTTTCCCTAAGCAGTAAGCCTCCCCACTTATGTTTTCCCTTTTGTGCCATCAAATTCGTTTTTCTATTTCAGTACCACTGATTCAGGCCCAAAAGTCCTCTATTTCCTTCCCCCTTTAATTTTAGTAACCCCTAAGAGGAAAAGAATCATGTCAGTTTTTTTTATTCCTAACAATAGTGTCTAGTTTGGTAAAGGTATATGTTCTGGTTTGCTAGCTGCAGGAATGCAATATACCAGAAATGGAATGGCTTTTAAAAAGGGGAATTTAATAAGTTGCTAGTTTACAGTTCTAAGGCTGAGAAAATGTCCCAATTAAAGCAAGTCTGTAGAAATGTTGTGTTAGTTAGATTCAGTTGTCAACTTGGCCAGGTGAGCATACCTAGTTCTGTTGCTGTGGACACAAGCCAATGGTATATGAATCTCATCTGTTGCTAATTGCTAGGAGGCGTGTCTGCTGCAATAAGTGAGGGTTGACTTAATTGGCTGGTGCTTAAATGAGAGAACACAATGTAGCACAGCCAAGCAGCTCGGCATTCCTCATCTCAGCACTAACAGCTCAGCCCAGGCCTTCGGAGATGCAGAAAGAAGTCACCCAGGGGAAAGTTGTTGGAACCCAGGGGCCTGGAGAGAAGACCAGCAGAGACCATCCTGTGCCTTCCACGTAAGAAAGAACCTCAGTGGAAAGTAAGCTGCCTTTCCTCTGAAGAACCAACAAAATAAATCCCCTTTTATTAAAAGCCAATCCATCTCTGGTGTGATGCATTCTGGCAGCTAGCAAACTAGAACAAATGTCCAATCTAAGACATCCAGGGAAAGATACCTTGGTTCAAGAAGGCTAATGAAGTTCAGGGTTTCTCTCTAAAGTGAGAAGGCACATGGGGAATACAGTGAGGGCTTCTCTTTCTCAGCTAGAAGGGCACATGGTGAACACAGCGACATCTGCTAGCTTTCTCTCCTGGTGTCCTGTTTCATGAAGCTCCCCGGGAGGCGTTTTCCTTCTTCATCTCCAAAGGTCTCTGGCTCATGGACTCTCTGCTTCATGGTGCTGCAGCATTCTCTGCTCTCTCTGAACCTCCTTCATTCTTCAAAATGTTTCCTCTTTTATAGGACTCCAGAAACTTATCAAGACCCACCCAAATGGGTGGAGACATGCCGTCACCTAATCCAGCTTAACAACCACTCTTAATTAAATCACATCTCCAGGGAGATGATCTGATTACAGTCTCAAACATACAGTATTGAATAGGGATTATTCTGCCTTTATGAAATGGAATTTTGATTAAAACATGGCTTTTCTAGGGACATACATCCTTTCAAACCAGCACAGTATACTATGAAATTCACACTTTTTTACACTGTT
Source organism: Tamandua tetradactyla (assembly GCF_023851605.1). Taxonomy (NCBI): domain Eukaryota; kingdom Metazoa; phylum Chordata; class Mammalia; order Pilosa; family Myrmecophagidae; genus Tamandua; species Tamandua tetradactyla. The sequence goes on along the minus strand of NC_135331.1, from coordinate 148,035,312 downwards.
CATTGTAATATAATTTCCTCCTTTACCAAGTTCCAACCAAAAAATCTATCAAAATTGTGCATAAATCTTGGACCTGGTGACAACGTAACCCTACATTTATTCTTAGTTCTGTCTAAATTCTGCTTAAAATGCTGTCTTCCCATTTAACTTTTTACTCTCTTTCCTTTCCTGACATGAGATTATTTGGTCTGCTCAGGAACAATTTTCATTTCAAAAGCACTTTCCTCTTCTTTTCCCTATATTTCCACTACTCTCCTTGAAGGGGAATGATCCAATTAGCTAAACCAAACTGGGTCGCACATTATTCATACAGATCAACTGATAAAGGCCTGAAAAATTCATTTTTATACAATGAGACATTTATCACATGCCCACTTTGTCAAGCAGACACTGAACTGAAACATATCAGAAAAATACGCACATTCTTGGATTTATGAAGCTTTAAAACCTGGTAATCGGGGTGATGGGTGGTTCAGTGGTAGAACGCTCACCTTCCAAACAGGAGACCCGGGTTTGATTCTTGGACCATGAACCACCCCCCACCCCCAGCAAAAAAAACACTGGCAATCATTTCATTCATCCCAAAGAATGCATATATTTATTGAGTACCTATAACAAACAAGCTCATTGCTGGTGACTAGATAGAGTGGAAAACAAAGACTGGCCCTGTCCTCGTCCTCACAGAACACAGTCTCTAGAGGAGAAAGACATTAATCAAATGGTCACCCAACTAAAGGTGAAATGCATATATTGTCAGTGCTATAAAGAGCAGTACCTGGAACTTATAGAGCAAAAGAATTTTACAAGGTCCAGAAAGGTCAGGCATAGCTTTCCAGAGGAAATGGCCATTATAGCTAAAAGTAGACATTTTCAGTACATCAATAGAACTCAAATCTAAGCGAGACACATGGTAAATGTTTAGCGCTCAGAAAAGTCTACTCCCTTCACAATCACTCTCTAACTCATTAACGATTTTATTTTTTGTATAACATTTATTACTATCACAAATTATCTTATTTACTTGTTTGCATTTTTATTTTCTCTCCTCCGTCAGAATACAAAGCAGAGTTTTTTCTGTCTTGTTCACCACTATATACCAACAACCTAGAATGGGTACTCAATACATATTCGAGTATCACTGAATATTTTAAACTTGCCAATTTGTAAATAGGCAGTTATTGCAAAGAGTGAGAAAATGAATATCCTACAAGTACAGAAGAGTCATTTATGACCATTCAGAACCACCAGAAGCAGTAATACTTTAAAGATTTTTATTACTAATATAAATAATTTTCTATAACAGATATTTTGCCAGACAACCCAATCTGAAGCTAAAGTAGAGTAAAAGTGGAAATATATAATTCCCTATGGTTGTTCCTAAAGTTTGCAAGGGTCTCCTAGCTTCTCATTGCTATGAGATTGTTCTAGATGCTTAAATCTCATGTGGGGGCTGGAGGTACAGCCCCTCTGCCATCTGCCTTCCTGGACATCTCGCCCTCAGCCAGCACAAAGCAGCCTCCTCTTTGCCCTCCTCTGGCCAGGAAACTACCCCACAGAGCAAGGTGTCCATGCAGCCCACCACTCCCTTTCTAGAGCATACTCTGTGCACTCAAGAGCCTGAGCTCCCTGCTCCAACTGCCTTGGGCCTCTGAATGGGCCTGAATGGCTCTTTTCCTCAGGGTCTGTCTTCTCAAGAGGAGACAGTCACTTCGTACACTTTTGTGTCCCAGAGGCTGCTGTTTGCTGTGGGGGACTTTGGACACAATTATCTAGGCGCCCACATTCTTGCAGGAGAGATTCTTCATGGTAAAGGATAGAGTTGTGGTGGGAAAAGAAAGGGAATTGGCTTCCATTTGTCCCCTCAATGACTGCCATATAGGATCTGTGCCCTCATGTCCAGGGCAAGCCTGAGGTTGTCACCTCTCTCCCTGGTAGTACAGTGGCCTTTCCTTTTTCTTTTCTTCTCTTCTCATAGGAAATTTAAGTCTTGGGTTTTCCTTCAGGCTGTTGATATACTGTCAAATAGTTCTCAAATCCCTCATTTCTTCTTTATCCCATCACTACTGTCTTCTGTCTTCTCCCCAAATTACTTCTAAATGTCCACACCCTTCTCCCCATCATTTACTGTGTTAGATTGATTTATATACCCCTTCAAAGGACAAGTTCTTACTCTTAATCTGAAACCCTGTGAGTGTGAATTTATTTGTAAAAAGGAGCTTCTGAATATGTTATCATTAATTAAGGTATGACCAACTGCATCAGGGTGAGTCTTAAATACACATTACCGGAGGCCTTATAAAGAGAAGGAATCGGAAGCCAGAAGTCAGAGGAAGCCATAGGGGCAAGTCAGAAACCAGAAGTCAGTGGAAACCAGAAGAGCAGAGGCAGGGAGAGAAAACCACCATGTGTAGGGAGGCAGAGATGCAAGCCAAGGAACCCCAAGGGTTACAGCAAGCTAGCATTCACCACACTACAGACCGGAGAGAAAGCATAGGCCTGCTGATGTCTTGATTTAGGACTTCTGGCCTCTGAAACCATGAGAAAATAAATGCTTGTTGTTCAAGTCAACCCACTGTGTAACATTTGTCATAGCAGCTGGCCAAATAAGAGCTTTCTATCCTCCATCCTATTCTGTCACTGTACGAGATTTTCCAGATTTAAGTGTCCTCAGAGGCTTTCTAGTACTTCCAAATTAAACTTCAAACTCCTTAGATTGGCGCATGTTGGACACCAGCCCACTGCTCCAGTGCCAGCCCCGGTCAGTCTCAGGGAAGTGTCTGTTCTTCCAGCCCTGTGTTTCTTTGCACATGTAGTCTTGCTTGGTCTGAAGCTCTTTCTCCAGCTACTTAACACTCACTCATTTCTCCCAGATCTAACTCATGGGTCACTGTCTCTGGAAAACCTTTTAGAATATCTTAGCCTAATACTGGAGTGCTTCTTAATCATAATTCTCTGCTTTAGCCTGAAAGACCCTAAATTCCTTGAAAACAAGGACTAAGTCTTTTAACTTTATATTCCAAATACCAGGCACATAGATGACTATTTTTAATGTCTGTTAAAGTCACCAAAAGTAATTATACGTAAGGCATTCAGATGTTGAAAATCTTCCTTAATCATTTTGAAATCTGCAAATCACTTCTACCTTTGGTTTGTGAGAGCTACATTTATTATTCTTAACTTAATGTAAAATAAAAACCCTAAAGGTAAGCATACAGAATTTACATAAATGAAAGTACTATTAGTAAAGAAAACACAGTGAAAAATGTTCATCCACGTTAGCAATCAAGAAATGGAAATTAAAACTACATTGAGATACATTTTGCACATTAGACTAGCCAAAAAATATTCAATGACAAAACTTAAAGTTGATTAAAGTGAAATTGCTATATCATTGACTATATCTGGCATTACAAATTGGTACAACCTTTTTGGAAAGCAATTTGGCAATATTTCTTTAGAAGCCATAAAGATAGCCAAATCCTTTGACCCAATAATTAGACTCCTGGGATTTAGCCGATTCAATCAGAATTGTTCTCTTTGGAAAAGAGAGCCTACAGAACTTGGAATTATACCCAGAAATATGTACAAGAAGGTTCATAGGAGCACTATATGTGATAACAAAATACTGTAAATAGCTCCAATGTCCATCAGCAGCAAAATGGATAAGAAAATTAGTGTGTTCAACCATGGAATACTGCATAGCAGTGGAAATTAATAAACTGCACTGCACACAATAGCATAGAGGAATCTAGGATCAAAATGTTGAGTGAATAAAACAAGTCATAAATACGTATATTCACTGTGATTCCATTTATAAGAGAAATTTCAAAAAATGCACAACTTAATTTATTGGTTAATTTATTTGTCAGGGTTATACTCATGTGGGAAAACTGTACTTAAAAGTGAGGAAAATATAAATACAAAACTCAAGATAAAGGTTGGGGAAAGGCAAGGCAAGGGGATGGGGGCCACACAGGGACTTTCCTTTTAAATAAGAGTTTCTACTTTTTAAAATGGATAGTGAGCGTATAGGTATTCATTGTATTATTACCCTTTACATGCCACACATATTTTATAAATATTATTTTCTATCAATTCAATATTTAATAAACATTTTTCAAAAGGAGTAGACCACAATATAGCAAATAGCCCATCTATATAAAGTAAGGGCATATAGGTATAAATGTTAATAAGAGATGTGAATTGACAGAAAGTTATCAGTGGCCTGGGAAATGGACATGGGGTAACATTTTATTAGGAGTGAATGTTCTTCATGATGATGCATAATGTTCATTCTGCAGGGGGAAATTATAAATTTCTTCCATTTAAGAGAGAAGTGAGGAGGATCCATAAGGCAAGTTTGAATTTGGTTATATTTTGCATGTGGATTTTTCCCTGACATTTTCTTTCATCCCTTCCTCTTAATATCCCAACAATTCACTACCATTCATAGTCTCAGGGGATCATTCATTGACTGGAGGACACCAAAGAGAAAAAAAAAAGAAAGAAAGAAAATTCTTGGCTTAGAGTTTCAAAATAGGTTGTGGAAATGACTAGCAGGGGAAAAGGTTTGAAAGCCAAGAGCTTCACTGCGATGAGTTGGGCTTAAAATATATGCCTTAAATAATGGATCAGAATAATAATCTGAGTAGACTTGAAAGAACCCAAATTTCTCCCTGTATCTTAAAAGAGGTACAAAATAGGGCAGGTGGAGCTTTGGAGCTAGAACACAGAAAGCTTCAAGTGACCTGCATGGACATAACTTGCGGTCAAGGTGGACTCTGACATTTCAGCAGACACAGCGAAGCAGACATCAATGATGAAAGATATAAGGATGAGTGAGACCTCAGCAGACCCCCGAGGATGCTCCCTCGCCAAATGTCCTCTCCCAATCATTGCCTAAACAGAGCACAAGACCACGTGAAAGTGAGAAATCACTTCAAATAGATGTGACTCCATAATATGGTTTCAACATTAGGAATGATAATGGCCTGGAATAGAAATAAAGTTAGTGATTAAAAAAAATAAAGATTTCTTGTTGCTATGGACTCATCTGTATTTTTTTTTAGCCCATTAAAAAGAAATGTGTGGGGTTTGTATAAAATCACTCCAAAAAGAATTGTGGATTTTTTGGTTCATATTTTATGTTTCTACTAATGTCCTAACATATTCAACAGTAAGAATGCTTCTTTTTAAAATGGAGAAAATGATAAAGCTAATCCCATTTTTGAAAAATGAAAAATCGATGTATATTCAACAAATCACCCTAGTCTCCCTCCCAACTCTGTCTATTCAGAATCTGAATAAATTGTATAGCACTTTTTTTCACCTACACTGAGATAACATTTTTTTAAGTAACACATTGAAACAATATCAAAAAGATATTAAAAGGTAAATTCAAATCACCCGTAATTCTACTAGCGAGAGAAAAACACCATTAACCCTCATGTTAATCCAAGGGTAGTTTCTGACCATGGATTAGGGAAGACAACCATCTTTTATTTTAGTATTAATTTGAAATGAATTTATCAGAGAATTTCGACTGTTTCATAAAAATAAGTGAGATCTGGACCTCAGGGAAAAAAAATCCTTACTATAAGAAAATAAAATTTCCTGGCCCAAGTAAGGAAATAACTGCTTGACTTTTCAATATATGACTCAATTTTTTACAGATTGTATCCAAAGATAATAATAAAGTGGAGATCATTTATGGTTACAGGAAAAGCCTTGATTATCAGACGTAAAATAATTTCCTGTTTCCCGAGTAGTTGTATTTTCTGATTTTTTCCTATACTTTCATCTTTTACACATTTTATTATGGAATATTTCAAATACATATGAATGTAACTGGAACAGAATAATAAATCTTCTTAACCCATCACTAAGCTTAAATAATTATTAACTCATAGCCCATCTGGTTTCATAAATATCCCCAACCAGTTCTCCCTCCAAGCTCTTTGAAACATCTCAGACATGATAGTCCAGCTTTTCTAACTTTTTGACAGGAAAATCTCAATCACTTCAGATAAAATACTTAATTTTACTTATTACACTGCTCACATTAAAATACTACAGTAAATGAATTATTAACCTTAAATATGAAAAAGATGAGAAAGGAGGCAACCAGTAGATTGAGGGAGGGGCAAGAAATCATAAAATGTCAAATAAGAAATGTTAGAGATCAATATTAAAACGACAAACTGAAAAACACAGTACAGGGTGACATCGTCAGCATGGGAAAGTCTACCTTCAAAATACATTAATAAAAGGACAAATCCCACTTTCCTGGAATTCTGGAGGATGATAGAGACTAGAGGAGGAATGCACAAATGCTGAAATGAAGAAAAATAAAAATGATCTCAACGATCAGGTAGGGGACTTCCACCCCAGACTCACTCGTCTGAACCCCTCCCCATCACTCAGTCCTGCACAGCCTGCAAGTCACATGGAGATGGTATGGTCTGGGTCCCTCCTGCCATGGATACAGACTATAAAACCACTCACAGCAGTGGGATAGAACCCCACACAAATCCAGGCACAAGAATCCAAGTCCACAGAGATCCTGGGTGGAATACAAGCAGCTGAGGAGTGCTGCATACAAAAGGGCACACAACGGAAAATAAATAAATAAATAATAAATGAAACCATGGAGAATAGTTGCCAAGAAGTATGCACATTCAACCCAGTCTCTGTTGACTGGACTATCTAAATGCAAAATGGACCTTTCTAGATTGACTCACCTTTCAGGATTCACCCCAACTGAGTCCCCATGGTGGGATAACTAATATGGAAAGAAGCCAGAGGCAGAAAAGGCTCAAACAAAAAAGGGGAGGAAACCGAACTGCTTTAAGAGAGGATAGGTCCCACAACTGAAAAGTGTAAAGAAAAGAGGGCAATGAGTTAGGGAAAGAATTAAAGCAAATCATAGGATCTGCAGAGAAGATTCTGCACAAAAACAAGCAGAACAGATCACAATTCCTGGAGATGGAACAGAGGAAACGAAGCTTTTCTCCTGGAGGCAAAACAATTGCACAAAGATTATAATCTTAAAAATTTTACCACATATCCAAGGCAAGAATCAGATGAAGAACTGAGAAAATCTGAACAGTTAAAAACACAGGCTATTCTAAGGTCCTGAATAAATTGGACCAAGCATCAAAGAAGAGCCATAACCCAAAGCCAGTCAACAATAAAACCCTAGACAAGAGGGGGAAACTGACCTTCAGAGTTAACATACCAAAATAATCAGATGCCCAGAGATAAGCAAAGAATTACAATTCATACTAAGAACCAGGAAGATATGGCTTAGTCAAGGGAACAAAGTAAAACTTCAGAAGAGACAAAGAACTTGAAACAACTAATCAAAGAAGTTCAAACAAATTTCCTAAATCAATTCAAGTAGACGAAGGAAAATATGGATAGAGAGCTAAGGGGGATTAAGAAAACAAAGTGTGGGCATAAAGAAGAATTTAAAAGTTTAAAAAGAAACATAGAAGTTATAGGAATGGAAAGCATAATAATGGAGATTAAAAATACTCTAGAGACAATCAAGAGCAGATTTCAACAAACAGAAGAATCAGTCAACTAGAAGACAAGACATCATAACAGTCAGAAAAACAAGTAAGAATAGAAAGGAATAGAAAAAAATGAGCAGTGTCTCAGGAATTTGAGTGACAGCATGAAGCATACAAGCACACAGATCATGGGTGTCTCAGAAAGAGAAGAGAAAAGGGACAGAAGGAATATTTGAGGAAATAATGGCTGGAAATTTCCTAACTCTTATGAAAGACATAAATATACATGTCCAAGATGCACAATGTACTCCCAACGGAATAAATTCTATTCTGAGACACATACTAATCAGAATGTCAAATGCCAACAGTAAAGAGAGAATTCTGAAAGCAACAAGAGAAAAGCAATTCATCACAAACAAGGGATCCTCAATAAGAATAATTTCTCAATTACTCATCAAGACTATGGAGGCTTCTGAAAGGTAATGAAAGAGAAAAACTGCCAGCCAAAAATTCCTTATCTGGTAAAACTGTCCTTCAAAACTGAGGGATAGTTTAAAATATTCACAGATAAACAGAAACGGAGAGAGTGCATCAACAAAAGACCTGTCCTACAATAAGTACTAAAGGAAGTTCTGCATGACAGGAGTGACTTGGAGTAATGTGAAGAAATGAGTATCTTCAGTAAAGGAAACTAGAAAGGTAAATGGTACTAACTCAACAGTACTGTATTTTCAATACACAACTCTTTAATTCCTATAAGAGTCAGAATACAATTGAATAAGAAAAGGTCACATTTTCTGATAATGTTTACACAAAATTTAAAGGAGTAATGTGGGAAAAACATAAAGAGGGGAAACAAAGGGATATGGGTACATAGAACATGTATGCTATTGACGCTAAGTTGGTATCTTTTCAAATTAGTAGGTTATAGATATAGGCTGCATAATACAAACCCCAGGGTAACCACAAAGAAAGTATTTTAAAGACAAAAAGAAACAGAAATAAAAAAAAAAAAAAGGATCAGTTAGATACACCACAAAAGATCAACTATACAGAAAAGGGGTTTGCAAAAAAAAAAAAGAGAGAGAAAGAGACAAAAAGAAGATAGGACATTAAAAAAAAAAAAAAGGACAAAATGGCTGAAGTTAAGTACTACCTTATAGTAATAATATAGAATGTTAATGGATTAAATTCCCCATCAAAACACACAGATTTGCTGAATTGATTAAAAAAGCATTATCCAATTATAGGTTGTATATGGGAGACTTATCTCAGATCCAAAAAACTAATAGTTTGAAAGTGAAAGGATGGAAAAAATATTCTATGCAAATAGTAGCCAAAAAGGAGCTGGGGTTGCTATACTAATACCAAACAAAATAGACCTTAAGTCAAAAGCTGTTATAAAAGACAAGAACAGCACAATGTATTAATAAAAAAGTCAATCCACCAAGAAGGAAAAACAATTTTAAATATTTATGCACCTAACAATGGTGCCCCAAAATCTGGGAAAAAAATGAAGGGAAAAATAGACACCTCTATAATAATAGTTGGAGACTTCAATACACCACTGTCATCCATAGATAAAAAATCTAGACAGAAGATCAATAAGTAAACAGAGAACTTGAATTATGTGATAAATAAACTAGACCTAACAGGCATATACAGAACATTGTGCCCCCAAACAGCAGGATATACATTCTTCTCAAGTGTACATGCATGTTATCCAGGATAGACCACATGTTGAGTAACAAAAAAGTCTCAAAAATTTTGAAAAGATTGAAATTATACAAAGCATCCTCTCTGACCATAATAGAACAAAGACGGAAATCAGTATCAGGTGGAGAACTGGAAAATTCACAAATATATGGGAGTTAAATAATACACTCTTAGGCAATCAGTGGATTGAAGAAGAAAGTGCAAGAGAAATCAGTAAATATCTTTAGATAAATGAAAACAAGAACATAACATCAAAACTGATGGGATGCAGCAAAAGCAGTGCTAAGAAGGAAATTTATAGACTTAAATGCTAAAGGGCTATTGAAAAAGAACAAAAAACTAAAACAAAGACCTACCTGCACATCAGGAGGAACTAGAAAAATCACAGCAAACTAAACCCAAAGCAAGCTGAAGGCAAAAAATAACAAAGATTAGAGTGGACATAAATGATATAGAGAATATAAAACAATAAAGAATTACCAAAAGTTGGTTCTTTGAAAATATTAATAGAATTGACAAACCCTAGCTAGACTAACAAAGAAAAAAAAGAGAGAGAGCAAATGCAAATAAATAAAATTAGAACATTACTACTGATCTCACAGAAATAAAGAGGATCATAAGAGGATACTATAAACAACTCTGTGCTAATAAACCAGGCAACCTAGATGAAATGGAAAAATTCCTAGAAACATACAACGAAACTCAACCAACTCTAGAAAACATAGACAATCTCAACAGACTAATTACAAGTAAAGAAGATGAATCAGTCATCAAAAACTTCCCAAAAAAGAACAGCCCAAGACCAGATGGCTTCACAAGTGAAGTCTACCAAACTTCCAAGAAGAAGGAATACCAATCCTGCTCAAACTCCTACAGAAAAACTTAAGAAGAAAGTCCATTTTATGAAGCCAACACCATCCTAATACCAAAGCCAAATAAAGTTACTACAAGAAAAAAATTTTACAGACCAATTTCTCTAATGAATATAGATGCAAAAATTCTCAAAAAAAAATACAAATAAAATCCAACAGCATAGTAAAAGAATTACATACCATGATCAAGTGGGTTTTACCCCAGGTATGCAAGGGTGGCTCAACAAAAGAAAATCAATTAATGCAATATGCCACACTACTAAAATGGGAGGGATAAAAAGACATGCTTTATCTCAATTGACACAGAAAAGGCATTTGACAAATTCAGCATTCCTTCTTGATTAAAACACTTAGAAAAACAGAAATAGAAAGAAAGTTCCTCAACATGATAAAGAACATAAATGAAAAACCCACAGCTAACAATACACTCAATGGTGAAAAACTGAAAAGCCTTCCTTTAAGATCTGGAATAAGGCAAGTATGCCCACTATCACCATTGTTATTCAACATCATACTGAAATTCTAGCCAGGGAAGATAGGCAAGAAAAAGAAATAAAAGATATCAAAATTGGAGAAGAAGAAGTAAAACTTTCACTATTTGCAGATGACATAATCCTATATAAAGAAAGTCCTGAAAAATCTATAACAAAGTTACTAGAGCTAATAAACATATCAGCAGAATGGGAGGTACAAGAATAACATGCAAAAATCAATAGTGCTTCTATACAGTAGTAATGAGCAATCTGAGGAGGAAATCAGGAAAAGAATATCCATTTACAATAACTAAAAAAATTAAATATCTAGGAATAAAGTTTACCAAGGATGCAAAGGACTTATTACATGGAAAGCTATAAAACTTTGCTAAAATGAATTAAAGAAGGTCTAAATAAATGAAAGGACATTTCATGCTCATGGATTGGAAGACTAAATATTGTTAGGATATCAATTCCTGCCAAAATAATTAACAGATTCAATACATTCCCAATCAAAATTCTAACAGCCTATTTTCAGAAATGGAAAAGCCAATTTTCAAATGTATTCAAAATGGTGATGGATCCTGAATAGCCAAAAAACAACTTGAAAAAGAAGAAGAAGAATGTAGTTGGAGGATCACACTGTCTGACTTTAAAGCTTATTACAAAGCTACAGTGGTCAAAGCAGCATGATGGTGGCACAAGGATAGATACACAAACCATTGGAATTGAATTGAGAGTTCAGAAATAGACCCTCATATCTCAGGCCAATTGAACTTTGAAAAGGCTGCCAAGTCTACTCAACTGGGAAAGAATAGTCTCTCAAAAATTGGTTCTGGGAGACCCGGATATCCACATAGAAAAAAAATGAAAAAGGACCCCTATCTCACACCATGTACAAAAATCAACTCAAAATGAATCAAGGACCTAAATATATGAACCAGACCTATAAAACTCCTAGAAGAAAACATAGGAAAGCATCTTCAGGATTTTGTGTTAAGCATTGGTTTCTTAGATTTTACACCCAAAGCACAAGCAACACCAAAAACTAGATAAATGAGATCTCATCAAAATTTTAAAATTTTGTGCTCCAAAGAATTTTATCACAAAAGGGAACAGACAATCTATTCAATGGGAGAAAATATTTGGAAACCACATATCCAATCATGAGTTAATATTCAGGATAAATAAAGAAATCCTATAACTCAACAATAAAAAGGCAACCCAATTTAAAAATGGGCATAAGACTTGAATGACACCTCTCCAGATATATAAAAATGGCTAAAAAGCACATGAAAAGATTCTTGTCGTTAGCTAATAGGGAAATGCAAATCAAAACCACAATGAGATCCTATTTCACACCCAATAGAATGGCTACTATTTTAAAAATACAGAAAATTGCAAGTGTTGGGGAGGATATTGAGAAAGAAGGACACTCATTCAATTGCTAGCGGGAATGTAAAATAGTGCAGCTGCTGTGCTTGTTTGTTGGTCCCTCAGAGGTAAGTATAGAACTTCCATGTGACCTGATAATCCCTCTACTAGCCATATATCCAAAAGAATTTAAAGCAAAGACTTGAACAGATATTTCTGCACTGATGCTTATCATGGCATTAGTCACATTGCCAAAAGATAGAAGCAACCCAAGTGTCCATCAACCGATGAATAAACAAAATGTGGTATATACATACAATGGAATATGATTCAGTCATAGAAAGGACTGAAGTCCTGATAATTCAACAACATGGGTGAACCTTGTGAGCATTATGTTGAGTGAAATAAGCCATACAGAAAAGGACAAATATTTAATGAGCTCACTGACTTGAAATAATTAGAATATGCAAGCTCATTGATTAGAGTCTAGAGTATAAGTTACCAGAGGCAGGGTTTAGGGCAGGGAATGCTTAATTTGTGCAGAGTCTCTATTTAGATTCAGTGTAAGGTTTTGGAAGGGGATAGTGGTGATGGTAGCACAACATCACAAATGCAATTAAGAGCCCTGAAATTATATAAGTGAATGTAGTTAAAAGGGAAAATTGTAGGTCATATATACGTTATTAGACTAAATAAAACATAGGACTGTACAATACAGTGTATCCTATTGTAAACAGACTATAGTTAATATACAAATATAAAATTGTTCTTTCATGAGTTATAACAAATGTACCACATTAATACAAAGTGCTAATAATAGGGTTGTTTACAGGATAAAAATATACCTTAATGTAAACCATGGGCTGGAGTTAATAGTACAATTATATTTTTCTTTCATCAGTTGTAGCAAAGGTACCACCCTAATGGAAGGTGTCAATAACAGGGGGTGGGGGGTATATGGGAATGCTATGTTTTTTACATGATTTTTCCATAAACTTACTTCTCTAATTTAAAAAAAATGAATAAATAAGTTTAAAACATAATATAGATGGGATAGAAAGCAGATGATTCAAGTGAAAAACAAATTTGTGAGCTGAAAGATCAAATGAAAAACTCTGCCAGAAGGCAACAAGATATAGATTGAAAATATAAAAAGAAAAGATGAATTGTTGAGTATAGAAGTGACTTCTTCCAAAATATAAAAATCCTAGAAGAAGATGAAGCAAACTAATGTTTTACTTAACGAAAAATTATGTTATGGTTATTCTATACCAAGCATTTTTCTCAGCACACTCCCAACAAAAACTTATTTAATCCTATGAAAACCCCATGAAGAAGGTAACATTATTACCCTCATTTGCAAGGGTGGAAACTAAGGCATGGAGGGTTTGAATAGTGCACACAGGATAGTAGTACAGGATTCAAATATAATTTGACAAACATCTATGATCGAATCCACTATAATATGCTTCCTCTCACGTAAGAAAGGAAGTATTCCAAAAGTAGTGGTGATCTATTTCCAGTAATTAACCGAAGACCTAAAATCTTGGTTTGAGAAGTGGTCACACGGTGTTTACCAGAAGAAAGAAAGATCCCACTGAGAGATCTCCCATTGGAGATTACTTAAAAGGGATGAGGATCAGATGGACAATACCAGATGCAAGAAAACAATGGAGTAACATTTTCAAGGAATTGAAAGGAAAAAAAAAAATGTTGGTCCTAGGATTTTTTATCTACATTTACCCAAAAAGTAATTTAAATGTGAGACTATAATAAAAACATTCTCAGAAGTTTTGCAGCACACAGACCCACTTTGAAAACACTCTTGGAAAATTTATTTCAATAAGAAAAGGACTAAATTCAGGGGAATGCTGCAAGAGATTTGGAAAGTAAGGGCTATCAAGTGAGAAAGGAAATTTTATTATTGTTTAGAAAAGCAAGGGTCAAAAAATCTATCTTTCTATTCACCTATCCACCTTTCTACCTCCCTCCCTACCTATGTATCTATCGATCTCCATAACAATGTAGAACCAAAATTCTAGATACTATCACTGGGAGTTAGGTAGGGCAGGAGATGAGATAGACCAAAGGTAATGTAAGGATGTGAAAGAGTGTTAAAAACTTGTCTTGTTAAAAATAAGATATATTTTTATCTTATCACTAGCAATGAAAAAGCTGAGGGGGAAATCAAGAAACGAATTCCATTTACAATTGCAACTAAAAGAATAAAATACTTAGGAATAAATTTAACTAAAGAGACAAAAGACCTATACAAAGAAAACTACAAAAAAAACTGTTAAAAGAAATCACAGAAGACCTAAATAGATGGAAGGGCATACCGTGTTCATGGATTGGAAGACTAAATATAGTTAAGATGTCAATCCTACTTAAATTGATTTACAGATTCAATGCAATATCAATCAAAATCTCAACAACGTATTTTTCGGAAATAGAAAAACCAATAAGCAAATTTATCTGGAAGGGCAGGGTGCCCCGAATAGCTAAAAGTATCTTGAGGAAAAAAAACGAAGCTGGAGGTCTCACGCTGCCAGACTTTAAGGCATATTATGAAGCCACAGTGGTCAAAACAGCATGGTATTGGCATAAAGATAGATATATCGACCAATGGAATCGAATAGAGTGCTCAGATATAGACCCTCTCATCTATGGACATTTGATCTTGGATAAGGCAGTCAAGCCAACTCACCTGGGACAGAACAGTCTCTTTAATAAATGGTGCCTAGAGAACTGGATATCCATATGCAAAAGAATGAAAGAGGACCCGTATCTCACACCCTATACAAAAGTTAACTCAAAATGGATCAAAGATCTAAACATTAGGTCTAAGACCATAAAACAGTTAGAGGAAAATGTAGGGAGATATATTATGAAACTTACAATTGGAGGCAGTTTTATGGACCTTAAACCTAAAGCAAGAGCACTGAATAAATAAATAAATAAATGGGAGCTCCTCAAAATTAAACACTTTTGTGCATCAAAGAACTTCATCAAGAAAGTAGAAAGACAGCCTACACAATGGGAGACAATATTTGGAAACAACATATCAGATAAAGGTCTAGTATCCAGAATTTATAAAGAGATTATTCAACTCAACAACAAAAAGACAGCCAACCCAATTACAAAATGGGAAAAAGACTTGAACAGACACCTCTCAGAAGAGGAAATACAAATGGTCAAAAGGCACATGAAGAGATGCTCAATGTCCCTGGCCATTAGAGAAATGCAAATCAAAACCACAATGAGATATCATCTCACACCCATCAGAATGGCCATTATCAACAAAACAAAAAATGACAAGTGCTGGAGAGGATGCGGAGAAAGAGGCACACTTATCCACTGTTGGTGGGAATGTCAAATGGTGCAACCACTGTGGAAGGCAGTTTGGCAGTTCCTCAAAAAACTGAATATAGAATTGCCATATGACCCAGCAATACGATTGCTAGGTATCTACTCAAAGGACTTAAGGGCAAAGACACAAACGGACATTTGCACACCAATGTTTATAGCAGCATTATTTACAATTGCAAAGAGATGGAAACAGCCAAAATGTCCATCAACAGAAGAGTGGCTAAACAAACTGTGGTATATACATACGATGGAATATTATGCAGCTTTAAGACAGAATAAACTTATGAAGCATGTAATAACATGGATGGACCTAGAGAACATTATACTGATTGAGACTAGCCAAAAACTAAAGGACAAATACTGTATGGTCCCACTGATGTGAACTGACATTAGAGAATAAACTTGGAATATATCATTGGTAACAGAGACCATCAGGAGTTAGAAACAGGGTAAGATAATGGGTAATTGGAGCTGAAGGGATACAGACTGTGCAACAGGACTAGATACAAAAACTCAGAAATGGACAGCACAATACTACCTAATTGTAATGTAGTTATGTTAAAACACTGAATGAAGCTGCATCTGAGCTATAGTTTTTTTTTCGTTTGTCTGTTTTTTTACATATATTTTTTGTATTTTTTATTTTTATTTTTTTCTCTATATTATCATTCTATTTCTTTTTCTGTTGTTTTGCTATTTCTTTTCCTAAATCGATGCAAATGTACTAAGAAATGATGATCATACATCTATGTGATGATATTAAGAATTACTGATTGCATATGTAGAATGGAATGATTCCTAAATGTTGTGTTAGTTAATTTTTTTTAATTAATAAAAAAATATATTAAAGGAATGCCTCCACCAGTCACCAACTGTGGAAACTTGGGCAAGTTATTGCAAAAAATAAAAATAAAAAAAAAAGATATAGTTGTTGATTATCTTAAGGAATAATAAGGGTATATAACCATAAATATTGGTCATAACAAAGGGTAACTACCATAAGAACATAAACAATGCAGACCTTTTAGACCAGTAGATAAAAATTTTCTCTATCCACTGAAAATGGAAAAGGAGAAAAAAAAATTTTAAGTACTGTAAGTTATTTCCACTTTCATGTCAGTATCTGACAGTGCAATGTCCTTCCCAAGAAAAACTAGAAAAGCTGGACAAAAATTTGTTTACCTATTCATAGGCATTGGAGAGCTACCAAGATAGCTAAGAATTAGAGGGCCATAATCCCAAGGACAAAGGAAACATAAAGAGATGAGCACATATTTGGTGCAGCCTAAACCCTTAATGCATTTACAAATTCAAAAGTGGTGGTTGAAAGACAGAGAAACTGAGCAGGTCTCCCAAGAATCTAATTGAGCTGATAGGACAAAAATTGAGTACAAGTCTCATTACATAGGAGGGAATATGGTAAAATACCTCAGTCTTCTAGAAAGGACACTCAAAGTATTCCTAAAAGTAAGGGGAAAAGATAAATAAACTACTGTTCGTAAAGGCCAAAGCCAGCTTCAGCTCTGCTCAATCTTTGACTTTATTCAAATTATTTTGTCCTGAATCCGGAAGCAAAAGTAGACTCTCTTGGGAGGAAGATAAGATCATGCAGAGCCTCAAATTACCCATGCAACATTTCATACACAATGACTGGTGTGCCATAAAAAATTACCAGCCATATAGATAAACAAAACTAAAAGACCAAAAGCCAAAGGAAAACCAGACAATAGAATCAATTCAGAGGGGATCCAGATATTGACATTATCAGAACTGGTCTTTAAAATAATTCTAATATGTTTAAGAAATTTGATGACAAGATGAAGTGCATCAGAAAACTATAAATTATCAACTATAATTTTTTTTTTTGCATGGGCAGCCACTGGGAATCAAACCCGGTCTCCAACACGGCAGGTGAGAACTCTGCCACTGCGCCACCATCACCCACCCAAATTTTATTTTTAAATATTGTCTGTGGACATTTTAAAAGTGAAAAAACAGTAACTAAAATTAATTATTCAATTTAACAGCACATTAATCATAGCTGAAGAAAAGATTCATGAATAGAAAAATGTCAGAAAAAATATGTAGACTGAAGAAAGGAGAGAATGAAAGGATGGAATATGTAGAAAAGTGCATAAACAATATTTGGGACAGGGTGAAAAAACCTCAGAAGGAGGGGAGAAATAGAATGAAACAGAAACCTTATTTGAAGAGATGATGGTAAAATAATTTCAAATTTGACGACATCAAGCAAGGAATATCAAGCAGGATGAATACAAAGAAGAGCATACCTAAACACATCTCCATAAAACTGCTGAAAATCAAAGATGAAGATAAAATCATTGAAAGTTGTCAAAAGATAAATGTAGATATTTTTAAATTTCAGAAAAAATAATTGTCAAACTAGAACTCTATATAGTGAAAATATCCTTCTACATGAAGGCAAAATAAAAGCATATTCATTTAGACGAAACCTGAGAAAAATTATCACCAATGTACTTGCACTAAAGGAAATTCTTCAAAGGAAAAATCCAAGATGGGATCTCACAGAGATGACTGAAGGAATATGAACACAACCTCTCCAAACCTGACTAAGATAATACAAGAAAAAAATAATAATAAAGGCCAACTCTCTCCTAAACAAAGACATGAAAATTTTACATTAATAAGCCAAACAAAGTGATGTAAAAGGATAAGATATCATGACCAAATAAGGTTTATCCCAAGAATTCAAGGCTGTTTTAATATTTGAGAATAAATTAATATAATGCATGTGCTGGTTTGAAGCTGTTTTTTACCCCAGAAAAGGTCATGTTCTTTGAATCCATCCCTATGGATGCAGGCCTATTGTGGTGGGACTTTTTGGTTAGACTATTTCAATTGAGATGTGACCCAGCCCATTCAAGGTTTGTCTTAGTTCTCCTGCACTGGAGTCCTTCGAGAGAGAGAGAGAGAGAGAGAGAGAAAACACCCAGAGACATTTGGGGACAGTGTAAAGAGAAACGCTCTGAAGAAGCTAAGAAAGGACCCCCAGGAGCTGAGAGAGGAAGCCACTGAAACCAGAAGCTTCACCCAGGCAAGGACAGCAGACACCAGCCACAGGCCTTTCGATGTCACAGGGGAACCTGGGAGAGAAAGGTCAGCAGTCACAGGCCGTGTACCTTCCCACGGGATGGAGGAACCCCAGACGCCAGCAGCCTTTCCTCAGAGAAGGTATCTTCCTGTTGATGCCTTAACTTGGACATTTTCATGGCCTTAGAACTATAAATATGTAAACTAATAAATACCCATGGACAAAGCCACCTCATTTCTGGTATAATGCATTGCAGAAGCTTTAACAAACCGAAACAATGCACCACAGAAAAGTTACATAATCATCTCAACTGATGCAGGAAAGTCATTTGATAAAATTCATCATCAATTTATTATTAAAATAGAAACTCAGCAAGCTAGGAATAGAAGCAAACTTCTTTAATCTGACAAAAGGTATCCACAAAAACCTACAGCAAGCATACTTAAGAGTGAAATATTAAACATTCAGAGACAAGGATATCTGCTATTGCCAATTTTATTCAACAACACAGTGTATAGTCTAACAAAAGTAATAAAACAAGAACAAGAAATAAAATATTTAAAGAACAGAAATGTAGTGATTCCAAAAGAATATATAGGTAAACTATGAGAATTACTAAATTTAACAAGGTCACTGAATAATAGGTCAAACTAAAAAATTAAGTTTCTTTCTATATACTAAAAGCAAACAAATGGAGTTTTAACGATTATACCATTTATAATGTCCACAAAAAAATCATTTATCTAGAAATCATTCTAATGAAAGATTTTCAAGATATCAACTGATGAATGGATAAACAAAGTGTGGCATATCCATGCAATGGAGGTCAGTCATAAAAGGCCACATATTATTTCCATTTATATGAAATGTCTAGAACAGGCAAATCCATAGAGCCAGAAAGTTGGCCAACAGTTTCTAGCAAGTAGGGAGTAGGAGGATGGAAGGAACAGGATGTGACTGCTAATGGGTACAAGATTTCTTCTGGGGTGGATGAAAATGTTCTAAAATCAGACAGTGGCGATGGTTGTACAACTTTGTGAATATACTAAAGACCACTGAATGGTAGAGTTTAAAGGAGTGAATTTTGTAGCATGTGAATTACAGCTCAACAAAGCTGTCATTTAAAAAAAGAGGACTAATGTTAAGAACAATATTATTGTTAATGGTCGCAACTGGAAAAAGCCCCAATACCCAGCAAAGATAGAATACATAATACTGCAATGAGAAAAACAACTTGTTCCACACACAGCAACATTAATGACTCATTAAAAATACAATGAGCAGAACAAGCCATCATAAAAGAATATCCAGGGTTTGTTTCCCATGTAAAATATATATATATACACACACACACACAGGGTGGTGTGACAGTGGTGCAGTGACAGAATTCTCGCCTGCCATGCCAGAGACCCGAGTTTGATTCCCGGTGCCTGCCCGTGTAAAAAATTAAAAAACAATATACACTGTGATGTTTTATGTCTTTATGAGGGTATCAATTACATGTGTGTGTTCACTTTGTAAAACGCTTCAAGTTGCACACTTAGGATTTCTGCTGTTTACATGTGTGTATTATACTACGATAAAAAGTTTACCCCCCAAAATAGTACTTCTCTGCTGTACTGATTGTCTAGATAACCAATCTGAAAATATAACAAAAAAGGAATTCGATGCCCTTTGTATTATTTAATTATATATATATATGATCATTTTATTTTTGTTTAGCTCAGTGGTCCTCCACTGGGGGCAATTTTGCTGTCTGGGGGCTATTTGACAATGACTGGGAATATTTTTGATTGTCACGCCTGGGGGAGTGCTAGCAGCATCTAGTGAATAGAGACCAGAGATATTACTCAAATCTCCTATAACGCACAGGATAGCTCTCCCCAACAAAAAATCATCTAGCCCAAAATGTCTATAGAGCCAAGCTGAAAATCCAAGCTCTAGCTCCTCCACTAGGTATAAATCTCCCAGGGAGAGTGATCATGTCTATTTGGTTGATGTCACTTTTCTTAGAATGCATCAGAATGCCTGACATACAGTAGGAGCTCAGTAAAAATTTGTTGAATTAATAAATTAATATATATCTCTCTCTCTTTCTCTTACACACATACCTTTTGTCTTGCATCATCTAGTTTCCTCTTACTGTTGGGCCTAGATATGCAACCTGAACCTCCTTAGGGATACCAAGCAGAACCCAGGAGGCATCCCAGGAAATATAAGGCATGGAGCAGACCGCTCAGCCTACATGAAAAATGGCAGGGGAAGATTTTGAGGATCACACAGCAATTCAGAACAGTTACCAAGAAAAACAAATCAAGCAGGAATTTGGAGTTAAATCTTGAGATGATATTTTAAAATATGATTTTGCCCAGAAAGTTCTTTCTATATCCTTTATATCTCATCCTTCAGGGATTCAGCAGAACTTCTGGTAGCCTCAGTAGGTGGGCATCAACCTAAAGAAATTGCAATCATAGCCATTTCTCTCTAATGGACTGTACCTCGCATTTTGAGAAAAACTGTCTGAAAGTGAAACTTGACTGGCTTTACCTTCTAAAACTGATTCTGAAGTCCCAAATGAAAACTCAGATCTCTGCCATTCACTTCAAATCTTAGCAAAGGGCATCTTGAAGACATGGGCAATCAGTAAAGGAACTGAACAAATGCTTCTCAAATTATTTGTGTGAATTTGGACAAGCCAGTCAATGACTCCAGGCTTCAGTTTTCTCATCTGTAAATTATGTGAATTAGATGAAACAACCTCAAGCCTCTTTCACCTAAAATTTTGGTGATTCAATGAGTGTAAGGCAGTACTGTTCACTCTAATGAGGCGATATTTTGAGCTTTGCCACATCACAAGGTTTTTTCCTAGGTAGTTTCCCTGTTGCAGCTGAGCGCAACAGCCTCGCTTCCTACCACCAACAGGTGTGTAATTAAGCCTGATCTTTCTCTAGCATAGTTCATTTTCCACTGATGTGTCTACAATTAAAACAACTCCCTCCCCAGAGAAGGATACATCAGTGTTATACTTTTCATCTTTAATTACACTGGTTGAAGATGAGTAAATGCACCCAAGATCCCAATTGGGAGGGCGCACATTCATTAGGCGGTTGATAACATGCCATCCAGTCTGTGTTCGGGTTACTGTCTCAGCACAGTGAAGACGGTCTTCGACAAATTTGCCCAAATATCCCAATGATTAAGTCCATCCACTGCTGCCTACCTCTGTATTGGAAATGTAATTGAGTAGTAATAAAGTACTGGACCCTTCAAAGAGATAACTGCAGCATCAAAGCCAAAGCTAACTTACTACTTCAGTGCTCTTTAGTAGAAGGACCAAAATAGCCTGCTAGTACTTTCTAGAAGAAAAGGGAAAGTTTCCAAATTTTCATATTACTACCCACTTCTCAGTCGATCCCTCTTACAGTTCTCTCTCTTTTTGTTTCTCATAGCACTGATATCATCTGACTCCATCCACTCATTTATTTGTATACATGCTTATTGTCTGGCTCCGTTCATTGGAATTTAAGCTCTGTGAGGGGACTGGGCATTTGTTTCATTTGAAACCATATGACCACTTTGAGCACAGTGCCTGAACCTTAGCACTTAAGAGACTGACTATATAAACAGAGACTGAATATAGAAACATTTTACATACATATATAAGCATATCTATATGTGTATGTAAATGTATATATTTATATGTATATGCTTATGTATCTATATAAATGAACGTTTATATATATGGCCAGACCATGTATAAAAATAGAACTCTCACCCACCATCTGCAGCAATCAGTCCAGGAACCCAAACCACAAACTGTAGTCATTGGCCCCAAAACAGTCAGAACTTCATAACTGCCCAATTTCCTAATTTTTGTCCTTGCTTCTAGGAAACAAAAGAAAGAAACCAAAGAAAGACAAATATGCTCCCCTATCCAATCACATATGATGACCTCTTCTAGTTAGCATGCCTCCAGCTTCACCCTGCCAACAGCCTCTGATCAGGGTGTACCTAAAGTTTTCGCTTTTTTCCACCATAAAATTTCCCCACTCTCCAGCCTGCCTTTGAATCTCTGCCAAATGCAAGTGCCAGTGATTGACTCCCTTACTGTATAGCAAGCTCTGAATAAATAGCCCTTGCTTGTTCTCATTTGGGTGGTTTTCATTTGTATTTACACATCCATTAATTGTGAGTGAATGAATAAATACTGGTTCCTAATATTTCCTTTGAATGTATCTGTTGGTGGAAATTTGGGATCTTGGGGTAACCCATGCTGAGCCAGACCTGGCATTTCTCTGGAAATATAATTCTCTTTAATACTTGATAGTTGTTGATCTTTTGAGTTCCAGTTGATTCAATGACTTAGTAATCAACTCCTGTGGATCTAGGCAGTTCATAGTTTTCAAATTTAGAACTTAACCAGGACATTTTGTCTTTTAGTAGCAACGTTGGGGTCAATCTAAAGGCATCTCTCCAGGCCTTTGCCTGGAAGAGTTTGTCACCATGATACTATTTGTCTTGTGCCGCAAGCTACCTCCCAGCTCTGATGGGGCAACTGGCCTCATGTTCAGGCAGGAATGCATAATGGAAGTTGTTTAAAAGGGCTTGCAGCATCAAGCTTTCCCCAGACCCCAGCGGTACCTTCCACTAAGTTTCCTATCCCCCAGCCTGGGTTTACTTGAATATCTCTAACTTGGAACAAGAGAATTAAGCTCTTCCAAACTTGCAAGACAGACTCTTAAACCATCTTGAATTTACAGTTACAGGCAGAAAAGATATATTTTCTTCCCTCTCTGCCTTCAAACAGAACAGGTTCTATCTAAGTTTATCTCTTATTGGTAGGACATTACTAAGGCTTCAAAATATAGTCATATAGTCCATAAGATCCAGCATCTTACCGCTTTTCTACCAAGAACCCCAGTTAACGCTGCAGCCTCCGTTAGACACATGGTCTGAGTATCAAAGTAGCAAAAGTGGCATTTTAGTCACGTAAATGTTCACTACCGCATAACACAGTTTCCCATTTCCACAGCCTAAGATCAAGGTCTGATGTGTTTTTTTTGTTTTTTTTTTTTGTTTGTTTGTTTTTTTTTTTGCATGGGCAGGTACTGGGAATCGAGCCCAGGTCTCCGGCATGGCAGGTGAGAACTCTGCCATTGAGCCACCATCGCTCTGCCCACAAAGTCTGACTCTTTAAAAGTGTGAGGGAAGGGTCTTTGCTCTCCTTTACCCAATTCTAAACCAGCTAATTCTACATTTTGGGGTCATTTACTTATAACTCCAAACTCTAGAAGTCATTTCTGTATCAGTTAGAGGTTTTTCTGGTGTAAGTCAAAGAAAATATGACTTAAACAAACAAACGAAAGATCATCATGGCTCACATTACTGAAAAGTCCAGGGTTGACCAGGTTAAAGACATGGCTGGATTTTGAGTGTATCAAAATGGTGGACAACTGTTCTAAGCCTATATCCTTCCAGATTCAAGTCTACCAGAAAAGAAGCCCACCTATTTGGGGCTTCTCAAGCAAAAGTATTACATTAACTTTAATTCAGGTCACATGCCCATCCTTCAATCAATAATTTAGGCATTGAAATAGTAGGACTTATGTCCCATGTCCACCTGTGATGCCAGAGACAGAGTTAACTCCACCTAAAACAAGTTAGGTAGAGAGTGTGAAAGGGAATTGCTTCCCCATGAAAAACTGGAGTGCTATTCCCAGGACAGAACAACAACTAAATCCTGGCAAAAATCCCTGCCACAGTGATTTTTCCCTCCACTAGGGATTATTTTCCCCTTTGGGAGACACTTGGCGACATCTGAAGACAATTTTTTCTAGGGAAAATTGGTCTAGGGAAGTGCTACTGGCATCTAGTGAGTGGAGCCTGTTTAACAACCTTCAATCACAGGACAGAGCCCCACAATAAAGAACTACCCGATCCAGAATGTCAATAGTGCCGAGGTTGATAAACCCTGCCCTGTAGAATCTGAAATGAAATTTTTCCACTTTGTTGCAACAAAGAAAATGGAAATGTGGCATGTAGAAGGCAAAGAACATCAAAATACCCAGAAGACTCACTATTTAGTCAATTCAGAATACTTAATGGAAAAAGGGGACAGTCTCCCAAACACCCATAAATATCTATGCATATATTGCTTATGCATATTATTTTCCAGCCACATCTGAGCTACATTTCTAAGAGGATGTCTACTTTATATTAGTAGATCTAGCACCATACCTTAATCATAATGCAATGTACAAATATACATATACTTTTTATCATAACTCTTAAATATAACTTAAATCATTGGCCCTATTTTTATTTCTTATTCTCTTTGACTTCTCTATAACATTTGAAACTTTTAACTACTTACCCATTTCTCATGCAAAGCCCTTCTCTCTTATTTACTCTGAGTCTATCTTATGGTCTATCTTCCCCTCTCAGATATCTCATTGATATTATGGTCTCTAATAGCACAGCTAGGTGGAAAATTCATAAATATGTGTTAACGAGCCCTTACCTCTCTTCTCAGGTCCAGTATCTCATTTTCAAGCATTCCTTCTTGAATACCTTCCTCTTCTATCAGACTAAACATTGATAAAAATCAAATCCTTCATTTTCTGTGACTGTCTCCGATTTTTAACTTGTATGCTTCCTCTTAAAAGTTTTGAATCACCTAACCTCTGGCATCATATTTCACTCCTCCCTCCTCTTCAATCACCTGCCCCAGCAGTTGCCAAGTTCTATCAAGTCCTATTTTGTAATCTCTTTTCCCTCAATTCTGAGCCCCACTGCCACCAGCCTATTTCAGGTCCTTATTGCTTTACACTGAGCTATTGTAGAATCCTCCTAACTGATCTCTTACTCCATCCCACCCCAATCTACCCTCCACACTGTTGTTAAATTATACTTCAATACAATTGCTTTGATGATATCAACCCTCTTTTCAAAAGTGTTCAAAGTCTTCCAATTGCCAACAAGATGAAAGTAATCATTTTAGCCTGGAATTCAAGACTCTTTATAATCTGACTTCAATGCTACTTTTCAGTCCTGTTTCCCACTATTGTACTCTTCTTTCCAATCATAGCAGTTTTCCTAACTGTCCCACACATGCTTTAATGATTCTGTTCACACTTTTCTTCCAGTCTGAAATGTTCTGCCCCTTCCTTTCTCTCAAATATATTCTAATCCATTACCTCCTCACCATTTCTACTGCCCAACTGGAGCAAATTCATTCCCACCTTCATGCTGAGTTCATCTTCCCATTCCCTGGTCCAATTCCAACCTAAAACAGAAGTAATTTCACCAAACCTCCCCTCTGCCCTACGTTGTGCAGTCCGCCCTCAAGCTCACTCTGCTGCTTCTCCAAACCAAACAGTACCCACCTACATTTTAATACCTGGGCCTCCATCTCATTCCTAAACCCAATCTTCAAATCCTAGGCCCAGTTCTTATAACTAAGCTTTTGTTTGCTTCTCGTTTCCAAATTTCTGCCCTCTCAAGAATTGGCCAGCCCCTCAGGCAGTTGCATTCCTCCCCACCTCCCCTGGTATGGTGTTCTGTTACAAATCCTGTCTCCATGGCCACGTGGTACTGGATTATCTGTTTCTTGGGACACCTTGATACTTCATTGTGATTCTCCAAAGTCTACCATTTGCCAGTAATAATCCTGCCCCTTGAAAACAGTTATTTGGTTGTCAGACTGAATAGTATGTTAACACCTACACCTGAGTCAGTTCTGGAATTGCTGTCCTGGTCTAGTAGAAAAGCCAAATTCCAGGCCTGGGACTCTCTGTCCTGGACTGGCCTGCCCAGTTGAAAGTAATTGACAGAGATTCACTTCATGCCCAAGATACTTTGCTTTCTGGTGTTGAAAACATCGTCCCTCACTTCAAGTCTAAGCTAATACCACATATTTTCATGGAAGCTTGGTCTGACCATGCATCCCAAACCTGAACTAATCTGTTCTCTTTTTATACTCCAATAATATGTCCGGCCTACACAGTCCATTTGGCAACTAATTTTACACTGCATTGTGAAATGGTTTCTACTATTTCCAATGGCTATTTGAATCTGAGTGTGTTTCAACTTGTCACTTTTTGACTGATCTATTTCAACAATCAGGGGAACATTCTCACAAAGCGATTAAAAGCCTGCTCTCTGAAGCTACTTGGCTGCTTTCAATCTTGCCTCATTATCTACCAGCTTCATGACCTCTGATTGCTTTTGTCATATTTAAAGTAATTAAAATAACAGTTCATACCCGATAGAGTAAAGATTAAATAAGCTATGCCTAAAATAACTTAGACCACTACACTTGTATTTATTTTGTAATCAGAAAGTACATGTTACTTTTTAAAAGTTATGGAAGGGGATTTTTTTTTTAAGTCAGATAACTAATGCCATCTAATTTCTGGTACACTCTTGAAGCCTCAGTTTCAACAGGGAAGATACAGAGCTAACTGCTTGCAATGGAGACAAGCAAATAAGCAGGATCCAGTGAATAAACAGTCGCAGAATAAAAAATTGAAAGAAAAAAAAAAGCTGCACTGAGCCCTGTACCTTGGGCAGTATTTAGTTTGCTCTTTGCTCTACTTGACTCTGTCTGCTGGGCACAGAAAGTCTTGGGAAAATAAGTTTTAATCTAGAACAAAGGTTAAAGGCCTCCAAGTGAATCACAGAGCCATAGACTTTCAAACTTGCACCCCTGATTGAATCATGCAGGGAAATGCAAGGATTACCTTATGGTGTTTAGGTTTTTAAAAGTGTAACCAGTAATTTTTATTAAAAGAACACATTTCCATAGTTATGAGCAATGTAGTTTCTTTAATAAAAACTTCAGCTTTTGCTTGTTGTCTGTGAACAAAATACAGACAATTCACACTAAAGAATTAGTAAAATATCAAAAGGTAAAGTAGTGTCCTTTGTTAGTTCATTTTATTACTTCAAAAAGATTACCACATACTCTTGTAATGTCCTCCAACATATTTGTTTGTAGTGGAAGGTTATAAAGCTAGATCAAGAAGTGAAAACATACCACATTCAGAATTATTAAGCCACAGTAAGATAAAGTTTTTCTTGAAAACAAATGGTATGATATTATTGTCATTCTTTGAAGAGTTTGGTTTTGCAAGATCAATGCTCAAAATTCACATGACTATTTTGGTTGCTTGCCAGCAAGTCAACAATAGTACTTCAGATATTCCCTTTCCACTCCCCACCCCATATTTTGAATTCTCAGAATTGGCTCAAAGTTTAAGCTAAGGAAGAGAGCAGCATGCATTTTCGTTTGGTTTGTGTATGTAATTAATGTTATTGCAATACCCTTTGGAACATTTTGGATGGTGATAAAGGATTTCCCAATTAATATGGCCATGGAACCCATCCAACCTTTTCACTTTTTTTCCCAATATGTCTTGTGATACCGTTGTTCTCTGGGACCCCAGGCTCTACAATATGAACAAATTCAAAAACCCTTCCCAGGACACATTCATGCCTCTAAGACTTACCTTGGAAATATCAGCCAACTTGACTTAAAAAGACTTCAGATAATCTGATCTCAAAACTTTACTCTCTAAGATATTAAGAAAGAACTGCATTGATTTGAAGAATATTTTGTATTGGATTGGATCAGAAATTTAGTTTGTTTATTTGTTTTCCAAGCAACAGAGGTTCTTTCTACGTGCTACCAAAGCAAGCATTCAATGACTTATAAAATCCCATCAGGACCAGGATTTTCAAAATCTTACCATCCCAAAGAAGGAAGAGATATGACATTTATTAAATGTCATTTATTAGAGCATTATCTAGAGGGTAGAGGAATCCGCACCCCCACCACTGATAGGATGGGTGTAGGCATATCAGAATGTCTGGAAAGTTGGAGTGTGTTTGAGAAAAAAAATACTCAAGTGATTCTGATGTAGTTCCCAACTGTAAGACAGGTGCAGGCAGGTATGATCCCTCTGCACCAGTTAATAATTCCTGATGTCTGATTATTTATTTCCATTCTCCAAAAGTCAGTAACTGTATAGTTTCAGCTCCAACAAAATTTGTGTACATAAGCAGAAAGCTGAAAAATATGGGCTATATCTTTCCTGGTACTAAATTAATTCATTTTCAAGTAAATAGTTTATAGCCAATAGATGATTATTTTTCTTTTACTATAAAGCTGTCACATAATAAAAGTTAGAGATGAGTAGAATTCCGAAAGCCTGGAAAACATAAAATAACCACATTGTAAGACAGCAGTAGAAATAACACTCACCTTTTCATCCAAGGTGAGAAACAATTTATTCAAGGGAGTAAAAACGGACATTGATTTTGTTCATTTTTATCACCAGTATAATATACATGGTGGAGGGAAGTCATTTCTTTAATAAGTGGGCTAATAAACTTTTTGCAGTTATTTATCAGGCTATTATAATGCAATCTCTACTATGTATTTCAAATCCCATAACTTTTTTATTTCTTAATTTCAGAAGGTCAGCAACATAATGGAGCTGAGAGTTTTCCCCTGCTACTAAATCCCCAGAGTTGAGGACTCAAACTAGATCACTTTTCCTTTACCTCACTGCAAAGTACAAATTACTAATCAACAGAAGAGACAATCCCAGTTGTGTAATCTTTTTACATTAATTTCTCTATGTCCTGGGCTCAATAGTCTGAATAAAATTTCTCTTACTGCTACATTTTTCCTAGAAATTTACATCAGAAGCAAGTCCCCCTGGAAATATTTAGAGTAATAGATGAGAGAGTCAGAGTGAGGGATTATCTAGATCATTCCGTTGTCCCCTCAATTAAAATGCAATTCATAATGAACAACTCTGCACCTGATAAAATATATCCAGTCTGCCTCAATGAATAAACGCAATGAGGGCAAGGTTTCTCCTAGGGTAGCTTGTTTGGATGGTAACAATATTCACTGCAGGTAAGAACACAGTAGTTTTTATTTATTAAATTCGTACTGTCTGATTGATACTGTCCTCAGTATTTCATGTTAATTAATTCAAAGCCCCAGAATGACATTGTAAAGTATTAGTGTTTCCACTAATATTATTATTATTATTATTATTACAATTTTTAGAGGTTGGCTAACTGGCCCCCTTCACATGGCTGGTAAGTGCTGAAGCCAGCATTGAAACCCACTAAACTACATTAAGTCTTGGCACATATCCGTGAACTACGATCCTATTTACAATTTTATTTCCAAAACTAAGTGGATTGTTGTTTTAAGTAAGAGCTCATGCCTTGATTATAAATCCTCCAGAAAACTTAAGTTGCTGTCTTTTGTTTCGCCTTGTCCCTCTCTCAAATTTTTCCTTTCATGAGGTTTCTACTTTGTAGAAAAAGCCGAAGCCAGAAAGTGTTTCTTTGTGGTAATGCTTCTGATAAGAGCACAAATCTTAATTGAATGAAAAAATAATAATTTGCTTCAAGAGTAACTGTGGACAACAAAGAAAATTAATAATTCTGCCTCATATGGATGTTGCTTGGGCCAAGTTTTTAACAACATTCAAATAACTGTGTAGAGGTCAGCACATCTGCTTTGGTGGTTTTGTTTTGTTTTTTATTGTTTTTTTTTTCATCCGCTTTGGTTTTTGCATGACATTTTTACTTGGTTAATTACAGAGAAAACTGGTGCTGATAAAAAAGTAACGTTTAACATCTGTATATCACATAGACAAAATCCACCAAGATATGACTAACGTAGTAATTATTTATGGACAGCATTTTTCTGTTTGTTAATGGAGGACAGTAATAACAAGGAAGGTAGAAAATAGGAAAATCTCATTCAAATTATGTTCCCATTCCTAGGATGCGACATTTATGGCTCTTAAATCTCCTTTTGATTTAACTTGAACAAGTTATACACAGAGCACAGTTAGCTTCTAAAAAGAAATCTACCTAACTGATTAAAATTTCATCTAATTAGGTAAAACAGCCCTAAAAATAATTACACAGGATTTACCAACCAAATACTTTCTATTATCTCACTGTCCTATACAGAGACGTGTAGATATTGACACAATGACAAATTTAAAAGAAATTCTTTGGCAGACAACGTTTAATCTACCTTGTTTAAGTACCCACAGTAAAAAGAGCATATAAAAGCAATGGTAATAATAGCTAACAATAATTGCCCATTTAGTATATACCACCTAGTTCTGTAGCAACAATCCTGCTATTGTTATACTACATAAATATATATTATACTATTATTATACCCATTACAGAAGAGGAAAAGTGAGGCTTTGAGAATTTAAGTAATTTGTACAAGTTCACATTGTAAATAAATGAAAGAGACAGGATTCAAAGCCAAATGTGCAGGACTAACTTATGCCATACCATCTCCATAGCCACACAGGCTTCTCCTCTGTTCCCAAAAAGGTTATATTCTCCACAGAGTCCTACTGCCCATGCATAAAAGCTTTAAGGTCATTTACCAAGGCAAAACACATTTGGAGATAAAGAGATGTAACTTGGTTCAAATTAAAGTATCTGATCACTAATTCAGCAAACGCTTAATGAGTACCATATGCTAGATATGGGATTACTCAATGGAAAAGGACACAAGCCTTTCCTCCAGGACCCAGGACCTCCATCACAGAGTATGATGTCATCACTGCTGGCACCACAGATCTGCAGCATCCTCTGTGTTCCTTGAACCCAGGCCTCTCCGCTCATCTGGGCATCAGTACCAGCCTTCTCCCTCTGGAAATGCTCCCCATGACTCTTCGACTTACATTCAACACTTGCCTCTTCTCTGCTTTTTTGTCATTTTCTTACAGTTGGGGATTTTTTTTTTCCTGTGGCTTTGCTTTTTTCCCACCACCAGCACCCATTTCCATCCATGGTAGTCAGCATCCACAGCCACTAACTGGGATTACTGAGACTGAATTTCTCTGCACCCCCAGATTCACTGAGCCACAGACAACCACCCAACCATGCGCAGTCCCAGGCCCTCAGTCACTTGCTGCCAGAGGAGAGCCTAGTCCGGTAACAGAACCCAGAAATTCAGGGGATTTAATGTCCTCTAGCGTAAACTCAAGTCAGTCAGAGCAGGAAACAGGAAAGCTCAACAGATAAATTTCCCACCCTGACCTGTGCCAATTTGGCACAGCACGGCCCAGCCATGTTTATCAGGAAGCCCAGTAATTGCACCACCTTCTTCACTGCCTTACTCCCCTTTCCCCCACTCAGCTGTGCCACTGTTGAATTGCACCATTCCCCACTAAAGCATAAGCAGCTTTGCCTAAAATGCTGTTTTCTAGGTAACCTGGACTAACTCAGTCACATGCTTCCCAGGAGTTCCAGACAGTCACTCATGTTTGGATTAGTGTCTCTTCTCAAAAAACACCTCCCAGATTATTAGTGCACCTAAAACGTAATTATTCTTCATTGTCCCTTTCTTCAGATTCTCTGGGGGTTACTCCCAATCCAAAGATGAATTTTGGAGTGAGAAATTTCATTCGCAGCTCATTTAAGCAAAAATACTTCTACTTGGCCCATCACATCTACACATTTTTCCTTCGTTCAGCATTATCGTTCCAGGCTTTCCCTTTAAAAATTTAAAATATCTTTAAAAAGGTAAAACATTACACTACTCAGCATGATTCATGTCAATTAAAATTGTTTGATTAATTGATTACAAGTGATCTAATCATTAAAATGCAACCAGCGAAGACCAAGGCCAAGGGAGCATAATGCCTGGGTCAGGTTCTCTGATGGCCACCTTAAGGATGCTGGAAAGCTGAGGCATCAGGGCAGGGGAAAGGGATGCACAATGATACAATGGGAAAATACAAGAGGCGGTAACAGGGGATTCGAAGTTTACCCAGGAACAAGACCTACATCTACAAACCAGTAAGTTTCATTAAATCATTTCTTGGCCCCCAATAACTAGTTGGGGGGGGGGGGGAGTCTTCTGTAAACAAGTTGTTACACAAGTTATGATAAAAATAAATAGAGATGTATGAAAATTACTTGTTTGGTTGTGTCCTCATTGCCATTTGGAATATTTCACTGGCTAAATCCTTATTGGCTCCCACCAATTGAAATGAAATATATAAAAGAGGACTGGGGGGTAGGGTGGGGGTGGTATTTCTAGAGAAAGGGTGAGCCTTTTTTTTTTTTGCATGGGCAGACACCAGGAATTGAACCCGGGTCTCTGGCATGGCAGGCGAGAACTCTGCCTGCTGAGCCACGGTGGCCCACCCAGGAGGGTAAGCCTTTTGTGGGAGACACTGATACTGTTAAAAGTCACTTAAATATTTTTATTTTTAAGCTGTCCACAAATCATCATGTAAATAGAGCCAAGTGTTAAGCTCCATAAATAGTAATTTAGGCTTATGACTAGGAATTGTGGAGGATATCTGAGAATAAATAAATGATGATTCATTTGGCATGACTCACAATTCACCCATGAAGGCAGAAATTTTTTTAAAATACACCTAATTTGATATTTCTATTCTCATCACAGCCACTCACTTTGACCATTTAGTTAATCTTCACTATTTATAATGGGCTTATTATTCCCAAACTACTTGTGGTATCAGGGGCACAAATTAAAAGAAAGCCTTCATTTTAGCAACCAATTTTCCTAAAGAAAACTATGTATTGCTTCTTCTTGAACCAGAGCTCTTGACTCTTTTTTCTCTTCTTTGTGTCACTCTTTTTATTTTCTCGCTCACCTCATTTTAGCTTATCTGCTGTCATACTCAGTACACTTACTCTTCTTGACAAAAGAAGGCTGCTTAACCAATTAGTCATTGATAGCTTTCAAGCTATGCAATACATGTCTCCCTACAAAATCCTCTATGACCTTTACCTGGAAACCGGCCATCACTGGGTTTAAGGTATATTTACACACATAATCCAGTTTGACACTTTTGAC
Organism: Tamandua tetradactyla; assembly: GCF_023851605.1. Taxonomy (NCBI): domain Eukaryota; kingdom Metazoa; phylum Chordata; class Mammalia; order Pilosa; family Myrmecophagidae; genus Tamandua; species Tamandua tetradactyla. Next base: position 148,002,028 of record NC_135331.1, on the reverse strand, counting down.
TGACTTGGCAGCTTGTGTGCCTGGTTCATAGCCTTTCTGCCTTCTGGAATTTCCAGAAAGAATTTTGCTGAGTGTCTTAGTTAGAAAAAGAGGGGTGGTTTCATTGAACAGATATAGAAGGCTGTTTCAGACATATCTGTAACACTTTACATCTGACTTGCTTCTAACTTTTCAAAATACTTGCACAACTATCCTCTCATTTAGTGTCTAGTTTAATGTGGTAAAGGGATGGAAGCAGACAGAGAAAGAATAAAAGAAGAGAAACATAAGGAACCCGGGAGAGGTTCACTTTACTAAAGCATATAGAAAATAAAATTTAAAGACCCCTAGGGAATGTAGTAGAGCTGCAGCACTGGGAAACCCACTAGTTGAAAGGAAACTCTTTAAATTGTAGGTGAAGGACAGTGGGGAACAACTGCATCAAACTGTAACTTGTACTCATTCTTGTTTTATATTGCATGAAAGCTAAAGCTTTTCTTCTATTGGATGCAGAATGGCACAGACATTCAGAGGATGGTCTCTGGACCCAAACAAATAAGGTTTGAATTCTGACCCTGCCACATATAAGCTGATTGGCCTTGGAAAAGTTACCTGTCTTTAAAACTCAGTTTTCTCATCTGCAAAATGGGGATAGTACTCTAATGGGACCAACGCCACTAAGTTGCTTGGAGGATTATGTGCACATGTAGTGTTTAATACAGTGCCTGGTGCATAGTGAAGGTTTAATAAATGGTAGCAACTGTTACACAGTAAATACAAATGCTTTACCTTCATTCCTTCTTTCAAAAGGACTTAAGGAAAGAATGATGAGGTTACAATCATAAACAAGCAAAAATCTCGTAATGGACAATGAGGAGATTCTCTTCATTGAGTTTCACCAGTTTTCCCTTCATCTTCAGCAACTGCCCATCTTCTTTACAGAAATGAAAATAAAAAGCAATAAAGTAGTAACATTAGATGACTATCAGATGGCTCCATAGGATCAATCCTGTATACATAGACACACTAGCTCAACCTCCTGACGAGCATGAAGCAGCAGCTTATGGCCATAGTTAACTCTTCTCATATTAAAAGTCAGTGGTGAATCCAGAAAACATCATTTAAGTGTAGACTGAAGACCTTATCCTAATAGGAACCTTCTGCCCTTTCTCCTTCCTTTCTCACGGCCCCTCATTCCCCACACACAAAAAAATAAGCCCATCCCTTTTAATGGAAAGGGTGCTTCTTAATTAGTCCTTGCATTTACCAAGAATTTTTTCCATGCATACTCAAAGCAGAGGTGCCATCAATCTCCAGCAGCAGCTACATGGCTCCATAAATTCCTGCTCAGTCTCTCACTTGGAAGTTCCTTATAGCAAATGAGGTGTAGTACTACTGAAACCCTTAATAGATTTTTAGTATATGTATTAATCATGGTCATAAGTGCTTCTTCATCTAAAAAGACTCCTGCTTGGGAGTCAGAGAGCACAGAACACAATGCCACAATTCTGTGCTTTCCAGCCTGGGGCTTATCTGCAGACTTCAAAGGCTTATTTATCTTTAAACAATTTAGCTACAAATAGAAACATTGCTCTGTACTTATCTCATTAAAAGAATCCAGGCTCCAAAGAAACTTTGTTTCCTCATCCAACAAGAGACAGGCATGGTGCCTAAGTCTGGTTTATAATCAACACTGCCCAAGAACTAAACTGGTCTTGTATTTCCAGAAAAAGAATGCTCACAAAATATTGTGTTAAAATGAGGTCAGGGCCCACAGTGGCTCAGCAGGCAGAGTTCTTGCCTGCCAGGCAGGAGACCCGGGTTCATTTCCCAGTGCCTGCCCATGCAAAATAATAATAATAATAAAAATTTTAAAAATAAAAATAAAAAAGGAGATCAGGCTCAATGCATAAACTCTTCTCTCTTAAAATTCAGTGCAATCAAAAATGAACTGCTGGATATAGGGTAAGGATTAAATTTCCAGTTACTAATTTCAAAAGTGAGTAATTCTGTTCTGGAGGAGGGGTGGGATCTAGATATGCCAAAAATTTTAATTGCTTCTGAAACAAAAACTTCCTTATAAAGGAATATCTGTCATTTTAATAGGCAAAATGTTGGGAGCTAGACTATATTTTGGCCTATATTATTGTACTTTTTAAAAACTTCCTATTTATTCATGTATTTTTCAATGATAATTTAAAACATTAATTCTCGTCAGAGCAGTAGAATGGCCAGAAAAACTGCTATTAACCTCATTTTAGGATTAAATGGAGTGGAGACAACAAACAGTATCAGAGGCCAAACCCAGGAACCATCCATATTGATGAAAATACCTTCCAACTACAAAGGAGGTCACCTCCTGAGGAAGGGCCCGAGCTGCCAGTTTCACTGCATGAGTCTTCGAGTCTTATTCACAAAGCCCGCCTTACTGAGATGATCCTAACTCTGGCGCTGCTCTCAACTGCTCTTCTAATTTCCATGCATGGCTTTCCTTCAGGGGACACAACCCCACTTCTCTTTGCTGTCTTCTGAGATCTGCCTCTCCCCTCCTACCTGCCCTAGCCCCATCACCTGTCTCTTTCCCCCATGCCCGCTGCTTGTTGGCTCACTCCATGATGAAGCTCTCAAGTCATCCCTTTCCATGGCTCTAAGCCTCCCAGATTGACTCTTCTTACCTTTCTTCTCCCTGTCCTGATTCTATGAATGCTCAGGAGCACTCACCTTAACCATCCTGCTTAAGCATCAGGTCTCACCATGCCATTCCAAATACACATCCCATCACTGGCTGACATTGGGTCTTACCCTGTCCCACTCCAGGTCTCATCCCCTCCTAGATGTTATTTAGCCCAAGCTCCTCAAATTTTAATGTGCATACAAGTCCCCGATAATCTTGTTAAAATGAAGGTTCTGATCCAGCATGTCTGAGATGGAACCTGAGACTCTGCATTTCTAAGAAGCACCCAGCTGATGTAGATGCTGCTGGTCCAGAGACCACATTTTGAGTTTCCAGGATTTAGCATCCAGATGCCCTCTCCTCTGATTTTGTCCACTTCTTAAGACACATACCTCTGGATTTACATGAATCCTTCCCTGTGTATAACAAGTATAAGATTGCACCTTTACAGATTTTGCCCCCGTAATTTCTGTTTCCCAAATGCACACTTAAAAATAGCTCACTGTGCCCACAAGCACCCTTCAGCCCCTTAACTTGCTCCAAGACTTGTGGAACCCATCATTGCTATAGAGGGGAAAAAAAACTTTTGAAATGGAATTGAAGGTGGGGTGCTGCCTGGCATATCAATGAATATAGTATGGGCTATTTTCCCTCTCTTTTGTAATTCACTCAATTTTTTGAGAGGTAGAAACAGACTAGAAATAATATAAAATTTCCAGGTGCTCTTGCCTTCATCGTTTACTTCTCGTGTGCACCTTAAAACACTGACTGCTTCTGAGCCTCAGTTTCTCCAAGCATAAAATAGAAGTTTTTTTTCCCACTCAACTCTGCTAGAGTAAGATTTACTGTCTCTAGTAAAACCTGCTGTGGAAAGATGCTATAAAAAATGTAGCGTGTTCTTTTGATTATGGATCACATCTGCACCGAGACCAGAAACCTTTTTTAACAGAAGAAGGACTTAGTGTTCTCCATTCTCCACATATTTTTTTCCTCTAATGAGGTATGGAACTATGTAGAGCATAATGACTGCAGCTTAAAGTGTAGGTTCAGTTACTATGTAATCTCATAAATCTCTCTTAGCCATAAGTAACAGCTACCCTCTATTTCCTCTGATATTTTATTTACCCTGTAAATCAGCTCTATTCTTTCAATTCACACAAAGCAAGTTGGGAGCCCAAGCTCTCCCAGGAATGTAGAAGCAGACAAGTTGCTTGTGTGAGCCCTGATCCAAGACCCCCCGCCCCCACCCTACAGGTGGGCCGCACCCCAGACACAGGGCATGGAGTCCCATCCATCATCAAGGACAGTTATGCCAGCAGGGTGTTGGGAGGAGAAGAAAACCCTGGACTAAAAATCACAGCTGGTTGCACTTCTGCAACACAACTAGCCAAGAACAGAAGATGAGGCCACAGAAGTGAAAGCATTAGCCGGAGCAGTTGTTTGGCATCAAAGCGTGTGTCTTTCTCTATATCGACTTTGCTTTCAATTCACTTCAATCACCCTGGTGCATGTGTAGACACAATATGGACAAATAAGTACTTTCCCTTTTGGTGCAGCTTTGCTACCTCAATGAAGAATTTTCCCAGGTGGGGTGAGGTGCTGTGGCTTCCTCCTTCTCTCAAGCAAGATGCATGATATATAGGACCAGTAACCTGGATGATTTAGCCACCAGGGGGTTTGATGCCCCCTCATTTGTCTTGCTTCACTCACCATTCTGCTCCAAGTATAAAATATGGAAAGTTATGATACAGGTAAAATTCCAAGAAGAAAGACTTCATGTTAACCTATTTATCAGGTATACAGGCAACTTTGATTTCAGTCAAAATTTAATGGAAGGCAAAATTTCTTCAATCAGTTTAAAGGAATCTCTTTTACACACTAGTATGATGAAATACAATACCCCTTAATTTCTTGCAGATCATTTAGTGTCCAATTTCATAGATTTTTAGAAAGAGAAAGACTTGTAATAAAATGATTTACATGACTCCACCCTGATGCAATTATGGGGTGGGGCGGGGGTTGGGGGTGAAGGGAGAGGATTAAAAAAAAAGCAGGGAAATAAATTAAAGGGAAAAGTAAAGGTGAAAATGAATAATTCTGGAGATGAAAGGTGAATGTGAGGTCAAAGACAAGTTAAAATAAGTTTGAAGATCTATGGCATCTGGAGTTCAGTTTTGAATTAGATCCAGAACTAACTTAGAAGTTAGATAAAGGAGAACAAAATTAAATACCAACAGAAAAAGGAGAAAATTGATTATGATGCTATGTTCTAAATTTTAAGTAAACTGTCCCTATAGTATTCATGTCTACTAGACATTTAATATGTGTGTGTATGTGCACCTGTTAGTTTAGAAAAGACAAAACTGATTTTCCCAGAAGTCTGAATCATTGAATCATGTTATTGTCACTTGGATCATTTCTAAACTGAGCATTTTTCTAAAGACCAAAACAAACATATGACTGAACTCTGCAAAAAGCATCCCAGATCATTCTTAGCCAAGTTGTCTCTTACCAAGATAAGAAAATTCCTTTTTGCTTGGCCATGCCACACAGAACCTTGATGATTCAACAGCTTACTTACAGCCCAGCTTCTCTGTTTATATGTTCCACATTAAATATTGTATTTTTCCATTATCGAACTGAGATTTGAACCATAGGGCTAGGCCTTCTTTGAATTTCATGTTCATTTTATAATCCCAAATTCCCCTGGGATTTTATGCTCTTACCAATCTTTCTGGGTAGAAATGAGGTGCTTCTTATGTTGTTTGTGTATAGTTTTAAAGCTTTGGTAACACTTAGCCCTGTTTTGTTATGGAAAAGGCAGGAAATACTAATAAAAATATAGATAGGGTACATCTCACCTGGCATCAGTGTTCACTCATCCATGTATCCATTCATTCAACACATCTTTGCCAAGTGTCTATGTAGACATCTGATAGACATTTGAACACAAAAATGGGGTGAATATTGAACTACAGCTATAAAGGAAGTCATTAGAGAGAGCTGGAGCAAGGATATACAGGACTCTTTGACTAGTTTTGCAATATTTCCTGTGCGTCTAGAATTATTTCAAAATAAAAAGCTTTAAAAAAAAATAATGGCTTATTTCAGAATTTAAATTTCTCATTATTTACTCATAATTAGTTCATTTGCATTATTCATCTAGGACTAGTGATTATATGCCACACAAATTTAAATCACTGTACTTCAATAAACATTTGTAAATGTCTGAACAACACCCAAACTGTGTAAACACCACTGAAACACTGCTATTTAGCAGTTGTACCTTTCAGAGGATGTATGCCAACTGTCATAATCAGACCAACTTAGAAAAAAATTCAAATTTTAAATAAAAGGTAATAGATTTTCCTATTCTAGGCTATCACAGGGTGGGATAAGGAATGGGATGAATGAGATTTTTAAAGAAATGAAACACTAAATTATTGGAATTTTCTCCTCTTCGTTCCTTACACATACATGCCCAGGACAAAGGAATTTTTTCACAATTGTTGTCAACTGAATGACAAGCAAATATCTTTTTTTCTGAAAACTGCACCAGTTAAGCTCATATATTTGGTAAATGATATAATTCCTAAATTACCCAATTCATTCATAATAACCAAATATTCAGTAGTATATGGAAGCACACGTTGCAAATAAGACATTATTGAACAAAGGTTCCTCTGATATTATAAAGTGCTTGAATTTCATAAATATAAACGTATATTTTTAAACTAAGTTTATATCCTCAAAATGTTGTTTGGCCCAATTAAGAATCTTGAAACGTGATCTATACTGAAGTTCTAAAAAAAGAAGATTCAGTTATAAATTATTAGAACAGCACATACACGAAGTCTACAAGGACGATTTTCAAACGAGCAGATGAGATAAGTCAACTTGATCGTGTCGGCATTAAAGTTTCCCTGTGATTCGCCCTCTAGTTGAAAAGATCAAACTCAAGCTTGGAATTATCACTGCATTGGTTTCAGTCATCCCAGTTTCACAGTGTCCAGTCATTCTGTATGTTCTATATTCAGCGCAGCTGTTGTTGTGGCTCTTGAGATATTAGACTCACTAATAAGTTATTTTCCAGTCTTTTGGCAAGAATGGGGCTATAAGAAAAATGGCTTGTCTTGATGTGTTCCAGCTGGAAGTAAATATGTTCTCCCCTTGAAAAACAGGTCATTGCCTGGAGGTTTCCAAATTTTGCCTAACTGAGTACTGGATTAGGAGATGCTAAAGTACCGGATGGTTATATGTGATTAAGGAAATAGTGAGACATAAGTGATCCAAGCCCCAGGAAGAGACTTAGAACTCTTAATTTCAATCCCAGGCTCCCTTGCTAACACATTTTACAACCTTGGAAATGCTACTTATCCTTTGGCTAGGCTTCCATGGCTATAACCCTAATTATTTAATAGTTATTGAATACTCATAAAGAACTGGTTCCTCAGGTGAACATAAAGCAAAAACAACTAACACTGTTACACCAGCGTTTATTTTTTAAGGTCCCATTAGCAGTATTTTGCAACCTACCACTTTGAAAATGCATTCTGCACCAGACTAGAAAAAGATCACTCAATATTTAGAGAATATTCATTAGTAATTTTTTAGTTGGATGAAAGACAGCAGATGGAAGCTGTTTATGTTTTAGACCCAACAATCAATTCTAAGAGGTCCTTGGTTCTGAACTGAGTGAAGGCTTTCATTCTGATAACTAGAGAATAGACTATGAAGAGGGAACAAGAAAATAGCCAAAATATGGGGGCAGTTGTTAGATTTTATTTATTTGGTTTGGACTTAATTAGGATTTGGTATTCTTTTAGTTATTTTGTTAAAGAAAAGTATATGATGAAGTCAAGAGGAAAAGCAGTGTTTTTCTCTTTGCTAGCCTAGAGAGACTCTCTTGTGTTGAACTGCACACCCCCTCTTCCTTGATCCATGTCACCAAGATGCTTTGTCCTAATCTAAGACACTGTGTTTGCATAGATAGTACCAGAGGTGCTAAGAGCCATTTGCATTTACGACTGTGAATAGTCAGTGGCATTTGCAATATTCAACACGACGCTGCAACTTTTTCATGGATGTGTGTGACTGATTGGTTTTCCCTGCAGTAACTGTTTTCAACAGCAAATCATACACACCAAGACCTGTAAAATAGTTATGCTAGGGTGGATTTTTTTTTCTTTCTGCTTTGTTTGCTATCCTTGCTTTAAAATGAGGTTCCATGCTTATTTATCCTTACCCCAGAAACCATGTTAAATGTTACATTTGAAGAAGATGAAACAAGTTGGAAATTATTTAACTAGAGAGTGAGAATCATTTCTATTTCCTTGATAGTCAGTATGTAAGTACCTTCAACATGCTACAATATAGAAGAAAATATTTTTCTCTCATTTCTTGTGAATGCTTTGAACTTTTAGAAGAAATCTGCTGTGTAAAGAGGGAAGTGAATAAAGGTAGGAAACAGTTAAAAATATCTAAAGTAATCTAACTACTTTGGCTTTCAAAATTATATCCCGGAAAAATCTATCAGTCTAGTACTTAACCACTTCAAACTGCATGATTATTTGTGCAAAAGCTATACTCAAGTTCACCTTGGTGTTATTGGTGGAAAATAATAGTAATAATAGATTGCAATCAGTAAATTTATCCAGTAACATTAGAGAATAAAGGTTTCCACATATGTACATTAACTTCTTTAAGAGTACAGACTTTCACTGAATATCATTTAATACTTTCAGGATGACTTTGAGTCAGCATTGTGAAAATTAGTTATTGCACTGTGCTTTAATATGGTAGTAACCTCAGAGCTATTAGATAAGTAAACTGTTTGCCCTACACAAAAATGGCCCTCAGCTGCTTCATACTGGGGGCTTCTGCAGCCTCGGTCTTTTCTGCCTTTCACTGTGAGCAGTCATTTGTCAATATCTGGACTCTCACAGCACTACCTTAAAACCACCCTTGTTTCTAAGGTGGAGGTGGGGAAATAAAATCTGAGATCCCCACTGGCTCTATATCCACTGAAAGAAGACTTAACAAAACAGGATGCCAAATTATGAAATGATGGCACAACAACGCAGAAAATAACCAGACAGTTGTGCAAATTTTATCTATTGAACATGTACACCAGCAGTTATTTCCTATCTGATCTCTATACAGATAATATTCTCTATAGATTTAATGCTGTGATTTTATTATCTTTACCAGATTTCATTCTCTCTCTTTTTTTTTTACTTCCACAGTTTACCAATGTGCTTTTAAATCCTGATTCTATTCAAAGTTCTGCCCACCTTTCTATGGGCATCTGGTTGCCCATAGAGAGTATGGTTTTTGGCTCCAGCCATGCAGGTCTTTGATGAAACTGTAACAGTTTCCACTGGGTTCAAGCCCAGCTCCTGTTGAACACCAGTTATTGCTTCTAACGTTAAAACCGATCCTTGGCAAGCCTCATTAAAGAGAATTTCATAAGTTGTCTATATGACCCTGCCATGGCAGAGAATTCAGTTCTTTGCCTCTCACTGAGGCCAATGAGCCAAGACAGGCCATCCCTGATGACTGTTACTATCACCTCAGCACACAGTATAACGGAGCCAAGGAAATTCCGAATTGCTATTCATCACCCATGTGAGAGAAATACTTTATGACCTTTAAAGCGGGACTTTGTCCATTAATACAGCTCTTTGACAATGCTGAACACATTTACTTATGGTGGATGGTGGATTTGACTCTTGGCTCAATGAGATCTAAAGGAAGTCAACTGAAAACACAGAAGGGTGATTTTTGTCACTTATTTCTGGGGAGCCCTAGAGAATTTGCTTAGGAATCCAAGTCTCCTGAGACTTGGAAGTACTCAGACTGTCACTACCCCACACAGCTAGTTGGTAGACAGGCAAAGACCACACGGACCTCTCACTTTCTCCCTGGGGGAATCAGATCTGTTTGTCCTACAGCTGTGCAATGATATATTTTAATAGCAGCACTGTTCTTTAAAATCAGTGTCTGTTTCATGACTAATTTTACAGGATTATGTGTGACCATTAAATCAATATTCTCCTTTGCAGCATGCAGGACTCACTTCAGTTTCAAAAGTTAAGGTTCTTTAAAACTGTGCTCTTTTTCCCTTACAGAATAGCCCCGTCAGTTAAAACTGCTAGAATCACCCTCAAAGGACTATATTTTTTAAATGAGTTTTCGTATTGTGCAAAGGTAGAAGTGGGGAAATGAGCCAAAAGTTCGCCATCCATATGAGATGTAAAGAAGCCTAATTGAAGAGGTCAAATACCCAGAAGCCGCGGCTGCTTCAGGTGGGTGAGATCAGAGCCCATCCCTATGCGGACCGCAGAGCCGGCTCTTCTTCACCTGGGGTCAGCGCGTGCCAGGGGTCAAACTTGAAAGTGAAAGATGGAATAATTACCCATTCAACGACCGACTCCACATGGTGAAATGTCCCACTAAATTATCCTGAGTGATCAGAAACGACACTCATGTGCCCCCAGGGCTCCTCGTGCTGCCCGCCCTCCCTGCCTGCCTGTCTTCCCCTCCGTCTGGGACAGATCATGGGACGGAGTAGCTCAGCTCCATCTCTCAGCTTTCCTGTCTGTTGCTGTGTCTCTAAAGAACAGAAAGTCTTTCAACTCGGTCTAATACCCACTCCCCACCTCCCTGCCCTTTTTCTCCCAAGCAATGTAATTTGAGCTGAAATACAGAGACGTTCATTCTTTTTATTGGGGGGGGGGGGGGGGAGGGGGCGCCACGGTGGGGGGGGGCGTCGCATAAGAACTGAAAGGGGAAACAAAGGCTCACGCAAACTTTGGAGATTAATACCTCTTCTAGCCCAGCTGTCAGATTTATTTCTTCTTTGTAGCTAAATCAGGTCATTATGCTACAAATCTTTATTCTGGATGAAAGATTTAAATCTCCACAGAATTTTTTTAGGGCATAATCAGCCATACATAGTAATTGGCTGTAGTTTTATCTGGATGCTTGTATGGGGGCTGCTATCAAATTCTGATAAACTTTTACTGACCCCTTTCGCTTTCCAGAGTCCCTGAGAATCCCAGCAACCAACTGCATTGTCCTGGCCCTCAGACTTTTACTTTTATGCTCTATTATAAACTCTCTCCACATCTTAAGACATCATGTTTCCACAGAACTACTTAAACAATCAAAGAAATTAAAAGATCTTTGGGGTTGCTTTGTAATAATAATGATAATTTTTAAAACAGTTTCTATAACTCAAGCATTTGTCCTTGACGTGTTCTGAATTATTTCTTCAGAATTAAAAAAAAAAAAAAACAGACATAATGGAAAGCTTAGAGATTCCATTCAGCTGCTTTAAAATCAAAACCAAAGAACAGCGGTGGCAGCAGAAGTCTGAAAAGGTATTAAGTCATCAAAATCGCCATTCAGTGAAACCGCTTTAGAGCAAATGTCTCTCCCATCATCTTGATCCAAAGGACCAGAGTCGGGACACTGAATATATTAATGAAGATAATAAAGTAACCAGCCTTAAATCAGTGCTGTTTCATACAGGTACCCTTTAGACAGAGTTGTTAAATGGTCCTAAAGCACCAGTTGTAGTCTTTGCCTCATGTCTCAACCTCTTATTTTCTCAGGATTTATTGGGATAGAAGGAAGGTGGTGAGGACTGTGAGGATACTTATGTTGTACCTACAGGAAACAAGAGACTAAAAATTTATATGTAGGACTGACAGGCTGAGTGGAGCCCCCTTTAGTTCAGGAAGTCCAAGCATGACTCCAGACTTCAGCCAAGTGTTTTATGTCCAAGAGCTTCAGGAGGCACCAGTCACTGAAATTCTATGAGAATCGCAATCCTGTAGCTGTGCAATGAGACCCTGGACTAAGAAGCTGTTGGCACATCTTGTATTATATTTCCTTACTAGCTTCTAAGGGTTTCCTATTTTCACTTCTTTCAAGAACAGTACATTCCTCTGAAGGAGGAAAGGTGGAGCCTGTCAAGGAGCAGGAGAAAATGTCCTCGGGTCAAAGCACTTGTGTCAAAAGTCCTACAAAAGCTGTTGGGATCCTGCCATAAACGTTTGAAATCCTGACTGAGAGAAAGGCTAGAAACCAAGGCCGACCCTGCACAAAACCTCAGGACCTCATCTGACAAAATTATCTTTGACCTGGTCCTGTCATAATGTCTGAAATTGCCCCCATTGAAGACCTCTTCTGTGTTAAATGCATCCCCTCCAAAAGGTCCCTATTTAAATGCTAATGTTTGCTCACCCAAGATCAGTCATTAGTTTATCACATTAGCCTCACTCACCCTGGGCAAATGGAACTCGGCCGGGTAAGCACTAATGAAAGGCAAGGTGAAAGGGATGTTCCAGAACATGTGTGGGGAGCAGAGATGTGAGTGGTGGTAGTTAAACATAGTGTGCTGGGGTCAGCAGCCAGAGTGACAGGCAATAAACCAGTACTCCCTCTCAGAAGTAAGGTATCCTCCTGGAGGAGGATACTAAAAGAAGGATGTGAGGGTACTTTATACAAGCCTTATCTCCATTATAGTTTTGCATAAGGTTGATCCTAGTTGGGTCTAAGCAGTGGCCCAAAGCACCAGACAAAAAATACTAACCCAATTCCTAACAAAAAGACTGAGCAAACAATCTATATGCTTTCAGAAGAAACAATCAACTGGGAATCAGAATCTTACATTTGGCCCTTACCATTTAAGATAATCCACAGCAAACTAGGCCAATTATATCTGACAGAATGATAGCTATTCCCACAGTGGCTTTGGTATATTATTTGAAAATCAGATTATTTAATTTTTAAAGGCAACATCCATTGTTAGAGTTAGGTTTCTTTCTGTTTCTCTTAATGGGAATATCCTTATCTGCAAGGACGCAGATACTTTTTGTGGAGCTATCCTCAGTATACAAATTCATAGCATAGTAATGATCTTTCTGGTAAAATTAAGGTTTGTTATACTACAAATGCCTATATGTACAAACAACATGGGTTAGATGTAGGTAGGAACTAATGAATGGGTGTCTAAAAGCACTGAACAGCACAAGATTACATAATATTTGTGCAACCTACTTTGAAATATATTTAAAATCCAAGTTGTTTTATTATTTTTTAAAAATGATGCTTACTCTTAACATGTTCAAATGTCTCCTGGAGGGAAAAGCATTCTATGAAAAGGCTTTTGATCTTTATTCATTTTCAAGTATTTGCAAATTAAAGGACTTGTTGTGGGATATTCTGCTCATTTGTTGGCTGAGATGCACTTTGTTTTCAATGGAAAGAAAGATGTTCATTTTTATTTGCGGAAATCTTACATTTAGGAAGTAGCAAGGTCTTCGTGCATATGGGGATATGTGACTTCCAAGGTATTTTCCAGTGGCCCTTCATAAGAAGGAAATTTTCAAAATACTCAATTAAAATGTGTCATTTAAAAAGGCCTCGCCACGGTGGCTCAGCAGGCAGACTTCTCACCTGCCAAGCCGGAGACCCGGGTTCGTTTCCCGGTGCCTGCCCATGTCAATAAATAAATAAATAAAAAGGTTTCAAAGTACATGTGTTTTAAGAAAAGAATCTTTGCAATTATGGCATACTTGACGAAGGTGAGGGAGTTTTGTGTCTGGGTAGAAGGAAGATAACCTGGTGAAATAGAACTGTATAGCATCTGTAAAGACAAAGCTTTCTTGTCAAACTGATCTGGACTTTAGTTCCAGCTGTAACAATTCTTACTTATGTCAAGGCTGAGAAGTCACTTAATCCTCAGGATCTCAGTTACGTGATCTGCAAAATGGGCACAAGAATAGTTCCTCCTTTATAAGACTGTCAGACATTAAAATGAGATAATGCTCATTAATGGTGATGCACAGTGCCTAGGACACAATAAATTAAATAATCTGTCATATCAATTATTTCTCCTTGAAATCTTAGTCTTGGGCTACATATAAACATTGCAATGAAAACATCTTTGTGAGGAGAGAGAAATTTAAAGTAGGGAATCATTTACATAGAAACAACACAAGCATTCTTAAGTACTAATGTATATTTTTGTAGGTGAATTCTTGTGGCCATACATAAAATGTTTGAGTCAGTCATCATCCAAGCTCCAGAAAAGAGATGGGAATATGTGTACCCTTCAGCACTTTATGTAGAAATGAGTCATCAACTTTCTTTACTAACAGCTGCTTCAGAGCTCTCTGCAATACCCATCAACCAACATCAGTCAGCCACCAAGGGGGACAGAGATAATTTGTAAAAGGTAACAGTCAGGTATAGCTAAATCCTTTATTTTCTGCCAACATCCTGCAGATATCTTAACAAACAAGAAAATCACTGATTTAATCTTCCTGTTCCCACTGAAATCACTTTACATCTGTCAAAGAGACATAATCTCAACATGGTTTGTTTAGTGCCAACAGAGATATAAATAATCTTTGGTGTCCCTGTTATTATCACTAAGTCCAAGCGTACAGCACTTTGCTCATTTTCCTTGTTCAGATCTTTGGATTTTCTGACATGCCTGAATCATAAAGAAAGATCATGAAATCCATCCCCTGTAATTTTACATATGGGTTTAATAATTTGCCTGAGGTCAAAAGGCTCATTATCGGCAAAGCTGGTATTAGAAGGTGTGGCTCTTGATATTCAATTCATATTACTTTTTACTACCCACATATAACTTACACGGAAGATGAGAGGTTTGCAACTCTTCTGATTCTAAAACCCATGAGTCAAAGGAAGATTTCCAGGGGAGCTGCAAATCAGACCACTCTAGTATAACCAGCAAATTCATCCAATTTTTATTAAAACAAATCAAAAAGCCATGCTACCGTGTAACTTTGTCTGGAATCTTCACCCTACTATGGTCTATAGTAACATAAGAGAGTAGAAAACTATTTAAACAATGAGATAAGTTAGAACTTGCATTATCAATGATTACTGTACAATTCGAGTAGAGGGAAAGCTGAGTTGAATTCCACAGGCATATTCAATGAAGATATTAACTAATAAACTACAATGTTTAATAGGCTTATTGAAGATGCAAAAGTTTTCTTCTAATGAACTGATAGACCCAAAATGAATCTGATTTTAACTATAAAGCTCGTTAAGATACCTTTTGTTAAAAAAAAAAAATTACTTATTTTGATTTTCTCCAGTTAGCCCTGTTCCTTACTCAACACTTTAATACACACACACACACATTTCCCTTTCTCCATTCCTTCCTCATTGCTGCCAGGAATTACACGCACTACTAATTTCAATAGCACTTCTGCAAAAAAAAAAAAAGGACAGTTTCTGTTGATTTGTTTTGGTTTGGGGGGCTTTTTAGAGGTTTTATGTTGTTATTTTTTTGGTGGTGGTGGTGGTAGTTTTTTTCACAATTTTAAACTGTAGTCAAGAAAAGAGAAGTTAGAAGCCTCTCTAGACAAGGTGGAAACTACTCAACTACTTCTCAGCGCTGGGAAGGTGTGTCTGTGAGAAGCTGAAGATAATTGAAACATCAAGCGAGAATTTCCCTGTTCCTGTTCAGTCTGAAAACCAATATAGAATTGGAAACTTTGCTTCCCACTTCCTTACCCCAGTACCTGCACAACTAGCATAGCACCCTATAATTCAAACAGAGAATGAGATGGCCTGGGGGCGTTGTATGAACGTGAAATCAGGAGCCAGGCAGAGCAGACTGAATTCAAGCCTCCCTGGTACTGATGACAACCGTTAGTTTCTACTATTTCTGACTTTTCTATGCTTGCTATCTAATTATGTCACATCTTGAAAATGCAGCAGAGGAAAATTCCATTTCAGCTCTAATAATAGAAATGGGTAATATTTACCACTTTAACAGACTGTGCTATGTTGTGAATGAAGGCTGCCTCTTCAGTCACATTATATAGATAAAGTTTCTTTGGCAATAGAGGAGCATATGGGAATTAGTATACTAAGTAGACTATGGAAGCGATGTGATTTTAAGAAAGTAATTTAATCTAAATCGTGGTGTTTAATGGAAACCTCATCCATAAAAATTGCATGTTGAAAAAAACAACTAAATGTCTAAGTCGGGGTAGGGAGGCAATTTTAAAATGTGACTTTAAAGAATATTAGTGGCACCGAATCCTGCACTATAGAAAAATCACTTTTCCAAACAAAAGCAGCATATAAACTTAGTAAGAGCAATATGCTGTATTAGTCAAAAATAGAAAATGCCAAGATGTTCTTGAGCCATAGACGAAAGCAAAATGATGGATTTTCTTTACCTGTATAAACCACAGCCAACATAGGAGAGCACCAAGAAACAACTTGAATATTTGAATAAAATGGTATTTGAGGAGAAACAGTGTATCTTCTCTACATGGGGGCCCTCCCTATTTTAAGTCCACAATTTGCTGCAAATTTCAGATTTCCTCTATGGTCAGTAATGTATTCAGTATTCGAATAGGAAGTTGTGAGTGGACTCTCACCTTGCGGAAATGATGAATGCTTTGAGCACATTAGAAACAATTCACTTTTTTCTGGGTCACAGTTGAGGACAGACAAGCAATATCAGCTAGTGCAAAGTGTAGCAGCAGTCTCTGCCTGGGGGGAAAAAATAAGCCTAAGATTGATTGAGTACAGTGTGCAACAGCAAATAAACTTCTTGAGATACCAGTCAAGTATTGACAGAGAGGATCACCAGAAAGCAATGGATTCAGTTCTATATTAACTGATGAATATTCAACAAGCCTTTATCAGGCCATTATATGTCCAGGTAGTTAAGTGAGGGCTAGGGAGCACCTGCCTTGCCAGCACCCCAGACCCAATTAAATTAAGCCTTAGCTTCCTCTATGTCACAGTCTCTCGCATTGGGTCTTTCATGAGAAATGAGGGGTAGATGGGTGACAGAAGACGGTGGTCCCTCACTGAAAGGTGTCCTCCACTTCATCCCGGATCCACTGCTTGATTCACTGCTGCCCTGCTGTCTGGAGCCTCCCTCAGTAGGTGCAGACTTCCTGGATCTTTGGTATAATGCAGTCAGCAATGAGAATTTGCCTCACAGATCTTAGAAAAGGAATTGCCACCATGATCTACAGAGGTGTCTGGGAAAGAAAATTTTTAGATGTCTACATTTAGAAACTTTTGAATGTGTAAATCATTTTTTAACTATTTTGGAAGATACGAAAGCAAAATATTTGACAATCATGGAATTCAACACTACAATGAATATGAGACATTTTCCAGGAGCAAACCATTTTTCAGGAATAAAAGGTATTCCAAAGGCGCTGCATGTCTAAGAGAGATACGGAAGAAGCACTACCAAATAAGGGAAAAGAGATGAGGCAGAGAAAAAGATGGACAGCCTGCATGTGAAAAGTGCCTATTTCATAATCTTGCCCATGGTTCCAAGAAGCAGCTATGAAAATGCATGTTGCAGACCTCCTATTACAAGGAGCGAAATTGATCCAGGGCCCCAGCTGCTGTTCTGTGAAACCCATCTCGGACTTTATCCCAAGGCTACACCTCCCACAGGCAGCTGCCTGCCAATGATTGAGCGCATTAGGGATACTAAAGCAGACCGGTTCCTGGTTCCTGGGCAACACAGGACATCTTGATAGTCCAATTTTGGCTTAAGGACTCCTCAAAGACTTTGACGAAGCCTTCTTAGACTGCGCTGACAATCTAGGGCACTTCCACCCAAACTTCTCTCTCCACCTCTCCCTCTAAGAGTCAGATTAGCCTCCTGGTTTGATAAGACTCGCGACCTAACCTGGCTACCTCTCCATTTCCGTTCACACCCAGTGCCCTAATAAAATCTTTACACATTCAATCTGCAAGAGGGAAACACGGAGGCACACGAGGACCTAGAAGCCTCACGGGATTTCTGTTTCCTGAGAGCCCCATTTTGTATTTACAGCCTCCATTTCTCTCCATTTTTCTTCAGGAAAACTGCATGGACTTTTAGAAATCCGTCTTGGTCAATTTCCCCACCTTGTGAACTTAGTCACACTACCTGGGAGACGATTTTTGAGAACCTTTGGAGAGAGTAGTCTAAACATAAAGAGGCAGTTTATGCAAAGAGACAGTTCATGCAGTCAGATAAATAAATACTTTTCAAATGTTGGAAGCCAGATCGTTTTGGAGGCTTTGTTTTAATATTTTAAAATTTATAAATTAAGTGAAGCACTCTCTCATCCTTACCTCCACACTTTATACTTAAGAAAATGAGGCTTTCATGGAGTTCTGCAGGTTAAAAATAGCATACTTCTTGTCTATTTAAGGCATGTTTGGCAGCATGTGATACTCAGACAATTTGGCATTTAAATTTCAACTATGGTGCATTTAAAATATGCAGGATGACATAAGCCATAAGCTGGGCTTCCAAACTTTGGCTGTTTTATAACTGATATTTAAAGTAATGTATCAAGAGGTTAATACTCCACTTGAAATTTTCTCTATGTCTATTTCTACATGCAATCGGTTTGCCCATTATAACTGTCAAGATAAATTAGAAAGAGTTAAGCCAATTGTGCCTTTAGACATAGATTTTAATATCCCTACCAAAGATGAAAAATGGAAAGGTTAAACTAAAAAATTCTAAGGTTTCTTCCAGCTTTAATAATATACAGTTCAACAGTTCCATGGCTTAATACAGTCAGATATTTAGAGTTTTTTCCATCCCCAATCATGAGTTCCCCTTATGTGAAATTTGAGAATAATGGAATTTCCTTATCTAAATATTTTCAGCAACCAAGATGATTCCAGTTCTAATATGTGAGAATTGTTGGGCTACACCTGTAACTTAGCCTCAGACTGATGATCAGGAACCATAGTGTTGGCTCTGAGAAGGGAAAGGTCTCTCTTGCCTCTTTCAATTGCTGCTTTTGAGGAATAAGAGTGGGAGAATTAGAAGGGCTTGCCTACTCTAATAACAACCCAACACAACAGTTATGGGTTGAATTGTATCCCCAAAAAAGCTTATGTTGAAGTCTTAACCCCCATCCCTTTGATTGTGACCTTATTTGAAAATCGGATCTTTGCGATATAATGGAGTTAACAGGAGGCAATACTGAATGTGTCCCTATAAGAAGAGGAGAAGAGACACAGACACAGAACAGAGAGCATCACATGAAGACAAAAGTAGAGACTGAAGTGATGTATTTACAAGACAAAGAGCATCTAAGGCCACTGGAAGCTGGAAGAGGCAAGGAAGGATCCTTTCCTAGAGCCTTCAGAAAAGCATGACTCTTGCCAACACCTTGATTTGGGACTTCTAGTTTCCAGAATTTCAAGAAAATAAATGTCTGTCGTTTTAAACCACCTACTTTGGCAATCTGCTGTGGCACCCTCAGGAAACCAATACAACAACCTTCCTTAAACATACCTCTACCTGAAGTTGCTTGTAGAAGGGTCTGAACCATTGAACAGTGCCATTCAACCATATTTAACCACTAAAAGTTCCCTAAAGCCACAACTTGCAAATTTTAACTTGAATGATAATGAGACTGTGAAGATCCATGAATTTCAGTAGGAGTATCTAGCTCCCTCCTTTTCCCAAAGATCCCGTCCTTCACACACAATACATACGAACCCAAAGGTAAAGGAGAGTAATTACATAGTTGCTATTATTGTTCATATAGACACCCACAAGTGTGTGTGTGTGTGTGTGTGTGCGTGTGTGTGTGAGTGTTTGTGTTATAGTAGATGTGATGGTTTGGAGGTTTTATGGGACCCAGAACAGGTTATGTTCTTAAAGCTAATCCATTCCTGTGGGTGTGGACCTATTGTGGGTGGGGCCTTTTGATTGGGTTATTGCATCTGAGGCCCCAGGTTAATCCTCTTACTGGAGCCTTTTATAAGAGCTTGAAATAGAAAGCTTAGAAGCCAAGAGAGAAGGGCACGAACAGAAGCTCAGAAAGAAACCACAGACAGAGGAGCCAGAAACAGAAAGCACGGCCTGTTGATGCCTTGATTTGGACATTTTCATGACCTCAGAACTGTATACTTGTAAGTTAATAATCACCACTGTAAAAGCCAACCCATTTATGGTATATTACATTTTGTCAGCTTTAGCAAACAACAGCAATAGGTCTGGTAGGTTGACTCTCCAAATATTACTTTCCCTATCCAATTTTCTTCTGAGGTCCTTAAGTCTCCTACCAAACACTCCTGACATGGTTTTATAGGAACCTAAACCTTGCTGTCAAAATGGAATTTCTGAACTCTGAACTTGTGTGAATGCAGGGAAGAAATTTTCCTCTTTTCGAAGTCCTCAGAATCTGTTCAAAGCTTTCTACCAACTCTATAAATACAGTTTTATGAAAACTAAGTTAAAAACAAACCATGCCTTATTACTTTTCTCTCAACAAAAACTGCATCTGAGAATCAATTCCATTGAATTTGATACCAAGACATTAATAACCCAAATGTTTTATGATAATGCAACATTTTTCACATCAGATTGATCAGCAATGTCAACAGTATCATGCTGGTCTCAGCTCCACAGGCAATATGGGTTTTTATTGTCCAAACTTGCTGTGCTGGTTTGAAAGGAAGTATGCCCCCTAAGAAAAGCCATGTTTTAATATGGATCCCATTTCTTAAAGGTAGAATAGTCTCTATTCAATGCTGTGTATTTGGGACTGTGATGGGATCATCTCCCTGATTGATGAGATTTAGTTAAGAACAGTTGTTAAACTGGATTAGGGGATGATATGTCTCCACCCATCTGAGTGGGTCTTGATTAGTTTCTGAAGTCCTATAAAAGAGGAAACATTTTGGAGAATGAGAGACTCAGAGAGAGCAGAGAATGCTGCAGCACCACGAAGTGGAGAGTCCATTGGAGATGAAGAAGGAAAATGCCTCCCAGGGAGCTTCATGAAACCAGAAGCCAGGAGAGTAAGCTAGCAGATGATGCCATATTTGCCATGTGCCCTTCCAGCTGAGAGAGAAGCCCTGACTGTGTTCGCCATGTGCCTTTCCAGATGAGAGAGAAACCCTGAACTTCATCGGCCTTCTTGAACCAAGGTATCTTTCCCTGGATGCCTTTGATTATTGGACTTTATTTCTATAGACTTGTTTTAATTCTCGGCCTTAGAACTGTAAACTAGCAACTCATTCAATTCCCCTTGTTAAAAGCCATTCCGTTTCTGGTATATTGCATTCCAGCAGCTAGCAAACTAGAACACTTGCTGAACAAAATTTGTTTATAAATTTTGTCACCTGTGCACAGCTTTGAAATCAAGGTTAGGAATTCCTCCCTTATTAACTAATTATCTTACTTTAGTCCCAAGACCACAGACTCCTCTAAAATCATAGCCACTGTCTCCATTTTATGCTGTATGTAAATCACAATGAGGATTATATCAAAGGCCTTAACAATTTTGGCAATTGTCCCCACTTGCAGACATATTTTAACTATGAACTACGTCAAACATATAAAATAGAGTTTATATACAAACTATTCCATGTGTATATTATATATAATATAGAAAAGATAACAATATAACAAACCACGAGGCACTCCTCCCCCAATTTTAAAAATATTGATGTTTGGCTATCTTTGCCTTGGATAGTTTTAAGAACTACAATGCCTCCGATATTTTTAAAGTAAAATGTAGCAGCTACATATAATTAAAGTGTTAGAGATATATTTTCTCCCCTCCCTACATGAATCATCACAGAAGTTGATAAATACCATTATTACCCATATTTTATATTTTTATATATGCATCTACCCATAAGCATTACATGTTGTTGGTTTTATGTATTTTCATAATTTACCTAAATGTTACAAACTGTATGTTTTGGAAGCCTGCTTTTTTTCACTCACCATTATATTTTTGCAATGTATCCCTTTTGGTATGTATAGATCTAATTTGTCCATGATTCCTGGTGTTTCATATTCTATTGAATTCTGTTTAATTTATCCATTTCCTTTTTCTTGAACAATTACATTGTTTCCAGTTTTTTGCTAACACAATATTGCAACACTGACATTTTTGAGGATGCCTCCTTGTTTCACAGTTCTCCCAGGATATATAACTTAGAAGTAAAATAGCTGCCTTGCAGAGTACACACATCTTCAACTCACAGATACTGCTAAATTACTCTCCAAAATGATGCGCCAATGTATCCTACCCACTACCCGACTACCAATAGCTTCTGAACATTTCTATGTCCCCCTATTTTTTGGGGGGTTTGCTTTTTTATTTTTTTAAATACCAAAAAACACCAAACAAACCCAAACATTCTTAACTTTTGATCATTCCGTTCTACATATATAACCAATAATTCACAATATCATCACATAGTTGCATATTCATCATTATGATCATTTCTTGGAACATTTGCATCTATTCAGAAAAAGAAATAAAAAGAAAACAGAAAAAAAATTTATATATACCATACCCCTTACCCCTCCCTTTCATTGAACACTAGCATTTCAAACTAAATTTATTTTAACATTTGTTCCCCCTATTATTTATTTTTATTCCATATGTTCTACTCGTCTGTCGACAAAGTAGATAAAAGGAGCATCAGACACAAGGTTTTCACAATCACACGGTCACATTGTGAAAGCTATATCATTACACAATCATCATCAAGAAACATGGCTACTGGAACACAGCTCCACATTTTCAGGCAGTTCCCTCCAGCCTCTCCATTACATCTTGACTAACAAGGTGATGTCTATTTAATACGTAAGAATAACCTCCAGGATAACCTTTCGACTCTGTTTGGAATCTCTCGCAATTGACACTATTTTGTTTCATTTCACTCTTCCCTCTTTTGGTCGAGAAGTTTTTCTCAATCCCCTGATGCTGAGTCTCAGCTCATTCTAGGGGTTTTCTCAATCCCTTGATGCTGAGTCTCAGCTTATTCCAGGATTTCTGTCCCACGTTGCTGGGAAAGTCCACACCCCTGGGAGTCTCCATGTCCCCATATTTTTGCCAACACTTCATACTTTCAGAATGTTTAAGTTTTATCAGCTGTTGGGTGTCAAATCTTGCCTTGTTTTAAGTTTCAACTTCCCTAATAATAAGTGAGGATGTGTAATTTTATATATCATCCTAAAGGACTTCTACTAATTGACTTTTCATATTCTTTGTTCATTCTCTGTGATATATTCCTTTTTCTATTTTGCAGTTTTATTTATATGCATTTTCATTAGTAAACATCAAACTACTGGTTGCTTAGATTACAAATATCTGCTCCCTGTATGTGGCCTCTCTTTTCATTTTACAACCGGTCTTTTTTGTACAGACCTTTGTATTTTAAATAAAGTTATCCCTCTTTTTCTTAAGGTTTGTGCTTTTTGAATCTGGTTTAAGAACTCTTTCCCTAGTGCCCAACATCATAAAACTATTTTCCTTGGTTTTTTTATATTTTCCAATTCACCTTTACATTTTTAATCCATTTGGAATTTATTTTTGTGTATCTGTGAAGTAGGCTTACACATTTATCTTTCCCATATGACTACTCACTTGTCTCAACATCATCTATTATTTTATCTTTCCACACTAATTAAAATACCACTCCCTTCATATGTTAATTTCCCATGTATACATGTAACTCTTTCCCCCTGTTCTGTTACATTGATAGCAATACAGCACGTTTTAATTATTATACCTTTACAATGAGTCTTGATAAATGATAAAGGCATTCATTCTCTTTAATCTTCTTCAAAATTTTTTTAACCTTGACTATTCTTGGCCCTTTATTCTTTCATGTAAATTTGAGAATCAGCTCGCCAGTTTCTGGGCACACTTAAGATTTAAATTGAACTAGCTTTGAATTCATAGATCATTTGGGAGAAAAACTGAAATCCTTAAAATACTGAGCTTTCTTATCCAAAAATATGGTATAACTCTCCATTCATTTAGATCTTCTTACACATCCTTCAATAAAATTTTATAAATTTTTCCATAGAAGTCATGTACATCTCATATTAAGTTTAGTTTCATATACTTTGTGTGTTTATGGCTATGAAGAATGGGATTTTTTTTTTTTTGTATGTTGTATGGCAGAGGTCACATTTCATTCTTTTTCCATGTGACTATCCCATTATTGCATCACCATTTGTTGATTTTTTATTTGGTTAGTTTTTTGTTTGTTTGTTTGGGGAAGTTCATGAGCTTGAAATCAAGCCCAGGACTAAGAATGTGATTTTTTAATTGTAATTATAACTGACTGTATATGGTAAATTATAATTTTAACTGATTGTATATAGCATAGAAATACTGTTGTTGTTGTTTTTATAGATTCAGTAGACAGCATCTTTGTTTTCCAGGGCTGCTATAACAAATAACATACCCTGGTGGGCTTAAACAACAGGAATTTATTGTCTTACAATTTTGGAGGCCAGAAGTCCAATATCATGTTGTAGGTCATGCTTTTTCCAAAGTCTCTGGTGTTCAGGTGGTAGTTTGCTGGCAATCTGCAACTGAATCTCAGCCTCCATCACACGGCCATTTGTCTCTTGCTGTCTCCTCTCACCTGTGACTCTCTGTCCAGATTTCCTCTACTCATACGGACTCCAATCAAATTTAATTAAGGACCACCCTGATTCAGTTTGGTCTCATCTTATTAGAGTCTTATTTATAAATGGGTTCACACCCACAGGACCAGGGGCTAAGACTTGAACATGTCTTTAAGGGGGACAAGATTCAATCCACAACAGACAGCAACTTTGATCAATCCTCTGGTTACTTTAACAATTTCTAAGAAGAGCCTTTTGAATGTCATATGGGCATAATCACATCATCTGTGATACTGACAGTTTGGCTTCTTATCTTTCCAATCCCTATATGTCTTATTTCTTTTCCATGCCTTCTTGACCTGGTTAGGACCTCCAGTACGATGCTGAATAGAAGTGCTAACGGCAGGAATCCTTCCATTGTTCCTGACCTTAAGAGAATGTGTTTAATATTTCACATGTGAACATAAAGTCGACTTTAGGTATGGGGTTGACAATATTTTTTAAGGAAGCTCCCACCTATTCATAGTTTTCTAAGATGTGTTAACAGAATGGCTGTCAGATTTCTTATATCTATTGAGATGAGCATATTTCTTCTCTGTTGACTGAATATGTTAAATTACACTAGGTTTTATAAAGTTAATCAATCTCTAGAATAAATCCTACTGTTATTTCCTCAGTTCTGAAAAATTCCCAGTCATTATCTATTCAAATGTTACCTTTTCTTCTCTTCTTCCATTATTTCTATTTCTTTTTCTGGAAATATGTATTTATCTATGTAAATCTACACCTCTATCTAGCTAGCTAGCCATAAGAAAGAGTGAGGGATTAGGGAGAAGGAAAGAGAAAGAATTCCTATTAGATGAATATTGAGCAATCATTTTATCCCACCACTTTTTTTCTCTTTCTTATTTTTCAATCCTATTAGATAGATGCTTGGAGCACCTCGCTCTATTTCACCACCTCCTATCTTTCTTATTTTTCATTTCTTATCACTCTGTGTTACATACTGGGCAAGTTCTTCAAGGCTATTTTTGTGGTCATAATTCTCTTTTTATGTGAATCTAATCTGATGCTAGACTCACCCACTTTATTCTCAATTAAAGTCTACATTTTGTCATTTCTAAATGTTTTTATTCAGTTCTTTTTTATCTTTCTATTTTTTTAAATCATCACTACTATTTCTGTATGGATTTTATTACTTCCAACATTTTGTTCATGTTAAGCATAACATGAGCCCCTTCCTCCACTCTGTCCAGCAGAGTCATTCAGCCCCTATACTGAAAAGCCTAACATTGCATCAGCACAGGGTCCAGCTCCAATATAAAAAAGTCAGGTCAAAAAGAAGTAGATTTGGATCTCAAAATCAACAAGTTGAGAACTGACACTACTGACTCTCTCCTCTGGTAGCTCATTTCCTCTTATGATTTGTAAATTTTTATTTTGAGTTCATCCTCTCGTGAAGGAATTATTTTTCGGTAAAAGTTTCCTTACAACTGAATATCCTTTTAGAGCAGTTTTACACTGTTGCTATCAAATCTTCAAGAGTTCCACTGGTTTTCTCCAAGTTTTTATAGAATTTAACTTGTTTAATGATTTTCACACAAGATAAGCAGAGTAAACATGGACCTCAAATCCTTATGTCACACAGATTTTACAGAAATCTTTTTTATTCTTCCCAGAATGCTGGATGGCTTCCTAGGTACATCTCTGTGCCTTCGGATGGATTTTCTAGAGGCCTTTTCTGTGGGATTTAAGCAGGGCAGTAAGAAGGGGAGCTAGGAAGAGAGGAATGCCAGCTCAATGTACTGTTTCATCAGACGAATGTCTTCCTTTTTCAAAAAGCTCTCAAGACTTGTCTTACATCATTAATTCCTTATATGCTGTGCCCTCTAACCTGTATCTCCAGACCAAGCTCCACTGAACTCCAAACCCACATAGCCATTTTTATATGTTCATTGACAATTGAATAGTTCATGGGAACCTTAAATTCATATCCATAACTGTGCTCATTGTCTCTTCCCCCAAATCTGCTTTTCCTCCCATATTCCATGTCTCAGAGAAGGATACCACCTTCCCCCAGCTACCTAAGTCAGAAACATGGAAGTTCTCCTAAATTTCTAACCTAGCCTCTCATTCACTCTCCTTCGTTGCCTCTCCCAACATTCAACAGATCACCTAGTCTTACAGATGCTGTTTTCTTATATTTCTAAGACCCAACATCTGCTGTATTTGGACAATACTCTCCTTCCTCCAATCTAGCTCCCTCCTAAAACGTCTAACTCTTTACCAGGGCTGTCAAAGCCCTACATGATCTCGTTCTTGCCTATGTCTTAGAACTTACTTCGGATACTCACCCCCGAAGTTCCAGCCACTGACCTTTCTATTCCCTAAACATTTATGTTAAACCCCATACATAATAGCTCCATTAGAGCACTATCTCCATTTTACAGGAAATAAAACCCAGGCTTACAGTGGTGAGGTACCTCTTATACTCTGATAATTTGTCTATAGAGCCCACTTTCTGAACCACTGCACTCTCCTGCCTCCCAAACTCACTGAGTAAGATCATTAGGAAGCGCTTCCTGTGATCTTGACCTGGTGACATGCAGCCATGCGAACAGGGGCAAGAGAAGCTGCGAGAAACAGTGTAGAATAAGACCGAACAGTTCTTGTACCAATTAAATACCATAGTTACCACAGGATAATCTCAACCTCAAATGCTCTATCCAATGATCCATAAAAGCATTAGTATTCTATAGACTTTGGGTTCCGAAAATATGGTCTTTGTAAACGTAAGGTATACCTAAAAATCAGAAAATAAATCCCGAGGAAGGGTAGCAAAGAGCAAACTCCAGTATTCATAGTATTCATTTTATATGATTTCATATAAGATTTAAAACCAATAAAAATTTTATATGGAATAATTACACAAAGCACACACATACTCAAATGTACATACCCTCGAGCACAATAGTCTTGCATTCGAGTTTGCTTTCACACATCCCATAAATATTCTTAAGGTTGATTGGAAGTATAGCATGTGTACAACTTTGTATAAATGTGGATTGTCTATAAGTTCCTATCTTGCTCAGGTTTTCTCAGCCTGTTTTGGTGTTTCTTATTTATTACTTTCTTACTTTTAAAATACATTCTAAAATCAGCTTGAAATCAACTTGAATCCCACCCATATCACAATCCCTCATTTGCTCACATAATTTTTATCCCATCACTAACATATGAGATAATAGGCTTATTATATGTTCATAAATTCATAGTCTCAACCTGAGTTTTTTGGGGGAACAATGATTGAAAATTCTTATCACAGAAATATAACAATGTCAGCAAGGAAACAGGACACATTCAGTTGAAGCCTCACTGTCAGATGTGTTAAGGAGGTGCTTGACGCCTATCAGTGTTCAGAATGATCCAGGTTGATGACTTTGGCTGATAGAATTGATACTTTTTCCAGGCACTTGAATGGGCTATAGCCTAACTGAGATTTGTTTATATGTTATACATCCTCTCAATTGCTGTTGTTATTGTATACTGACCTTTTGTCAAAAAAGGATGAAAAACACCTCCCCCACTAATCCTAATCCCCAGAACCTGTGTATATGTTATATTATACAACAAGAGAGGATTAAGGTTCCTAATCATCTTGATTATCTCCCTTGAAATTGGGGATTATTCTAGATTACTTGGGTGACTCCAGTGAAATCACAAGGATCCTTATAGGTAATAGAGGTAAGCAGGAGAGTGCAAATTAGAGTCACGCAATGTGAGAAAGATCCAACTAGCCTTTGATTTATTTAATTGAAGGGGGCATGAGCCAAAGAATGCAAGCAACCTCTCAAAGCTGGAAAAGGCAAGGAAAAATTCTCCTCTAGAGCTTCCAGAGGGAACCAGTCCTGCTGAGACCTGATTTTACTCCAGTGAGACCCAACTTGGACTTCTGACTTTAAAAACTGCAAGATAATAAATTTGTATTATTCTAAATCACTAAATTTGTTGTAATTTTTATAGCTGCCATAGGAAACTAATACTCCCCCATTCCCATACTCTGAACAGGAAGAAATTTCAGATTTAAAACCATATTATCTTTGTTCAAATAATAATCTTAAGATTAAGTATATTTACCTAGTTTGGGGGATATGCATTTACTGCCTGTTCAAATTGTAAGGCCTTCTCTTTGATTTTTCTCTTGTCCATATGCAAATTACTCACAAGGATTAAGTCCTGTAGCTTCATATTCACAACTACTATGTTAAGATAATAACATCTCATTCATGAGTCAATCAAAAAGCATTTATAATTTATAACCAGACCTCTTCCCAAACTATAGACATACATCTAATTCCTGTTTAGCATACCCACTTAGATACCCAAGAGATATCTCAATTTAATAAATTTAAACCCAAACTTCTGATTTACCTGCCCAATCTGCAACATCCACAGTCTTCCTCATCTTGGTTGGTGTCAAGTCCATTATTGTTTCAGTTTTCCAAAGTTGCCAGAATGTAATATCCCAGTAGTAGATTGGCTTTACAAAGGGGATTTATTAAGTTACAAATAAATTTTACATATATGCTCATTTACTGAACTCAGCATTACAACTATACTGAATTTCCTGTTTCACTAACAAAAGCCCTGGGACTCCCATGTTGATCTACCTTTTTGCATGTCCTTTTTCCTGCCTAGTATCCCATCCACACCTTCTCGGCCTGACAAACTTCTATTTATCCATTAACATACAATTCAAATATCACCTACTGTATAAGCCTATATAATCATCTCAGTTGTCATTTACTAATCACCTACTATGTAAATACCCTGTTAATAGGCTAAGATGGTCACAGATCCAGCTCTCATAGCTTAGTAAGGAAGACAGATATCAAACAAATAATTATAAATAAATACAAGAATGCAAAATGCTGTGAGGAAGAAGCATTGAGTGCCCCCAGAGGGTCTATGGGGAATCCAAACTCAGGCAGAATTAATAGGTCTCTCTTTTAGTTTCCCATGGTACTTTATTACATATCTCTACCATGACATTAATTGTATTACATTCTTTCCATTACTATGGGTTTATATTTTGTCTCCTCCTCTAGGCCTGTGCTGTCCAATTTGGTAGCCACTAGCCACATGCAACCATTTAAATTTAAAGTAATTACGAGCAAATAAAATTAAAAATTAAATGATTCAGTCACAGAAGCCACATATCGAGTGTTCAGTAGCCACGTGTTCCAGTGGCACTATATTCATAGAATCTGGCAAAGTGAATTAGATAACAGGGGCTCAATATTGATTCATTCATTCATTCATTCATTTAATTAATCAACAAATATTTATGTGCCCAGGTTTCAACAAAACATTAGAAATCATACAAAGAAATAGGAAGCAATGGCCCAGGCAATGGAGAATATGAAAGCATTAGAAACTATCCATGAGGAGGATCAAATTGGGACATTTCCAGAAAAATATTTTTTTTAATGTCTTAAATATGCTCACAGAGCTAAACAAAAACACAGACAAAGAATTAAAGAAAATCTGGCAAACAACAGATGAACACAAAGTGGCTATCAACAGAGAGATAGAAATTATGAAAAAGAATCATAAAGAGCTGAAGACCACAGTAACAAAAATTAAAACTTCCCTAGTGGGTTTAATAGCAGATTGGAGCTGGCAGAAGAAAGAATTGGTAAACTTGAAAATAAGATGATTGAAATCGTCCAGTCTGAGGAGCAGAAAAAAACAAGAAAGAAGAAAAGTGAACAGAACCTGAAGAACCTGTGGGACACCATCAAGTGCACCAATACAAGCACTGTAGGAAATTCAGAAAAAGAGAAAGGAGATGAGAAAATATCCAAAGAGATAATGACTATAAATTTCTCAAATTTAACAAAAGACATGAAATACATATCCAAGATGCTCAACAATCTTCAAACAGGATAAACCCAAATATATGCATACTGTGCCATGTTACAATCAAACTGCCAAATGCCGAAGATAAAGAATTTCAAAAATTGTAAGAAACAGTATGTCATATATATGTGACATTCAATAATATTATGTGCTAATTTCTCATCAGAAAACATGGGAGGAAATAAGGCAAGGGGAAACATACTTAGAGTGCTGACAGCAAAAAAATTGCCTACCAAAAATTCTATATCCAGCAAATCTGTCTTTCAAAAATGATGGGAATATTCAGGCATTCACAGATCAGCAAAAGCTGAAGAACTTTATCACCACCAGATTAGCCCTACATGAAATGCTAAAGGGAGTTCTGCAAGTGGAAAGGAAACAACACTAGAAAATTGGCTGAAGTCATAATAAAAAATAAAGATCTCCATGAAGATAATGACATGGGAAAGTATAAATACTAGTGTTAACTGCATTTTTAAAATTATTTTGAACTCTACTTTTTACTTCTTACAGTATCTAAAAGGCAAATTCATAAAGTTAATGATAAGTCAGTGGTTTGGGACTCATAATGTAAAAATAGATGATTTGTGACAAGAACCACTTAATGGATTGGTGGGTTCAGAGGGATATAGAAACATGTTTATACATGCTATTGAAGTTATCTTGGTATCAAAGCAAACAAGATTGCTATAGATTTAAGATGTTAAATTTAAGTGTCGTGGTAACCATAAACAAAACATCAGAGAATAGACAAACTCAGAGAGACAGAATGTACAGCACAGGTTACCAGCGGTGGGGTTTGGGGTAACAGGGAGTTAATGTAAAATATGTGTAGAGTTTCTGTTTGGAGTGAAGGGAAACTTCTAGCAATGGATGGTGGTGAGAGTACAGCAACAGCTTGAATGTGACTAATCCTACTGAATTGTATACTTGAGAGGAGATGAGAGGAGAAGATTTATGTTGTAGAAATGTTTCCACAATTAGAAATATAAGGAAGAGGGTAGTGTAACAGTGGCTCAGTGGCAGAATTCTCACCTGCCATGCCAGAGATCTGGGTTCAATTCCTAGTGTCTGCCCATGTCAAAAAAATAAAAGAAAAGAAAAAATGAAAATTTAAAAGGAAGAAATAGAAATGAAAGAAACAATGACAGGGTGGGCAATGATGGCTCAGTGGTAGAGTTCTCTCTTGCCATGACAGAGACCTGAGTTTGATTCCCATTGCCTGCCCATACAAAACAAACAAACAAACAAACAAAAAAGAAACAATGACAATCAAATGATACTGGATGGGCTCTAAGAATGGACAATAAATGTTCTAAAAGGGCATAATTGGGACATAAAAAAATTAGGAATATAGGATGTAATTTTTATATCTATTTAAATTTCTTGAACTTGATAACTGCACTTAAGCTTATTATTTAAGTGATATCCTGTAAGTAGGAAATATACATTGAAGTATTATATATTCAAGAATGTGTGCAACCTGCTTTCAAATGTTCAGAAAATAGATGAATAGATCATTTGATCAATAGATAGATAATAGAATGATACAGCAAAGGTGGAAAAATACTAAAATTGGTGGGTCTGCAGACTATGGTGGACAGATCGTCAAAAAGTATATGTAGACCCTAAGATCAGGAACAAGACAAGGATGTCCACTATCACCACTATTATTCAACATTGTGTTAGAGGTTCTAGCCAGAGCAATTAGACAAGAAAAAGAAATACAAGGCATCAAAATTGGAAAGGAAGAAGTAAAACTATCACTGTTTGCAGACGATATGATACTATACGTCGAAAACCCGGAAAAATCCACAACAAAACTACTAGAGCTAATAAATGAGTACAGCAAAGTAGCAGGTTACAAGATCAACATTCAAAAATCTGTAGCATTTCTATACACTAGTAATGAACAAGCTGAGGGGGAAATCAAGAAACGAATCCCATTCACAATTGCAACTAAAAGAATAAAATACCTAGGAATAAATTTAACTAAAGAGACAAAAAACCTATATAAAGAAAACTACAAAAAACTGCTAAAAGAAATCACAGAAGACCTAAATAGATGGAAGGGCATACCGTGCTCATGGATTGGAAGACTAAATATAGTTAAGATGTCAATCCTACCTAAATTGATTTACAGATTCAATGCAATACCAATCAAAATCCCAACAACTTATTTTTCAGAAATAGAAAAACCAATAAGCAAATTTATCTGGAAGGGCAGGGTGCCCCGAATTGCTAAAAACATCTTGAGGAAAAAAAACGAAGCTGGAGGTCTCGCGCTGCCTGACTTTAAGGCATATTATGAAGCCACAGTGGTCAAAACAGCATGGTATTGGCATAAAGATAGATATATCGACCAATGGAATCGAATAGAGTGCTCAGATATAGACCCTCTCATCTATGGACATTTGATCTTTGATAAGGCAGTCAAGCCAACTCACCTGGGACAGAGCAGTCTCTTCAATAAATGGTGCCTAGAGAACTGGATATCCATATGCAAAAGAATGAAAGAAGACCCATCTCTCACACCCTATACAAAAGTTAACTCAAAATGGATCAAAGATCTAAACATTAGGTCTAAGACCATAAAACAGTTAGAGGAAAATGTTGGGAGATATCTTATGGATCTTACAACTGGAGGCGGTTTTATGGACCTTAAACCTAAAGCAAGAGCACTGAAGAAAAAAATAAATAAATAGGACCTCCTCAAAATTAAACACTTTTGTGCATCAAAGAACTTCATCAAGAAAGTAGAAAGACAGCCTACACAATGGGAGACAATATTTGGAAATGATATATCAGATAAAGGTCTAGTATCCAGAATTTATAAAGAGATTGTTCATCTCAACAACAAAAAGACAGCCAACCCAATTACAAAATGGGAAAAAGACTTGAACAGACACCTCTCAGAAGAGGAAATACGGATGGCCAAGAGGCACATGAAGAGATGCTCAATGTCCCTGGCCATTAGAGAAATGCAAATCAAAACCACAATGAGATATCATCTCACACCCACCAGAATGGCCATTATCAACAAAACGAAAAATGACAAGTGCTGGAGAGGATGCGGAGAAAGAGGCACACTTATCCACTGTTGGTGGGAATGTCAAAGGGTGCAACCACTGTGGAAGGCAGTTTGGCAGTTCCTCAAAAAGCTGAATATAGAATTGCCATACGACCCAGCAATACGATTGCTAGGTATCTACTCAAAGGACTTAAGGGCAAAGACACAAACGGACATTTGCACACCAATGTTTATAGCAGCATTATTTACAATTGCAAAGAGATGGAAACAGCCAAAATCTCCATCAACAGAAGAGTGGCTAAACAAACTGTGGTATATACATACGATGGAATATTATGCAGCTTTAAGACAAGATAAACTTATGAACCATGTAATAACATGGATGGACCTAGAGAATATTATGCTGAGTGAATCCAGCCAAAAACTAAAGGACAAATACTGTATGGTCCCACTGATGTGAATGGACATTCGAGAATAAACTTGAAATATGTCATTGGTAACAGAGTTCAGCAGGAGTTAGAAACAGGGTAAGACAATGGGTAATTGAAGCTGAAGGGATACAGACTGTGCAACAGGACTAGATACAAAAACTCAAAAATGGACAGCACAATAATACCTAATTGTAAAGTAATCATGTTAAAACACTGAATGAAGCTGCATCTGAGCTATAGGTTTTTGTTTTGTTTTGTTTTGTTTTGTTTTGATTTTACTATTATTACTTTTATTTTTTTCTCTATATTAACATTCTATATCTTTTTCGGTTATGTTGCTAGTTCTTCTAAACCAATGCAAATGTACTAAGAAATGATGATCATGCATCTATGTGATGATGTTAAGAATTAATGATTGCATGTGTAGAATGGTATGATCTCTAAATGTTGAGTTAATTTCTTTTTTTCCGTTAATTAAAAAAAAAAAAAAAAAAGAGAAGGGATAATTGGAGATGAAGGGATACAGACTGTACAACGGGACTGGATATAAAAACTCAGAAATGGACAGCACAATACTACCCAATTGTAATGCAAGTATGTTAAAACACTGCATGAAGCTGCATGTGAGGTATAGGTTTTTTGTTTTTGTTTTTTTTGTTTTTTTTTCTTTCTATTATTGTTTTAATTCTTATTCTGTTGTCTTTTTATTTCTTTTTCTAAATCGATGCAAATGTACTAAGAAATGATGAATATGCAACTATGTGATGTTATTAAGAATTACTGATTGTACATGTAGATTGGAATGATTTCTAATTGTTTTGTTAATTCTTTTTTTAATTAATAAAAAAAATAATAATAAAAAAAAACTCAAAAATGGACAGCACAATACTACCTAATTGTAATGTAGTTATGTTAAAACATTGAATGAAGCTGCATCTGAGCTATAATTTTTTGTTTGTTTGTTTGCTTTTTATATATATTTTTTGTATTTTGTATTTTTATTTTTTTCTCTATATTATCATTTTATTTCTTTTTCTGTTGTCTTGCTATTTCTTTTTCTAAATCAATGCAAATGTACTAAGAAATGATGATCATACATCTATGTGATGATATTAAGAATTACTGATTGCATATTTAGAATGGAATGATTTCTAAATGTTGTGTTAGTTATTTTTTTTAATTAATAAAAAAAAACCTTGGTGCATCAAAAAAAAAAAAAAAAAGTATATGTAGAGTCCCTTGAAGGACTGGAGGAAAAATATAGAACTACTAAACATTCCCACCTGGGAAACCCCTGGTACTCTCTCAAATATTAGGGACTCCCAAGAAAATAGGTCAAGCCCTTGATTTTGAGGCTTTCACTTATGAAACTTATTTTTGTAGCAGAGAAGCTAAGATTACCTATAATTATGACTTGGTATTGCTTACAGGAAACCTCTTTTGTTGCTCTCTCTCTCAGCCCAACTGTGCAAGGAAAATCATTACACTCCCCCCTATGTGGGAAATGACATTAAGGGGTAAAAGTCTCTCTGACAATATGGGACATGTACCCCAGGGATGATCCTGGCCTTGGTACCGTGGGATTGACAATGCCTTTCAGACCAAGAAGGAGAAAAGAAATATAACAAAATAAGGTGTCAGTGAGTGGCTAAGAGGGTTCAAATGGAGTCAAGAGGCTATTTTTATGTGAACTTAAGCTAGATATTGCTCATTGTCATGGTTTGTCAAACCCAAACAAGTCATTCATGTTAACCCTAAAGAGCACTCAGGGCTCTATCTGAGATTCTACAAAAGTTTCACACACTAAACTTTTCAGAAACCTAAAACCTTCAGATGGTTCCTAGACCAGATAAATCCTGAAACCATGACATGCCAGTCTCTCCAAGAATATTAACCAGTTCCATCCCCCTACCACATGCTGTCAACATCCCTTTTCAACATGAAAAAGTTAAAACGGGCATAGCCCAAATATCCCTAAAGATTGGGAGAAGGATCAAAGAAGAAAGAGGAGTAATAACAGAGATGTTAGGATTTAACAAATGAGTACGACAACTGAATCATTACATTGATATTTATCTTTAGTCTCCAGTGTCTTGGAGAAGCCAGAAGGAAAATCTAAAGTTGTGGAACTATAACTCATACCGAACTTTGAAATCTGTTCTATAACTACTTGTTAAAATGTACTTTTAAATGTATTGCTTTTTTGTATATATGTTATATCACACAATAAAAGTTGCTAAAAAAAAATCGGTGGCTTTGGGTATATGGGAGGATAGGTATATGTTGCAGTTGTCTGTATGGGGTTTGCATTATTTTTGCAACTGTCCTTGTACATTTGAAATTATTTCAAAGTAAAAAGTTAAAAATATATACAGATATTGGGTGGGCACAGTAGCTCAGTGGCACAATTCTTACCTGCCATGCCAGACACCCAGGTTCGATTCCTGGAGCCTGCCCAATCAAAAAAGAAAAAAAAAAAATATATATATATATATATATACACACACACACTTGTATTTTACATATATAATAATAACATAAATAATATATATAAATATATATATTTATACACACACACAGATATTGACTTTCCCAGGCAAAGAATGGGTTAGAGGCTATGCTTTATCTATCTTAATATAGCTTCTCCTCAAATTTTTTTGAAGTCTTGGAGAAAACATAGCCTAATTCAGAATAAATAAAAGAAGCAATAAGAACAGTTTATTGCTATGAAAGTAATTGTGCCTTATAGTAGAATACACATATATAAGGGTCCCCAAGCAGAATCACCAGAGACCTTTGATTGTTTCCACCACTGAATATGGAACTTACCTTATTCATTTTAATTCAGTTCCATCTATCATGCATAAAAACAGGTAAATTTTTTTGCTTTGACTAATTTATTTTCACATACATGATGCTACTCCTTCATTTCTTGGGCTTTCCAGCATGTACCTAAGCATTCACAGTGTGCTTCTTAAAATATGAGGATAATCTCCTGCAGATTCAATCAAGAACAGATGGTTAAAAACTTCAAGGTAGTATTTGCATAAAAAGATCATCTTACTCTGACACTGTAGAGTTTTATATTGCTTTTAATTGTTTTCCTTGAAAAGAGCACCCCCTCCCTTAACCAAAAGATAACAAGAAATTTGGGTTTGTTTTCTACTCAAAGAGAAACATTTCATAACAAAGACACTGTGGGGAAAAAAGTAACACAAGTATATAAAGGATTATGACTTACTGTGAATAAAGGTGTCACATCTGCTCAAATGTACAAGAAACCTGCACGCAATCTGATAGTTAGACTTACAGCCACTTCACTTTCACAGAGCCCAGTACAAACCTGAAGTAATCCAAAAAGCCTCTGAGCTAAGACCATGTGCTTTACTCCAAAAATGAAAAATAAAAAAACAGGTATCCCCAAAGTAGAACTCATTGATTCATTCTATTCTGGGAATCCCAAGTAAATCAAGCTAGAGAATTTGGTCATCTTTTGGTTCCATTTCCCCTCTGTCCTGTTCTGATTTATAGACTGAAAGTTGGATAACATATAAGTAGCTGTGAACAAGGTGATGGAAATAGTTAGGGATGAACTATCAAAAGCAGACATAAAAGATGAAGGAGGACAGAGTTGCAAATCACATATCAAAAAAGGGTCTTAAGTTTAAAATACATAAAGAACATCTATATGCATCAACAAAAAGAAAAACGACCCAACCAGAAAATGAACAAAGGACTTCGATAGACATTTCTCTAAAGAAGATATTCAAAAGACCAATAAGCACATGAAAAGATGCCCAACATGATTAAACATTATGGAAATGAAAATCAAAACCACAATGGGATGCCCCTTCACACCCAGTAGGTTGGCTATCATTTAAAAAGTGAAAATACAAGTGTTGATGAGGATGTAGACAAATTGGAAACCTTATACATGGCTGATGGAAATGTAAAGTACAGCTGCTGTGAAAAACAGTTTGGACTTTCCTCAAAAACTTAAACATAGAATTACATTATGACCCAACAATTCCGCTTCTAGGCATATACCTAAAATAATTGAAAATAGGGATTCATATAGATACTTGTATACCAGTGTTCATAGTAGCATTATTCACAGTAGTCAAAAGGTAGAAACAATCCAAGTACCTATTAACAGATGTCTGGATAAAAGAAATGTGGTATATACACATAGAGGAATATTATTCAGTCCCTACTGATATATGCTGCAACATGGATGAACTTTCAAAATACGCTGAGTGAAGGAAGAATGAAAAGGAAGAATATCGTATGATCCAATTATACAAACTACCTCAAATAAGCAAATTTATAGAAACAGAAAGTAGATTGGAGGTTATCAGGAGCCAGAAGAGGGGAAGATGGAAAAGTATTGTTTAATGGATGTAGAGTTTCCACGTGGGGTGATGAAAAAGTTTTGGTAATGGCTGGTGATAATGATAGCACAACGTTGTAAATGTAACTAATGCCACTTGCACACTTAAAATTGTTAAAATGGAAACATGTTACCACAATACTTTTTTTTAAATGAAGAAGTCAAACAAATCTTCAACCAGGAAACTCCAGCAATCTGGGTCATTACACAAGTGATTTAAGAAAAGAAAAATTTGAAAATACAAATAACCCTTTCCTTAGAGGTAGCCTCAGAAGATTCTGTTTGGCTCTGCAAACAGAACACTGCCATGCGGACCACAGCTGATTGGACTAGGGCTGGTCATGTGACATTGACGCAGCCAAAAGTAGGCTGAGCCATGCCCTCAAGATGACCTGGTTTGAAAAGCTCTGCCAAAAACAAAGAAAGATCCAATAAGATTCTTGCCCAAAGCAATGACATGCCAATCAAGTTCTTCCTTTAATACTTTAATTTGAGTAAGTGGAAAAAATCAGGCTCTTAGTAAGTGGGAACTGAAGCTGAAAAGATGCTCTTAACACTCATGAGGGGCCAGAAACAAACTGAAGTAATGAGGAAAACAATAATATAAGGAAGTACAAGCCAGGGGTAAGGAAAAGCTATAATGTAGATAAAATGGTGAGGCAATAATTCATTAGCACAAGAAGAAATGAGACACAGAAATTAAATGAGGGTATAAATGGCATTAATAACTGAATACTGAACTAGAGATTCTATTCTCAAGATCCCTAAAACGACCTTAGCTCTATTTACAATCTCTGTGAGAATTGGTTATACTCATTTCCTTTTCTTGGATTTCTCTGAGACTCTGCCTCTTTTATTTATCCTTCAGAAAGTCCCCCAATTACTTGAGTAAAAAGTCTTCATTTCTTTTTTTTTTTAAACTGTTTTTATTAATTAAAAAAATTAACAAACAAAACATTAAGATATCATTCCATTCTACATATACAATCAGTAATTCTTAATATCATCACATAGTTGCATATTCATCATTTCTTAGAACATTTGCATCGATTTAGAAAAAGAAATAAAAAGACAACAGAAAAAAAATAAAACAATAACAGAGAAAAAAAAAATTATACATACCATACCCCTTACCCCTCGCCTTCATTTACCACTAGCATTTCAAACTAAATTTATTTTAACATTTGTTCCCCCTATTATTTATTTTTATTCCATATGTTCTACTCTTCTGTTGATAAAGTAGCTAAAAGGAGCATCAGACACAAGGCTCTCACATTCACAGAGTCTCATTGTGAAAGCTATATCATTGTTCAATCATCATCAAGAAACATGGCTACTGGAACACAGCTCCACACCTTCAGGCAGTTCCCCCCAGCCTCTCCGCTACATCTTGAACAACAAGGTGATATCTACTTACTGCATAAGAATAACCTCCAGGATAACCTCTCGACTCTGTTTGGAATCTCTCAGCCATTGACACTTAGTCTCATTTCACTCTTCCCCCTTTGGTCGAGAAGGTTCTCTCAATCCTTGATGTTAATTCTCAGCTCATTCTAGGGTTTTTCTCAGTCCCTTGATGCTGAGTCTCAGCTCATTCCAGGATCTCTGTCCCACGTTGCCAGGAAGGTCCACACCCCTGGGAGTCATGTCCCACACAGAGATGGGGAGGGTGGTGAGACTGCTCGTCATGTTGGCTGGAGAGAGAGGCCACATCTGAGCAACAAAAGAGGCTCTCTTGGGGGTGACTCTTAGGCCTAAATTTTAAGTAGACTTGACCTATCCTTTGTGGGGTTAAGTTTCATATGAACAAACCCCAAGACTGGGGGCTCAGCCTATAGCTTTGGTTGTCCACACTGCTTGTGAGAATATCAAGAATTCAACTTGGGGAAGTTGAATTTCTCCCCACTCTCACCATTCCCTGAAGGGGGCTTGCAAATACTTTTCCAGTCACTGATCAAATCACTCTGGGATTCATCGGGGCATCACTCTGGACAAACCAACAAAATCTCATGTGCTACCTGAGATTCCAAGTACTTATGACATTCAATCGAACTATCTACAAGTGTTATATTAGGAAATGCTCTAGTCAAAATACAAATTTTGTAACAAATAAACATTTTTTGCTTTAGTCTCACACATAAGGTGACATTTTAAAGTATTAATTATCACCTATTTTCAGCACCTGCAATAATGACATTCCTTTGTTCTTCCCCATGCAAAAATATTTTTAAAATTTGTATATTGTACATTTCACTATTATTATACACTCTAGGCATTCCTAGATTATACCATCTTGATCTTTACCATCTATCTTTCTTTCTGATTTCATTTATGTCCCCAGCCCTCCTCCCTCTATCATTCTCACATGCAGCTTCATTCAGTGTTTTAACATAATTGTATTAGCTAGGTAGTATTGCACTGTCCATTTCTGAGTTTTTATATTCAGTCCTGTTGCACAATCTGTATCCCTTCAACTCCAATTACCCAATATCTCACCCTATTTCTATCTCCTGATGGTCTCTGTTACCAAGGAAATATTCCAAGTTTATTCACTAATGTCAGTTCATATCAGTGAGACCATACAGTATTTGTCCTTTTGTTTCTGGCTAATCACACTCAGCATAATGTCCTTAAGGTCCATTCATGTTGTTACATACTTCATAACTTTATTCTGTCTTACAGCTGCATAATATTCCACCTTATGTAAATGTCACAGTTTGTTTAGCCAACTGTCTGTTGATGGACATTTTGGCTGTTTCCATCTCTTGGTAATTGTTAATAATGCTGCTATAAACATTGCGTGTAAATGGCCATTTGTGTCCTTGGCCTCGTGTCCTTTGAGTAGAGACAGCGTATAGATGGGTCCTATTTTTTAATCCATTCTGCCAGACTATGTCTTTTGATTGGAGAGTTTAATCCATTAACATTCAGTGTTATTACTGCATGGGTAGTACTTTCTTCTACTATTTTGCCTTCTGGATTTCATATGTCATATCTAATTTTCCTTCTTTTTACCTTTACTCATAGTCTTCCTTTCTACACTCTTCTCCACACCTCTCTCTTCTGTCTTCATATCTGTCTCCAGTGTTTCCTTTAGTATTTCTTGCAGAGCTGAAATACTTGGTCACAAATTCTCTCAGTGATTTTTTGTCTGAAAATGTTTTAATTTCTCCCTCATTTTTGAAGGACAATTTTGCTGGATATAGAATTCTTGGTTGGCAGTTTTTCTCTTTTAATAATTTAAATATATTATCCCACTGTCTTCTCACCTCCATGGTTTCTGCTGAGAGATCTATACATAGTCTTATTGGGCTTCCCTTGTATGTGATGGATTGCTTTTCTCTTGCTGCTTTCAAGATCCTCTCTTTCTCTTTGACCTCTGACATTCTGATTATTAAATGTCTTGGAATATGTCTATTTGGATCTATTCTCTTTGGGGTACGCTGCACTTCTTGGATCTGTAATTTTAAGTCTTTCATAAGAGTTGGGAAATTTTCAGTGATAATTTCCTCCATTAGTCTTTCTCCTCCTTTTCCCTTCTCTTCTCCTTCTGGGACACCCACAACATGTATATTCGTGCGCTTCATATTGTCTTTCAATTCCCTGAGTCCCTGCTCATATTTTTCCATTTTTTTCCCTATAGTTTCTGTTTCTTGTCAGATTTCAGATGTTCCATCCTCCAGTTCAGAAATCCTATGTTCTGTCTCTCGAATCTACCATTGTAGGTTTCCATTGTTTCTTTTCATCTCTTCTACTGTCTTTCATTCCCATACGTTCTGTGATTTGTTTTTTCAGACTTTCAGTTTCTTCTTTTTGTTCTTTCCTTGCCTTCTTTATATCCTCCCTCAATTCATTGATTTGGATTTTGATGAGGTTTTCCATGTCTGTTCATACATTCTGAATTAATTGCTTCAGCTCCTGTATGTCATTTGAATTGTTGGTTTGTTCCTTTGACTGGGCCACATCTTCAATTTTCCTAGTGTGATTTGTTATTTTTTGCTAGCGTCTAGGCATTTAATTACCTTAATTAGTTTATTCTGGAGATTGCTTTCACTTCTTTTATCTAGGATTTTCTTGCTGGATGAATTTGTTGTCTATCTGTTCTTTGACATTCCGTTCAGCTTTATCTGGATATTTAGCTTAAGTTTTGTTTAACAGAGGAGAATTTTTCAGTTCTTGTTTTCTTGTTTCTTGCCCTGCTTGTCTGGTGCCTTTCCCTCACACACACTTAGGAGGGTCTACTTAGATATTATATACCCCAGCCAGATTTTCCCAGACCAAACTGGCCTCCTATCAGGAGGAAAGAGTCACCTGCATCAGTTTTCCCTGAGGGTGAGACCCAGCAGGTTGAAAGACTTTCCTGTGAAGTCTCTGGACTCTGTTTTTCCTATCCTGCCCTGTGTGTGGTGCTTGTCTGACTGCAGGTCCCACCAGCATAAGGTGATGCGGTACCTTTAACTTTGGCAGACTCTCCCTGCTGGTGGCATGGTGGAGACAGAGGAGAGGTTGTAGGCTGGTTTTAATGGCTTCAAATTACCAAGCCCTGGGGTCTGAATTCCTTGATGGAGGGATTCCACCTAAGTTGGGCTTCACCCCTTCCCTGAGGAAGGCACAGGCTCCAGACAAGCCCCCAAAAGAGCTCACTTCTGCCTCTGCCTGGGGCAGTTGCAGACTGAAAAGTCCTGCTGCTGTATCCAGAGGCAGTCAAGCCTTTGTAGATGCACAGCCACAAAAACCTCTGTTTCCTTCTTTTTTTTTTTTTTCCCCTTTTTCTGTCAGTCCTGCCCCCTTGGGCGCCGGGGCAAAAATGAGCAACCTCTGCTTTGATCAGGTTCACCTAAGCTGGGGGCCTATTTTTAGTAGTCAGAATTTGTTAATTAGTTCCACAATTGGCGTTTGATTGTGCCTAGTCCCTGCTGCTGGTAAAGTCTTTTCCTTTCCCCTCTGGGAAGCGGCCTGTGGGGGAGGGGCACCCACTGCTGCAGCTTTGGGAACTCATGGTTCTGGGGGTGCTCGCAGCCGGTCCAGCTGGTCCAGACTGGGATACACTGTGTGTCTGGTCACTGATGTGGCCCCAGGAGCTGTTCTGTACTGTTTCTGGTTATTTGGTATTTGTTCTGGAGGACGAACTAAAACATGCATGTTGTTAAACTGCCATCTTGACCCGGAAGTAGTCTTCATTTCTTGAAATCAGAAATGTCTAAAAGTTGTTTTGGTTTGCAAAGCTCCCAGAATGCAACATACCAGAAATGGGTTAGCTTTTACAATGGGGATTTATTAACTTACAATTTATAGTTCTTAGTCCATGAAAATGTCCCAGTTAAGGCAGCAACACAACGATACCTTCTCTGAAAAGAGGGAGCTAGCACGCAGGGTTACTTTGTCAGATCAAGGCTCGAGGCCAGCATTTGCTGGTCCTTCCCTCACAGTTTCTTTGCTTTCAGATCTGGGTTCCAATGGCTTCCTCTCCAAGATTCTGTGGATCCTCTCAGAGCATCTCCAGGGCTTTTCTCTCTCACCTTACTCCAGGGGCTTTCTATGCTTTTGCCAAACTTCTATGGGTGTTTCTCCCTCTGCTCTTTGGCCTTTTTCTGTCTTTTATTCTCATAAAGGACTCCAGCAAAGGATTCAGACCCACCTTGAATTGGGTGGGTTACATCTCAATTGAAACAACCTAATGGAAATGTTCCACCCACAACAGAGCTGTATCCACAGAAATGGATTAAAAGAGCATGGTATTTTCTGGGGTACACAACAGCTTCAAACCAGCACATGTGTCCTTTGTCTATAAACTCTGGAGTGTTCATCATGTTCTTGTTGATTTTTTTAAAGTTCTTTACATATCAACTCTAAAATATTTATTTATCATTTGACTTTTAACTTAAGAGGAGGCAGCATTTAATGAGCTGTGACTGTGTTCCAGGCACTGCAAAAACTACTTCACAGGCATTATCTCATTAAATAGTCAAAACAAACCTGCAATGGGAAAAGTTTGACACAGAGAGTTTTAACAAATTTACCTACAGTTATTGTGCTAATAAAAGGAAAAAAGGA
Organism: Tamandua tetradactyla; assembly: GCF_023851605.1. Lineage (NCBI taxonomy): Eukaryota > Metazoa > Chordata > Mammalia > Pilosa > Myrmecophagidae > Tamandua > Tamandua tetradactyla. The sequence goes on along the minus strand of NC_135331.1, from coordinate 147,958,108 downwards.
GTAAAGGTGAAAACCCAGGTTTAAATCCAGAGTTTGCCTTTAACCACTAAGCATTATCACCCTTCTTTTAATTTATGGGTTTAGACAAGTATAGATTTCAAATTCAGAAGTCTTAAATTTTTATGTAGACAAATGATCGATCTTCACCCTTAAGGCTTTAATATCTTGCTTGGAAAGCCTTTCCCCATCCCAAGATTATATGAGTATTCATTCCTACTAAATGTTCTTGTAGTTCCTTAATCCATTTGGGATTAATCATGTGAAGCAGAGACGAAGTATAATTTTATGGTTTTAGTGATTAGATAATTCTCCCAATGCCATTTTTGGATAATTTATTCTTTCTCAAGTAATTTGAAATTCTGCATTTGTTATATGATAAATACTTATATACATTGGAATATTTCTAAACTAAATTTTCTTGTTTCTATACCATAAAAACACTGTTGATTACTATAATTTTATAAGGAATTGAAGTCCCTGGTAGGGTCATGCTCTCATCATTACTTTTGTTTAAAATATTCCAGGCTATTCTCATATATGAGGACAATATAGAAGTAAAATAGTATTCATAATTTAATTGCCTATCAAACATAGCACCACATTTCAGAATAATATAATTAATGTTCATAATGATGAGCCAAAAAGTTATCAAGGAAAAATTAAATTCTCTTAACTGCATTGTCTGAAATAAAGCAGAGAAGAAAATGATACATTTTCATAAAGTTTATGTAAAATAATAATATAATAGTATAATAAAATGAAGTCTGAGTTCTTAAAAAAATAGGGACAGAGCAAGAAGTGTTATTAAGAGTCTATAAGAAAAATAACCCTTTAGGTGCAGGGATGCATTGGTGAATTGGGCTTAAATTTAATTATCATTATAAAGGGGCATTAAAGCATGATTTCAAAGAGAGATAAGGAGGTTCCATTTCCTTTATCAACAAATTATCTGAAGCCTTTATATTTCTCCAACTATAATTTCTCCCCACTATCATTCATAGAATTGTCATCAGTTCTCCCAAGTTGCAGCAATAACCATGATGCCCTTCATATTTTCAAAGAATGTACGCCTACTGTTTCCTGAATCACTTCCTGAAGACGTCTGAGCTACCACAGACTTACATTATAGCATCCAACAAGATACTCTTACTTTGTCTCTTCCATAAGTCTAGCATTATCATTCACAAAATCTTTGTCAGCAATATGAGTTAAAAGTTTTCTCCAGAACAGTAATGGCATAAGGAGAGGTGTCTCATGCCAAGCATCACACAATCATCAGCTTAAACAATGGGAATTTATTGGCTCGCCATTTTGAGGCTAGGAGAATTTCACAACTGAGGTGTCAGAAAAATGATGCTTTCCCCCCAAAGTCTGTAACATTCTGAAGCTGGCTACTAGCGATTGTTGTGATTCCTTGACCTGAATCTCTACCTTGGCTCATACGGCAATACCCTCTCCTTTCTCTTCCAGGTTCCATTGACTTCCAGCTTCCATCTCCACCCAGTGGATCTGTGTCTGAATTTCTTCTGTTTATAAAGAACTCCAGTAATCCAGATTAAGGCCCACCCTCATTCATCTGTGCCAAACCTTAATTAAAATTAATATCTTCAAAAGGTCCTATATACAATGGGTTCACACCCACAGGAATATGGGTTAAAATTAAGAACATGTCTAAATTGGGGTACATAATTCAATCTACCACAAGAGGTCACAGAAAAAATGTCACAGGTTGCAGAATATATTCATCTCAGGATAGCATGGTGGAAGGATCATTAACCAAGAACATTTTCAGTATTTGCAATACAAGGCACTAAGATCCATTTGGGAAGTAGTCAGAGAAGAGTCCACCATAGTAGCTTTCATTGACCCAGAGACTAGAGAACAAAAATATGCATTTTAACAGAATGTTGTGGCCTAGAGAGGGCAAGACTGACAGCAGAGAAATGGCAGCATTTCAGAAAGTAATGGAAGCCTGAATCAAAGCTTGTAGGAATGAGGAGGAAGGCATGGATAAAAGAGAATTCAGGAAGATTGGGGGGGAAAAAATGGGTCTATGGTTGAATATGAAGAGTAAGGCAGATTTCTCAGAAAACTCCCAAGATTGCTCATGAGTTACTTCCACAGAGTAGTTTAGTAATGTTTGTGAATGAATCGTTTGTTTAGAACCTTATTCATTGCTATTCAAAGTGTGGTCTACAGACCAGCTGTCAAACTGCCGCTTGTTGGTTAATGATCCATAACAAGACAGGAGCTTGTTCCAGAATTTAAGTTAATTAGGTCAGGAAGCACACTGTTTAGTTCACTGGCAGGTTTGTTTGTTGTTGTTTTTCATAAGATTTTTTCAATGAAGGAAACAGTATATTTATTTACATTCTGGCATAACCTCTAAATTTCATTAAGGACAAATGCTTTGATATTATATATGATTCTGGTTGGATCTTGAACAATAAGCCACTAGATTTGATTCATCCGGGTAGCTGGAGAAGGTAAAGTCTGCCAATGGTGCCTGTGAAACCAGTGCTAATGCTGATAACTTGATGGTTCTGAGAAATGATGCATTTCACTGATAGATAGGTATACTTGCAGAATAGTTCCTGCCTTAGGCCCAGAGAAATGGCTATGCTGATAGTTCTGTGAGCTTTGGCTAAATTAATGGTAACTACAGTGATTACACAAAAGGTAAATTGGAAAACCACAATCTAATGGCTGTTCAAAAGTTGTTACTCACTGAACTGGGATATCAAAAATTCACATATAATGGATATGTTTGGCTGTCTGAAGGACATTGCCTAGTAGTTTGTGAACATGAAATGAATTTGAGGAAGCCATGTCTCAATTAGTATGTATCTAGCTGCATGTATCAGAAAACCTAAATTAAACTGACTCCCACGTAGAGAGAATTTATTTATTCATACCTAAGTAGAAGTCGAAAAGTGGGTCAAGCTTTGGCTTTGACTCAGTGCAATGACTCCAGCTCCATTTCCTTGTATTGTTTTAAGTTCTTTTCTCTTCATGGGGGTATCCCCCTCAGATTGGTAGAAAAATGGCTCCAGTCATTCTGTCCTCACACCCATATGCTTTCCATGGCTCTGTCTTAAAAGCAGGCTCCAGAAGTGTCCCTCTCCCTCCTCCAAATCTTCCATCATATCCCACTGGCCTAGATTGGAATTTGCACAAATTCCTGGGCCAATCCCTTTAGCCAGGGAAATGTCATGCCAGCTTAGGTCTGGCATCCTGAAATAAACTTGCACTGGCTTGGATAGAAGGCATTACTGAGATTTTCTTAAACTAATTAAGGCTCATCCTTCTAGCTGAGGTCAATGCCCCAAACCTCCTGGCTGCTGCAAAATGGATGACCCAATCCCCCCCCACAAAGGACAACCAAAACCTCATTAAGAAGCAGGCAACCGGGCGGGCCACAGTGGCTCAGCAGGTAAAAATGCTTGCCTGCCAAGCCCGAGGACCCGGGTTTGATTCCCGGTGCCTGCCCATGTAAACAAAAATTTAAAAAAATAAATAAATAAGAAGCAGGCAACCTTCAGGGTAAACTAATAAAGATAAACAATAATTTCTAGCATTGCTACATGAAGTAATGTCACAAGGGTACTTATAATAATAGATAGTTCCAAAAGAGAAAGGTTAACAAAAGAGAATTGGGATGTTAGACTGTCTGTGTGTCTGAGTCCAGTAGTGACCAAGGAAAATTATATTGTGATTCCAGAAGATGGATTCTAGTAATTTAGACAGAAATAATCACAGGACAGAGAAGGATTAACTCTAAGTCATACTAACCTGAGAAGACTTCCCTAGAGCAATACCTAATCTCTTTGCTGTAAATTCTATGCTCACCAAGCAAACTTCTAAATTACTTTTTGTCCTCCTGAGTGACTGACCCCACAGGAAGTAAGTGCCTCATAGAAGAAATGTTCCTGCTTAAAAAATCAGTCCTATTTGCCATGGTAAATTGACACTGTGGTTTATAAGTCATTCTCTATTGTGTTATGTTAGGCTTTTTATCCTGCAAAGTCTGATCACCCTGATGAACTAATAATAAAAGTTAAATCTCGAATGGGAAAAGCTGAGGTACAGACCCTGGACTAAAATGTCTCCAGGCCTGGCCTAAACCTGCCAGCTGATTTCACCCTTACACGGGAACTCAGATGTCTGAGAAGCCCAACAGAATCTACCAAATAGTCTCCTCATCTTTCATGAAACAGAGGGGCATTAGAGAAGTGATTAAGCAATGGGATTCTGAGCCCCATCTTTAGGGTTAAAGAAATCTGGGATTAAATCCTGATTCCTCCTATCAGCTGTGTGACTTTGGGCAAATCATTTAACCTTCAAAGTCCCAGAAGCCCTAATTATGAAATGATGAATATAATGGTGATTTCATAGCATTATAATAAGGATTAAATATGATGTCTTAGCTCACTAAAGCTGTTGAAATGCAATATACCAGAATTGGGCTGGTTTTTAATGATGGGAATTTATTCGTTTATAAGCTTCTTATATTTTATTCGTTTGTAAGTTCTGAGGCCATGAAAAGACATGAGGCCTAGGTCCACATCTAGGCATCATCACGACAATACCATCTTCCTGAAGAGAGGCTGCTGGGGATCCAGGACTCATCTGTCACATGGCAAGGAAAATGCAGTGAGTGCTGGTCTCTCCCCTCTCTTCCAGGTTTCATTGCTTCCAGCTTCTGTCCTCAGTGGCATTTTCTGTTTCTGTGGCTTTCTCTCTGTATTTCATCCTTTGATAAAGAACTCCAGTAAGAGGATTAAGACCCACATGGGGCATGCTTCAACCAAAATAACCTAATCAAAAAATCCCACCCCCCAAAAAATCATTCATTCATTCATTAAAAAGAAAAAAAAAGGGTGGTGTGACGGTAGCTCAGAGGCAGAATTCTCACCTGCCATGTCAAAGACCCAGGTTCAATTCCCAGTGCCCATGCATGCAAAAAAAAAAAAAAAAAAGTCCCACCCACATTAGGTCTACACACACAGGAAAGGGATTAGTTTTAAGAATATGTTATTCTGGGGTCCATTCAGCTTCAAGCTACCACATTATAATAAAGTACATAAAGTATGTGGCAGGTGGTTAATAGATGTTTGTTTGTTTTTTTCACTATTGTAGTCCTTGTGTTAATATATGACTTCTGCTTTTACAGTAGTTATCAAGTAATCTTATCCAGTATGGTGCTCCACCATAAATGAGAGCTCGAGAAACATGGATGTGTGAAAATGGGAGAGAAATGCAATCTGAGACATCGATAGAGTTTGTAACATCCCTTCTTGCTCCAGATAAAATCAGTGTGAGACCTCCCACCCCCCAGGATGGATGAAGTCTATGTTTGTTTGCTTCCTATTCGGGTAGTGTCTTAGTTTTCCAGGCTGCTATGACGAATACTACACAATGGGTTGGCTTAAACAGCAAGAATTTATTGACTCACGGTTTCAGAAGTCAGAAGTCCAAATGAAGATGTTGGCCAGAAGGATTAATTGGCATTCTGGCGGGTCAACAATTCTTGGGTTCCTTGATTTTCCTATCACACGGTGTTGTCCTCTACTTTCTCCTCCATTCTGTTGGCTTCTGGCTTCTGATGCCACCCTGGGCCTTTCTCTCCTATGTCAGAATTTCTTCTGCTTCTAAAGGATTCCAGTAATCCAGGTGTTTTTGGTTTGCTGAAGCTGCAGGAATGTAATATACCTGAAATGGTATATTACATCTGGATTTATTAATTTACAAATTTGCAGTTCGAAGTCCATGAAAACATTCAAATTAAAGCATCAAGAGAAAGATACCTCCTCTGGGGAAAGGTTGCTAGCACCCAGGGTTCCTCTGTCACATTCAAAGGCACAGCTGCTGGTCCTTCACTCCCAGGTTCTGTTGCTTTCAGCTTCTGATTCCCGTGGCTTTCTCACTGAGCGTCTGTGGGCCTCTCTTAGCATCTCCACAGCGTTTCTCTCTAAACTCTTCTCTCTCTTGATGTTTCTATCTTTTATCCTCTCATAAAAGACACCAGTAAAAGATTAAAACTCACCTTGAATTGTCTGGGTCACATCTCAATTGAAGGAGCCTAGCCAAAAGGTCCCACCCACAGTAGGTCTGCACCCACAAGAATAGATTAAAATAACACGGCCTTTTCTGGGGTACATAACAGCACCAAACTACCACACCAGGTAAAGATCTGACCTCATTCAGTGGGACCACACCTTAACATAAAATAACATCTTCACGAGGTCTTATTTATAATGGCTCACACCCATTGAAATTTTGGTTAAGATTAAGAACAGGTTTTTTCTAGGGTATATAAATCAATCTGCCACAAGTAGCATTAAAGCTTCTTTGCAGAGATCTTTTCTATTTCTTACTTCTGAGAAAAAAAAAAAAAACCTAGAAAATACCACAGGACATTAATTTATAAGAAGGAAGGGAATCTGGAGTCCTTGTGAGTAATTAAAGAAATTTGCATTTATTTAATCTAGAAACAAGATGCCAATAAAGTAGAAGTAAGAAATGTTAGCCTTCCTCAAATATTTGAGGGGTTGCCATATCGAAGAGGAAACAGACATAGTCTATATACTGTTTACTTGTCTGTCTTCCACATTAGACTAGCAAATACTTGAGGGAGGATATTGTGCCTCATCCATCATTTTAGTGCCAGAAGCTGACTCAGTGCCTGGAACACAAAGGTTGCTCAATAATTGTTTTTTTTTTTTCATTGAATGAGAAGATGGATAGATGGATGGATGGAAGGATGGATGGTGGGATATGTGGAGGAGGGATGGAAGGATGATGAGATGAATGGATGATAGGCTGAAAAGAACAGGATAAATCCATGCATATTGTTTAATCATTATAAAATGTTAATGTAGGAATTAACATCAGAAAAGAGGAAACTGAGGCCCTAAAATAGTAAAGGATTTTCTCAACATCACTCAGCTAATTTGTGTGAATACTGACCAGACCACAGCAAACTTGATATCTAGTTTAGTACTTTCTCGACTACCTTCCTTTTTATTCAAATCTGATAGCACTCACAGCATCCCTATCAGAATAAAATCCTGGTGTGGGACTCAGGAACCTTCCCCCATGCAATGTATGTTTAATTTGTTTAATTTGATAGCTCTGTAATATAGCGCTGAAGAAGGCTATAATACCTGGTTTTCACTACACAGCCCTGTAGCTATTGTTGTCATAAACATTAAGAACACTTTGGTATGTCCTCATTAGAACACATCTCTATAATTTGAGCTCTATAACATTACTGAGACACTTAGGCCTGGTTTAGGTTACTGGTTTAGCAACCTACTTAAAGCTGGTAAGGGTGGAACCATGCAATTCAAACCCCAGTTTTCTGAACCTTTCACTCTTAAGAGCAGCAGCAAACATTTACTGAACACATACAATGTTCCAGCACTATGTTATGTGCTCTACATTCATTATATTATTTGAATTCCACAAGAAACATATGAAGTAGGTGTCATCATTACTCCTATCTTATAAATAAGGAAACTGAGACTTCTAGAAACTACCTACCTTGCCCACATGATAGATGGTGAGCTCCGGCTTTGAAACCAAGCCACCTTCTTCCAGACCCTGAATATTTAACCACTGTTCTTTATAACCTCTCACTCACCTCAATTTTCTTTTCAGGAACCTCTTCTGCATGTCAGCCCAGCATAATAATGTTTGCTCTCTTCAGCAAATGCTCCAGCTGTTTCTAAAATACCCATCCTCTATACCTCCTGCCATGTAGAACAGGTGCACAGGCCCACCTCTGGAGTAAGGGACTTCCTGCCCTCTAAATGTGGCAGGTGACCTGATGCTTGACATTTGATGTCAGTGACTGATGAGTCCCCTATTAAACCACTTCAGAGATAGGAGGAGCTTAGTGCTACTATATTTTTTTCACTCTAAGCATTCAGTGGCTTTCCTTCTTGATTTGGGATCACGGCCAACATGGAAACTGAAATCCTTTCTGACAACATTTGCTGGATTGCCACAGTGAATTAGTCCAGATCCCCAAGGACTGCCTTTCTCTTTGTGCCAGCTTGTCACAGTTGCAGCAGCAAGGAGGGTGACCTAGTGCTTTTAGTCTAGACATATAGTCATCAGGGGCCCTCAGGTCTCTGGGCAAATTTACAAGCTTTTGAGACAAGGGCCTGTCTGATAACAAAACCAACACCTGATAATTGACACCCTAAAGATAGAGAGCACTGCAAGGAAATGTAGAACTGACAGCTTTCTCAGCATGTCAGAGTATTTCACTCTGTCCAGTTTTGCTTGGTTTGACAATGTCAGCTTAATATCCTGAGCCCCCTTTCTGAGAAACTAGATTCTTCTCTTCGGCTCCAGAAATACCCTGGCAGGGTACTCTTCAGACATGAGAAGGTGTGTCTTCTCTTCCTCCCTACCTCCTCCACTTTTTTGGAGTCCAAAGCTGCAGCCAGTCTCACCAGCATCCACCACAAGAGTGGGGACACTGATGGGAAAATTCTACAGCCCTCACCCTCAAGACCCACCTCACTCAGGACAACTGTAGGAAAGGACCTGCAAGAGAAACCACCCGGTCAGGTATGAGTCTATGTTTTTTATAACTCTATGTCCAGATTCCCAGTCAGAGATGAAGAGTGCTGCTACAAAGGGAGAAGTGCCTAAGTAGAATCATGGAGGATAAAGCATTCCTCCTTAAATTTAAAAAATTCTCTCTACCTCTAAGAATAAGAAGACTAAAGCTAAATGAAGGTCAAGAATGCTTCTCCCTCTCCTCTTTCTCTCTTTCTCACACACACACACACACACACACACAGTGCCTCCAAAATCAACCATACTATTTACAGAGTTCGTGGAATGCCAATGATGTGGCAAGGTGTGAACTCCCTATAAAATGCAAGTGGTATGTGCAGAAAAGAGTTGCCGATAGTTCTATCCAGCCACTCTGGCTGTACTGCAAGCCTGGGCTAGAGAACTAAAAATCTATCTCAGATAATTGACATTTATTTGATTGAAACAGCAGGGTGCCCTACATCACCATGGGAGGAGACCATATGGAAGAACAGTGCGAGTGGAGATAATGTTTGTCTACTGAGTGTGCCAATGTGTTTAGAGATTATTCACAGGGCTCTGGGGACTCCAGTATGATAATGTTTCAGCCAAATTAGAATCAGATTAATTGCTCTAATCTAATGGAAAGACAATGTTTATCAAATTATTGCTCTTTTCACCACATGATATTGCAGTGTCATTATTCTTTGGGTTTAAGAAAGGAAATGAAAAGACTCTTGTAGCACATCTGCTCAAGAGTTACATGATAGTGCTTTTCCCGCTGCACATGGGACTGTAATGCAGTTGGCAATTCTGTGAAGTAACCAATAAATTAAAGTAAAAGATCTGTAGTGGATAAATCGGCTGGAGTCCTATAATATCAGTTCATATTTTGATAAGACCATCTAAAGTCAATTAACTTTTTTCAGATTTGAGAGATTTTCTTCTTCCTATTATGTAAGGATTGTTTTCCTCTATAAACAGGGAAGTGCTTTTTTAAAAAAAAAAAAAAACCATAAGTGGCACTTACAACAAAATTCTAAAACCTCTTTTCAAAATATCGAAGTCAGTCCAATTTTTCAACAGCCAGAGCAGAAATGGGGCTCTTATAAACTCATAGCTCATAACCCGCTATGGATTTATGCAGGAGGGATGAAATGTTCCCAACCTACTAAGGCCGAGAGGACCCATTAGCGCTTCAGCACTAAAGGAGTTGCCCCATTTCACTGCCACCTTCTGGCCCAAAATTTGCATCCCTGAGAATTCTCAGAGGCTTCCAACCACCTACCAGGTGTTACTCCTCAGAGACAAGGAAAGCCACCTCCGGGCCAATGGGCTCACAGAGAGACTCTGGCTGTCAGTCAGTGCCTCCTAACTCCCACCAGGCTGTCAGCCCAGCTCCAACAGAGAATCTGGGAGGCAGATACAGAAGGATTTTTCTCCTGTCCACATCTCCATAGGGTGTCCTGTTGGTCTCTGCAGAGCAGAGAAGAAGGATCAAGTGGTACAATTTGTATGTTCACTCTTGGGTGTGCTGTGATTGTTTCAAAATGCCAGCAGGGCAAATCCCCCAAATGTTCACAAAGGTGGTGGAAAGGTGACTGTCAGGCTTCCCCCGGGCCATGTGCCAAGTCCAATCCATGACCTGTTCTTTCGTAACTAGTGCCCTTTGGGAAAAGATCTTACCAAATAGGATCAGACAGAGAAAAAAGATTAATTTATTTTCTCTATCATTAATCCTACACTATAATATTCCTAATAGGAGGTACAAATCTTACCCTCACCTCCCTTTCATGATTGGCTCTTCTTATTTATTGATAAAACATTGCTAACGTTAGGATTGATGAACATTTTAGTCCCCTACAAAAAAGTTTGCTATAGTCTTCAAATTGTCGAACACATGTAGTCACATGGGCTAAACCAAGATTCAGGTTAGAATGCACATTTGAATTTATGTCATTGCTAACTTTCCTTCACTTATACCTTAAAGTCATTCTTAGGGCTTGAAATTTTTAAAAAGGCATGACTATGTTATCATTACTGAGTTGGTCTAAACAATGTCCCGTCTGTCATTACAGTCCACATTTGGGGGGTGTCAGGATGAGGTTAGGCATACATGAATAGAGTCAATTACTCTCTGATCCATTCAAGCTCAGGTCTTGCTGTGATTTTTGTGTTGTTACTTCAACAATGGACTCCCCTGGGTTAAAAAGAGCCATTCTTGAGAAATAAATGAAGAATATCAGGGCTATATTGATGCCTCCGAAAACAGTGTATGTTTTCCAAGACAAAGCACAGAACTGTAGATCTTCATTAATTACAATGCACTGGAACAAAAGCAAATGCAGCCACTGTAATTAACAATGCAATGCCTATAACCTCTGTCTAAATGCTTTCATTTCACTATAATTTAACAGTAAGAGTCTGAGAAATTATTTTAATCCTTATGTTTGCAATTCATTTTGGAAAGGTTATGTTACTCAGTCTGAGGCATATTCATACATTCATTTACATTTTTATTTTTAATGCCTTCATTATTAAACTTCTTTAAACCCTACCCTATCATTTAGAACTCAATTCCAAAACTTTTATTTTAGTCCAGTTATTAGTAGCAACATCTGAGAAATACTCACAAATATTGTGAATATGATGGACATATTTTCACCTCTTTGGGTGGGAAGAATAAATCCATTCTTAACTGAATCAAAGGAATAACCTCAGCAACACATTCATTGTGGGTCAACTTACAATAAATATGAAAGAACAACCTGCCAAATGACAAATGCTTACTTGCTTATCATGTGTAGAAGTTAAAGAAGTATAAGATGTCACTCTGGTCAAGTTAAAGAGGCAAAAGAAAGACTACTGAAAAGTTAGAGAACAATTATATGCTGATTTAAGTGGTTCTGATTGTAACTACAATAGAAATTCAAACCTGGTGTTGGACACAGCGAAAGAATATGTTTATAGAGAAAGTAGGATATATGTTTGTCCTTAAAAGCTAAATAGAATTTCAACAAGTAGAGAAAAGGGTAAAGAGAATTGCACAAGCAGAGTACAAAGGCGGCACAGAAAGCCGAGTTGGGTGTGGAGAGTGACAGGGCCCCCATTCTGATTGAGAAAATATTTGGGATAATTGAAAATAACATTTGAAATGAAGAGAGAGAATAATCCACAGAAATGTCAAAAAAACAAGCAGGTGGACTTATCTTGGTACAGTGGTCAATGTTGAAAGTGAAAAGGGTGAGTGGCAGTTGTAGGAAGTTGATAGCTAGACTGATTGGAAAGAGGACTGGTTCAAAGAGGTAAGACAAAGAGCTGAAAGGATAGTGGCAGTTCGTACTGGGTTTTCCCAGCAGCAGAGTAAATAACTACAACTGCATATTTTCAGAGCTCCCCATTCACGGTAAATGATGTCTTAGTTTAGAACTTTCATGGCATCAAGGCTTTGAGTCTACTTTAAGAATCATGAGCTGTGCAAACAGAATCGGGTAATGTGACAAACTGTTATCAGATAGTCCTACTTCAGAGAAAATGAGCTTAAAGGTTTTGGGTTTTTTTTTTTAATGGTTTTTGCTTTTGTTTTATCTTTTGTTTTATCAGATGGCCCCATAAATTTGATGGAAGAGGAAACAAATACAACCGGGAGAGGAGGGAGCTCTAGAATTATTAGAGTGAGGGTCCCCAAAACAAATTTCTTAGGGTTCAGTTTTTTAGTTTTTTTGTTTGTTTTCTTTTGTTTTAAATATATATAGCTGTGCATTCATCATCCCAATCGATTTTTGAACATTTTCATTACTCAAAAAATATATAAGAATAAGAATAAAAATAATAAAAGTAAAAAAAAGAACATTCAAAATATCCTATACCCCCATAACCTCCTATTATATATTTATTTTTTTGTCTTTATGCTCTTACTCATCCGTCCATACACTGGATAAAGGGAGTGTCAGTCACAAGGTGTTCACAATCACATGGTCATACCTTAAAAGCTAGACATTTATACAATCATCTTCAAGAATCAAGGCTACTGGATTACAGTTCAACAGATCAGGTATCTCCCTCTAGCTACTCCAATACCCCAAAAACTGAAAAGTAATATCTATATACTGCATAAGAATAACCTCCAGAGTGACCTCTCGACTATATTTGAAATCTCTCAGCCACTAAAACTTTTTGTTTCATTTCTCTTCTCTCTTTTGGTCAAGAAGGCTTTCTCCATCCCAAAATGCCAGGGCCAAGCTCATCCCATGGAGTCATGTCCCGTGTTGCCAAGGACAAGACTCACCCCTGCGAGTCATGTCCCATGTAGGGGGGAGGGCAGTGAATTCAGACCTAGAGAGAGAGATCTGACTTCAGTTTTAACCAGGTTTTTCTGTAAGGGCGATGGACAGGAAGAAAATGAGAAAATATGAAAAGCATTTTGAAATAAAAAGACAAAGCTAATGCAGACTGCATGAAGGAGATGGGGAATATAAAACATAACTTCAAAGTTACTTGAAGACTGGAATATTCTGGGACTGCCAACAGAGATAAATTGGTCATGAAAAGGAACCTATATTAGAGCTAAGTAAATGCCTTCAGTTTTCCATTCAAGTGACATTATACTGTAGACAGTTGGAAATATATAATTGAGGCAAAGGAAAAATCAGGATTATAAATAAAGATTTTGAAGTCATTAAACACAAGTGATAGCTGAAGTTAAGAGGGGTACAGGTAGAAAATGGAGAACAGAGGACATACCTTTGGCTTTGGAAAAGAGGAATAGGGATGAGGTTAAGAATGGCATAGGACTGGCTCTGGCATCATGGGATTAAGAAAGCCTATTTAACCAAAAGAGGGAAGAGAAATGAAACCAAATAAAGTTTCAGTAGCTAAGGGATTTCAAATAGAGTTGAGAGATCATTCTAAAGGTTATCCTTACGCAGTACACAGATATCCCTTTTCAGTTTAGGGGACATTGGAGTAGCTAGAGGGAAATACCTGAAACTGTCGAACTGTAATCCAATAGCCTTGATTCTCAAAGATGATTGTAAAACTGTAGAGCTTTTAAGGTGCGACTGTGAGACTGTGAAAACCTTGTGACTGCGAAAGCCTTGTGACTGCCACTCCTTACATTTGGTGTATGGACAGATAAAAAAAAAAAAGACAAAAAATAAATAAATAATGGGGGAGTGGAGTATGTTTTGTTTTTTATTTTATTTTATTTTTATTTTTATTCTTTTTTTTGGAGTAATGAAAATGTTCAAAAATCAACTGTGACGATGAGTGCACAGCTATATAACGAACTGTGAACCAGTGATTGTACAATTTGGATGATTATATGGTATGTGAATATATGATATATCTCAATAAAATTGTATTTTAAAATATTAGGAAAAAAAAAAAGAATGGCATAAGAGGTAAACATTATCAACATGACACTGAACAGCTACTGAAAATCTCTGCCCAGGGATTCAACAACAACAAAAAAACAGTTCTGAATTTTTCAGAGCTCTGGAGGAAGATATAGACTGGAAAGGGAACCTACAGATACCAAATTGAAGAGAGAGAGAAATATCAGGTAGGAAACCTCTGTAACAGAACAAATGGTCCTCTCCACGCCACCTCACTCGGCCTCACACACAACACAAGTGGGACAGAAACAGCAGCCGGGATCCCTTCCACTGGGGACACAGAATATAAACTCTCTCAGAGCAGTGAGACAGACCCCCACCATTTGGAGACTCAGGGGACAGGAAAGGACATCTCTAGACCCAGATCAGTGAGGAATGAAGAATATGAGAAAATGTGGACACAGTCTTTCCAGCCCTGGGCCCAAAAGCCCTTCTTCCCCCACTACCTGAAGGAAAAGCAACCGGTAGTCTGATCCCTGCCTAGTGGTCTGCCAAATACTGTTCAGCTGGGGGAGTCCTCTGCCACAAATAACGTGGGGGAAATAGACCAACCATTAAGCCAGATTTGGGCCAGCAAAGAGAAGACCTACAATTCCAGCCCTTCAGTGTCAGAGATGGCCTGAGCTACAAGGCAAGCAGCCTCTGAGGACAATTACTTTATCAAACAATTCCAGCTGCTTGACAGCACAGAAAGTGCAAGGGGATTGAACAGCTTTTTCAGATGCTCTCCAAAAAATACATCAGAGCAATTGGGACAGGTCTAGGATCCCTGTATGGGAAGCTGCCCTTGTGTTGGCTGAGAAATACAGATGACCTAGCTGTCAAAGTGTAAACGCAGTGCCCTAAAACAAACCCAGGTCATATGGGCCAGTGAAAAACAGAGCTCCACAGGGACCCAGCAGATTGTTCTACCCACAAACAGAGACCTTGCTGAGGTGCCTAGTATCTACTTCCCATCCCTGAGGCAGGCCGCGGTGGGCATCTGTTTTTGGGGGGGTGACAGGAAGCAGAGCCAAGAAGAACCAGAAAAACAAGAGCTGAAAAATTCTTACCAGTTAAACAGAAACTATACTGATAGTCTAGAATAAGTTGAACTGAATGACAAAGAACAGATGGAGAACAAAGCCATCCAGCAAGAAAACCCTAGGTAAAAGAGTGAAAATAACCTCCAGAATAAACTGATCAAGGAAATCAGATGCCTAGGCACCAGAAAAAATTACAAGTTACATTAGTAAAAATGAAGATGTGGCCCAGTAAAATGAACAAACTAATTTTTTAAAAGATTATAGGAGTTGAAACAACTATTTAAAGATTTTTGAACAAGCATGCTAAATCAATTCAATAATCAATTAAGTTAAGAAAAGACATGGCAAAAGAGATGAAGAAAATAAAGAAGACATTGGGTGGCCATAAAGAACTCAAAAGCTTGGAAAAAAATGGCAGAACTTATGGGAATGAAAGGCACAATGGGGACTTACAACAGCAGATTTGAAGAGGCAGAAGAAAGGATTAGTGAATTAGAGGACAGGACATCTGAAATCCTACACAGAAAAGAACAGATAGGGTAAAGAATGGAAAAATATGAGCAGGGTCTCAGGGAATTGAATGAAAACATGCAGCACATGAATACACATGTTATGGGTATCTCAGAAAAAGAAGAGAAGGGAAAAGTGGCAGAAAGAATAATGGAGGAAAAAAAACACCAAAAATTTTCCATCTCTTATGAAAGGTATAGAATTACAGATCCAAGAAGTGCAGCATACCCCAAACAGAATAGATGCAAATAGACCTACTCCAAGACATTTACTAATCAGAGTGTTATATGTCAAAGAAAAAGAGAGAATTCTGAAAGCAACAAGAGAAAAGCAATCCATCACATACAAAGGAAAGACTATTGCAGATTTCTTAGCAGAAACCATGGAGGCAAGAAGGCAGTGGTGTGTTATATTTAAGATACTGAAAGAGAAAAACTGCCAAACAAGAATTCTTTATCCAGCAAACCATCCTTCAAAAATGAGGAAGAGTTTAAAATATTTTCATATAAAAGACACAGAGAATTTGTGAACAGGAGACCTGCTCTACAAGAAATACTAAAGGGAACACTACAAGCAGATAGAAAAATATAGGAGAGAGAGGTCTGGAGAAGAGTGTAGAAATGAAGACTATCAGAGTAAAAAGAGAAGAAAAAAATAAGATATGATATATTAGAATAAAGCCATGGCACATGCAAAACCATGGATGAACTTGAGGACATCATGTTGAGGGAAATTAACTAGAAACAAAAGGACAAATACTATATGGCCTCACTAATATGAACTAACATTAATGAGAGAACTTTGAGAGCTAAAGCTGAGAACACAGGTTATTAGGAGATAGAAAGAAGGTAGAGATTGGAGAAAGAGAGTAGAGATTGGGCATATGACACTGAAAGAGTACAGAATGTTCAATAGGATTGAGTATAAAGATTCAGAAATGGATAGCACAATACCGTGTGATGGTAGCACAATATTGTAAGTACTTGAACAAAGCTGGGTGTGAGCATGGTAGAAGTAGAAGGCTAGAGGCATGTGTGAGAGCAGAAGGAAAGGCAGAGTATAAGAACTGGAACTATATAACAGCAAAACCTAGAGTGGGCAATGATAGTGATTAAATGTACAAACATCAGAATGTTTTTACAAAGGAGAACAATTGAATGTAAACAGTGCAAGAAGCTGAAAATGGGATGGTATACACAAAAAAATAAAATCAATGCAAACTAGAGTATATAGATAACAGTAACATTGTAATATGCTTCCATTAAATGTAGCAAAGGTGGTACACCAAAGCTAAATGTCAGCAGGAGGGGGATATAAAGGAGGGCATGGGATTCTTGCTGGTATTGTTGTTTCTCCTTTTTTTTTAATTTTATTTTTATTCTGCATTTATTTCCTCTTTTTTCTTTGCAGAAGAAATGGAAATGCCCTCATATAGATTGTGGTGATGAATGCATAGCTATGTGATTATACCAGGAATTATTAATTGTTTACTCAGGATGGAATGTATGGTGTATGAATAAAACTGTTTTAAAAATAAACAGAAAGATACAAGTGCTGGAGAGAATGCGAAGAGAGAGATGCACCTGTTCATTGTAGATAGGGAAGTAGAATGGTGCAGCTCCTCTGGAGGGCAGTGCGGTGGTTCATAGGAGGCTAAGTATAGGGTTGTCATATGATCCTGCAACCCTGTTGTTCAGTACATACCTGGAAGAACTGAGTGTGGGGACATGAATGGACATTTGCACACTGGTGTTCATGGCAGCAGTGTTCCTGATCCACAATGGATGGAGGTGGCCTAAAGATACATAGACAAATGAACAAAAGGCTGAATTGTGGTGTATACATACAATGGAATATTGAGTGACTGCAAGAAGGAATGAAGTTGTGAGGCATGCAACTAGGTAAATGAAACTCGAGGACAGTATGAGAGTGATATAATCCAGAAATGAAAAGGCAGATATTATAGTACCTCACTAATGTAGACTAATTATAATGTACAAACTCTGAGAATTGAATTCTAGTGCATAAGCTAACAGGGAAGACTTATGGAAAAGTCCCTAGACTGTACACTCTTACAGCGGTCACATTTATTCCTGAGTTGTAACTGTTATTTTTTCCCCCATGGGCAGGCACCAGAATCAAACCCCAGTCTCCAGCATGGCAGGCGAGAACTTTGTCACTGAGCCACCATCGCACCGCTCTGTAACAGTTACTTTTAAATTCTGAGATGCTAAGCTGTTTGTGTATATGCTCGTCATTTCCTGGAACTTCAGGTATCTCTGTGACACCTGAAACTAAAAGTTCTGCCACTATGAAAGTCAGCATTACTCCAAACAGTAACTGTTAGAAAAGCTGAAAAAGAGGTCAGATTTCAATTAGAGATATGAATGAAGCAGATCTGATTAGGACTAAGGTAAGTCAGACTAAAAGGTAAAGAATGATTGTGCCAGTTTGAAGTTATTATGTACCCCAGAAAAGCCATGTCCTTTAATCCCCACTCAATATTGCTGGGCAGAATCTTTTTTATTGTTTCTATGGAGACATGACCCACCTAATTGTGGGTGATTAGACCCCCCCACCTACCCCCCATTCAAGGGGGGTTGCTTACTGGAGTCCTTTAAATGGGAACCATTTTGGAAACAGCTCAGAGCCAACAGAACCAACAGAGTTGAGACCTTGGGAGACGCAGAAAGAAAATGCCCCCCGGGAAGCCGCTGAAGAAGCCTGAAGAGAAAACTATCAAACATTGCCACATACCTTTCCAGCTGAAACAGAAACTTTGAACATCATCGGCCTTCTTGAACCAAGGTATCTTTCCCTGGGTGCCTTAATTTGGACATTTTATAGCCTTGCCTTAATTTGGACATTTTCAATGCCTTAGAACTATAAGCTTGCAACTTAATAAATTCCCCTTTTTAAATGCCACTCCATTTCTGGTATATTGCATTCTGGCAGCCTTTACAAACTAAAACAATGATATTGACTGTATTTTAAAGCTTCAAGTTCTGTATAAGACCAAATGAAAAGATGTTTATTTGGGGCAAAATTTCTATTTTCTGTAGCACACTATCTAACTTAACTTGTAGAGTCAGTTTATTCAAACAAGATAATTACATGGAACCTTGAATAGGGATTGAAATCTTGTTGGTTTGTACATGCTAGTGTGATGGCCTGATAGATCCCAGAGTAATCTGGGCAGAAGATAAAAAAAGTATTTGCAAAGTCCCCTTGAGGGACTGGAGAAAAATGTGGAAATATTAAACCTCCCCACCTGGGTAAGACCTGATGTTCTCACAAGCACTGGGGACTGCCAAGTTGATGGGCCAAGCCCTTGATCTTGGGCCTTGCCCATATGAACCTTATTCCTGCCAAGGAGAAGCTAAGCCTACTTAGAATTATGCCTAAGGGTTATCCCCAGAAAATCTTTTTTGATGCTCAAGTGCGGCCTCTCTCTCTCTAAGCCAACTCTGCAGGTGAACTCATTGCCCTCCCCACTACGTGGGATGTGACTCCCAGGGGTGTGGCTCTCCCTGGCATCATGGGACTTAACTTCAAGGGTTGAGCCTGGACCTGGCATTGTGAAATTGAGAAAGCCTTCTTTGACTAAAATGGAGAAGAGATAAATGAAACAAGATAAAGTTTCAGTAGCTGAAAGATTTCAAATAAGAGTTGGGAGGTCATCCTGGAGGTTATTTTATACAGTATATAAATACTCCTTTTCAGTTTTTGGTGTTTGGAGTAACTAGAGGGAAATGCCTGAAACCATTGAAATGATAACCAGTAGCCTTAATTCTTGAAGATAATTGAGTAACTATTTAGCTTTTATGGAATGCCCATGTGTGTTAGTCAGGGTTCTCTAGAGAAACAGAACCAACATGAGACAGCTGTAAATATGAAATTTATAAAGGTGTCTCATGTAATCATGGGAATGGAAGAGTCCAAAATCCAAAGGGCAGGCTGTAAGCTGGCAGCTCCAATGAAAGTTCTGAACAAATTCCACAAGAGAGGCTCACTGGCTGAAAAAAGCAGTGAAAGAGTCTCTTCTTCCTTCAAAGCTGTCAACTGATTGAATTATCTTGCTGTGGGAGACACGCCTTAGTTGAGTGCAGATGTAATCAGCCACAGGTGCATTCAACTGACTGATGATTTAATACACCAGCCTTCTGGATTATCAACCAGCCATAAAATATCCTTGCAGCAATGGTCAGGCCAGTGTTTGCCTGACCAGACAACTGGACATCATCATTTGACCAAGTTGACACTAAAGCCTAACCATCACAGTCCACCCTTTGTCAACTTGGCAGCTATACACATCACCTTGAAGCACACTTAATTTCCAAATAGAACACAACAACGGACATATGTTTCATTTAACAATACTCAACTGTCCTGCATACAACTGGAAATACACTACATCTCTCCAGAATAGAGTACAACTTCTTAGGTAACATTCACTCTTAAACTTCATATCCTATGACTTAACTACTATAACATGAACAATACCACTTATGTCATATGATAAGAGGAAAACAAGATATTTGCTTATGTACAAATACCAACATATTCATAAGAAAGCAGGTAGGAAATATTCATACAATCACAGTCCTCGTTTCTGTAACAGGTTATGTGTTCATAGTTCATATATATCACTACCTTCTTCTACTACCCATTCCATGTGCCATTTACCCTCAGCAGATACTTCAGTTGGTCATGAATCTTTGCCAGGTGGTGTGACCCAGACTCTCATTCCTGAAGTTTCTGGGCCATTGGTAGGCCTGCCTGGATTGGGCTATGGCAATTTTCCATTGACTTTAATCACAGGGCATGGTAGTACTAAGAGATACCCTGGGAGATCTCCTGTATTCTAGGAAAACTCTTCTTTACCTCCATCCTGTAGTTGCAGTCCTATTTTGCATTGACAGTCAGGATCAATAATCCAGACAGAACAGTAATCTCCTTTCATGCCCGTTGATTCGGTGGCATGAGAAGCCCAAAGTGGCCAGGTGGGAGTCTTAACTTCCAATTCAATGGAATCATTGCTGTGTCACCTTTTAGAACTAAGACCTGTAGTCCAGCAGAGCTTAAGGTATCATGGACAGGAAGCAAGAATTTTCCTAGTGGATCACTAAGGGTAATTGTGAGTTGTGCCACTCCCATTTCTACCCCTTGACTCCTGGACCCATGAATTTTGGCTATGGGAGAAAGAGCACAATACAGTGGATACTGTTTTAGAGCATACACAGCCTCCTGGAGAACATTGCCTCAGTCCTGCAAGGTACTGCCACCTAGTTGGCATCCTAATTGGGTCTTTAAAAGGCCATTTCACTGTTCTATCAACCCAGCTGCCTCTGGATGATGGGGAGCATGGTAAGACCAGAGAATTTCATAAGCATGTGCCCATTCTTGCACTTCATTTGCTGTGAAGTGGTTCCTTGATGAGAAACAATGCTGTGTGGAATACATGATGGTGGATGAGGCACTCCATAAGTCCATGGATGGTGCTTCTGGTGGAAGCACTGCATGCAGTGAAGGCAAACCCATATCTGGAGTCTGTTTCTATTCCAGTTAGAACAAATCTCTGCCCTTCCTTGATGGACGTGGTCCAATGTAATCAACCTGCCACCAGGTAGCAGGCTGATTACCTCGGGGAATGGTGCCATATCAGGGACTGAGTGTGGGTCTCTGCTGCTGGCAGATTGGGCACTCACCAGTGGCTGTAGCCAGGTCATGGGCCATGTTGCTGAGCCCATGTATAAACTCCATCCCTATCACCATGATCCCACACCCTTAATATCCATTCATACCCATATTCCTCTGATTTCTGTCTATATAGATTAGAAAAACCCTGCAGTTCTTTAGAGTATAGCATACCTCCTCATTTGTACCTCCTTTTATATGGTACTCTTTTAGAGTATAGCATACCTCCTCATTGTCACACTTTGTACCTCACTGTTCAGAGCCTATTGGAACTTTAGTCTAGTTATAGGTCTTGAAGAAAAGATAGGGGTTGGGGGTGGGGGCAGGTCATGAAAAGAAATAGAATTGTCTTTCAAGCCAATTACCTCAGGGCATTCCATTTCACTTTCATCTGGTGAAACAAGATTAGTCGCTCCAAAAGAGGAGTGAAGACTCTTTCCCCAGAAGAGGTGATGACAGGGTTAGCAGGCACTGAAGGGTTAATCTTGTTAGGTGGAGGTTGGATGGCAGACTCTTCTGGGGAAACTGGAGGTTGGTAAGCTGTTTCCTCAAGGCAGGCTGGAGGCCTGGAAGCTCTTTTCTCAGGGCAGTCCATTACATGTCTATGTAGCAAATGTTCAGCAGATTCCAGGGATCTCGTCACCCCATCGCCATCATCAAGCCATACATCATGATCCTAAGTATCAGGAGCCCATTCCTTTCAGATCAAAGCCCTTACTTTAACAACAGATACTCTGTGAGGTTAAGATTTTAGTTTACACTGTAAATCTGCTACTCACACAGTGAGCTTTGTGTCTAGTTTTCAGAGATCTCAAGTCTGCAACCACAGGAAATAAGATTTTCTTTCAGGGCATACATGGAAATTTTCATATAATTCATACAGTGCTTAAGGTGCAAATTTGAAGCTCCAGCTCATCCCTTTTCCTCATCACGGTATCCAGCATATCTAACAACAACCAGTCAACACCATCATACCTCTTAATTCCACAAAACTCCATAGGTGTCAAAAACATTATCACACAGAGCCTTGCCTTATATAAGTGTACAGTTAGCAGAATCTAATGGTGATATTTTGAATATCTTTTTTGCCAAATCACCCCATGGACTGTCAAGGCCATCTTGATTATTGGAAACAGAGTCATGAGTGCCTCTGAGCCTAGTCAGAGTAGAAAACCAATTATAAAAAACCATTTTTAAGATTCTGTTTCTCAAGAACCACTTGCAGTACTAAGCTGTGTAAGTCAGGGTTCTTTAGGGAAACAGAATCAACAGGAGAAATCTGTAAATATGAGATTTATAAAGGTATCTCATGCAACCATGGGAATGGAAGAGTCCAAAATCCATAGGGCAAGCTGTGAAGCTGGCAGCTTCAATGAAGGGTCTAGATGAACTCCCCAGGAGAGGCTTTCTGGCTGAAAAAGCAGTGAAAGAGTCTCTTTTATTTCTTAAAAGCCATCAGCTGATTGGATTATCTTGTTGTGCAAGACATAGATGTAATCAGCCACAGACGCAGTCAACTGACTGATGATTAATACACCAGCCTTTCAGTTTATTAACCAGCCACAAAATATCCCTGCAGCAATGGCCAGGCCAGTGCTTGCCTGACCAGACAACTTGGGTATAATCAATTCACCAAGTTGACAGCAGACTGTGTGACTGTGAAAACCTGGTGACTGACACTCCCTTCATCCACCTGTATGGACAGATGAGTAAGAAAATAAAGACAAAAAATAAATAAATAATAGGGGGTATAGGGAGTATGGGAAGTTTTGGGTATTACTTTTTACTTTTTTTTTTTAATTCTTATTTGTACTGTTTTTGGAGTAATGAAAATGTTCAAAAATTGATTGTGATGATGAATGCACAACTATATGATGATTATACACTTTGGATGATTATATGGTATATGAATATATCTCAATAAAATTGCACTTAAAATGAAGCTGCAAAAAATGTAATAAAATAAAAAAGAATAGCATAGGAACTACAAAGGATACAGAAAAAGAACAGAGAGGTGAAGGATGAAAAAAAAAAAGTATGTTGCTATGGAAGCCAATGAGGAGAAAACATTTTTTTTAAATAGATATTCAGAATTGTCAAATATGCAAAAATGCCTAAGTAGATAGGAATTGAGGAAACTTCATTAGATCTGAAAAGAAAGCATCAGTTAACTTTGAGACACTCAATGAATTGGGAGAATCCAAACATAAAACAGACTGCAGGTGATTATCTGTTTAGATGTCAGAGAAGGAAATGAGGCAAGAGACAGAGAAATGGTAAGAAATAATGTCCCAGAATACAAGGGAGGCTATAACCAGAGTTGAAATGAGAGCCTGCCACCTATGAGGTTACAAATTAGAATGAAAGGGGCAGGAGGATGATCAATTTGCTACATTGATGGCAAAGGATATAAAAATCTGAGGCTTGGTCTCAGCATTCAATACCTTGCCTTCCTTTCAGTTTTCTTGTAAAATATATATGATGGCAATAAAGATTTGGGAGCTTAATAAAAGAGAGGTGGAGTAACTTTTGAGGAATATGCTTTGCATCAATGAGATACGAAAAAGGCTGACAAGTGTAGCAGTAGTAGATTAAAGCTGGACAACATACATCTGCCATCATCCAGCTCTGTCTGACTCGGTTTCTTCTATAGCAGTGCCCTGGAGATAAGGCTACAGGAGAAGAGAAAGCCCATGACAGAATAGCCCAGGATAGAACTAGCTCAATGCAGCTTTAAGTAAAGGAAATACAAAAATAAAATAAGCTGAAGGGTCCAGGATTGCTGCAGATCACCAGGGCTTCTGGAATGGAGGCACTAAATGTAACCCAAAGTAGGCAATATAAAGTCACTAACAATGCCATGGGTTTTGGGGAAGGATTGACCTCATTTTAGAGTCCTGCCTTACCATTGACTAGCTATGTGTCTTCATGAAAATAATGTAACTCCTTTGAAATGAGGGGAAAAAATGCTCTTACATCATGGTAATGTTGTAATAACTAAATGCATTGATGCATGTGAAGTACTCTGAATGATGTTTGGTGCATCATAAGTACCCAGAAAGCAAGAGCTGTGATTGTCATGGCAGAATTCATGTAAGTATATTGGGAAAAGGAAACAGGTAGCAGATGAGGTGGCTTTTGTCCAAAACTGAGATTCTAAAATTCAAGATCTCAGTAGTTCATTTGGTGAAGTTGATCAAGGTTCACAGTGGATTCCTGAGGAGAGGACAATATTGGAAAATATGCGGACTGCAGAGATAGGTGACAGTTTGCCTCAACCTCACATTCCCTTGAACTGATTGGCTATGTTGAATCCATGTAGTATGTCTATGTCCCACAGAGTTAAGAACCACAGAAGGTGGCAGTGGCTACAAAGAGGCTCTCCAGTGTCCTCCTTGTGTGCCTTCATCTAGCCTTTAGAGCTTGTTCTTAATAGCACAGGCAAAGGTCACAGAGCTCCCATCAGCTGTTTGAGGCCGGACTGCTTAAAGGATAACTTCAAGGGAGGCAATGTGCTAGTTAGGGAAGATTCACAGGAAGGTTGTGAAGAGCTTGCAGGACAGAGGGAATGAAGGTAAGGAACTACTTCCCAGTGTGTGGGAGAGTATCTAACAATCTAACATATGGACTACTAGTCTGTGAGTTCTCTTCAAAACCTTGTTGGGATAGAGTCGGGGTGTGAACAGATGAAAGTGCCCTGTTAGTATCCACTGAGGAATATTTTGCTATTGGCTAACCTAGACCAAAATTTTCAGAAGTTGTTTCTGTTGAAAGCTCATTCACTGTGAAATGAATATAAGTCCCATTAAAGAAAGGGTTCCCAGGTTAATAATTTGGGGATGCACTGGATTAAACAAAGTCAAATAAGTTTCTTTGCTGTAGGATTTCCCAGAGACTATAAAATGTTAGTGTACTGTAACTCTCCGAGACTGGTTCTTCATTTCCCAGAGATCTGTCACCCTAAAACACCCGACTCATGGGGCATCTAGAGGGGAGAACTGAGAAGTCTATTGCTGAGCCCATGATAATAGCTCCAATGCCTGCAGCACTTGAGTCAGCGTCAGTCGCCTCCCTTAAGGGATGTAAATACCTGGGCATAGATCTAATAAAGTCATTGGGGAGTTTTTCTCTCTTTCTGGAGCAGGAATTCAGGATAATACGTGAGTGCCTGCCAAGCTATATCAAACCTACTGACCACACACACACTCCTACATCCCCCACAAGGGGATTAAGGGTCCTGATAGGAAAGACCCAGAGAGCTCCTTGGGCTGATAACAACTACAGTAATGCTTAACCAGTTCTTGCCAGTTGTAAAACGTTTTAGTGTCATTCACTCATTCAATCATCACACAATGCTGGGAGTATCCAGGATGGGAATTATCATTCCTATATACAGATTTTTAAACAAAAGCAAAGCAAACCAAAAATACTGAGATTTATAGTGGGTCAGGCACTTTGCAAGGCCATTAGGCTTATAATGGCAAAAAACAGGACTCAAAACCAAGAGTTCTAACTTTGAGAGCAGTGTTCTTTCCACTTCACTAGGAAAACAAACAGTTTGAGAACAAAGTTACATTTTCATCTTTTCTTATGTGCCCGGATTTCGGAATAGAAATGGGAAATAAGAGATGAATACTTTGCATTGCAGGTGATGTCAAAGGATGGGGTTTTTAGCCCTGGACCCTGGTGTCAGATTCCAGAATGACATATCCTTGGCTAATGATGGTAATTTTCACAAGGAGAGAGAAGAGTATGTTTGGCAGATATTGAAGAATAAGAATGAAAAATAAAGAGGAAGAGATTAAAAGATCTAGATAAAACAACAAGTAGATGTTTTGAAGGATAAAAAGCATGAAAAAGGAAAACAAGAAAAAGGAACAGTGCTATAATTGAGCAGTAATTCACATTAGAAAACATGCAATTGGGCTAGAAACAATATTTGTATTTTCTTATGTCTGAATACCAAGACCTAGGGTACTGGATAATAGTATTTGTCAGTAAGGAATTTAAAGGCTTAAATATTTGTGGAAGACACAAAATGTGAAAGGACAGTTGCTTGACAGAATCAGGATCTAAGAACTTCTTGAGAAGCTTGAAAGGGATTAGCTAGATCTAAAAAGTAAAACAAATAGGAAAAATATAATATATTGGGCTTCTGTCCAAAATAAATCAGCAAGTTCATGATAGGGATATATGTCTAAGTAGCAGACAAGATTAAAGAGAACAATGGATTTTAGCTTATTTCAAACATGATCTGAGTCAACAGCATAATATGGCTACCAGAAATGCTACTACAGATTATATTCATCACAGTAATTAACACGATATGCTGCAACAGACAAAACCCAAAATCTCAGTTTTTAAAAATAAAACAATTTTATTTCACAATCATGCCAAATCTGGTAGTACATTGGACAGCTCTCTCTACAGTTCTCCCAGCCACGTGGTAACCCAGGGCTGCTTCCACCGTTTTTTTTTTTGTTTTTTTTTTTTGCCATCTGGAACACATGGCTCCCAAAGTGGCCTTTGAGAACAACTCGGGATGCTTTAACCAATCAGACCTGCAAGTGGTTTTCATCAGTTCCACCCACATCCCATTGTCAAGAAATGGTCATTCGACCCTACCTAGCTTTGTGGGGGGAAGGAAATATTAGCAAATATATATATATATACTTATTACATGAGCACCAACAATTTCTATTCCGTACAATCCAAAACTCTTTAACAAAATTTAGCATTTAGAATGAGAGAAGTAACTGTCACTTTTCTCCCGGGCCCTGATCAGATCTCACCTGACACTCAGCTGCTCAGCTTTAGTCTGGAGCCTCACACTATAAAAGAGATGTTGAAACATTGAAGCACATTCAGAGGAGGGCAGCCAGGACAGTGAGGGCAATCAAAGTATTATCAAATGGGGAATAGCTACAGGAAATGGGAATGCATAATCTACAGTTGAGCCCAAGGAGACACAATAGCTGTCTTCCAATATATGAATGACTGTCATTTGGAAGAAATGTTAAAGTTCTTCTGCGAGGCCTCATGGGATGGAATTTGGCAAGCTGTGTAAAAGTGAGACCTGGCCAAGGACAAAATAAGCTCCTCTGCATATCATTCTCCCTTTACTGGAGATATTTAAACAGACCCTCTTCCCTGCACACTAGGAAGACAAAAATAATAACCTTAGCTGGAAATTAGTGAGTGCTTATCAAGTTCCTACAACTATGGCATGTCCTTTATTGGGATTATTTCTAATTTTTAAGCCCCACGAGATAAGTAGTTTCCCCCTTTTATAGATGAGAAAAGAGAGAAGGTTTAGACTCATCCAAGGTCCCAGGATTCAGACAGTGTGACTCCAAAACCTGCATCTTAATCTCTGCACTATACAGACTCTCATTTGTTTTCCCACCTACAGGTGGCAAAATTCTGTGCCCTGCCCCAAATCACAAATATCCATACCTAAGTCCTTCAGTGCTTCTTTCCTTGTCTCCTAGCCTCCCTATGCAAAAAAATCAACTCCATAAATAATATTCTGAGAGGTTATCTTTGCACTAAATATATAAAGCTAGAAGCCTTGAACATATAATACCCAATAGCCCTTTAATAATTCAACAGTGAGGAGACCAACTGTTGTGGCCAAACACCCCTTTTGCAAACCAAAAGAAAGAACAGTTGCTTCTTCCACGATGATACCTTCCTCTGCCCCCAGCCCTACCACTGCAACCAGCATGAAAGGGGCAGAAACACCGCACATCAGTCTTTTAAATGTGGCCCCTAGATCACCAGGCCAGAGCTCTCCCTGGGTACTGTTGCCTCTTTTTTTCAGGGGCCCTGAGCTGCATGACCAGGACTTTGTGACCAGTGTATTGAATAAGCAGGCCTCATGACTATGATCAGCAAGCATCTTTGTTTTTGCCTTACATTATCCTTTTTAAAAATGTATTCAGTGGGAGAAAGTTCTTCCATCTTCCCAGATTAAAACTTGAGCATCTCCACAACATTTCAGTTCCCCGTTAAATTATAAAATGCCCCCAATCACTTCAGTCTACAAATACAGGTTCCATTCAGTACTTAGATCATCTTGTGTCATCTTCCCCATTCCAGTCCCTAACTCACACTTCCAGAACTTCCCCACCATCTCATTGTCCTGCCAGGGTAATAGTGGGGGAACGAAGGAGAGGGAAGGGAGGAAATGTTCTTATTAGATTAGTAGTGTTGCAAGATGGTTTTATGCTATCTGGTCCTGCCAGCTGTCTAAAGCTCTTGTTTTTGAGGCACATTTGAGAATTCTTTGGTGATTCTCAAGCATGGTGATCCTCTGCTGCCACATCTTAGATTTGGGCAATGCATCTCCAGGCTGACTGGTCACCAGACTCCTTGTGCAACCCCAGGGACTCCATTAGTGACTTCCAATTTCTGTCTGCTGAGGTGCCATCACTCAACTAGTCAGCACCATTGAACAGGACCTAAGATGATCTCCACATCCGCTTTCTCCCTCTCTCTCAAGCATAGTTCACTTCAGTCATGGAAAATGCCCACAAATTCTTTATCTAACCAAATTCAGGGGATTCAGTCCCAATGTATTCAGAAGCGATTCATTCCTCCAGCACCGAGGCAGCTGAGTGTAGAACCCTCACATTGTAGATTCCCCAGGCAGAAGGAGGGCACCTGTCAAAGTGGTCTGGCTAACTGGAGAGGGCACATTCCAAGATCCTCAAGTGGTCTTATTGAAGCCTCTCTCAGCAGGCTTTTAATGCTTCCTCTTGCTGGTAGAGGAGGCAAGACACAACTCTTCCTGCACCTCTATCCAAAGAATTCCTTTACAAAACATCCCCTGTCCACGAATATCCACTCTCCCAACTCTGTTCTGTACTCAAAGTGAGCAAAAGACTGAAGAATTATAAAATGGGGTTATAACTACCTACTTTAAAATTCCAAACAGATGCCCTGTCTCACAACTCACTCTGGTGTCTGATTTAGACCATATCTTGGTACCTCAGTGAAGCTTCCAACTTAACAGTCTACATAGATATTTATTCCTTTTCCCAAGATATAAAATGTATTTTCCAACCATCCAAGAATCTTAGATGCAGATGCCATACTGTAAGCCATTTGTAGCTACCCAAAGTGATCTTTAATTTTAATTTATTTTGTTCAATTACAGTAATTGGAAAAATTATGAAATGAAGCAATAAACTTTACATAATTGTTTCTAAAGAGATAGTGAAAATTCTTCTCTAAGAAAAAAATAATCTTTCAGGCTTAACAAGGGAAGAAGTCCCTCATGTATTGGGTATATGGACTGCAAAATAAACTAGCATAGGACTTGTATCCAAAATGGCTATTAAACTTAAATTTAGCCTAGGTAGTATTGTTTTGACAACTACTATTTCTCAGGGACCAACTCCATTTTTCCCTCCCTTGTTTCAAGGTCAGTGGTTAGTTCTTTAACTTCATATGCTAATATTTTTAAAAGCTCAAGACTTTTTCATTAAGGCTTAAAAAGGGCATAACTTCTCCAACAACTCTTAACCTGGAGTCGTTTCCCATGTTCTTTCTTTTTTCTTCATCTTTTTTTTTTAATATGGAGTCATAGATAATAATTCTTTTTCTTAAATGTTCAGATTTAATAGGGTCACATAAAGCACCTGCTCTCTCTTGCAGAACACAATATTCTTCTTTCTACCCTAAGATATTTAAGTCACCTCACAGTACCCTCCTTATACCTAAAGTCTCTTATCCTCCAACCTAAAGGGCAAAGCCCCTGAGGTGATCAGAGAATGTCAGAAGACATGGAGATACTAATAAAGTTAGACAAGTCTTCAGAACGCTCATGGTAGCTGCCTATTCTGAAGAGGGTTAGGTAATGTTATTTAAAACCAGCTAACATTAATTTGTGTTTACAGACAGTAAACACATCAGTGAAATACTTGCAGTGTCTAGACCCAGAGCCACAAAATATAATTCCAGAAATAAATTGGACCTGATCATATCAGCAGCCTCCTATTTAAGAACTTGTGGTTGCATTCCAGTACGCAGAGCAATGGTCTCCAAAAGAAGGTGGAGGGGGTGCCCAGGGGACTGGCAAGATGACCCACTAGGGTGCCAGAAGAAAATGCTAGAAATTCTATTTGTATTTATCTAAAAAATTAGAAAGCAATAAGGATTTCTATGATTTAATACATGAATCGAGTTGGATTTATATATTCAATATATATGTGAATATGCTTGCTGCATATTACAACAGCTTAGTTTACAAACGTCAGGGGAAATGGATTTACAGGTTACATGGAATATTTTTAACTGAACCACTTATCACAACATAGACAAATAGCTTCAAGAAATCTTGTGAAGAAGATAATAGTTAAAAAATATATACTAATAATGCAACATACCAACGAGTAATAAGAAAACGGCAGGACAGACATTTCTCCCACTTCCTGTGTGCATTCTCAGTCAGCCACAGGAGGTGAAAGCAAAATGGCATAATCAGATCCGTCACTGGTATGCCACCTGGCATTTAATAATCTCTTTACAGGAGAGATCTGTGCTACGACAGACAGAGCATTTTGAAAACAAATGTTTTGGAAATGTTTCCATTGTTAAATGATTTTTTTGTTACTAGAAATGGTATGTGTCATCTTCAGAAACTGCCAAAACTAGACACTTATGCTTAGGATTTCCTACCCTATTTAAAAATTTCCAGATGAATGGTTTCAATGGTTTGTGAATACATCGTGCTCACCTTCTGATTCATATGCATATTGACAAGCAATTGACAGCAGGAATGGTGGAAACCTACTAGATGAATTAAAACAAAAACATTTGCATAATTGATGGATAGATTTGAAAAATAATTATCATAATTTGTAAGTGAAGCCAACAATGCACTTCTTCCACGTGAATCCATGTATCTTTGAGAGTTATAATTTTCAGCTATGAAAACCACCAGAACCATGTATCGCAAAACTAATCTTAATACCTTCAAACAGCTGTATTGCTAAGTGGTAAGCCAAGATTTTCAAATATAATTAAGTATATTCACTAACATTGCTCTCATTAAACTAGTGTCATTATTATAATGCAGCCCAAAAGTATTGGGAACCATAAATAACTAAATGAACATTCAAAGTTACTTTAAATGTTCATTTTTTACTTTCAACTCTTCTTTTTAAATTTTCTAGATTTGTATTTTTATCGTGAATACCATATAGCATTAATGGAAAATAAACACATTTGGGACAAATGCTCAAATTATTTTACTGAGAAAGAAGATGAACAAACAGCAGAGGCCACAGGCTTAGAAGCTTAAGTTCAGGCTTCCTGGTCTAGCATAGGTTCCTTCCAACCTAGCAGCCTCCTTTCCTGTCAGTTTCTCCCCTTTCCCTGCCACCATGTTTTTTTCTATCACTCTACGTTCTAAACACACCAAATTCCCTCATATCTCTGCGTCTCGGGCTAAAATATACTGTCCTCTCTTATCCATTGCAGAACTTCCACTTTTCTTTTAAGACTTAGACCAAATGGCCACTCCCCTGGGCATCCCAACTCCACTCCCTTGTCAGCCAGAAGAGCTGGTTTGTGGTGATTTAGAATCTCAGATTCTGCCGCTTGAAATCTATGTTTGAGGAAGTTATTGGAACTGTTGATCTTCAGTTTCCTTACCTGTGAGATGGAGATTCTGCATTACCATATAGCAGCGTCTCTGGGTACTTATTTACAATGCAAAGTGCACAAGCATTCATGCGATAGGTGTCCCAGAAGGAGAAGAGACGGGAGAAGGGGGTAGAAGGAATAATTTGAAGAAATAATGACTGAGAACCTTTCTTGGTAAAGGGCCAGATAGCAAATATTTTCAGCTTCGCAGGCAAAATGATATCTGTTGCAACAACTCATCTCTGCCTTTGTAGCATAAAAGTTGCCATAAGCAATATATAAATGAATCAGTGTGACTGTGTTCCAATAAAACCTTATGGACAAAAATGGCTAATGAGCCAAATGTGGTTCATGAACCAGTTTGTCAACCCCAACCTTACAGAATTATGGTGCAGATTGAAGGAGCTCACACAACAAAAGTAAACAAGGGGCATACAGTGAGTACATAGTTCATTATGTGCCAGGTCCTTTGGAAACATCAGTCTACAAAAACAAAGATGGTTCCTACTGTCAGGGAGTGGGGGAAATGGATATTAAACAATCATACACAATTCTATAAATACATCTCCACCCCCTAACTCCCACCAAACCTCATTTACACAGAGATAAGCCTAATCACTGTCATCATGGGCCCCTGTCAGTCTCTTTTGTTGTTTTCTCTTATTTGTGATGGATCCTATGAAGAAAATGTAGAAGGTGCTAGGAGAGTGTGTAACAATGCATACCTAATTAAGATTGTGTGTTCAGAGAAGACTACCTTATGGATGTGATACTGAAACCTGAGAAATGAAAGAGTCCACCGAGTAACGGGAAGGAGGTGGGGGAGGCAGAGAGACTAACATGTTTAAAGATCCTGAGAAAGAAAACTGTTTGGCTTGCTTTCCGAAACAGAAAGAAGGCAGAGCTTGGGGAGTGGAGGGAGTCTGATGATAGGTAGTGGTGGGAGGCTGGGTAGGTAGGTCAGGGTTGGAAACCCCTATTAGACCATGTAAAGGATTTGGGATTTGATTCTATGTGCAAAATGAAGCCTTGAAAGCGTCAATGACTGAATTTGTATATCCAGCATATAGAGGTTACTTATAGAGGTGATGCTTATTATGTAATTATTATTAATAAGGCAGCCACAAAGGGTCTGTGAAGCATTAATAAGTAATAATACCTTTCAAAATAGTCTCCCCCTTCAAACTGTCAACGAACCACCACTCTCAACTGTGTCATCTGCTTCCTTCTAAAACCCTGTCTGATGCAGGACACAAAGAAAGTTGTTTCAGTCCTGGAGTGAAATGTGTGACCTAAAATGGCACAAGGGACATTGTCCCTGACGCGTACGCTGCATCTCTCAAGTTCAGCAAGGGCTTGCAGTGTCCAGAGGACGAATGGCCGATCCTGGCATGGGCGTTAGTGTGGCCACCAGTGCCATGGGCAGCAATGGGGTGGGGGTGGTGTGCGTTCTGCTGTCACATGACTTCACAAGTGAGCAGTGGAGCTCAGGGAGCACCCCACATGAGGAACATTCGGGAACCACCTGTGAGCTCATAGAGACCCCACCCCTACCCTCCCCAGCCATGTTTTCACAGAAATAATTGTCTGGGTCCTTGAAGGGGAGCTGGGATTCCTTAGGATGCAGGTAAGGCACAAGCCATGAAACTGTGTTTAAGAATACAACAGAACTATTTAATAGTACCAGGTAATAATGCCAACACAAGTTCAGTTCTATTAGTGGGAAAAGACAAACAAACATTGGGGTTAAGTAATAGAAAATAATGAGGAAAGAAAAGCAAAGAAAAAAAGAGGAGAGGAGAAGGAAAAGAGAAAGAAAAGAAGACACAAAGAGGGGTAACGCTCCTGGTTCCCTCACCCTCAGCAGGAGTAAGTGTTACTGCCTTAGTTTCCCAGAGCTACTGAATATAACAGAGGGCCACAAACTGGATGGCTTAAAGCAACAGAAATTTATTCCCTTAGTTCTGAAGGCTCAAAGTCTGAAATCAGAGAGGCAGCGGGGCCACGCGCTCTCGGAACGTTCTAGGAGAGGATCCTTTTGCCTCTTCCTAGTTTCTGGCGGTTGTGGGAAAGCCTTGGTGTTCCATGGTTCACAGCAACATAACTCTAATCCCTGCCTCGGTCTTTCATGTGGCCATCTTGCCTCTGCGTCTGCCTCTGTGTCTCTTGTCCTCTTCTTATAAGGACTGTAGACAAAATGGATTAGGGCTCACCCTCCCCCAGTGTGACCTCATCTGGACTTAATTACATCTGCAAAGACCTTATTTCCAAATAAGGTCACGTTCACAGTTACCAGGGGTTAGAACTTCAACATGCCCCTTTAGTGGACAAAGTTCAACCCACAAGAGGGGAGGGTAACAAAGGGAATCGGACAGTCACGTGGAATACAAAGAAACAAAAACTGAAGAGGACACAGGAGCAGAAAGAGAAAGGGGCAGATGTAAATGGACAGAAAGAGCCCAAGGGAGACCAAATAAGCTCAATCGTTTTTTCTGAAGTGCATTTATCAAGCTAAATTGCTTTTGTCACATCCTGCTGTTTGCGAACATGAGTAAGTTGCTGCCTGTTATCCCTGACCTTCACAATTCTGATTAGCTGCTCAGCAATTAACTGCTATTCCCTAGACAGTCTTAACTCTGTGCTGGAGGAGATAGCCACAACAGGTCCCTGAGGTGGAGGAAGCGGGCTGAGAACTGGCAGAGAAGGAAATAACTGCAGGATGCCGAACAATGGTGCCCCATAGAAGTCTTGCCTGTGGTTCTAAAAAATAATCATAAATTATTTTTATATTTTATATAATATATATATTATATAATATAATATATATATATTTATATATAATTTATATATATTTATATATAATTTATATATATTTATATAATATATAAATATATAATTTATATATTTTATAAATTATTTTAAATAAACATGTGCATTCTATCAAACAATTTGCAGCACAGCAATTATTTCTCCCATTTGCTCTCTCGCAAACCGAAGGCAGAGTTGGGTTAAATTACACGCCAAGCATCATGCAGATTATGAAGACACGGAGGTAGGAGGTGAACCCTGGTCCCACAGCTCTGACCCACATGCCCCCTCTACCCCCACCTCAGCGCCTCAGAAGTCAGGTCCTGAACCTTCTTTTTGGAACATCTTTTTTGACTCTGGTTTCAGGTGATGAGATTATAGAAGGATTTCTTGAACACAAAGCTAAAATCTTGACAACGCTTTGAAGTACTATTTTTAGGTTCTCCCCTCACCTCAGGAAAGCAAGAGGGATTTGAGACAAAGGGTGTAGACTTACACAAAGAACTTCAAATGCAAGGGCTAACGTGGGAATCTTAAATCACTCAGTACTCTTCCTCTAGCTGTATCAATCCTAAAATATCCCGAACCTGAGCCCACAGGTTATCATGTCTCTCACAGAGAATTGAAAGGTTTTGCTACAGTGACAAAGATGTATTTCTAGGGCAATAATGTAAAAATTTCCTAATTATGGCGCTGTCCCTTCATCATAACAAAAGAACTTACATTTCTGCCTTAATCCAACAGGCACACCATAGTGACTTTTTATAAGGTCCTTTAAGGGGGAAAAAGTAAAGTTGAGCAGAAATTAAGCCTATAGTCAGCATTTCGTTCGCATCAAGCACAATGCTAATACAATAGCCCTGCAACTAGGACAGCTCCAGGATGAATGTCATGGAACTGCAGTACAACATGTGAACGGAATCTGGACCCAAGCAAGAAGTAGGGCGATGTAAGCTGATACCAGAGCATCAAACTAGGATACTGCCTCTCTTTACAGAAATCTTTCTGAGACAGCTGTGCCAAGTATGGTTTTATTGCTAAGTCCTCATGGAATGCTATTCCAACCAATATCTTCACCAGATGTGAAGAAAAGAATCTTAAAAAAAAAATGTTGTTGGTTACTATCTAATATTCCAGAAAAGTAATTAAAAATTTTGTGCCTGCCTTCATTCCCCCACCCCACGGAGGGGGAGTGGGGATGGATAGCAGTTCTCACGGATATGAGCTGTCATCAGCAAAGCCAGGCTGAGTCCAGAAGTCAAATCACTGACCCTCGATGCCAAGCAAAAAGCCACCACCCCTCAAGCACAAGGTACCCAGAGATATCACAAAGCATTTCCCTGATTCTCTTAACCTAGTTTCCCAAGCATTAGAGGCCAAGGAATGAGACGGGGTTCTAAAGGCAGAGATGAAAACAACAGTGAAAAAACATATAAGATCCTTAAGATGTGCCACAAGGCAGGGGTGTGTATATGGGATGTTTGGGGGGTAAACATAGTTTCCCTTATCCATTTGTTAACCTAAATCCAGCATGGGAAGACTTCGCCTGGCTTCCTGGAGCGAAAAAATGGCCAGCTGGATTGTCGTCTCCTTAGCCCAGTATTAAACAGGGGGGAGAATACAGAAATGAGGGACATTGCAGGTCTCCTCCCTTCTGCATCCAGGGACCATAGGATTTGCACATTAGCTCGTTTACTCCTAGTTACAAACCTCTGAGTTAAGCACTATTAATAGTCCCATTTACAGAATGGGAAACTTGGGCTTAGAGAGAGGTTATGTAGCTTCCCTAAGTCACGCAGCTAGTAAGTGGCAGCTAGCAGGTGAGAATGCAGATCTGTCTGTCTCCAGAACCATGTTCCTTAATCTCAGTCTATAAAGCCCTCTAGCAGCTTTTCTCCAACCGTGGAACAGCAACATGCCTGATAGGTGCATTTGATTACTGAGCTTTGGTGAGGATGAGGCCCAGTGTGTTTCCCAATTATAATGACACATTCAGATTCTGTTGACTGCAGTTGGTTTAAAATAAAGGACGATTACTTTTTGTTTATTTGTTTTGCAGAAAATCCACAGTGCTGGGCTGAATTAATACACAGTAAAATGTTGGGGGTAAAAATCAAGTCCTTGACTAAAATTGCCTCAAATGAATAGGTTTAGGATGTGAGCCATGCTCATGATTAAGATTCCCTTTGCAAGAAGTTAAGCCTAAACCCAGAAGTTGCTTTTAGTAAAAGTCGCATTGCCAAGAGTTTTTTGAGGCCCCTGAAAATGATGAAGTTGGCTTACAAGTTAAAGATCTGCCATATAGATGTCCTTGGCAATGCACAACCCCTTGTCTGATAGGAGACACAACAGGAAACATGCAAATGCAAAGTTCATGAGAATATAATTTATTTAAGGGACAAGACCGACTTATTTGGAATAACACAGTTAAGAAAATGTGTTTTCAGGCAGCAGCTCCCTGTTATATTCTATTACAGAGCAAATTGTTACAGTTACCAGACAAACCCCCTAGAAAAAAGAGTCAGTATGTTCTCCAAGAATCACTGACATAACCTTAGCTTTAACAGCCCAAGTATATGATTTCTAGTCACAATTACAGACTCTCAGAGACACCCATGTACTCCACATCTATGTTTCTGGAAGGAAAAAACCCTCTTCTTAAATTGATTTGCCCTTTGTCACTGTCACAGATATGTTTTCCCTGTTTTGACAGGTAGTTGTAATTCTATTAGCAGCCCATCGACTGCCCTGTGAAATCGATCTGTGTTGGGCTGGATGGGTCTTCTTAAACTGGCTGATTTATTGCTCCTGCATGTTTTTAGGAAGAGAGATTGCCGTGCATGCTCACAAGTGAGCTAAAGAGTCAAGTGGTGGGGGAAAGATGAGGGAGAGGGAAAGGGAAAGAGACACTCTTCTGTCACCACAGAGTATAAAGTATCTAAACAATGTTTGAAAAAGAATAATTTTTAGCTTCACTATTGACTGTCTTCAGAACAGATGAGCTGTGACCTTTTGTCAGCAGTCTTACTGAGATGCCTGTGGATGCTGGCAGGTATAAATGAGTGTCAATTTCCCTTATTAATTTACCTTGCTGTCTCATGTATAAACTAGAAGATTTTGTTCACCCCAAATGTCCTCAATGTCAGACTATCATGCTTGCCTAATTTTGCTCTTGTATTTGCGTTTCACAGTCGTCAGAATATGGGTAGCTTCCAGGCACCCCTGTCTCTGCCTGCAGTCTTGTCCATTGAAAGGAGAGCACCCAACGCACTTTGCATGAGACCATAGTTAGCCAGAAGTCAGAGACAGAAATCACCACTGCATTTTGTTTAAAGACCATATGAAAAAAGGAAAGAAAGGAAAGGGAAGGGAAGGGAACATCCTAGTCTTAAAGTCCCATCCCAAGATTTATAATAGCATCAGACAATAAATTAAAATAGTATGTGTGAGACCAGGCAAACCTAAAAGGAAGTTGATTTTCTAGACACTAAAGAACAAATGACTGCACAGTAATGACTTTAAACTGAAAATGTTACTAAATATTCCAGTGTTAAGTTTTTGAACATAAATATGAATATCAACATCTCACAAGTACCATTTGTAATTTCATCCTTGAGCAGTATAGTGGAGAGGCTGAGTTTAAGTAGGACTATTACTAGGAAAAACTGTTAAGCAGGCAAATGTTTGCACCTTCTCTTCTCCATTTACATGCCTACGATATATGATTAGGGGACTTCACTAAGATACTCAACTCAGCCTTACTCTCTGGGTTAATACTGGAACTTTCTCAATCTTCTCTACCCCAAACTTCCTAAGTGTTAGGCCAGCTAAGGCAATGAACTAATATGTTTATATAAATGATGAACTAATAAAATTTAAGACATTAAATCTCCCAGTAAGATTTTGCATTGTAACTGGAGATGTTTATAGGCATACTACCTTAACCTAAAATACAGACTAGTGGTAAGAACTTGGGCATTACTGGAGACAGGCTGGCTAATGGGAAGGCTATTTGATAGCAGGCATACCTTTCAACAATGGTATGACAGTCCTAAAATGGTGCTGGTTCTAAACCACAAGCAATATCTTCTGATCTACAGAGACTTGTAGAAACTGAGAGTTCTGTGCTATATCCTGCCATGCCAACTTGGTTAAACTGGGAGCATAATTCCCTTCCCTGAAGGTTCTTGCGCAAAGAGGAATTTGCACAAGATTTGGAAGACAGAAGTAAAGTAGTGGCCTTTACTCTTGGAAGGAAGTCACAGTCAGATATGATGGTAGACAGATGTGGAGGTACTTGGTAGGACCCAGCTTGTCCTCACTTTCCTCTGTTCTGTGTCCAGCTTGTCTTCCCAACTAATGGTCCTGCTGACCAACAGTGGCCCCAAGCTGCAACATCAGCTGCGGGGCTATGGACACTCAGAGATAGTAGCCACACAGAGGCAATAGCTTCTCAAAAGCTTTTTCCATGAGCCCCCTCCATGGTCCTACCATGGCAGCTGGATGTGCGTGGCTTCTCAGATCAAGAAACATAGATTTCCCTGCAAGCTCTGACTTGTCCATTTGCGCCAGTACTCCAGGACTAATCGTTAATGACTCTTTTGCTGATCTTCCAGCTCCCCTTCCAGCTCTTCCCAGCTTCTCCCTTATTTGTGCCAGATTTAATTCCTATAAGAAATCTACCATCCCTATAATATGCATGGTTGCTCTACTTCATAACTGAACCATGGCACATGCAATTCCCTTTACAGAGACCATATCCTGCACAAGCAAAGCTGGGCACATGAGCATGATTCATAGCAGCAGGCTATCACTTATTACCCAATTTCCATACTCAAACTTAAACCTACATTATCTGTCTGAGACTCTGATTTGTGTTATATATATGAGATGTAATTTACAATTCATTTTTTTAATAGTTTATTTTATCATTTTTAAAACCGAGCCTGATTTTCAATATGTGCTGTCTATGCATTAGCTAAATTAATGAGGTCACAGACTCAAGCTTTCAAAGAAAAATAAATTACAAATATGGTGATCATCAACAAACATCCCGCAACCCCAACGCAGATAGATCATATCATGCCATATATCCTCATCGATAATGGTTCTAGATCATGCATATTTATGGTGTCTGATGAAAATCAATAGCAGTCCTAAATCAGAGATTGAAATGCTCTGGACTTCAGGATGCAGAGTGCTCAGATCCAGTGAATACCCCCAAGTGTGTTCCACCTAAGAGTTTTAACTTTTTATTTATTTATTTTTTTTACTTAATTACCTAGCAAATATAATTTAGTGGGCCCATAAGATCTGATCACATCCGCACAGTATTTTAACGTACAGCCTCCAGGTGTCACCACAACAGGGTTGAATCAATTAGGTATTGACACTGATGCTGATTGTAATTAAGTATATAATTTGAGTTGTTCAAGTTTAATTTCACTAAAATCATGTCTTGAAACTCAAGCCTTATATAAGGAATACTATGAAAAGAAACACTGATTTGAATACATGCTTCACATGCCCTTGACTCAAGATAGAGTCATATCTAATATTTGTATGCCAAGCAGAGATGCTATCCATTGACAGTTACTATTAAAATTTGAAATGGCATGTGCAGATACTGATTTCTAATTATTTTTTTAACTTGGATATGCTTGTGAAGGAGAAAGAAGGGGCTTGAGAAAAGAGGAAGAGGGAAATTGCTGCAGTAGGATATTAGCAAAGAAAAGCAGAAAATCAGGCACTGTTAATGAATAGGTATAATGAAGTTACAAATAGATCAAATGGAAGGCCTGAAGATGCAGGCAAAATTCATGTGTGCACACGTCTGCGTGTGTGTACCGTGTGCTGACCATAAATCACAGGGGTCAGGGAACTGGGACATAAACGTTGGAGGATATAGGCTGATCAGCCTTTTAATCTGGTGTTCATGAGTGATCCAGTCAGAACTGGCCAGAGACAGGATCATCTGTTACAGTGTAAGGTGACAGTTACTCTGAGACCCTTCTTAAAGGGCCATGAGTTTCTGGCAATTAAGATGCATGATTTTTTTTAAAAAGTGGACTTCTGGAGGCAAAAACACAAACTTCTGCCTGAATTTTACCCCATTTACTAAACAGTATGAAGGAAAATATTTTTTTAAATGCATCAGTATTTATAGTACTCAGAGAACTCCAACTATAATTTTTTCTTTAGTGAGCTGATTTTTAAAATCCCATCTTTACAATCTTTGAAGCTAAAAAGATAACTATAATCTGCAGAATTTTTCTTGTTTACCATTATATCAAACGCTGATAGAGTACTCAAAATTGCACAAGCTGCACAGAAAATCATAATTTCTGCCTTTGAAAAAACAAAAGCATTTTTTAATAACAGAACAAATAGCATGAATTAAGAGAAGCCAACTTCCTTGAAGTTGCTCGGATGTCAAACTATGTCTGCAAAATCAAAGTTATGTCATATTACTCCTGTCTGCTTGCTAATTTGTTTAAAGATTATAATTTATTTTAAGCCAAATAAACATGAATAATGAGAAACAAATATCAGCCTAAGAGCTAATAATATCATAAACCACATAAAAGACATTTGGTCATTTTCTGCCATAAGATCGTACCTGCATGAAAAGACTTTTTGCAGTTTCATCTTTCTCCCCTCAGGATAGCCATCCCTGCCAAAGGAGGTTCACTCAGTGTCTGGAGCTATCAGTTACTAAGACTCGTCAGCAGTCACAAATAATTCAAATACTTTTCCTGCACACTTCCAAAGCTATAAATTTAAAAATTTACACTAGTACCTACCAAACAAAAGAATTTGGATTTAAATGACAGTAGTCAGGATTTAGGATAGATAGAAATAAATATTTTGTGATAAAGGAAGTTCAGACATGGGAAAGGGTCGGATTAAGAGAAAACAGAGTTCCCGTGCCACCGCCCCCCCACAGAAACTATTTGAAAACCACATGTGCTTTTTTCTCATGATAAGACAGGTGGGCTATACAATCATATCCAAACCCCTGAAAAATAAAACCTGAGGTGCTGCCGGACTTACATGATAACATAAAAAACAAACTAACTATTCATTGCTTTATTTATAACCAAACCCTGCAATTCTACAGATAAATCAGAAAAGCAACATAGAGGGACTCACAGTCTTCATCTCAATTCTTCCATGAAATGCCTTTTCACATCTTTATCACCACTCTTCCATTACTCAACACTGTCTGATCTCAAAAAGAATGTGACAATTTATGAATTTCATAAACTGAATTCAAAATAATAGAAAGATATCTGGTCTTTGGGTCAAATGAACTAAGTTCCAGTTTCAACATCATTTTTATTAGGTGTGTGATCTTGGAGAAATCAAGTAAATGGTCTGACCTTCAAATGATTTATGAATAAAAAGCTCCACCCTATCTACATCACAGGATGTTTTCGTTTCCTGGTTGCTTAATGAAATACGATGCAATGGGTTGATTTGAACAACAGGGATTTTAGGCTCGCATTTTTGAGGCTAGAATGAAATCCAAAATTAAGGTGTCATCAAGACAGTGCTTTCTCCCAGAAGGCTATGACATTCTGGGGCTGACTGTCAGTGATCCTTGGTCCATGGCTTTTCTGTCACATGGAAATGTATATGGCAGCCTCTCCTGGCTTCCATTGATCTTCAGCCTATGGCTACTCCCTCTGGCTTTCTCTGTCTCTGTGACCTTCTGTCTGTGAACCTCAGTAATAAGATTAAGACCCATATTGATTCAGTTGGGTCACACATTAACTGAAGTCATCTCATCAAAATGTCCTACTTATAAGAGTTCATACCCACAGGAATGAATTAAGTTTAAGTACAGAGTTCCAAGCACCACACAGGGTTATCATAAGGATCATATGCATTAACATTTGTGAAAGTACTTTGTAAACTGTAAAACATTAATCATGTGATGGTGTTATTATCATTAGATGGCGATACATAAAACAATCACAGAAAAACAGACTATTGTCGGTTCTCAGAAATCTACATTACAGATGCAGTTAATAGTAAGCAAACACTAATAGAATGGGGCAGGGAACAGAAATCAACTAAAATGTTTATCAAAGTTTCCCTTGAACAGATGGAAACTACAAGGTCTCTGCTATACTTCATATTCTGTGGGTCTCCTGTGTTTTAGGAGACAGCTTTCCCCCACAGCTTTTCAATCCTGGATATGGCTTTCCACCACTTTTGCTACACTGGGAGTCACCGTGTTAAAGCCTGCTGACATCCACTCTCAGGAGTCTAGACACTTGTTCCACCTCAGAGAATATCGAATATGAGTAACGATTCTCTTTAGTAATCCTGTCTTAGGCCCATGAGGATTTAAATTGAAATTCTGACTGTAAACTGGCTGGCCTGTCTTTGCCCTGTGGTGTATTGCTAATCTGGGAGAATATAAACTTTTTGAAAGCAGTGGCATGACAAAATAAACTTTTTTATAAGTAAGAAATAACCAAAAACCCAGAGATCCCACATGTAGAATTTCTGCAACACATTTGTCACAATAATTACAATTATTTCAAGGTACCTTGCAAATATCAAAATACTAAATAGTAATTGCAAAACCAGGTAAGTATTTGATGACAGATATGGGGGGAAATGAGGTATGGCAGATAAATCCTCTTTTCTTTTGAAACTTAATGTTATATGAATAAATTGTGAAATCCAAAGAGGCATTCAAATGTCAAAGCTCAGCTAAATATTACCTAGGGGCATAACCAAGTACTTTATGGGCACATTTTGTGGCTGCTTTCTTCACAAAATTCATGGAATCTAGTTTCAAACTTTGACCTGTTAAAACAATGTATAACTTGAAATTGCACTAAATTTCTCTAGTAGTTAGAAGAGGCATCCTTAAAACCAAAATGCTCTTGTGATAGAATAGCTGATTCAAATAATAAATGTATAATTTCTAATGAAGATACCCAAAACCACATTGCCCAACTGGACAACTTCAAGTAAATAGACCAAAAAGAGTTAAGGAGTTAATTTGCTGTTTAATAGACCATCTAGGTTCTTCAATTTCCTATGTCCATTCTGGTATATGATCTTCTTTTTCCTGTATATGATTTTTTTTATCATCTTACAGGTCATCCCTCCAATGGAACTATGTCATTTTGTTTTAGTTTTTTAAACACTGAGGTTATAGTCTGTACTTTAGTTTGAGAATGGTGTGTGCTCCTGAAAGCTAATGATCCAACATATATTTACCACACGTTGTGCTCAGCACCCTGTGGGCTCTCCGGTAGACACAGAGCTTGGTCCCCATGCAGGAATCAGTGAAAATTCAAGCCTATGGATGGCTGTGAGCTACAGGCTACAGATGCTCTTGGAAATCAGAGAGGGAAAACACTGAGGACTGAAATGGTTAACTATCATCTCCCTGGAAGAGGGAACTTGAACTGATTTCTGAAAGATAACTTAGGATTCAAAAGAAAGGATTCTGGATTTTTCAAGTGGGGAACAGGTCATGATCAAATTCTGGGAAGAAATGAAACAGAAGTCTGGACTGGCAGGAAAGAGAGGGTGATATTAGGAGGTAAAGAAAGATATCTGGCTAGGTAGAAAAGCATGACCTTTTATAGAATCTGGATAATCAACAAAGAAGTGAAACCCAATGCAAAAGCAAAAAGATCAGCGCTTGTTCTAGTTTGCTAGCGGCTGGAAAGCAATATACAAGAAATGGAATGGCTTTTTAAAGGGGGAATTTAATAAGTTGCAAGTTTACAATTCTAAGGCTGAGAAAATGTCCAATTAAAACAAGTCTGTAAAAATGTCCAATGAAAAGCATCCAGGGAAAGATACCTTGGTTCAGGAAGGCCGATGAAGTTCAGGGTTG
This sequence comes from Tamandua tetradactyla, assembly GCF_023851605.1. NCBI lineage: Eukaryota > Metazoa > Chordata > Mammalia > Pilosa > Myrmecophagidae > Tamandua > Tamandua tetradactyla. The sequence goes on along the minus strand of NC_135331.1, from coordinate 147,913,595 downwards.
CTCTCTCAAATGAGAAGGCACATGGCAAACACGGTCAGGGTTTCTCCCTCAGCTGGAAGGGCACATAGCAAACACGGCATCATCTGCTAGCTTTCTCTCCTGGCTTCCTGTTTCATGAAGCTCCCCGGGAAGCATTTTCCTTCTTCATCTCCAAAGCACTGGCTGGTGGAATCTCTGCTTTGTGGTGCTGCAGCATTCTCTGCTCTCTCTGAATCTCTTCATTCTTTAAAATGTTTCCTCTTTTATAGGACTCCAGTAAACCAATCCAGACCCACCCGAATGGGTGGAGACACATGTCTCCCAATCCAGTTTAACATCCACTCTTGATTGAGTCATATCTCCAGGGAGATGATCTAATCACAGATTCAACCATACAGTACTGAATATGGATTAGAAGAAATGGCTGCCTTTACAAAACGGGATTAGGATTAAAACATGGCTTTTCTAGGGGACATACATCCTTTCAAACTGGCACCGTGTTTAAGGAAGCTTCAGGTCACAATTATATGCATGGCTTGAATGGGAATGATGTTGGGATCCGGGACACCTGTTTGGATGCAGTTATATAAATCTAGGTGGTAGCATCATAATCCAAAAGATATAAGACTGTATAACAGGAAGGGAATTCATGGACTAGCTCAAATCCTTTCTGTTTTCAAATGTGGAAACTAGGGCTTCAGAAGGTTATACGGCTTGTACCAGTTCATCATCTAACCAGTTAGCAGAGTCAGGACTGAAACCTATTTTGGGACAAGTAGAAAATTTCACTGGAGAAATTTTGAAGAAAGAAATTGCAGGACTTAATTTTGCAACAACAATAGCGATTAAAAGAACAAAGTTTTCCTCTATGTTTTAAAGTCTAGCAATGGATGGTTTAACAGTGCCACCATTAACCATGAGAGAGTTAAGAAGAACTAGATTGGAGGGAAGCTAAAGAGTGAGATTTTGATTAAATTAAATTTCAGGTGATTGTAGACTATCTAGAAAGGCATGTCCTACAACAATTGGAAATAAGCAACTGCTCAGGATGTGTAGCTGCTGTGCAAACTGCTCTCCTGAACTCAAGTATCATCATATATCCAACCACTCATCTGACACTGGCACCTTCAATTTAGAGTGACCAAAACTGCAATCATAACTTTTATTCCTTATTCAATGGTTGGTACCATTAACTATGCAGTGCATTCACTGGACAATATTTATTTCACAGAAGTCAGAAACCTGGGACTCATCTTCATCTCCTTTTACCCCATGTCTGGCAGCCAGTTGGTGACCAAATCCTTGTTGGTTTTTCCTCCTTAATATTTCTCCATTTCTAGTATTGCCACGTTGGTTTAGACCCTCATCATCTCATGCCTGGTTTAAGGCAATAGACTCCTAATTGGTTCCATTGTTTTTGGCTTGAATTCCATTTTTACCTTCCTCATAAAACCATTAAAGTGACCTTTCACAATGCAGATCAGATCACCATGTTACTTCTGTACTTATCATTCTTTACTTACTACACTCATAGTTTATATAGAGTTTAAGGCCCCCATAATCTTGTCTTTGTTTCCTTCTTAAGAACTCACTGTGCTCCAACCAATGGAAATATGTGGAATTCTCTGAATGTTCTATCTGGTTATAGGTCAGTATCCAATATCTTTGATCAGGAAACTCCCTCTGCCTGGATTGCCTTTCTCTCCATATCTCCTATATTTATTCTCTCCACCCCTTCTAGCTGGTGAACTACTGATATTTCAATGCTGAACACAAACATGACCTTCTTTATGTAAACTCTCCTGATCATCTCCCACCAAACAGAATTGATCAGTCCTTCCTTTGTACCTTCTTTGTACATAATCCATATTATTCTATTGCAAGTGTATTTGAATGTCTATATCCCCTTCTAACTGGTTGGTCCTTGAAGGCAGTAGCTATATCTTACTTGTCCTGTATCTCCAAAAAGTGATAGTACATAGAACATATTTCATAAAAGTCTGCATTTATGTATTATATAGACACCTAAAGATTACCTGAGTAAAGGTGACACTTAATGGGACTAGAAGTTCAAATTTCCCAAGGGGTTCCTTCAGAGACCTGGATGACAATTAAGGTCCAAGACATAAAAAGGCCATACAAAAGGCAGCAAAAGAATGATAAGTACTGTCCAAGAAGCCAAGGAGGAAGCATTTTAAGAAGGAATGGGAGGAAATCATTCAAAGCGATTTTTTTTAATTTTTAAAAGATGTTCATAATATCATTACTACAGCACTGAAAAATTGAAGACATTCCAAATCTCCAAAATAGGTCATGCTCTAATATGTTGATTTGACAGACTATTATGATCCTAATAGTCTTAAACAGGAAATAAAAACAGATAAAACAATGCCAAATGAAAACATGGAAGACAAAGTTGTACAACACATTGGTTATGCCCATATAATATGAGCTTAAATTAAAAATCAGTAGGCAAAAAAAAAAAAATCAGTAGGCAGAATAAACATAGTCTCTGTGCTCAAGCAAAGGAATTAAATATATTTTTTCTGAAATATTTATATGTTTTATCTAAAAGTTTAAGTTTTAAAAAATAATGGGTGTTATATTGAATTCAGTAAAAAGCAGCCAGTATTTATAAATAAGATCAAGTCTTAAATGGACTTGGAAGTTACTTATTTTATAAAGGAACTAAACCATATGTAGCAAAAATTATCAGGCTATATTGTCTTTGCTTCATAAGTTCAAATTTTTTATTTTGTGTGTTTTTTATAAAACAAAAACAAAGTATACCTGTACTAATATAAGATTTATTTTGTGCCTGTGATGGTCTGCTCTTAAAAATAATTGGAATTTGGGCAGTCTACAGTGGCTAGCAGGCAGATATCTCGCCTGCCATGCCAGAGACCTGGGTTTGTTTCCCAGTGTCTGCCTATGAGAAAAATAAAAAAATAATAATTGGGATTTGAATTTACCAATTCCTTCTCCTGAACTAAATTTCCTAATATTCTTACAAGAGACTTACATGCTAAACCAACCAATAAACATAATAGAGAGTCAACACAAAAAATAAAACATTTGCTTGGCATAAATATCACAAGCAAAATCAAAAGACAAATGACAAATTGGAAGATAAATCTGTAACATATATCACTGAAAAAGGGCTGATATCCCTGTACCAATTTGAAGCTATTATATACCCCAGAAAAGCCATGTCTCAATCCTTATCCAAACTTGTGGCGGGCAACCATTTATTTTAATCTTGATTCAATACTACAGCATGGAAACTTTTGATTAGGTTATCTTCATGGAGATGTGACTCCACCCATTCAAGGTGGGTCTTGATTAGTTTACTGGAGTCCTTCAAAAGGTAAAATATTTTGAAAAACCTTCAGAGCAGATGCAGATGCTTGGAGAACAATTGTTTCTGAGCTGACAGAGCCAACACGAGACCCAGACGTTTGGAGATGCAGAGCCCAGCAGGCGTCACCTTGTGCCTTCCCGTGAAATGCTAAGCAAGCCAGAACTCAGAGCTGTGTCCCAGAAGAGCTAAGTGAAGGCCCACAGATGCCAAGTGAGGAACCCCCATGGGAAACAGAGGCTGAAAGCAATGGAGCCCAGGAGCGAGGGACCAGCAGATGCCAGCTGTGTGCCTTCCCAGCTGACAGAGGTGTTTCAGACGGCATCAGCCTTTTTTGAGTGAAGGTAGGTGCCTTAGTTTGGACATTTTCTCAGCACTAGAATTGTAAACTTTGTAACTTAATAAATTCCTTTTTTAAAAGCTGTTCCATTTCTGGTAGATTTCTTTCTGGCAGCATTAGCAAACTAATATATCCTTCTTTTTAAAAGAATTGAGAAAAAAATGAACAAAAATCCTATTAAAATGTGGGCAAAAGATAAGAACAGTCAATTCACCAAAAAAAAGAGATTTTAAAATTTCTTGAAACATATGAAAAGATGCTTAACTTCACTCATAATAGATAAACGCCAATGAAAATTACACTGAGGTACCATTTTTCACCCATCAAATTGGCAAAAATTCTAAAGCTGTATTTATACTCTGTTGATGAGATTGTCTCATACAATACTGGTAGAAATGCAAAATGGTACAACTCTTATGCAGGGGGATATGATAATATTTAGCAAAAACTGCATACTTATTTACTCTGTCATATGCAGTTTTGTTAGATAATGTCAGATATCAATCCAACAATCCTATTTCTAGGATTTTTATCTAGAAGCTATACCTGCATCATTATGAGGTTATTCTTTACCACATTATTTGTAACTGAAAATTATTGTAAAATACCTAAGAGCCCAAATATAAGAGACTGAATAAATTAACTATGGTACAAACATACATTGAAGTCCCATGGAGTAAAAAGAATAAGAACAATATCTATGAACTGATAAAGAGTGATTTTCATATCAAATATAGAGAGTATAAGACAGAAACAGAAGTAAAAGAAAAATACAATTATCTGCTTAGTTTTTGGGGGGAAAGGAAAGAAAACAATGAAATTATTGCCTGTAAGTATACGGAATGGGTTGAAAGGAATAAGATGAAGGAAATACAGACATACTTTTTTTTGCATGGGCAGGCCCTGGGAATCGAACCTGGGTCTCCAGGAAGCCAGGCAAGAATTCTGCCACTGAGCCACTATCACACCACGCTAAATATACTTTTTATATACTTTTGGAAGCATGTTAATTTTCTACATATTCAAAAATAAGAGTAATCGACAAGCGGGGGTGGGGGGAGCATAAAACCTAAAACTAAATGCAAACAGAAACAAAGGAACCAAAACTATATTTTAAACATGTGAACCAAACTATATTTTAAATAAATAACATAACCACATTTCAGGGAGAAATAAAGAACTAACCCAAGTTACTTTAGAATATAATATTTGACCCTCAGTCTAGGGAAACAAAAAATTACAAACAAACCTTGTTTTTTGTGTGTGTGTGGTCATGAAGATGTATTAATTCTGAAACTACTTTGGTCATGAAGATGTATTAATTCTGAAACTACTTTATGTGCGTTGAAAGGGTGAGCAAATAAGTAAATGCACTGATATTGCCAAAAGTCAGGGTTTTCTGCAGAAGAAGGGACTTGCATCTATGGAATGGAGAAAGGCGAGTAAAGAACATTGTGAATTTAGATTAAAATTAGAAGTATCAGTATGAGCTTAAGATTTCACATACATATGCATATGTGCACGCACGCACACACCTACATACACACATACACACAAGTTCTATCTGCTAAACAGTCCTTGTAGCAATAACCACAAATTGCTCTCCAATCTTAGTTTCTAAATGCCATCGTCTACTAATAGGAACCGGAGCTCCATGAAGAAATGTTGATTCCAGGTGTGGAGCAGGAAAGCCTCAAGATGCAAAATGAGCCTTGAACATCATTTTTATGGCCAAAAAGTAAGGAAGTACTCTAAAAAATGCTCGGAACATGTCAAAAAGACAAAAGCTAACTTGAAGGACCTCCAACTGACTAAATCTGGGACAATTTACACATGAAAAAAAGCACAGTAATGGATTAGAACCCACTGAATAAAACAGGAATCCATGAATCCATACTGATTCTAGATAATGATTATGTAGGTGTAGTGCTGCTTTGAAAGGAAGTATGCCCCCTAGAAAAGCCATGTTTTAATCAAAATATCATTTCATAAAGGTAGAATAATCTCTATTCAATACTGTATGTTTGAAACTGTGATTGGATCATCTCCCTGGATGATGTGATTTAGTCAAGAATGGTTGTTAAACTGGATTAGGAGACAACATGTCTCCACCCATTTGGGTGGGTCTTGATTGGTTTATTGGAGTCCTATTAAAGAGGAAATATTTTGGAGAATGAGAGATTCAGAGAGAGCAGAGAATGCTGCAGCACCACGAAGCAGAGTCCATGAGCCAGCAACCTTTGGAGATGTAGAAGGAAAATGCCTCCCAGGGAGCTTCATGAAACCAGAAGCCAGGAGAGTAAGCTAGCAGATGACGCCATGTTTGCCATGTGCCCTTCCAGCTGAGAGAGAAGCCCTGACTGTGTTCACCATGTGCCTTTCCAGATGAGAGAGAAACCCTGAACTTCGTCGGCCTTCTTGAACCAAGGTATCTTTCCCCAGATGCCTTAGATTGGACATGTCTATAGACTTGTTTAAATTGGGACATTTTCTCAGCCTTAGAACTGTAAACTAGCAACTCATTAAATTTCCCTTGTTAAAAGCCATTCCGTTTCTAGTATATTGCATTCCAGCAGCTAGCAAACTAAAACAGGTGTAGATTGATATAGAAAAGGATTTTTAATGTCTCTTGTTTCGATATTAATTTCTTTATTATTGATAATAATGAATTTTAGATTTTTTAAATTTCTTCTTTGAATTGTCTGCCCATGAACTTACCCTTTATTTTGGTAAGACTTTTAGTATTTGTTTTTGTGAGTTACCTTGCTCTCTCATGAGAGTGCTTTTTATCTCTGTCTCTCTTGATAATACATGTATATGTATGATGATAAGCCTTTATCATATTTATTGAAACTATTTTCCTTAGTTGTCATTTTCTTTTTAATAAAAAAGAGAAAATTTTTATTTTTATGAACGACTTCTGAAAATGAATGCACATTAAGAAAAACAACCACATAATTACATTTTGTGCTTTCAAACATATTCTTTAAACTTTTCTCCCAAAAATAAAATAAAATATGCCCCAAAATCCATAGTGGAAGAGGGAAGGAAAGAGACAAAGAAGAGAGAGCCAAACCGTGAAATCCCTCAGTTATGCCTGAAACCATTCAATTGCAATAGTGAAGGACACCAGAAGAGAAAAATGTGACCCTCTTCCACAGAGAAATTAATTACTTTCTTAGATTTGAAACCTTTCCAATGAAAAATTTTCTGTTGCCCAGAAGCACCTTTCTAATTAATGATCTTTAGTTTCTCAGGTAAGATCATTCTACACAAATCCCTTCTCAGCTCTTTATGAGGAGAGAAGCATTTAAGAAGCAAACTGCAGGCCGAAAGAACAGGAGAGTTTACACGGAGGAAATGAACTGAGAGAGCCTGTGAGCCCTCCTCTTATGCCTGGAGCTGACGAGGGGCTGTAAGGATCTTAGCCCCTGGCTCGGCGGAAAGGAGACTGTGCTGACTCAAGGCTCCAGCACATTCTTAAAAAAAAATCAGTGCACAGTTAACTTCTAAATTACTGAGAACAATTGTAACGATCAATAGAAAACAGCAACCTCTAAAGACATTTCCTACAGCATAATTTGAAGAAGTAGAATACATGAAGCAGTGAGCCACAGAAAATCAGGTCTTAGCACTAATTAGAAAATTTTTCTAAGCGCTCCCTCTCAAGGAAATCAGTTCACCGGTTAAAAGACCAATTTGAAACATGTTTGGTTTACAAATTTTCATTTCGACTGAAAAAAAATTACAGCTGGATACCTGAACCAACATTCTAAAGAAAATTGTGAGACTGATTAATTCCTTACTGTTAATAAAATTGTAATGGAAAATTGATTATTCACTAATAGTTAAAACTATTGTTCTGCAAGTCAGAGTGAAGACAGCCTATAAAGCAGAAAAAAATAAAATACCCACTAGAGTACCCCGTTTAATTAGAAAAGAAAGAAAGGACGTTAATACTTATGTCCCCACAAACATTACTTCCTCCCTCAAACTGTGATTGTATAGCATTTACATGTAACCACTTAATAAATGTATGACTTCATATTTGGCTATTAATTCCAATTTAGTAGAGCTATTTTTTTCTCTTTAACTTGATTCTATTTGACATAGAGTAGAGAAGCCACAAAGAATGTGTATGTAATGTGTATTTAATTGTGGATATTTTTCCCGGTGTGGTGGATTGGAGCTCTGTACCCCAGGAAAAAAATATGTTCTTAAACTTAACCCATTCCTACGATTACGAACTCACTGTAAATAGACCTCGTGATGTTACTTCTGTCCACATGTGGCCCAGCTGACTCAGGATGGGTTTTAAGCCTATGATTGAGGGCATTATAGGGAAAGCCACAGAGAGAGAAAAAGCTATGCAGAACACCTAGGAGAGAAGGGAGAAATAGGAGAGACCACCATGTGCATTGCCATGTGACAGAAAGGCCAAAGAGCAAGGATCGCCAGCAGCAGCCAAGAATTCCACAGTATCATGAGAGAAAGCATTGCCTTGATAATGTCTTGCTTTGGGGCTTCTCCTAGCCTCAAAACTCCAACCAATAAATTCTAGTTATTAAGCCAAACCATCGCATGGTACTTGCTTTAACAAGAAGGAAACTAAAACGTCCCATAAATAGGTTAGGGTCCATTTTTGCCCTTCCTATTAATGGAAAAGTCCATGACTGCTCAACCAGTAGTTAACCACTGCTTAACGACCACTCAAGTCCATCCATCTCGTCTGACCTTTGTATATGTGCTGTTCACCCTGGCGTGATGTCCGAGAACTATAATGCCCTGAGAATTCATCTGCCAAAAGTGATGCTTTTAACATTTTTTATTTTAAATAGAAATAAGAAAATAAACTCTCGTTGAGCAAATCAATTGGGCCCACTTTTCTCCTTGGTGAAAGGAACACAACCTTATAAAAATAGACTCCCCATTTTTCTTAACAGGAGTATCATCCCTTCTTATCTGATTGATTGGTATTAATTATTACCAATATTTCTATCATCCTCATCTCCGTGTGCAGACACAAAATGTGGTATAATTTTATAGTTTCACTTCATTCTTCCTATACGCCAGGTAACATCCTATACGTAATCCCTTCATATTGTCTCAAGTACTTTTCTTATACTTACAAAGCTAAAATTCAGAGCCATTATTCATATGTCCTTTTCTTTGATTTCTGAATTCACTGTACCTGCTCATTTGTATGAGATGAAATTAGGTATCATCTATACTATATTTTTAATACTTAAAATTTTAAATACTAAATTTAAAAATGTAATGCTAAATTTTTAACACTTGTTACAGTAATACATCTAGGTACAAAAGCAGAGGGCACATAAATGAGTAGGAATTGCAAATTTACGTTAACCCCAACTAAATATCAGCAAGTACGTAGCTATATTCTAAAGTCATATTAAAAATTTCCTTCTAAATATTTGGCAGACTGGTAAGCTATTATATTCTTTTATTATATAACTAATTATATCATTGTAGTAAAATTAGAAAACTGCAAGCCAAGTCTAAAAAAGAAAATCAAAATATCTCATAATCCCTTTCCCTAAGATAACCATTGTTAATACTCGGGGTATGACCTTCCTGACATTTCCACTCTTACATATGTTGTTTTTTCTGACAATAGTGGACTTGTATAGTGTGGCTTGTAATGTGTTTTCTGTGTCAATAAATACATATCTAAAACATTCTTTATAGCTGCATTTTCTGAGCATTCTAATTTGTTTGTTCACACTTTAAAAGATTTTTAGATATTATACCCAGGTCCATTTTTTGCATGATGTTTTTTATTTAACAGTTGCTTTATAATAGTTAATGCATACTGTTCATTTGAAGACTTCTATTGCATCAAAACATCAGCTAGAGAAACTATGCATGATAATGTGCAATCAAGCTAAATACATTTTTTTATTGAACTCCCACATTTGGTTTCTTGGGCTCATCTGCTATCAATTAGGGTGATAAGCAGGCACTCAAAAGCTAGCTTTTCAATTATGTTTTCTACCTTTCAACTGAAATGTTCCTGTCATTGCATATCTTGTAGTAATTTTGAAAAGGCTTCATCTTAGCAACCAAGTGATAACTTTAAAATCAAGAATCTGAACCAATTAATTCCTAACATTAATTACTTCTTTTAAAACAAAAGACACTTTAAAAAGTAAATGACTGCAAATATACTTTTTATCCCACTAACAGTCCTTATCTCTTTTTCCCCCAGCTCACAATTCTATTGACAGCTCATGCTTAGACTCAAATCATCATTCAAATCATAATTAAAGTATAATTCTGAGCTCTCTTTGTACATGCTAATTCCACAATCACCAGATGTAAAAGCTACACAGAAATTCCTATAGAGTATTATTAGCTCGCAAGGAACAGAATTAAGATGCATAAAAGTATCTTCTATAGCAAGTAAATATTTTGGTTTTAATTACATTATTACCTTGTTTTATGCTACTAATTACTACAATTTATTGTATAATTGACTCTCAGAGAAAAATACTGCCAAAGCAGTTCTGCAGTCTTAAACTGAAGATAGTCTATACTAATGATTTTGCCTAACTGTTCAGTTCCCTAAAAAATAAAATATAGAATATTTTTGTGATAGGTTTGACAAATCTCTTCCTGTTCTCCCACTAATATATAAAGTTATCATATACGGCAGTTATTTGCTGATTTACTCCTCTATAAATCACAGGGCAATAAAAAAAATGTATTTTCAAGTCTGGGGCAATGTATTATCCATCTTTATTCCCTAACACCCAGCCCAGTGCTTGAAATCTAGTAGGTGCTCAATAAATTTTGTTAGATGAATTAATGAATCAATCACTTAAAGTATTCCTTTGGCTTGACATCATAAAAGCATTATTGTTGAACGCCAGCAAGTATCTATTTCAGCCTTTACAGGTTAAAAACCTGCAACCTTTAGAGCAAAAGAGTGATTAGAAATAATAACAGTTTCCTGAAGATTGAAAACAAATGAACTCATTCTGAGACTCAGCAGTCACTTGAGCCGACTACCCTCGTGCAGTTTATGACCTCAGTCAAGCTTTTCTAGTGAAATAAAGCCTTGTGTACACACTGGGGCCATCTATTGTTCTCTGTAATTTGTATCAAATTTTAAAGGTTATAAATACTTGTGGTGAAATCTAGTTGCAAAGGTACATTCAGCTGTATTCATTCACACTCAGGTGCTTTTTTTTATTATTAGCTACGAAACTGGGGACCGGCATTTACTTAATTCATAATAACCTAATCACACATACCTTTCAACCCAGGATGTTCTCCAAATGCCATGATTAATTATGCCCTCCTTGGCCACATAACGGTCAGCTTCGTCAAATTCAACTAGGCCAAGCTTATTCTCCTAGGAACTGCAGCTAGCAATAAAAAGTGCCGAGTTATTTCTTACATACATATATATACTTGAATTCTTTTCAGATTTTAAAAAGTCTCATAAATTATATTGCAAGCAACAGTGAAATGAGTGAAAATAAGCATTGTTTAATATATAAATTTTCCAAGCCTATTCCAGCTTATGGCTGTGCTTTTTGTTTTCAATTTCTCTTGAACTAATGTGCCCTCTAATGGTTAAAATAAAAATATAGTCAGAACCATAAAAGAAGTACCAACGTAATAATTGCAAGTTATATTTCTATTTTAAAGATACTTCTTCGATTCAAATGACATCTTCAGGATTAAAATGGTTATGTCTTTAATACATAAGAAGAAGAATAAGGATTTTATTTGTTCTAGACAGCACAAATGAGATACAGTAAACAGACCTTTGTCAAATAGATATCAATGTTAGTTTCCTTTTAAAAAGTTTAAATGGGCAGGCAATGGTAGCTCAGTGGCAGAGTTCTCGCCTGCCATGGTGGAGACCCGGGTTTGCTTCCCGGTGCCTACACACGCAAAAAAAAAATAAAAAATAAAGTGTTAAATATTTTTAATGTGTCCATAAATGTCTTGCATGTGCCGATGTTAAAACATAAATTGGGACTATACATATCTTAATCTTATAATTTAACCATGCTCTACATTTTAAAAAGATAATAGATCACTTTGGATCTTTCTTCATTTTTATTTCTCTAATCTGAAATGAAGGTCTGCCCTCATCTCCAGAAATTATAAATATATGCACCCAAGAAAAAAGTTAAATAACCATGCTTTCATGTTCACAATTTACTCTCAGTGTTCATGATCTCTTATTTTTTGGTTCTGTTCTAATATCAGAACATAATGGAGATTCAGTAATTACCCAATTAATGTGACCAATGGCAACAGCCCATTAAATAGGGATTCAGGGAAAAAGCACTTGAAGGATTTAACTCGGCTTCCTAAGTTCAAGAAAGTTATCATAGTTTTACAACACAATTTATTTCTAACAAGAATTTGATCAAAACAGAAAAACATATACAAAGAAAATCTATTTAATTCTATCTGTCTAAAGGAGTAGAATTGAAAGCGAAGGCATAAACAGAGACTATCATGCTTAAAGTCTTTCTGCTTTGTTTAACCGATATATTTTAGACAATTTGCTTCTTATCAAAACTTGATAGTCTGTTCATATCACAGAATTTTCAAGACCCCTCCATTTATAAATGCTTAAAAAGACCCAACTTCTTCCCTGCCTCAGAAAAGGCCATTATTTTTCCTAATATATAACACGCAGTACCTATCACTGAGGTGAACTGATCTACCAAAGACTGCACAAAGTCTGTGATGGAGGAAAGGTTAGAATTTAGAATTATTTGTGCAGTCTGCTGACTTTGGCTGGTACTTCGTGTGCATCATAGGAATGTCTTATTTTAGTTAGAGAATTAGTTTCCTGAATTAGAGTTCTTTCTTCATCTAGTTTTATAAACATATTTTTATTATTATAAAGGACATTAATTTTTTTATTTTAAATGACTATACAAATATTGAAAGTGTTGTGGGCTGAGAAACAGGAAACCTGATTTCTAGTTCTGATCATGCTACCAAATGACCTTGATCAAGGCATGGAAGATTTGGATCCTCAGTTGCTCGCCCTATAAAGGAGGAGGTTGAATTTAATAACCTCTGAGACCCTTTCTAACTTGAAACATGAGATTTCTTTTTAATAACACACATGGAAAATATATATGGGCATTTTGCATATATAACCTAAAATTACAGGACATTATTTAGCTTTTTTAAGGTGATATAATTTCTTTCTTTTAGATTTTGTCACTGTGGTCAATCATTTTGCAAAAATAGATAATAATATCCAAACATGTTAGAGGAGGATAAAATATCTGGTGAATGCACTTTTAAACCATAACCACTGAGAATTAATGTAAATAATTCCTACTCTCAATTGACCTTGTTTATGTTTTGGTTATGTTGTTTTTCCTTTGTTTTGTTTTTGTTTTTTGGTATATATACCCACTTCTAGCACTTTGAGGTAAGGAATTATTTCCCCCATATCCACTCCCCATGGTACCACTATTCAATAAAAAGGGCTCCAATAAGGTTGACCAACACAATCAAGATTGAGTTTATCAGTTTAATGAATAAAATACAAGTGCGACTCAAATGACTAAATTATCAATGGAAGAGTTAAATGAATGCATTCTCATATTCTTGAAGGAAAACAGACACAATATTTCAAAGGGTTTAAAAGTATGTTTAATAAATGTATGTCTGCACCAAAATCAATAAAGTGATAAATGATTAGAACTAGAGATATCTTGGTTGATAAGAATGAAAATAGCTACCTAAAATAGCCAGCACAACTCACATTATGTAGAATTAAAATGGCACTAATGTGCTCCCAGTTCTTTAACCTCATAAATTCCCACTATGAAGGGAATTGGGAATCAAGGGAGAATGAAGCCACTGGTTCTTCTATGGTTTCTCCACACAGCCTCTGCCTGGTGGAACCTCCTCTGAGATCACCAGCAGTTTAATGGTAGCCAGGATCGCAGGCTGCGCTCAGAAACTTCCGTGCTTTGACTAGAAAGCCTCCCTTTCTCCATGATCCTACAAGCTCCTCTTTATCCTTTTATTCTCTCCAAGTAAGAGCCACTCCTTCCTTCTACCGATAAAAACTGAAGTCAAGGTTGTGTATGTAGCACACATGTAGATCAATTATCAGGGCTTCTACACTCCCAAACTTCCCTCCACGCCTCAGCCAGCTGCTGCTTTTACTTCTGCCTGTTCACTCTGGGCTTACAATGCGATTATCATTCCTGCCTCCTCAGAACCATCTGAAAGAGCAAAGCCTCAGGAAGCACACTGTGGACTGTTCATAATTATAGCCTAATTCTTCGACCGATTTAGGATCTCTGATGCCAATTGTTTTGTCTTAGTCTCTAATAACCTACTTAATACCCTTCCAGCCTGCATCACCAATTCTTTATGGCCCCTAGGGTTGCAAACTTCTGAGCCATACATATATATGGCAGTATTTATGGTAATATAGACAGACAGAAAGATAGATAGATAGATAGATGATAGATAGATAGATAGATAGATAGATAGATAGATAGATAGATAGATGATAGATAGATAGATAGATGATAGATAGATAGATGATAGATAGATATAGATAGATAGATAGATAGATAGATAGATAGATAGATAGATAGATAGATAGATAGATAGATAGATAGAAGATAGATAGATAGATAGAGATACGAAATCTGCCTCTGCAAGCATCAATGCTAGAGGCATGAGAAGCAGAATAAGGTGGCAGTTCAGACACTTGAATCACAAATCAAGTGATTTGTGATCCTGGACTTGAATCACAAATCCTTTACTTACTAGCTTTGTGATCTTGGACAAGAAACTGTAGGCTTCAGTTTCCTCACCTATAAAATAAGAACAAGAGTAGCTACCTTATAGAATTGACATGATCAGTCAAGTTCTTATGAATAAAATGACCATCAAATACCTGGCACATAAGTGATCAAAAACTATTAGCTATTTTTAGAATAGCCAATTTAACTTTCTCCTTTGTTCATAATGGTTGAACAATAAAAAAAGCAATTAAATTAATTTTAGTGACTCAACCACCTGGCAATCTTAGTTTCTATTTCTTTATAATCAAGTGCCCATACATCCTGGTTTGCCCAGTTTATACCTGTTGTCCTGGGGCAATTATTAATAGCAACACACTTTATTCTCAAAAGTGTCTAGATTTAGACAATTAATTGTTAGTTTCTCTAATTATAATAAAGAATCCTCAGTGGCTGCCTTGCATAATTAAGAAAATGAATAAAAAGATTTCTAAGATCATGAAAAATATGAGGATTTTAAATCTATAGATAGATTTTAAAGGAAAAAATATTTTGGTGTTTTGAAATCAAGTCTGAAGTCTTATTCTCTTATAAAGTGCTATTAGCTTTGGTTGACATGACGTAATTTGGTGGCTTTTTCCTTTTTTTTTTTAAATTTTAATAAGGAGGCTGTGGGGGATTGAATCATGTCCCCCACACAATGGCATATTCAGGTCCCAACCCCTGGTCCTGTAGTTGTGAACCAGTTTATAAATAGGACCTTGAAGATACAATTAGTTAAGATGAGCCCAAACTGAATGAGGGCGGGCCCTAATCCAATAAGGTTGAAGTCATCGTAAGCAAATGGCCACTGAAAAAGAAGCCATGGGAGAAGCAAGAAACTGGAAGTCAACAGAACCCAGATGAGAAAGAAGAACATGCCGCCATGTACATTGCCATGTGCTGGAAAAGCCAGGGAGCTGTAAAGATTGCTGGCCTGCCAGAAGATACTGTGAAAAGGCAAGCCTTCTAAACTCTGAAACCATGAGTCAATGAATTCCTATGGTTAAGCCAACCCATGGTATGGTATTTGTTTTAGCATCTGACAACTAAAACACAGGACTTGAATGTGTATGTGGAGAGCCACTTTTATTTCATTTGTTCAAAATGCATGAAAGTCTCTTTGGAACTGTGCCCTCACTCTCCTACAGTTCTTCCTCTTCTCATTTTCACTTGTTGTTCTAGTTTCTTTCACTGCTCAAGTAAATACCATGCAATGGGTTGGCTTAAACAGTGGAAATAGGCTGTTTTGACTCTAAGAGAAAATCCAAATCAAAGTCATAAAGGTGATACTTTCTTCCCAAAAGCTCGTGTTCTGGGGCTGGCAGCAAGTAATCCTTCATCCTTGGCTTCTCTGTTACAGATGGAAGCCTCTCCTGGCCTCTCCCTTCCCTTCTGGGTTCCTCTGATTATTCACTTCTTGCTTCCCATGGCTTTCACTCTGATAAATTTCATTCTGTTTATAAAGACTTGTGTAACAGGATTAAGCCCCATCTTTTTTTATATATACATGGGCAGGCACCGGGAATCGAACCCGGGTCCTCTGGCATTCTAGGCACCGGGAATCGAACCCGGGTCCTCTGGTATTCCAGGCAAGCATTCTTGCCTGCTGAGCCACCGTGGCCCTCCCTTTTATTTTATTTTATTTTTTAAGCCCCATCTTGATTAAGGTAGGTTACACCTTAACTGTAACTTCATCAAAAGGTCCTATTTACAATGGATTCACACCCACAGGAGTATATTAAGAACATATTTTTTCTGGGATACACACAGCTCCAAACCATCACATTTGTTTTCACTTCTTCTCTCCATTCGGCATGAAGTGGGATGTGGAGTAAACAAGAAGAGAGAGAGAGAGAGCTACACCCCTCTCCTTAAACTTTACCTTTGTTCTGTTAAACCAGGGTTCCCAGAAAAGCTGGCCAGGCTCCAATCCAAGCCTGCTGAATAATCACTCCTGGACAAACACTAGCCTAACTTCTCAAATATAGGGAAGAAAAAATATAGACTTGTAAAAGTCCTCTGTCACCGCACGCTATCTACATTTACTTCATTGCTAATATTTTAAAGTACTTAAAGCCAGAAATAGCTTCAGGAGAATGACAGAATTTTTTAAAGATTAAATTAAAATGTAGTACATGCAAATTATTTTTATTTCTATTTATCTCTTTTCCATAATACAAAGTAATTTTTCCAATTTGAATATTATACTACTTTTATGTCCATCTTTAATCACATTGCTTTATTATAACTCATTGATTGATAAAACTTGTAAAATCTAGGCCAAATGAATATCACATTTAAAGCATGTATTGCATCCAAACTGCTTACTTAAAAAGCTGATTGATTATATAAACATAATTCACAATTATGAAAAAAGGAGATTTTTCTATACTTCAGTAAGACATGCAAAATTTAATCTTAAATACAAATCATACCATAATAGCTTGAGTGTTGCAATGAGCTACAGGGAAAAAAAAAAGACAAGGATCCTGCAGAGAACAAGAAATTGTGAAAGCAATCATAGAGGGAAATAATTGTTACATTTATGATTCTTTCAATTATGGATTATGGAGATGACTGCACGGCAACCTCTTCAGTTTCAAGACAGCATGGTGTTTTATATAATAAGCTTCTGAATAAAACAACTATTATCAATAGTGTTTGCAACTTAATTGGCTACCTTTGAAGCTAAGGAGGACTTTCTCCTTTCTAGTTTGATTCCTAGCCATATTTTAAAACATTGGCATTCTGTCCAGCTGTTTAACCTCCACTTATGTTCTTAAAGTCTCCAGAGGATAGTGCAGATACATTTTACTAGAGCTGAGCAACATTTTCACAAGGGAGGAATAAACCTAACAATAAGCCCAGAATGTGTTAAGTATCCACAAGTTATGTGTTTATTCAAAAACATTCCTACATGTACCCCTACCCCATTATAATTACAATTAACATTGAAAGGAACATCACCTTAAACCACAAGTAAAAATGACTAAGGCCTTAACTAAAGTTAGCCCTTAAAGCCTAGACCATTTTCTTAATAGTATTAAGAAAGATGCATCCCTATTTAAAGATTTGTCTAGAAGAAGTCTTGCCTTAAACAGGCTTTGGTCTAGGGAAGGCTGATGTTCTGCCCCACTAGAAATACCAGCCACTGAGAATGGAAGCCTCAGAAATGCCAGTTTCACTTCACTGGTATAACCAGAAAGAGGGAGGCTTACTAATATAATACTGTAAAGGAAGAAACGCATGTGAGACATACACTTCAGGCCATAGAAATGAAGTGTTTATTGGCTGCCTGAATGTCATTTGATCATTAATGCCAACGCAGAAAGTGCCAAAGAAAGTGGATTATTAGAGACCACAATATTTAAAGAATACGCTGATTCCCAAAGAGAAGTGTCCCACAGTGATATAACCTCAAGTAAGTTAGCATTTTGATTGGTTTCACTAAGACTATTTTTCCTGGATGATCAGTGCTTATTTAAAATCAATTGGAAGGAAGTAAATGCGGCCTTGGGGAGAAAGTCTCAGTCACTGCCCCCACTCCATCAGTTGGGTTCCTGAAGGGAAGGAGTCTTTCTGTTCCCCAAGCAGCACCACCCCCCACCCCCTCACTGCTGTACCTATATGCTGCTGACTCTGAACAAAAGTAGATTTTATTTTTAGAGATGTTGAGAGGCTCCCAAAATACCTCCCCTAGAAGTCTGATACTGATAAATTCTTACTTTCATGGTTTTTACTGAACATCAAAGGATCGATTCTGGAAAGCCCTTATTAAAATACAAATAAGTTACTGGAAGACCTAATGCTTTATCACCCACTATAACTGCAAGAGCAAATTTGTAATTTTATAAGTTTATTGCTAGAAAAGGCATTGAAAAAAACAGGGAAAGTTTTTATTCATTCAAATATCTATTGTCAACCTACCACAGCTAGACAAATTGCTAGAAATCTCAAGATAAATACAACAGCATCCCAACCCTCAAAAGGTTTACTGTTTGGTGGGAAAGTATACAAAATGGACATACATGTAAATTATTTTATTGCATGGTAAATTCTGGAATCAAATAAGGAATCATTTGATAAAAAGGAACTGAAACTCACTTGGGACAGTTTAAATAAAGAAGATATTAGCAAAGAATTAAGAATGTCTATTGGCGGGCCGCGGTGGCTCAGCGGGCAAAGTGCTTGCCTGCTATGCCGGAGGACCTCGGTTCGATTCCCGGCCCCAGCCCATGTAACAAAAACGGAGAAACAGAATACAATAAAACAAGAAAATGTTTAAAAATGTTTCCCTTTCTTCCTTCCTTCCTTCCTTCTA
This sequence comes from Tamandua tetradactyla, assembly GCF_023851605.1. Taxonomy (NCBI): domain Eukaryota; kingdom Metazoa; phylum Chordata; class Mammalia; order Pilosa; family Myrmecophagidae; genus Tamandua; species Tamandua tetradactyla. The sequence continues at coordinate 147,894,780 of NC_135331.1, read as the reverse complement.
TCCTTCCTTCCTTCTCTCTGTCTTTCCTTTAAAAAAAAAAAAAAAAAAAAGAATGTCTAAAAAAGCACTTGAAGTCTCAACAGGGACTCAAACAGGAATTGCTAAGCCAAAAGGAACCAAGACAGCACCCCACTCCTTCTCTCTTTCTCAGACTTCCAAAGAGCTCCCAAATATGCCTTTTCTGCAGTGCATCACCTTTTTCCACTTATTCTTACAGCTCAACTCTCTCACCTTGTGCATATGGTACCTCGACCTTGAGACATAAGCGCTTACTCATCCAACATCCATAGAGAACTAATTCACTCTCTCTGTATCCCCATGTCAATTCTTTGTAGAGAGAATCTTACTTAATCCATCCCTGGTCCATGGAAAGAGTTTCTTAAAAGTATGGAGGAAATAACTGCCATTTTTAGTACAGTAAGGTAATTTTAAGTTCAGCCTTAAAGAAAAGGTAGGAATAGTCCAGATAACAAAGGGAAAACAAGCAGCCAGAGCATCATATTTAAAGGCAATGAAAAATGTGTTTTCATTCACCCAAACATATATTGTCAACCTACTGCAGCTCATGTTCAAAGGTAAGGATGGAGCAAAGCAGCCATTGTAAAGACCCATGTATAAAGAACCAAAGCCCAAATTAGAAAACCATGGCCAGGAAACATTTGATGGGACTGGGAAGATGGCCAGGGACTAAATGATGATATACTTTTTATACTCTGCTAAACAGTATGATTTTTTATTCTATAGATGATGAAAGTGGGTTGTGAAAAGTTTTAAGCAGGGGAGAGACAAAAACCTGCATTTTAGAAGGAAAAAAAAAAACAACCTCTAATAGCAGGGTGAAGGTTGAATGACAAGGAGGCCAGGCTGAATGCAAGACTATTCAAGAAGCTATTGCAGTAATTCAGACAAGAGCTGACACAGACTCGAAATAAGCCTGTGGTTAAAAAAAAAAATGTAGAGGAAAGGATGGATTCAAAAATATTTTTAAAAGTAAGATCTAAAATGGGATGGAATCAGTTCAGAAAAGTGAAGAGTCATAAGCTTTGATGGGGGTGGTTGATGATGGGGGGGCAGGAAAGTTTAAACCCAGGGCAGGGGCACCCAGAATGTACCAAATGGGAAAAGGAACATGCTGGGGGGAGTAACAAGCACAGAAGATGGACATTGGCTTCTTTAGAATTTTGCCTTGGGCTATCCTTTCTTATGGTGTCTAACCATTTTAACCTAAATAGAAAATGGCAGACCCCCAAGTCTTCAGGATGTGAGCACAATAAGCAGCAAAATAATTGGTAATCAAAGCTTAATGAAAGGCATATTCCAGTTATCTTGGCATTCTATTAAAATGTCTGTCAATTTAACCTATCACACAAAAGGGCAGAATTCATTCCTAGTGCAGCTTTAACTTGTGGATCTTGCCTTGTTTCATTATGTATTTAATTAGAAGTTTTCATGGTGATGTTTTCCTTTCAATTCCAAGAATAAAAAGTAAAAAATGAAGAATGTGAACTTCTCAGATGATCCCATGACTTTGAAGTCACATATCTGAATATATGATCTCTTGGTTTTGCATTTAGAAGCCCTGGGGAACGACATTATCTGACTGATAATGAATGCATATATTTTCATAAGAATATGCAATCTGAGCTAACTCAGCACAGGACACAGAAGTGACTAAGTATCAAATTAAAGCTTATTCTTTTTTGCGAGGAATTCACTCCAGCAAGAAATTGAACAAGCAGATTTAAAATCCAAAAACAGTGGGACCACCTCCTGAGACATTATTAATTATTAGTGGGCCCCAGTATTCCAGTCTCTTATCTCCCTATACACCCAATGCTCCCATTGATTTAAATTATTACCGTTATTTGCTAAATGCCTTCGGTGTGCTTGGTACCCTGTCAGGCAAAGGAAAAAAGGTACCATGCCTGCCCAGGGGCTTTCTACCTAAGTTGCACAGATATAATTTAAGTTGGAAAATGGATTGCAGTTGTCAGTTATAGTCTTATCTGTGGGCTTAGAAGCAATAGGACAAAACCAAAAGTATGTAAGTTCAAACACCTCTCTTGTCCCTCTTGGGTCTTTTCTATACTCCACAGCCTGGCGCATCGACCTACACAACAATATCACAAAAATTTGACACTGGTCAGTAGAGAAAGGCCATGGATAGCTCAGGATTGTTTCACTTAGAAACAATTTCTAAGTGAAACAATCCTGAATGAGTGTCTGACTTCTCATCCTATTCCCTGCTCTACTGGGGTGAAGCCTGTGCTCAGAAGCATCAGCAGTGAAGAGAGGTGAGTGTAAAGCCCCAGAACCGCTGTTTGTCTTCCCAGATCCTACACATTCATTCGAAGTCCTGACATCACCAGCAGCGCCCACCACCCTGTCCAAATATTCACCGTCCCCTCAGGGATCTTTTATATTTCTGCGACAAATATCCAGAGAGGTAGAATCAGAAATTTAGATGGCTCTGATTTAGATCTTATATGTGCCCTAAGAAACACAGTTTCTATATAAGTCTAAGTGTAAAAAAAAAAAGGAAAAACTGAGGCACACTTTCACCTATATTTGCTCCCGCCACTCCCATAATTACTAATAAAAAATGATAGGGGAAAAGGAGTGAATCAGGACTCCATTCCACAAGATGGAGAAGACCACGGAGGACAAACATGGAAAAAGAAAGCAGGTAGGCTAACCCTTGGACCAATGAAGAAAAGGAGAAGGGGCCCGCCACTCCCATAATTACTAATAAAAAATGATAGGGGAAAAGGAGTGAATCAGGACTCCATCCCACAGGATGGAGAAGACCACGGAGGACAAACATGGAAAAAGAAAGCAGGTAGACTAACCCTTGGACCAATGAAGAAAAGGAGAAGGGGGATAGAAGGGTGGGAGCCATGGAAGTGGCCTGAGGCACCAGAGAATAACTGTGGGTTTACTGTAGTAGAAAGTTCTTCCTGTCCCATGACCCCACTGCCATTGCAGCCTCCACCAAACTGACCACACCCCAAAATTCCACCCCAGCCTCTGCCAGTGGTCTGGGGATCTACCACCAGCTGTTTTCCTTAGGGTGTTCTCTGCTTCCTCTGCCCAGCAGGTAAGAAAAAGAGAAGGAATCCTCTGGCCAGCTGCACTGCGGGGAACTACAGCAATCAGCCAAAGTTACTTGCTGGCATAAAATCATTATGTCTGGTGGCATGAGCTCCACCACCTTTGGGGGCTGAAGCCGTTTAATACATTTCTATTGGAGGATGTCTGAAACACAATAAGGTATTTGCTACTTATGAAAGGAAAAATGAACAAAGAAAAATTATCTAAATTGGAACATATGTGTTACTTTTCCTTTGAAACATACGTTCCCTGAAAGCAAAGCTCTTGTCTGACCCTGAATACTGGGAACAGTGCATACTGCCACACATTTTCAAAGAATAATATATACTTGTATACATTTTCTGCATTATCACCTGCTGGCTTTATCACCCTCTGCCTTAGTCCGCATAGAGCCAAATCTTCAGTGACTGCCACCCAACAAAGCACCAACTACACCCATTTCTACAACTTCGTTCACCTCTGATGCCTCCTCTGGTCATCACTTTTCTGCTTCCTGTCTGTATTCCTTCTGTCCTGAATTCATTCCCCCATGCACGCATGATACACATTCGTTACTGATTCTAAAGTTATTTACTGAGTGCCTACTATGTATAAGACATGAGTATAAGGTATTGCTCAGGCCCAAGTTCCTAGAGTTTCAGCATTCCATTCATATATCTGATCTAACCCGCCGATTTCTAAAATGTCAGCTAGGTCTTAATCCACTGATGCAATATGAACCCAAGTTCTTACTCTATTCTCCTGTCATTTATCTGGAGATTCTTGGATATACGCATAGTCCTTTTCTTACTGATCTTTGCAGTCTTATTATTGGGACCACCAAAACCCTAGCCAATTTTTCTCTGAATAAACCTCAGTTGTTAATTATTAAATGAAATAGTTTTCAATAAATAGACAGTTCATGTGTTTGACAGAGACTGTAAAAAAGTAAATTCACAGGTGCTTATGTCCAGAAACGACTCTTGGGAGAAAAAGAGAGCAAAAGGAGGTGAAAATTATTTAGAAAAAAAAAGATAAAATTAAAAATAGCTAAATTCCTGAGACTTAGAAGTACAGCTGTATCATGTTACTCAAAAACACAGATTTTCAAGGAAAATAAATTGGAGTAAGGGTGAGTTTTCATTTGGCAAAAAGAGTTACAGTATCACTTTGCAATATGAATAAAGTATGGTTCAATCAGCAAAAACGGAATACACAAACCATTTTTTTTAATATATGGATATAGCAAAACCTGTAGAATTTGTACACTTATCATTCAATACAAGCTTGTTAAATGGATGACCATTTTTCAATTTTTTAACTCCCACTTGATCCTCTAAACCTTGCCAAATATCTAAAAGAATAAGAATAACCAGGTGGGAAGCATATTTTAAGAACAGCTTAAATGATTTAAGAATGGATCAGTTCTCTGCTTTCTCTTAGCTGCCCAGACAAAAGCTAATATATGAGTGTCAGATCTGGAATCCATAAATGTCATAAGCACAAAGCTGGATAATCCATATCAGTGTGCTGGAGGGGTGAGGGGAGAAGGGAAAAGAGACAGAGAAATTGCATTTAAAGAACACGTTATATAATTATAGTTTATAAATGTTGGTTAAAGGGATGTTCTAATTTTATTGTAATATATTGTTCCTAGTTTCTGTACTACCTAAATTATTGCTTGGATTTTATACTTCTTTGTCAGTAAATTACCTTTTTTTTTCACCATCTTTTCTATATCCCTTTTATTCCTACATTTCTTCTGGCTTTCTCATTCCTGCCTCTCCACCATCCCCACCCCCTCTTTTTTTTTTCATAATCTATTCTCTCAATCATTTTAATTTTTCCTATTTTTTAATCTTAAATCTGGTTTGTATGTTATCAGGACTATAGGCAACAGTGGCAGTAAGCAAGCATAAGAACTATAGTAACAACATCTCTTTTTTTAGTTAAAAAATACGTTTTCTTTTTCCTCAGTGAGGGTTCTAAGTTCTTTTTTATTGTTGTATCTTCGCTCGTTTAAAGGTATAATTGTGAATTAGTCTTTGCAACAAGAACCCAACCCCCCAAGCTAGAAGCCCAGAGAGTTCAGGGTCTATGAAACTTGCAAGTGCCTCCACTTTTTGATGGGAATAGATTTGGGTCTGGATGAAGTCACCGACGTGCTTCTCAAGGAACAAATGTCAGCGCGACCTATTAAAGTCAACCCTGCGCTAGGTAGCAACAATGAGCTGGGGATTAGCATTGACAGCTTCCTTAATGTGATTCTTTTGGACAGGGATTAATTTAATGTGTTGCTGTCAAATGAAACAAAAAACGAGATGGATTTACTAATGACTCTATTCTATACCACACACTTTTCCACCCCTGATCCATGTCAGAATGAATCTGACAGCAAGAGAAAATAATTTTTTAAATGAAAAGGAAGAAGACATTGCCTTCTTGACAAACTTTCCAGAAAGGAAATTTTGCTGGGCTCCCCAGAGGGAGGATGAGCGCGGGGTGCGGGGCCACGTGAAGGAAGGCACTTCCAGTGCAGTTCCTCGGCATCTCCCACCAAACACCCAAAGCACCAGGTTGACGGGTCCCAGCTTTGGTACGAACTTTCTAGAGGGCCTTAACTTCTCCAGATCCTCGGTTATTTAAATCTCTAAATTTCCTCTTGCCTCTACATGGGGCCCCACCCCCACCCCCAAACCCACCAGGAGCACTAGCCTTGCTCCAAAAAACAGCTCGATGTGCGGCACTAGGCTGTGACAGAGAGGGGGCGAGACAAAACGCGAAGGTTGATCCTTAGCAAAACGATTTGCCAAGTCAAATGCTAAAGCCTCCTTAAAATAATTTGGATTCTGCTTTGTTCTCCCTAACAAAGAAACTTTAATTCGCAGTTCTCTGGAAGAAAGACAATGCAGACGAACCATTTGCAGGTGAAAGGTGTCTCGTCAATTAATACTCATTAAATAATCACTAAAGGCTGGCAGAAGCTAGTCATCGAACAAGGTGCTCATAACGAGAAACTGCATCGATTTCAATATAGACCGGTCATTATTCTTTCTTGTGATTGTTTATTTTTATTCTCCATTTCTGTGAGCTGCACAGATTCCTAGTCGTATGTATGTGTACATATTCATGTAAGTTACAGTGAAGTTTGTAAATACCCCGGCCTCCTCGCGTCTGGGAATCTGGACTCATTCGCCCAGATGCCCCCGAGTCCAGGCTCTGGGGACCGTTGTCCTCGCCCGGCGCCCGGATCCCTGCGGGCGCGTCGGTGCGTCCGTGGGTCGGTGGTTCCGGGGCGGGGGAACCGAGGTGCGGACCCCGCGATGAGCGCGCCGCGGGATGGCGTGGCGGGGGGCCAGGGGGACCCGAATATCGATTAGGAAGAGCCTGGACGAGGCGGAAATCGTAAGGATGGGGCGCCCTCCCCACGCCGGAGCCCCGCCGCGCCCGCCCCTAGCTCCCGGCCGCCCACGACCCCCGGCCGGGTCGGGCCGAGACCCCAGTTGGGGAGGAGCGGGTCCAAGAAGTCCCCCCAGGCGGCGCCCCTAAAAAGCGCAGTTGCTTGGGGAGAGATGACCGCTTCCCGCCCTCCCGCGGGCTCCGGGCGCTGTCGGCGCGGCTGCTGCGGCCCCGACTCCCGGCCGCGCTCTGCCCGCCCCGCGCCTTCTCTCCCGGTGCCGCGGACCGCCCGGCCAGAGCCGGATCCCGGTGCAGAACAGGAGACAATCCCGCCTCTGGTGACCTTGAGCAGTCACCTAACCTCTGAATGTCGCTGTTTTCCGACCCGTAAACCGGGTGGATGATACTGTCTCGGCGGGCTCCGGGTGAGAACGAGATGGAATGGATGCCCTGCCCCTTCTTCTTTCGCCTCCGCGTCTTCCTTTTCTATTTTCTGCCTTCTGTCTTCTCTGGCTTTTTCTGTCGTTTCGATCCTGTTTCCCTCAGTTTTGTCTCCCCAGTCTCTCACAGACTGCTATTTTTCTTCTCTTCTTTCTTTTCTTCTTTTCCTCCCATGTCCTTTACTGTAGCCAAAAAAATTAGTCAAGGATTTGTTTCCACTTCCTAAAGCCGGGACTCGCCAAAGCAAGTACCTCTAATCTCCATCGGCCCCCTCCCCAGGCCACCCCAAATAAACAGGGCGATCAAGGAAGAACTCGGTTTACTGTTATGTGGTCTCATGACACTCGTCCCCTCGCCCCACGCCCACACATTAAACTTCTGCTGTGCGAGAGCCGTGGGACTGCGGCCGCCCTGGGCGCAGGGGCCGGGTGCCTTGGCCGGACTCGATAGACGTCCGCCAGCGACCCGCGGGCGGAGCCGGGAGGCGAAACCCGGATCCAGATTTCCAATTACTGGTCTTGGGTTCTTGGTGCGAGAAAAACAAACGTTTATAATGTTCCATATTCACACATGAAAAGAATTTTTTAAATATTCAAATAAACCGAAGAATAGTGTAAAAAGAAATTAATAGCAAAATGTCTACTCAAAGTGCTTAAAAAAAAACACTCTCCCGTGATTTTTAACCTATAGAAGTGAGGCTGGCATCAGGTTCTTCATTTCGGAAGTTGGTTAGAAGAAAGAGCAAATTATAACATCACAGTTGAAATGCCTGAAGTTGGTGAGCTGCGTTCACATTTATTAAAACATTTTAAAGATGCAAATATGTTATTTCTTTATAAAACAAAGCTACTAACTATACCACCATATTATACATAGTATACTTAAAATGTCGTAGACTATAACCAAAATTTATACAAGCAAGAACTTTTTAAGAAGAAAAAAGCTCAGTGGGGTAGGGGGAAATAAACTCTTAAAAGTGGAGAATTTTTTAGTTGCTTGCAAGTACCTGAAACCTAAAAGTATCAGATTTCCTTTGAAATTATTTTTCATTTTATTAGAATCTAATTGAAGAATACCTGTAAAAGGTTGGGGGAAGGAAGGCAAGTGGAGATATTATCAATGCTATGCACAGATTTTTGAAAGAGTAGAAGAACCACAGTACCACCTTGTGGGGAAGAGAGAATTTTTTTCATCTACTATATTATGTTTCTTTTAATTTGTTTCTACTGTAGTCATGCACAAAAAATAAAAAATAAATAAAGCCATTTAAGACACTGAGCAATAAGATCTATGCAAATATATTGTGAAATAAGCCTTATCAACTAATTTTAAACACACTAGCACGTTTATATCAAAATAAGTTTTAAGATTGTGATAAGTTAAACAAAACAATATGTGGAATTAAAAAATCAAGCTTCTAATAAACAAATAATCCCAGAAACCAAATGTTACGTATAAAACAATAAATATAAAATTATGTGCACATCCTAAAGAAAAGAATAATTCTTTTAAAAATTGTCCTAGTTTTTCATCATTAGTACTAGCTATGCTTTTTAAAAATGTATCTCTTTGTTCAGCTGCTTGGCCCTGGAAAATGAAGGTTCCTAGAAAAATACAAAGCAATTTTTCGTTTTTTAAAATTGTCTCATTATAACTAAAAATGGCAGAGCAGGCAGATATTTATGAACCTACAGTCCATAGCTTAACAAAACTGTTGTAGTTGTTCTTCGGAATATTAAGAGGGCACAAATCTTGGATTTTAAGAAGTAAAATTATAAGACTCCAAAATAAAAACTGTTCCTCCTCTACTGTACATCTGGAAATACCTTACAGGACACGGATGTTTCCTACTCTAAATGTGTTTTCTGTATGGCAAGAGGGAATTCAGGGGATACCTGTAGGCATTCTTTATTCTTTGTGCTTTAGAATCACAAGGCTGGTATATCCCTCTGACCTTCAGGAAGGACTAAATCAAAAGCATCCCGGGAAGAGACCAGTGTTTTTCAAACGGTGCTCAGCTGAGCCCTAGGGGCTGTCAAAAGATTATGAGGGGAGGAGAACACAGAAAGAGGCCCCCCTCACTCTCAGCTTCCACCAAGCAACTCTGCTTTCATCAATTGCACATACAGAAATTCTGTCTAGCATGGAGCTTATATAACAGGCTCCAAGGCTATAAAATGTTTGAAAATCACCAATCTCACCTAACCTATTTTGTATAAGTCTGTAAAGAATTGCTATAAGAAATGTTACGATTCTTCCTGCAAGTTTATTATCAAATCCACTTTAAAAGCTACACTAATGCTTCCAACACACTTCACTATTTTCTTTTGCTTTCAAAAAAAATAATAATTGCAAAATGTATATGGATCAGCTGGGAAAAAATCTTCAAATAAAACCAAAGTACCTTAAGTTAAAAATCTCTCATTCAACTCCCAATCCACTCAACTCACTAGGAGTTATCACAGTTAACATTTTGGTTTGTCCCTGCCAGACCTTTGTTCTTTGTGGAAGCAGGCATGCACACATATATATAGTGTCTGTCTGTCTGTTTGTTTGTTTCAAACAGGGTCATATCACATGTTTTTTCCACTCAATAATATAATAATCTTTCTATGTCAGTACGTACAGAACTAACTCATTCATAGTATCCAAGATAAGGATGTATTATATTTAATCCCACCCCTATTGTTGCACATTTAGATTTTTGCCTTTGTATCATGTATTTATACTTGTTCTTTCTTCTATCTAAAATATCACCCAACCAACATATATACATAGGAATTTCAGTTTTTATGTTTTAAGTAACTTCCTCAGGGAAGTAACATAAAACATCTATGAAGCAACAATTTCAAAAATTTAAGACATAATTTCTCCAAACAATAATCTTTTCCTAAGGGAACAATTTTTTTTCTATCTGAATATTTTAAACACAACAGAATAGTCAGCTTTTTGCTTTTTAGTATAGTTGCATATTGATTGATTTCTTCACTATTAGACAAGAAAACAAAGAAGTATACAACTTGTCTATATTTCCCAATATCTCAGGAATGGGAATTATGCTTTTTGGAGAGCAATTTGTCTGTGTCTATTAGTATTTAAAATATACATATCTCTCAACGCAACATCAAGATGGATTTCCTAAAGGAATATTCATACAAGTTCATTAATTCATTATACACATTTATTGAACCTATCTCAGTGCTAGTCATTCTGCTAAGTTCTCAAAGAAGAACAGTCGAGGGGAAAAAATTTCAGGAAGACTACAGTTAGTGGTAGAAATCTACATTGGATAAAAAAAATCACATAATACAGATGTAATTATAAACTGTGATAAATATAAAAAGGAAAATAACATTACAATGAATGACTTAACCGTGCACTCTCTTCTCAAAAAGCTGCAAAATATTACCTCTCATTATACTCTACCATTTAAACCCAATCTTTAAAGGCATCTTTCTAGCATTTCATCTATGTTCTTTCATTTTTTTTAAATTATGCCTGAGTATACACACAAGCCAATTAAATCTAAAGAACCTTTGATTGAGACTGACAAACAGCAATTTTCAGCTTTCAGTTCATTTACTAATTTTAACTTTTGTCCTTATTAAGATATAAGACCTTTGTTTTTCACCAGCACTTTATTTTAAATTATTTTTAATAATGAATATGTTGATTAATAATAGGATATTTGAATATTAAATAAATACTTCTGCTTAGATAAAGCCAAGAACATAAGTGAAGCTAAATTTTTTGGCTGGCACTTTTCAAAATCATTGTTAAGATGGTTTAGAAGAGTCCAAATAAAGAGAAGGCTGTTTAGGTGTGTCTGTATTTAATGTATTAAAGCCTGCATTTAACGCAAGAAAATGAATGTGTGAAAAAGCTAACAGCCCAAATAAAATATAAACTATTTTCCATTGTATTGAAGGAGTAAGTGCTAGAGGAAAAGTGTGGCCCTTTTCAATGGTTTAGTTTTCAAAGATGTCTGTTGTAACAGTAGTAACTGCATCACTTTGTTCCAAGTGAAGCTGCAAACCCACACAAAATTCAGACATGTTTGAGCATCTCTAGAGGACAAGATAGACTTGGCCACCAAAAGTCTATTTGTAAAAGGGAACAAGGATGCTCCCGGGAAATAACTCCTTTTCAGGTTATCAAAGAATTTAGGAGTACTAGTTTGACACAAGGAAGGGTAATGAGCTAGTGTCAGCATGGAAAGATGATTTGGGCTGCATTAACAAGTTATGTGAGACATATATGGAGACTTCTTAAAAGAATTTAAGAGGTCAGAATTACCCCAGCAGGATGCAGGGAGAGGTAACAGCTGGAGAAATACTGCTTTGCTTCTGTTAATGTGACCTTGTATGCTGGCTTGAAACTGTTGTGTTCCCCAGAAAAGACTATGCTCTTTTAATCCATTCTTGTAGATGCAGACATATTGTGGGTGGGACCTTTTGATTAGATTGTTTCCATGGAGATGTGACCCACCCAATTCAAGGTGGATCTTAATCCTTTCACTGGAGTCCTCTATGAAGAGAATAAAAGACAGAAAAAATAGAAAGAATAGAGAGAGGAAACCAAGAGAACGACACACAGAGAGGGAAACACCCAGGAGAAGCTAAGAGAGGAAAACGCCTACAGAAGTTCAGAGACATTTTGGAGAGAAGGACCACCAGATACCACGTGCCTTCCCACATGACAGAGGAATCCAGATCCAGCAGCCTTTCCTCAGAGAAGGTATCTCCCTCTTGATGTCTTAATTCAACATTTTCATGGCCATAGAACTGTAAATTTGCAAATGAATGAATCCCTTTTGTAAAAGCCAGTCCATTTCTGTTATATTGCTTTCTAGCAGCTTTAGCAAACCAAACCACCTTGTAACTCAATGACCCTATTTTTATTATGTAGCTGATGCACCTTGAAGAAATATGAGTTAGATAAAGTAACCCTGGACCCTGACTGGGGAAAGTCATTACGAAGCTAGCACCGGCCATGTTGGACCAAATTCCTTCTTTCAAATTTTGGTTGACTTTTGAATTCTGGAAGCAGAGTTCTTTTCTATTTAAATATGAGAACAGATAACTATTGCAGAAAGATTGTTCTAGGGCTTACTTTTGGCTCTAACAGATATAAATAATGTCTTAAAACTATGGAAGGAATAAAAGAAAGAGCAGCCCTAGCCTCTGGGGATTGGGGCAGGAATTGAGTGGGAAAAGACATCAGGGGAAATTCTGGGATGATGGTAATACTTTATATCTTGATAGGGTTTGGACTGCACAGGTGTATATATTTGTCAAAACTCAGTGAATGTACACTAAAGATTTGTGCATGTATTGTATATGCAATTTACTTCCAAAGAAAAAACTATTTAAAAAAAAGCAAAACAAAATATTGAACTCTTCAATGATATGAATGCTGAAATATTTAGGGGTAAATGTACCAATGTTTGCAGTTTACTTTGAAATGCATCAAAAATTAAGATGTATTAAAGGCAGATAGAGGGATGAGTAGATGAATAGATTTGTGATAAAACAGGCAGAATAAAATGTTAATGATAGTATCTAGGTGGCTAGTATTTGGGTGTTCACAGTAAAATTATTTTAGCTTTGCCATATGCTTGAATTTTTTCATAATAAAATATTGGAGAGAAAAATTAATGCTTTAGATCTAAGAAGATTTGAAGTCTAAAAGGGATCACAGTAGGCTAAGACATCATCTGTTTAACACCAACAAAGAACAAGAATGACAGGGACAGGCAAGGCCAGAATGTCAGCTCATTTTATTTCCCCTGCCTCTTACTCCTCCAGCACCCCACAGTTGGTAATAATGATTTTTCCACCTGGAGGGTCAGTCCGTTACTGGGTATCCAGTCATTCCACATGTAAGCTCTAATTACAGGAACAGATACCACATCCTACTCACACTCCAAAAAGCTGGCACTTACTCCTAACCTCACACTCATCACTGACCTCCACATTGCTCCTTGAGACACTTCTGCCCACAGTTTGACTTAGAATTCTTACCTGGGAGATGACCATGGGCTCCTGGGATTACCCTGCCCCTTTCAATTCCAGCTCTGCAGATCTCCAGTTGCACGGGCTGGGTTTCTGTTTTGGTTCCTGTTATCTCATCAGATTTCTGTGGTCACTCTCCCAGTTTGGTGCCTGAGGCCCAGTTCTCACATAAATAGATGATGACTACTATACCAGAATGACCCCTAGGAAAGGCAGCTAAAGAAGAGAGCTAGAAAGGGTCCTTGACTTAGAAGGCAAAAGGCTGAAAAAGGATTGAGACAGTAGTGTCTACTTCTAAAGAGGCTGCAGTCAAGCCACATAGTTATTCAACAAATATATTTAAGTCATCACAATGTGCTAGGCACTATGCCAGACGCTGCATAATTCTGTAGTGAACAAACTAGATAGAGTCTCTGACTTCACAAACTTACAGTGGTGGAAGAGGTAGTAAAGAAATACTAAACACAAATGTAAATATACAGTTCAAAATTACAACTTATTGTAAGTACTACAAAAGACAAAAAACAGCATTCTTTGAGAGAACATGAAGGGATCCACTTTAGACTGAGTTGGTAAGGAAGGTCTCTCCACAGACATGCCATTTAAGCTGCAAAAACATGAAGTGTCAGGGGAAGAGGTAGTCAAGATATGGATGAAAAGATGCAAAGGTTTCTGAGACAGATTACAGAAAAGGGAAGAAATCTGGTATGACTGGAGCTGTACAAGTAAGGGGAAACAAATCACAGGAGAAGGTTTTGAACAAATATAATCCCAAAGGCCTTTGGATTTTATTTAAGTACTATGGAAAAGCATCAAAGGATTTTAAGCAAGGGAATGAAGTCTTCCTGAGTGCCACCTTCCCAGAAATCTTCCAGTTCTGGATACTAAGTCTTCTGAACTGATACAAGAGGTCAAAGTTTTTTATGTGTAATATTCACTGCTCTATCCCCAACGCCTAAAATAGTAGGAGCTCAATAATCAATTGTTGAATAAACAGCGTATCTCTAAGGACAATAGGCCTTCTTTATGTTTGTAGTTTTAGGTCATACTCAGAGTTTCAATGGCTCCGCTCTCCTTCAAGCATCTAAACAATGGATTTAAGACCATAGGCACTTCTTATTGCTCTCACAGGGAAAGAAAGTTTAATTCTGTAGCACATACCTCAAGAATCAAAAGGCTCTTAAAACAGAAGCTTATTTATTTGGTGTGTTGATGAGGAAAATCATAGAGAGGAGGGAGAACAATGGTTTCATATAGTATTAAGAAGCTTTCCATCACAAATGAGGAAGAAAAACTACAAACTATGAAGGATGGCAGGAGAGTGCTGGTGGAGCAATTGTTACTTAAGGATTCTTGTCAGCAAGAGTTCAGGGGTAGATCTTTAGGTGCCACTGAATACAGATGCACAGGAATTGCCATTTGAATTCTGTCTCTCCCTATCCACACTCTAATTCCCTTTACAGGTTTTGTTCTCAAGCAAGCTTTTCTCAAGTGATCACAAAGACCACTAGCTACTAACAGCTCCAAACATATAGACTATCAGCCCAGCAACCCTTGCAGAAAGAGAATGACTCTTTTCTATAGTTCTAGCCAAATCTATTGGTTCTGATTGGTCTGATTTGGTTTACATCTCCACCTCTGAACCAATCGCTGTGGCCAGTTACTCTGCCACACCTAGGCGGCATTCCCACCACTAAGGTGGAGGGACAGTTATCGTCTCCTGAAATTCATACACTGAGGGGGTCATACCTTATGAGAAAATAAAGATACCAATGCCAGAAGAAGGGGAAGTGAATGACAGATAGACAAATAGAAAGTCCACTACAGAGTGGTAAGTATCATTTCTATGTGCAAAGAATCTTAAAGGCAGAGAATGATTAATAAACATTTTTTTGCAAAGGTATGCACATATTATATGAATCCAAACTTAAAATAATTGCTTATGTATGCAGACTTTCTGTTATGTGTCCATAAGGTTCAGCTGGGTAAAAATTTCATATGAGCACTCCAATCAATGCAGGCGCACCAGAATCGAGTGACTATGAGCTATTAATTTATAAATGTTTACCCTGACATTTGACAGGAATGTAGTAACTATAAGTATTGAATGCATTTCTAATGAGGTATTAACTTAATATTTTTTAAATTAAGCTGAAAGTTGCTACAACGTGTAAAGCCAAATGTAACAATCAAACTTACATATGTTGTTCTGCGTTCATTTGTACTTTGGACTACTTATTTACATAATCAAAAATGCATTTAGTTTTGAACATTTTTACACTTGATCAAGAGCTTAAAATATTATAACCCTAAATATGACTGAGCCAAATATGAGAACTTTGAGAAATGTTAATCTTAATGAGACACCAGTGGAGTAGTAATATAGATCTTCAAAAAACAAAATTTTTACAATAATGAAAAGTCATTCTTGAAAGAAAAGAATGACAGTAAATGAAGAGGAAAAAAACAATTAATTAAGTAGACATACCGGATACCCAAAATCAGTACGTTTATGCTTAAAGAGCATAACAAAGGAAATGCATTACAACTGAATCTTGCAATGCAAGAATGAGGGAAAAGAATTAAACACACATTGAATAAAACCAATAATCTCCTATTAACAACTATTAAGATTTTCAGGAACATCATATATTATGCTAAATATATCTGCAAGAACCAAATAAGCTCAACTTTAAGCTTCCATGAGAGCAGCAGTTTTTAATCTTAGTCATTGCTGTATCTACAAAGCTTAACACAATACTAGCACATGGTAGATATTCAGTACATTTTGTTCAATGAAAGAAAGACACATATAATCGCTCCACCCAGTTATTTCCATTATTCAACTTAAAGCAATTTGGTGAATAATTTGGTAATCTCAATGCAAAAACAGCTAATTCAATATAGTACTTATATCCCGTGAGAATCTATACTCCACAATCAAATAAACCCAGAAAAAGTCTGCCAGTCAGATGTTGGGGTAAATAAGTTTTCAGGCCTGAAAAAGAAACAAAAATCTTACCTACTATCTATATTTTGCGGACTTGGAAAGCCACAACTGAGATTTTAGCTGAATTGTTTGGAGAATACAAAGTTCTTAGGGGCTTCTATCAGACGCAAATCCTCACAAGGACAGAGTGCACATGGTTTATTTGGGTCCCACCCAAGAGGGTGGCAGGAAGGTGATACAGAGAAAGGAAAGACAGCTAATACAGTGTGAATTATGCAGTCAGCTACTCCAGTAGACAACACAGGGGAAGCTCTAGAATTATTTCAGCACAGGAGTAAAAAGCCAGAGTACTTAAACTCCTACACTATAGATCACCAGGCACAAGGTTAAGGACCATGTGCCCTGGAGGACATTAATTCCCAGACACTTCAAGTTTGCCTATGCATGTGGACAAAGTGAGTTCTGGCAGTCCAAAGGCAGTCCCATACAAAGGTTGCTCTTCCTTGGTAATCAAGCAAGCACTTATAGGAACGGTTAAGAGAATCTAAGGGGATATGGGTGGGGCACGCCATAGCCTCTGCTATACCAGATAAATAAGGGCAATTGACTTGTAGGCAAAAGAGGCCTTGGAGTACTAAGAGAGGATGTGAAAATAAAATCTAACTGTACCTTTAAGGGCACCACAGATAGTGGCTATCACAATCTTCCCCCAGTAAGTCATTGTGGCTTAATGAAGGAATGAGTAAATGATTCAGGACTGAATTGTCCTGCAGAGATATACTGGAATGCCACATACAGCCATACAGCCCACTCCAGCTGATCTGCTTGATTTTTTAAAGTTCACTTTTGGCAACCTAGCCATGAGGGATCGCTTTGATATGGGACCTTTTCTTCTGTGAGACAGTCACATAATCTGACTTTAGCCAAAAAGAGTCAAGAATAAAAATAATATATTAAATCCCAACATTTCCCCCAATATAAACATAACTATGTAGCCAATTAAAAATCTAAAATAAAAAAGCATTTTGAATTCCACCCATCTTTCTTCTTGTTCTCTGCATATTCTAAATCTCCCACATTCTTTCTCAAGACTTATCGTCATCTCAAGGGTAAATTTTTTTTAATTCTTTTTTAATTTTTTAATTTTTTTTAAACATAACATACAAACATGAACATTCTTACCATGTGACCATTCCATTCCTGGTATAAAATCAATAACTCACAATATCATCACATAGGTGCATATTCTATATATTCACCACGATCATTTCTTAGAACACTTGCATCAATTCAGAAAAAGAAAAAAAGTCATACATACCATACACCTTATCCCTCCCTCTCATTCACTGCTGGTATTTCCATCTACCCAATATATGTTAGTCTTTGTTTCCCCTGTTTTTTACTATACCCCTTACCACTCCCTTTCATTGATCACTAGCATTTCAATCTACTATATTTATTTTAACATTTGTTCCCCCTATTATTTATTTATTTTTAATCCATATGTTTTACTCATCTGTCCATACCATAGATAAAAGAAGCATCAGACACAAGGTTTTCACAGTCACACAGTCACATCACAAAAGCTATATCATTATACAATTGTCTTCAAGAAACACAGCTACTAGAACACAGGTCTACATTTTCAGGCAGTTCCCTCCAGCCTCTCCAATATACCTTACTAACAACGTGATATCTATATAATGCGTGAGAACAACCTCCAGGATAACCTCTCAACTCTGCTTGAAATCGCTCAGCTATTGACACTTTGTCTCATTTTTCTCTTCCCCGTTTTGGTCGAGAAAGTTTTCTCAATCCCTTGATGCTGAGTCCCAGCCTATACTAGATGTGTGTGATCCACATTGCCAGGAAGGTTTACACTCCTTGGAGTCATGCTCCACATAGAGAGGGGGAGGACAGTGAGTTTGTCAAGGCTAAATTTTTAATCCAAATTTCTTAACTTATTATAGTCCTGTGGCTAAATTTTATTGCTTTCAGAATCATTTATATGCGAGCTCAATATGAATCAATTGGAGGTGAATTATCAATTCTGATAATATCTACTTTTTATAAATTAAGCTAGAGATCAAGGAAATAATGTCTTCTTTGTTTTTCAAAGGAGATCAATCTGAGGCTTATTAAAGTTGATAATGAGTCCTTTAGAAGAAGGTAGAAATCAATTCTGAGCAGGAGAGTTAAGGTAAGTAATACTGTATGAAGTTGAAACTTAAACCAACTCCATTTTCATCAGTTTAATAAACACCATATGCCAATTAAAATATGCTATTGCTTTTCTTTTAATGAAGATGGTTAATATTGATTAATAAATATTCAAGTTGTCTGGATTTATGCAGAGGTGTAGAATTTAGTCTCATTTAGATTGATAAAGAATTGCTTAATTTGATCTCAGAATGAAATTTCCTTTTAGGCTATAAATTTCATCTGGTTTGGATCAAGATAATGATGTTCTAATCTCAAGCAATTTCAATTTATAAGGAAAACAGAAGTATTAACTAGAAAAGTTAAAGAAATTTAGAAATTTAAAATGCTAACTTTAACTAAATGATAATCATTGTTATTTTTTATCCCCCCAAATTTAACTATTTCTACTTAATTATCCATGCAGTATAACATTACATTTGATGCACTCATTATACTACTGACCACATTCCCAAACACCCCTGAGGATTAATTCCTAAGGATTAATTGACCTTATACTCCTTAAAGTATTTTACTCTGTTTAAATTTCAACTTTAATTTCTTCTTCCTGACACCAACCAACACCATCATCACCCCCTCACTGCCCCTGCTCCAAGTGTTGGCCTTAAATCAGTAGTAAATAATGAGATAAGAAAAGAAAGGGACTGCTATTAGGAAAACCATAGTGACGCAACTTTAAAGTATAATGAACTCATCAAAGAAACAAACAGAAAAGACCTCATATTTTCCAGGGAAAAGGCCAATATTAAAAAAATATCCTTCAGGGTGATGCAAATGTCCTCAAAATGATCATGATGATGAATACACAACTAAGTGATGATATTGTGAGTCATTGATTGTATACTTTGGATGAACTGTATGGTGTGTGAAGATATCTCAATAAAAATTTTTTTTAATAAATAATTAAATAAAAGTATTCTTCAGACAAATTTACAATTAATCATTTATCTTAAATGACACTAATATGCCCCCAAAGCAACCTGATTATCTGATAGCTCAATAGAAGCCTAGAACTGGATGTTCTAGCAGCTAAAACTAGTACTAGAATCTACCTTAATAGATCAATAGAAGCCTAGAACTAGAAGTACAGCTCCAAGTTTCAGACAAGTAGGCTTTGGTGACTACAAGGAGCCTCTAGAGCCCATTATAACAATGCTCAGATCTGATAAAAACAATTTTACAGGACAGTAAATGAGTTCATCACAACTATACCAACATTTTTCATATATACCATTCCTTTCAAGCCTCCTTTTGCTCATCTACCCTATTATAATCGTCTCTGCTTAACTTGGCTCCTTTCCTCCAGCCCCTCACTCAGAAAGACTGGTATACACAATTTGCCCTGTAGTTCATATAGTCATTTGCGTTTTTGGCAAACAGGAATCAATTGCCAAAAGCCTAGTCATCCTTCGGACCAACCAATATCATTGAGCTATGGAATATGCAAACCAAAAATTATAACCAAGATCAGGGGTTTCCAGCCAGGGCATAATCATCCTATGGGACTCTACTGGAAAGCCTTTAACTTTAGTTTAGCTTATGATACATAATACAAATCAGAACAGAATCACGAGCAGCAGCTTTCTTCTTTCAAACAATAGGAAATTGGACATTAAATTAAAATAATTTTTAATTCTTCAAAAGAATTATAAACATCCTTTGTTAAAATAAACTCCACTGCCCATATATGTACTTAATGGTTCTTACCTTGGTCCAGGCTATGAAGTAGAAACTAAAACTGCCCCACTAACATCAGAGTACCAGTGGATCAGAATCTCCAGGGACACTACTTGCTGACTGATCTAAATAAGTTGTAGCTAACTTTTACGGTTGCATCATATCACCTATTCCCTTTCTTCTATGTAGTGCTTCATTCAAACTAATATTTTTGAAGATCAAGTATTTTCTAGACTGGTACTATATACTTTCACATATTGTTTACATGTTTATTAACTTATTTAATCTTTAAGATATTGGAAATGGATTGACATGAATATTAGACAAAATTGGTATGATTCAAATTCCTATTACCACAAAGAAAATATCTGAATATTGGCAGGAATATAGCATAGTTCATTTAGCTCAGTACTTCCAGTTAGCATGGCTAGTCAGGCTTCAAAGATGAAAAGTTTCTAAGGATTATTTCTTCATTTAACAATTCAGGCTATAGCTACCAACGTAGTTTAAAAATCCAGGCTGAGATTTCTTCTGCACTTTAGGTAGAAGAGTCCATAAAGGAATAACTGTCATAATTTACTTTCCGAATTTCTTCTAATACTTCAAATATCTGCGTATTCAGTATTGATTTCCCAAACTTAGAAATGTGATAGAACAGGTGAATACTGAAAAACAGACTGAAATACTATTTAGGGATGACTTTCTGTTTAGACTACTTCTGTTAACTTTCTGAATGCCTTTGGGTACAATTAAAAGACCCTGCCTGTTACTTTTCCTGTACCATGTGTTAAAATTTAGTGTGTTACAGAATTGAATTGATTAACAATATTTACAAGATTAATTAGCATCCCAACAGAAATTTAACAGAACTTTTCATTAATACCTTAATCTTGATAGTACCGATTTCCCTCTTGGAGCACTTTGAATTCCCAGAGATGGCTTGTAAATACAGAACCTCTATTTACTTAATGGAGCTTTGCACCATGGAGAGTACCTCTGTGGGGTGCTGGGGAATGCAGAGGAAGATGTGAAATGGGCTGCTTACCAGAAGGAATACAAAGTAGGCCCTCTCAGAATTGCAGGTTTCAGCCACTACAAATCCCTTCCCCTGATTGCAACTTCAGCAGAGTGGAGTGGGTTTTTTTTGGTTGAAATAATGAATACTAGATGACATCCATTTTAGTGGAAAGTTTTAATTTGTGATTCCCTGAGGCTGTGGGAAATGAAACACCCTTATTTATTCCCATAAATGAAGCCAAATTGCTTCTGGAATTTCTTCTGAGAAAGGCTGTCTAAGAACACTGGTTTGACACATTAGTCTTTGAAGTAAAACATTTAATGAATGTGCTTTTGAAGAGAGGAGTACTATTTCTATGAAAATCATTTTTATTTCTGAAGCATGTTCTTATCCAATTAATTTCTGCTTTTAAAAACTGATGCTGAGATACATCAGTGATGTTCAAACTTGCCTCAAAGGCCCTGAAAATAAATATCTGTCTATTCTGTCTGATTTTTCAAATTTTTAGTTAAAATATCAATTGTTTTTGAAAGCGATCATTGCTGCCATGATAAAACCTTATTATTAAAATTTAACAAAAAATCAATTCGAAATGATCAAATAGTAGCAGATGTTTGGAAAGAAGAGGTACCAAATATAACCTTGCAAAATCTAGGAAGAGAAAGTATCCTAAAAATTAGTATTAAGATTGGAGAGAGATTTAAATTAGCCAGGAGAAGAAAGCATTTTCAAAACCCACAAATACTTAAGAAACCTCCATTACAAACAATTACTATGCTAATTGTATATCAACTTAGCTACCCATTAAATCTTTCTCCAATGACATTATAATAGAAAATATTTGGTTAATTCATTCCTTTTACCTGAATAAATTAAACAGTATTTATTTAGAAGTGTAGATACTGAATTACTTTTTAAAAAATTGTCTACTATATTTTAGATATTATTCTAATTACTGAGGAAACAATGGTAAACAAAACACTTGAGATCCCTGAAACTGGTGCTTACATCCAGGCGGGAGGCAGGTGGGAGGACAGAAAATAAAGGAGAGAAAATAATTTAAAATGATAATACCAGATAGGTAAAGGGTTAGAAATAAAGCTGGGTAACAGGATGGAAATTAAAGGCGTGGAGAGCATTAGGGAAGTAATATCACCCCACTGAGGAGGGCGTAATTGAGCTGAGACCTACATGATAAGATATAGTCATTTGTGAGAAATTTGGGAAATAGCAAATCCAAGTTGGGAACATCTTACCCATAAATCCCTAGTATGTAAGAACAAAAATAACACATAAAAGCAAATCTTTCTTAACATTTGCAGAGCCCAAGGCAAGGGTACAAATGGAAGCCACATACTATGTGTCTAAATATTTATAAGTTATAAAGTCAAGATAACAGACTGATAAAGGAAATATATCCATCCTCCTATTTTGACAATATGTCTTCACCAGAATTTGATGGTATGAGCAGAACTATCCTCCAGCCCTTCAGTGTCGCTCCTGCATCCTACAATGGGCTTAAATCCTGCATTGCAAAAGATGTTATATACCTACATATAGATACTCCATCCTGCCTGTCCAAACTCTATCCATACACACACATAATGAGCTACCCCTGACCTAGCCCACAGGAGGACACATCCAGAGAAGAGAATTGTGTAGTAGCTTTAGGGGTGTTTAGGTACATACTTTAGGGTCCTGAGTACCTGGGGCATGATCTCTTCATCCCATGAGGAGGGGCATACTAAAAGAGAACCAGAGAAGGATATTTTAAAGTGTTAGGCTCAGAGCAGAGACCCCTCCTACCCAGACTTGGGGCAATACCATATATGAAAAATAAGCAGCATGCTTCCTTCCCCTCCACAAACATACCCAAGCCAAATCTCTTCTCCTTCCAAGTTTTTAATCAGTCAGCAACTGAGCTCTCTGAGGGCAAGAGAGTCTCCTAGAGGCTATGAGGGAGAATTGTTTCCCCTCAGGGAAAGAAAAAAAAAAGAAAACAAAACTAGAAATTATTTAGCGTTTCATTTCCATAAACCAGTCACTCTTTTAATCTGCATAAATACCTTTGAAACAAATGATAGATAAACTAATGCTGAACTTAAGTAATTCGTTTAAGGTATGGGACAGAACCAGGAAAAGATTTCTAATCATTACAATTCCACAACCTGTGCTTTGAAGATAAAGTACAGAAATCCTGACTGCAACTTGTATACCACCATTCTTTAAAGTATACGCTTACTAAAAACATTTCAGAGAAAGGAAAATTAGATAACCAAAGAAGTATAATAGCTTTTGCATGAAGACACCTATAAACATTAAATTTAATACAAGAATGTTCATCTCAGGGATATTTATAACAGGAAAAAAAAAATTAGTGTGTACTATCAAATTTGGCCTAACCCAAAGTAGCTAGGCCTGGCCTTTGTCCTCAGCTTCTGGGGAGGGAGGGGAAGGCAACTTTTAAACCCTTGGAACTTCCCAAGTGATAGGAGTGTCTTTGTTATTCATCATGGGTCCCTGGACCACACCTAGTAGTTTATGTTAATGAGGTGGCTTATGGTGAGCTTCTAGGGTCACCAGATGTCATCCCAACCTGCCATGGACTGTGTTAAACCATGTGAGTAATGATTCAATCATACCTACTTAAAGAAACATCAATAAAAACTGTATCTAAAATTGCGTGAACTTTCCTGGTTGACTATATTCTGTGCATATTGTCACATATAGCATCTAGGAAGAGGTAATGCCATCCATGACTCTTCAGGGAGAGAACTGGACGCTATATCTTTGGATGCCTCCCTGACCCTGTTCTATGAATCTCTTCCTTTGGCTTAAGTCAACATATCCTTTCTTTGCTATAAATATAATTATGAGTATAATAGGCTGCAGTGAATTCTGTGGGTGTTTCTAGTGAAGTATCAAAGCTAAGGGTCAATTCGGGAAACTCCTGAACTTGCAGGTGGTATCAAAAGTGAGACTGTAGACTCTTCCTTTTAACTTTGTAGTTGGACACTAGCTCTTTGCTGTTGAGATCAGAAGTCTTGGGCAGACTTGGCATTCTGGAGAACTGGGCCCCAACCTAGCAGTTTGGCTAATTCCAGGTAATGAGAAATAACCTCAATATCCAACAGCAGTTAGATGAACGTCCTACCCAATATCCTGGCTTCTCAGTTTCTGCTCTTCTCATTCCCAAAGACCAACCCCTTCACTTCTTCCAATCATATCTCAAATCTTGCCTTCACTTGAAATTGCACCACCTCTGGAATCACAAATTAGAACATCTCACTCTCTAATCACACCCTCAGATCTGCCCAGTAACCCAGGAAAGTTCCATCGTATCTGTTCTTCAACCACATGGCAACTTCCCACCCACTGACCCTCCCACCTATTCATCAGACCCTGCTATTACTTTCTTCCTCTCTTCAGGTTAGTTCTCCATGGCCTGTTACTTCAACCATACTCTTGCCAATATTATCCTATCCCCACATGTAGTCAATCACCAAGTCTTACCAATTCTATTTCCTCAGCACCTCTCAAACCTAACCATTTTGTGCAAACCACTTTTACTTCTTGACTTGACTACTTAAACAGCATCATAACTTAATACTTCCCAGCTTTTTCATGTCATGATACACATAGAAAATAATAATACTGTAAAATACTCTCGGGTGAGTATCAATTTGAGACTCAAAAAATCTTTGCTTTTTCACATTATTATTTTAAAGAAAGAAATACAAAGTATGAGAGACAATCTTAAATGCTGAATATGTATAAAACACCTAATATTTTTTCAAAATTTTAATAAACATTCATTAACATAACATTTAATGTAAGATTTTATACTTGAAATGGTTACAATCCATTCCTGATCTTTTCAAATCTTAGTAGACAACATTAAAGAGAAATTTTACTCACACAAGTAAATAAAAAAAATTCAAGTATTTTTACAATTTTTCTAAAATCTGCAACAGTTGAATTACATTTAAAGACTTCATCTCTTTCCCTATTTAAATGAGCAAATGTTGAAACTTCTTATGATAACATCAATGGATTTGGAGACCAGTTGATCATTTTTATGTCAAGTAATTCAAAACCAATGATGGAAATTTTATCTGCAGAACACACATGTACCATCAAAGCAGTCACCTTGCAGATAGTTTGGTTGGGACAATATAGAACATTAGTTGCAAATAGAAGCATTAGATATATCTGATGAATCTGCACCTGCCAGAAACCCCTATTTCAAGTTTGCAAGCTCACCCTTACCAGCCACATTGTTGACACCAGGAACACAAATACCTCCAGCAGTTCCATGGGTCAAATATACTGGAGCAAAGCTTCTCCTAGACTCTAACATGAAGACATGGGAGTAGAAAATATGGAGTAAACTCAGATACCAAAGAAATGCATGGTTTTGGGGAGCTGTTCTCCAGCAGTGCTACTGAAATGCTAAAGAGTTGCCTATTCTTGATAGTCCAGACTTGAATCTAGTAAAGCAGAATAATATTTCTGAACTTCCTGGAAAGAATGCTCTTTCATTGGCTTGAGCTTATGGCAGCCCTTTCTAGGAATGGAACTCAACTTTGATCAATAGATTAACAATGAACATTTGTTGGTTGCATATCCAGCAACTATTGCCCGCTTTTCCCCTTCTAAGAGTATTCAGATTTTTCATTTGGTGAGCAGCTCCCCCTGTAAGCCTTTAAGCTTCTATAAGCCTGGAATCTAAGTTAAACAAGCTATTTGCATCTTCAAAACCTCCCTTCCCTCACTCTTCTTTCAAGGGTACAGTTGTCAAGGAATTTATAAAAGAAAGTCCCCTGCTGTTTTGAGATTGCTGCTAAAAGAGATTGTTCTAGTTTGCTAGCTACTGGAATGCAGTATACGAGAAACAGAATGACTTTTAAAAAGGGGAACTTAATAAGTTGGTAGTTAACAGTTCTAAGGCCAAGAAAACGTCCCAATTAAAGCAAGTCTATAGAAATATCCAATCTAAGGCATCCAGGGAAAGATACCTTGGTTCAAGAAGGCTGATGAAGTTCAGGGTTTCTCTCTCAAGTGGAAGGGCACATGGCACACAGTCAAGAGTTTCTCTCTCATCTGGAAAGGCACATGCTGAACAAGCTCAGGGTTCCTCTCTTATCTGGAGGGGCACATGGTGAACATGGCATCATCCGCTAGCTTCTTCTCCTGGCTTCCTGTTTCATGAAGCTCCCCAGGAGACATTTTTCTTCTTTATCTCCAAAGGTCGCTGGCTGGTGGACTCTGCTTCTTGCAGCTATGTCATGCTGCTCTGCTCTCTCTGAATCTCCCTCTCCAAAATGTTTCTTCTTTTATAGGACTCCAGAAACTTATCAAGACCTACCCAAATGGGCAGAGACATGTCATCACCTAACCCAGTTTAACAACCACTCTTGATTGGGTTACACCTCCAGGGAGATGATCTAATTACAGATCCAAACATACAGTATTGAATAGGGATTATTCTGCCTCTATGAAATGGGATTTTGATTAAAACATGGCTTTTCTAGGGGACATATATCCTTTCAAACCAGCACAGAGATGCTCTCTGTGGTTGTACTGGACAGTGTGGTATGTCATGTGAAAAATGGGACTCCTAGAACATATATTCTCAACAGGGGTGAGAAAGTGATAATCAGTTGTTGGGGAAAGAAAAAAAATTTTTTTTTATAAAGCCCAGATATACAAACAGCACATAAACACATATACAGTATGTCTATGATAACAAAATTTTATGGGGGGATATTAAGGAAAAAATGTCTAAAAAGTTTCCTTGGAGGAACAGTGACAAAAGTTGAGAAACACTGTTCTAGAACAAATGCAATACCACAAAAGGCAGAACGAAGAAATGGAAACTCAATTATTCAGGCTATTACTAAGCCTATGAATCAAATGAAATCTGAATTCTGACCTAGCTTTTGACTTACCATTTACCTAAGCTAATAAATCCCTTTATTGCTTAAGCCATTTTGCATTGGGTTTTCTATTACTTATAACAAAAATCATGTTAACTAATAAAATATGGAACCCTTTAACATATATATTATAAACATCTATTCCACAGGACAGTAAAATGGAGCTATGGAATCCTTTAACAGATATATTATAAACATTTATCCCACAGGATAGTAAAATGGAGCTATTTTAGTCTCAGTTTCTGCAAAGTCTCTATGAATCCACTTGTCAAATATTTCCATTTCCAAAATGACTGAAGTAAGAATAAAATCCCATTTAGAACATGCCAAAAATACTGTCAGTAAAGGATTTTGAAACCATTGGTCCCTCATCCCTGGAGAACATAAAAGGATTAAAATTAAAGACAAAGTTGGAGATTAGAGTAGTTATCAGGGGGCTGATATGGGGCTGGGTGGTGGAGGGTGCTCAAAACAGGGGGAGAGGGACTTCAAGGAGACCATCTAAACAACTTGAGGTTTATTTCTGGAAATTTGGGGAGACACAATGAACTGGTGACTGAAGTTGAGATGAAATTGTGATGTTCAGATTCCATCTTTAATTCATGAAAAAAAAGGAATTAAAAGGAATTGCACAGTCAAAATTGAGGTAAACTAAGATGGGCTCCATTCCCCTCCCTCACTTCTCCAGATTCAAGCTGTATTATTACACAAGATCCTTTGGTTGCAAATGACAAAAATATAACTTGAACCAGCGTAAGTAAAAAATGGGAATTTACTGGTCTACACAACCAATCACAAAATGGGAGAAGTGGATGAACCCTGGGGGTGACTGGATCCAGAGACACAACTACTTCCAGAACTTTCTCTGTATTTTATCTCTGCTTCTTACTGGGTGTACACTTCATTCTCTCAATCGGCCAGGCTTTATTAACTCAGTGAGAAATATGGCCATAAGCAACTCCCAGACTGCATGTCACAGTCACCAAACAGAACTGTTCACTAACAGCTCTGGTTAGAAAAATTCTGGGAAAAATTCTGCTGGGCCCACCTTAAATCGCATGACCATGCTTGGACTGTCTTTGTTTGCCAGGGTTGCTATAACAAATACCACAGACTGGTTGGCTTAAATAACAGGAATTTATTGTCTCACAGTTTTGGAGGCTAGAAATCTAAAATCAGGGTATTGGTAGACCATGCTTTTTCCAAAGTGTATAGTATTCTGGTGGTGGCTTGCTAATGATCCATAACTTATCTTTGTTTCCATCACATGGCAATCTATCTCTCTACTCCTATGTCCAAACTTCCTTTACTTATAAAGACTCCAGTAATATTGGATTCATGCTGATTCATTTTGGTTTCTCTTAATAGCATCTTCTAAGAGCCTATTTACAATGAGTTCATATTCAGAGGATGTGCAGTTAGGATATGAATATATCTTTGTGGGGAATATGATTCAATCCATAACATGGACTGATTCCAAGAGGCATGTGTATCAGGTACAATGATTGGTCCAACCTAATATATGGCGCCTATCACTGTCGACAGTGGGCTATGGTC
Organism: Tamandua tetradactyla; assembly: GCF_023851605.1. Lineage (NCBI taxonomy): Eukaryota > Metazoa > Chordata > Mammalia > Pilosa > Myrmecophagidae > Tamandua > Tamandua tetradactyla. Next base: position 147,866,475 of record NC_135331.1, on the reverse strand, counting down.
TACTATCAGAAGCTAAGGAAAAGGTGCCAAGCAGACAAAGAGAAAAAAAAATCTCTCCAGATCAAGAACCTGATAGTTTTTCTAAATACTACTTGACTGCATGAGTGTTCTTATTCCTTTGCTAATATCTGAAAGCATTTTTATCTGAAACCATTTACAGATCCCACTGAATAACGGCACAAATAATAAGAAAAAACCATGTTTCCCCCTTTTGTTATTTTTCATCTATTGTCACTAAATAAAAGCTAAGGTGTCAAAATAAGTACAAACTCTCAAGAAGAAGATAAGAACTCTTTCCTTGGATAAAGATTCTCTAATATAGGATCTAATATAGGATTAGATTCTAATATAGAGGAAGGGATTTCGCTTTTATATTCTGGACCAAGAATAGAGACATCCAGGCCCAAGTTTCCATGTAGTTCATCTAGGCAATATAAAATTAACAAAAATTCACTGTTTGAGTCAAACTGATCTGTGCCTTCCTTTAAGTTACCTTAGAATCTTAAAAGAGGAACTTCTAAAACATGCATATGCCTGAGCCCCACATAAAACCAATTACGTGAGAATCTCTGGAGGTGAGCCACAAGGGATCTGTATTTTCAAAATTCCCCTGGGTAAATCCAGGGGAGAAAACACTGACATTTTGTATCACCCACCAAATACAATTCACCAACATAAAGTACAAAGAAAAAAATGAAGAAAAATTTATTCATAGAATTTTTTAAAGATGGCTTTTCAACTACATACATAACTTCTGTAATGTAGAATAAAACATAATAGATGGGCTTAATGAAAACACATGATAAAATTTAGTAACAAGGACTAGTGGGGAAAGAGGGGCTAGGGGAATTGACAGTTATTGGGCCTACTTGCCTGCTTAAGCAATCTGCAAGCCAATAGGACAAGGATTGATTTCAGACTAATATCAATATCAGAAGTTCAAGTCACCAGGTAAAATATAGAAGCAGATGTATCAGAGCAGCTGATCAAAATTATGCAATATACTCACTGTGAAACACATTCAACAGAAAACACGGATAGATGGATGGATGGATATATGATTACGCAATGTGGTAGTTAGGTTCAGGTATCAACTTGGTCAGGTGAAGGTGCCTAGTTCTGCTGCTGTGGATATGAGCCAATGGTACGTGAACCTCATCTGTTGCTCATTACATCTGTAGTTGGCTAGGAGGCCTGCCTGCTGCAATGAATGATGTTTGATTTAATTGGCTAGTGCTTAAATGAGACAGCTCAACATAGCACAGCCCAAGCAGCTCAGCATACCTCATCTCAGCACTCGCAGCTCAACCCAGGCCTTTGGAGATGCACAAAGAATAACCCCAGGGAAAGTTGCTGGAACCCAGAGGCCTGGAGAGAAGGCCAGCAGAGATCACCCTGTGCCTTCCCACGTAAGAAAGAACTTTAGGTGAAAGTTAGCTGCCTTTCCTCTGAAGAACTAACAAAATAAATCCCCTTTTATTTAAAGCCAATCCATCTCTGGTGTGTTGCATTCCAGCAGCTAGCAAACTAGAACAGGCAGGTACAGTAAAACGTTAATAGAATCTTGGTGGTGGGTATATAGATGTTCACTGTAAACTTCTTTCAACTTTTCAATATGTTTGAATTTTTCATAAAATATTGGAAAGAAAATCAAGAAGAACAGCATCGTTGCTGTAGTGATTAGTTGGTTGTCAGCAGGATACTTTCCTAAACAAAGGAGTAGAAAACAGATCTTGTATTCCAGAGAAAGGGAGGCCTGGCAAAAGCTATTCATTCATTCAGAAAACATAATAAACATTTCTTGAGTTCCCACTTTGTAGCATCAATTGATCAGAGTATCAAAGACAAATAAGATATGGACCTACAGACTGTCCTACAGACTAACAGCACAAGTAAGAGGCAGTCCTAGTTTGGTAATGCAAGGAGAGGAATGACAGGTAAGAAATGATCATCCCATTGATTTAATCTGCTTCTATTTGATTATTAGTGCACTATCATTTCACGTGTAGAAATGTTCTGTTATCTCACTTGGACAACTGAATGGATAAAACCCTTCCCTGAGATAGGAAATGCACAGGGAGGGACATACTTTTGGTGGAGGAGAAATTTTAAATTTGCTTCAGGCATCATAAAGTTTAGGTGTTTATGTAACCTCTAAGTAAATATGTCCAATAGGTCCAAAATTCAGGGAAAATCTGAGCATTAGAAAAAGAATGGAAACATATGGGAAAACAAGACCTTCTGTGAGAGCCTTCAGAGACTGCTTATAGTGAGAAGAAATTATTCTTTCATTTTTTTATCCATTCGTCCAACTATCATTGTCACTAGAACTAATAAAAAACGAATGTTTCCAGAAGTTCTTAACTTCCTGATTAGAATATCCCATGACCTATTTGCAATCACAAATGTTTTTTACTTCCTTGTGTACCCCATTTATTTGATTGACTACTCCTTAATTGAAATGCTCTCCTCACTTTCCCGATTCAGACTATTTCATAGCAATCTACTTTTCAGTCTCCTACTGAGACTTAGAATTTGACAACATACGCGTAGGGTTCCATCCGTGATTCTTCCACGCAGTGTCCATAAGTGAGTTGATTATTCAAACCCACTGCCTCAACCACCGTCTATATTTATTCTTAAGTCTTCATGTCCAAGTTCAGTTTTCCCACAGTTATGCTTCAGGTCAAACTGACTGAGGTTTAGCAGCTAATTTAAAACAAAATTGCGGTGGCAACACAACATAGGCAAAATCAACAGCCTTTGAGACACACTGGTCCAGGTTCTACTAGCTTGTGAGGACCAGTAATTGTTTTAACCCGAGTTTATTTTCTATACGTACTGAAAATGGCAACAAAAATCTTTAATTTGCAAGGCGATTACTGATTAAGTTAAATGTAAAGCATCTATGGTAGTGCTCTGCACTTGACGTGTTATTAATATAGTCTCTAACGAGGTGAACACAACAAATTATGTTAAAGTATCTACCTTATCTAACTAATCTCTGAAAATATTGTAAGAACAAAATATTGACTTGTTTGTGAACACTCGGCCTTTCAGAGTTTAAAGGAACAGCAACTGTTTCCTTTTATAAACACTGAGGAAAACAAATTCTACGAGGTTTCTTAAGAACACAGCTCAGTTTACCTTAGGGCTGAAACTGAAAAGTAAGGTTGCCACAAAAACTCAGTTCAATACTATCCCGACCTCTTTGCAAGCCGCTCAGACTAAACGGAGTGAGGTCATGACAAAGTTCACCAAAACAGAGGCAAAACCGTAGTTTTAATCTTTCCCGCTGCTTCTTAAAGGACCAACCACAACGACTTCAGTCGTGCTGCACGCCACTTCCGTTCGCGCATTTTAATTATGTCAGCGCAAGAGTTCTCGCGGTATCATCCCGTTGCTGGGTCCCTGTTAACGAAGATCTCGCGAAATTTGTTTTACAAGTTCAAGCAAGCCTTTCACCCTTATGCCCCACCCGCAACCTGTCCTTCCTTTTTCTTTCCCAGGCCCCAAATTCTCCCCTCCCCGCCTTCCAGCCGCAACCCTCCGCCTGTTTCCGATTTCAGACCGGAGCCGGAAGTGTGGTGGGCGGGGCCGGGTGGCGGAAAGCGCAGCCGACCCGGAGCTGGAGCCGGGACACGGCTGAGGCTGCGGCCCCTGCCCCCGCCACGGATCGCGGGGTGGCTGGGCTGCGCTGCGCGGCTCCAGGCTGAAGGCCAGTCCAGAGGCGGGTGGGCGCGGGCCTCCCCCGGAGTGTCCGGGCAGCAGCCTCCCCAGGCTTCGCGAGGGATCATGTCTACAGCCTCCGCCGCCTCCTCCTCCTCCTCGTCTTCGGCTGGTGAGATGATCGAAACCCCCTTCCAGGTCCTCAACTTTGAAGAGATCGACTACAAGGAGATCGAGGTAGAAGAGGTGAGCGAGGACCCGCAAAGAGGTACCGGCCCTGGGCGGTCCTCGCCTCTGCCTGGTCCCGGCTCTGAAGGCGCCTCCCCGACCTCTTGGATTCTGGGCGCCCCTCAGGGTCCGCCTTGGAGTCCCCACAACCTTGCAGATACCGGGTGTTGGGGGGACTCGCAGCGCTCACCTGCTCCGAGGTAGATTTCTTTTTTCCTCACTTCGGCATTCTTAAATTTGGATTTGATAATCCAGTGCCCGGATTTGGGTCACCTCAAGTAGAAGGGTGAACTGGTGAGATAGTGTGGTCCACCAGTTCTGGTTTCTCTAAGTAGTAAATTCAGAAAGACCGTGGCCGTTTGGGAGTTTCAGTTAGTCTAAAGGCCAAGGATTGTATGACGTTCAGCTTTCAAGCTCCGTACCTGGTAGGTAGTGGGCGCTCGGTAAATGTTAAATTAATAGCTCGCCGAGTCTAAATACATTGTCTTCCAGAGTACCGAATGGTTCTCAGTTTCGTCGATTCCGTAGAGTAGGACTCGTAATCTTAACAAATGTTCTGCCTTCAGTTAGGCTAGTTTAGATAAATTTCACCATTAGTCATAGGCTGGTCTGTTATGATGGAAGGATGTTTCAAGTAGCGTATCCTGAAGCGGTAACTAAAGATCGCGGTGACAACTAAAATGTAAGACCAGTCGGGAAACCACGGTTGGAAAATCCTAATCCGTTTCATATTCTATAAAAATTTTAGTTATTTTAGAAGATATTCCAGTTTGTCTTTAATACATTGCTTATTTTCAAGTTTACAGATGAGCGATTGGCGATAAGGACTATAAATTTAGAAAAGATAAAACAGTATGAATAGACATTTTAAAACATGTTAAAAACTTTGAATGAAAATGGCATCTATTAAAGTTACCAGTTTTTAAATTTTTTAGACACTTTGCATTACATATACGATGAAGAACACAGTATGTCTTACTGAAAACTTATAGACTCGAGAAAAGTTATCTCTAAAAATCTAAAATTTAGATTGCAGTGAGCTAAAAGTGTAATATAATTCACAGTCATCAAATAAATACATATTTTTCCTATTTGATTTTGGAAGAATATTGGATTATATTTTTGTTGCAAGGAGTAATCATGGAAATTATTGAGACCAGCCTTGTTTTTATTTTTCAAGGAAATATGCTAGGAAGAACAGGATCTTTGGAGTTAGAATAAGGTGCAGTATATCAAATATGCCACTTATTAGCTGCCTGGTTGGCAGCATAATTTCCTAACTAACCCCTTTGAATTGTAGTTTCCTTAACTGTAAAATAGAGATGTTAATTTCTATCTCACTTTGTATAACAGATCCTATTAGTCAATTAAACACTATGGCAAAATACCCAACACACTGCCTGAAACATTAGGAAACTGAGATTCAGAGAGGAACAGTGACCTGCTTAAAGGTCACATGGCTAAAAGAAGATCCATATCTTGAAAAAAAAAAAGGGAGGGGGAATTTTTTTGCATGTTTTCTTCTATTGAGGCTATGATAAATTCCTTTTTCAGAAGTGGTAGTTGATCCAGCTTTCATGACTAACATTCTTTCTTTTTTAAAAATAAAAATTCAGTGAGTCAGTATACAAGAATTGCAGTTTTTAAATAAGCCTTTACGTCTACCCTGTGGCAAACTGCTATGCTTGTAGACTACAAATTGTTATATAATAATAACTTGTACTTCATGGTCTACCAATGCTTTCACAGTCTTAACTTCATTTGATTTTTAGAACAACCTCAGTTTTGCACACTGTTTTCTAAAGCTTTTGCTTTCTTGCTTCATGGAGGAATTGGAGTTAGTAAGAAGACATTATCATTTTGCAGTTCTTCCCCCAAAGGTTTTCACTTTTGGTTAGGGTTCCATGTGTCCAATGACCCTTCTTTCAGTTTTCCCACATGTCCAATGACCCTTCTTTCAGTTTAAATAATGTTTAGAACTTCGTTTGGTGGATTTAGGATATTTGTTTTCATTTTCTAATACCCATTTTATTTTCACATTAAAGGTGAATTTGGATCTTTCTGCTATTGAAACCATGACACAATTTCATCAGGTTCTTCTTTTGCTTGCATCTTTGGCATACATTGTTATATAATCCATAGTGCACCATGGGCACTCATGGCTGTTTCTCAACTTAGATTTTGCTTTTAGGTTATAATCATGAATAACAGAGCAGAGAAAGATAACCAAAAACAATAAGTATTTTGGATTGCTTTCAATATTTTATACAGTACAGGTATATTACTTTTTAAGTAAAAAAAAGTCATATTCCATATTTCTCAAATAACAATATAACTGATTGACATTAAGTGAATGTAATTAGAAACTGTGTAATATATGCTTCAATCATAGGCCAGATACACATTTTGTAGAAACAGATTTCTAAGATCATCAGCTGATTTTAATCCTTAAATTCCTAATACTGTGATTAGGAACACTTGGGCACTTCTTAAACCTAATTCTGGTAACAAAATTATATATATCAGCCTCAGAAATCTACGTAGGTACTTGTAGTCATTTAGATTTTAACATTCTGGATCTGGGTATAGAGAATGTTAGAATAAATTGTGAGGTATGTATATTGTAGACTAGGTTGCATAATATGGTAAAGGCAGTGTGGTGTAGTGAAAAGTATACTGGTCTGGATATTTAGAAAGTGTAGGGGCTGTGCTGATTTTGCCACAATATATTTTTGTAACTTTGAGCAAGTCACATTGTATTCAGGGCCCTTAGTTTCTAATGTATAATAAGGGCTTGAACCAAGATCATTTAAGGGCTCTTTGAGTTCAAAAATGAAAATGTGGTTCATTGTTTCCAGTATTTATTCTGTTTCCACAATAAGCTTAGACATTTTTTGAGAACAGTGGTCATAATCTCCCATGGAATGTAGTTGGTACCCATCTAATCATAGGTATGCAGGGCAAATGATATTCCCATTTTACAGATATGGACATGTCATCATAGAGTTTATTTGCCAGAAGCCACATGTCTAAATAAATGATAGAGCTAGGAATTGAATTTGGGATTTCTTACTCCTGAGTCAGCTTCTCTTTCCACTGTATTTACAATGTTGCTGTAATTCATTCTGAAGTACTTTGTGACCAAACCTTATTCTGGAAATAGAGAAACAAAATTCAGATTTCATTTTTAGTATTTGGTCTTCAGCATTTAATGACCACTCTTTTTTGTGCACGGTACTTGTGAGTGAGACCAGAGCAAACATGGAATAGTTAATAATTATGTTTTCAGATTCAGTATGAATATAGTATAAATTAGGTACCTAAATCATAATTTGAAATCAGGAGGGTTAATCACAGAGGTTTTCATTTGGTGGGGAAGAGTTTTCTTTGGGGGAAAATAGTTTTAAACTAGGTTTCAAGTGAAAACTTTAATAAAAATTTAAACTAGGTGAGCATCATAATTGGGAAATCACTAAGATGAATTAGTCTTTGCAGTTGTTCCTCTGCTTAGAGTACCATTACCCCCCAAACTTCACATGGCTGGCTCCTTTTTCACTATTCAAATCCCACCTCAAATGTCACCTCCTTAGAGAAGCTTTTTTCCTGAGCAACCTATGTCCTTGTCACTTTTATTATCCTTCATAGCACTTATCTAAATATTTGTTGAATGAGTAGATAATGTCATCACAGCTAATCATGAGAATTTAATGCCCATCTGGTTGTTTTATATTACAGATGATAAAACAGAGGTTAAGATAAATTATGCAATTTGGTTAGGGCATTTACACTAGAAACAAGATGTGATTTTCATTCATTACACTCCAGTATACTTAGCAAACGCTCTTATTTAGCAGGAGTAAAAGATGCTGGAAATAGCCAGGTGCTGTGCTAAAGTATTGGAGAATCCTTTCTAAAGTGCTAAAAAGACCCTACTTGGCATGATTGCTTTTGTAAAAGGAAAACACCCAAGGCTACAGTATTGAACACATTTAACTACTGTGTTCTTCAGCTTCATGAAAGAGACAAGCAAAGATTTTAATTTAGAGGCTAACATATGCTAGGATGGGGAAATAGAGATAAGTTTGGGAGTGATCTATATTTTGTATGTTTATCTCATAACTATATGACCAACTTATAAAAGAACCTAATTTGTAGTGATCTAAGTAAACTGAGTCTTTGTTAGCCAATATTTAATTAAGAAATCTGAAATGGTTATTATAGTGAAGAGGTAGCCACAGAGATGATTTTTATATTGTTGTACTGCTTAAAAGATAATACAAACATAAGATCTAAAGAAATATCTGTTAAACAGGTCAGTTATCTTATGGCAATCTTTAAGAAACTATATGAAAAATTCTGAAGGAAGTTCAAATAATTAAAACTTAACTTGTAGGTTATCAAGTCTGTCTTGTCAGCAAATGGCAGTTCTACTCTGCCATAGTTTATTAATAGATATTGAAGTTCTCAAATAGTTGGAGGCCACAACGCCTACTAATAAATATAAGATCTGTGCTTGTTCTATCATGTTCCAAATTTCTAACCAGAGGAATGGCAGCATAGCCAGGATCCATTCACACGGTTCACAGAACAGGACAAAACCAAACTGACCACTACAATCGTTGAACTAAAAATAGGATGAATTGGGGACAATTAAGAATTATTTCATAACAAATTGAGAGCACAAGGAAAGACATCATTTTCCATTTGGTTTATTTTATTATTGTTATTTTTAATAACTTGACCTGAATGAAGAAATGGAGAGGGCTTTCATCCTAAAGAAATTAGTTTTAAAAAACACACACAAAAGGAAAAAGTTTGATTTTGTTTTTTGTGCCATTCAATAGTGATTTCATGAAAATGTTATACATACTATCCTCTATATTTTTCTGTTATTATTTATTTACTTAACAAGTTAAAATTTAAATCTGTTTTACTGTATAAAAGGCTAAAGTTGTAAGCCTCAAACCAAGACGACTAAAACCATTTGGTGAAATATAATGCTAAAATGAAAGGGAAAATTTGTATGTTGTAAAAGAACTAATCCAAAAACATTTTAATTTAGAAAACACTCATAAATTTAGATGAAACTGTTTCTTAAATTGACTTTTTTTTTCTTTTAAAACCAACCTTTTTTCTTCCATTTTTACAGATGAGACATTGTGAAGAATATCTAAAATATTTGTTTCTGGGTTCACATTTTGGGTACGCGTGTTTAATTGGCAAGAGAAATACTTATAACTTGGATGTATACCTTTTGTTTTTTAATTGAAAATTGATCTTTAAGGATGTTAATGATAATGTGTTGAAGAAACTACATTGGATTGTTCCACTGTGAATACAATACGAGAGGCATATTTTGAGAACTTGAATTAGAAATATTAAGTAAAAAGCGACTTATTTCAGTGTTTCATAGTTTGGATATTAGGTCTTTCATTGTTTACTTAGTTGCCAGAATGTCTAAATTTGCCAGTTTATATTGTTCTTTTCTGCTGATTTACCTTACCATGTGTCAAGAAAAACATTGGTTTGCTTTCTGTGGCTGGTAACATTGTGTTTATTCATCTGGTAACATATATAATCCCTTAATTACTTGCTAGTTGTTACTCCCTTTCAGTCTTCACCATTTTAAATTCTTGATTAATGCAATAAAGAAATTTGTGAAATATTTTCTTATCTACATATTAAATATTTTTATTATGAAATATAATATACAAAAAAGCAATAAATTTTGACATACATTGTAATAAGTAGTTATAGAACAGATTTCAGAGTTTGGTATGGGTTCCAGTTCCACAATTTCAGGTTTCCTTCTAGGTGCTCCAAGATACTGGAGACTAAAAGAGATATTAATGTAATTATTCAGCAGTCACAGTCATTTGTTAAATCCTATCTTCTCTGTTATAACTCCTCCTTTTCCTTTGATGCTTTGCCCAATCTTTAGGGATTTTTGGTCTATGCCCATTCTAACTTCTTTATGTTGGAAAGGGCTGCTGATAATATGGGATAGGTGACTGAAACTAGTTGATACTCTGAGTTTCGGGAATTATCTGCCCTAGGAACTATCTGGAGGTTGTAGGTTGTAGGTTTCTGGAAAATAATCTTAGTGTGTGACATTTTAGTAGAATCTCAGATGGAGCCCTAGGTGTTCTTTAGGGTTAACAGGAATGGTTTTGGTTGGAGGTTGGCAAACCATGGTAATTAGTAATATCTAGCTGAAGCTTGCATAAGAGTAGCCTCCAGAATAGCTTCTTGATGCTATTAGAACACTCTTAGTCACTGATACCTTATTTTATTACAGACCCCTTTTGGGGACCCTTTTGGTCAATCCCATGGTGCCAGGGCCAGGCTCATCCCTGGAAGTCAGAGTCTTCATTGCCAGGGAGATTTTTCTCCCTGGATGTCATGTCCCATGTAGTGGGGAGAATAATGATTTTCCTTGCAGAGTTGGGCTTAAAGAGAAAGAGGCCACATCTGAGCAACAAAAGAGGTTTTTCTCCACTACATAAATAAGCTCAAGAACAAGGGCTTGAGTGACTGAGAGATTTCAGAGCCAAGAGGTTATCCTGGAGGTTATTATTATGCATTATATTGATATCCCTTTTTAGTTTATGGTATTTTGGAGTATCTGGAGGAAAGTAACTGAGACTATTGAGCTATGTTCCGGTAGCCTTGATTCTTGAAGATGATTGCATAAAATATAGCTTTTACATTATGACTGTGTGATTGTGAAAACCTTGTGTCTGATGCTCCTTTTATGCGTAGTATGAACAGATGAGTAAAAAAATATGGATAAAAAGAAATAATGAGGGGATAATGGGTAAAATAAATTGGGTAGATTGAAATACTAGTGGCTAATGAGAGGGAGGGGTAAGGGGTATGGGATGTGTGAGTTTCTTATTTTTTCTTTTTATTTCTTTTTCTGGAGTGATGCAGATGTTTTAAAAATGATCCGTGGTGATGAAAGCACAGATATGTGCTGATATTGTGAGCCGCATATGGACTGTATGTGTGTGAAGATTTGTCAATAAAAATATTTTTTAAAAAAACAGAAGCTGCCTCCTTCAAGTAGGTCTTAAAGATGTTTCACTATATTTTCTTCTAGGAGTTTTGTGATACCGACTCTAATATTTAGGCCTTTGAGTTAATTTTTGTATAGGAAGTAAGGTAAGGGTCCTCTTTCATTCTTTCGGCTATTACTATCCAGTTCTCCCATTCCCATTTATTGAAAAGATTATTCTGACCCAATTCAGTAAATTTAGTGACTTTGTCAAAGATAATTGATGTTAGATTTGGTAGTCTGTCTCAGCTCTCTTGATTCAATTCCATTGGTGATACTTCTATCTTTGTGCAGTACCATGCTGTTTTGACCACTGTGGCTTTATAACATGTTTTAAAATCAGGAAGTGTTAGTCCTCCTACTTTGTTAGGATATTTTTAGCTATTTGAGGTCTCATTTCCCTTCCAAATTAATTTGACAGCTAGCTTTTCCAAGTTTTCAAACTGGGTGGTTGGAATTTTGATTGGTGTTCTAGTTTGCTAGTTGCCAGAATGCAGCACACCAGAGATGGATTGGCTTTTAATAAAAGGGGATTTATTTCATTAGCTTTTCAGAGGAAAGGCAGCTAACTTTTATCTGAAGTTCTTTCTTACGTGGGAAGGCTCAGGATAATCTCTGCTGGCCTTCTCTCCAGGCCTCTGGGTTCCAACAACTTTCCCCGGGGTGATTCCTTTCTGCATCTCCAAAGGCCTGGACTGAGCTGCAAGTGCTGTGATGAGGTATGCCAAGCTTTTTGGGCTGTGCTACGTTGAGCTCTCTCATTTAAGCACCAGCCAATTAAGTCAAACATCATTCATTGCAGCAGGCAGGCCTCCTAGCCAACTGCAGATGTAATCAGCAACCAGTGAGGTTCACGCACCATTGGCTCATGTCCATAGCAAAAGAACTAGGTGCCTTCACCTGGCCAGGTTGACAACTGAATCTAACTACCACAATTGGTATTCCATTGAATGTAAATCAATTTGGGTAAGAATTGACATCTTAACTGTGTTTAACCTTCCTATCTATGAGCAGGGAATGTTTTTACACCTGTTTAGAACTTTGATTTCTTATAGCAATGTTTTATATCATTCTATGTACAGGTCCTTTACATCCCTGGCTAACTTTATTTCTAGATACCTGATTCTTTTAGTTCCTATTTTGATTGGAGCTTTTTCAATTGTCTCCTTAGTTAAGTCATTGCTTGTGTATAGAAACATTACTGATCTTTGCTCATTAATCTTGTATCCCACCTCTCTGCTGAATTTGTTTGCTCAAGAAGCTTTTTTGTAGATTTCTCAGGATTTTCCAAGTATAGTATAATGTCATCTGCAAATAATGGAAGTTTTACTTCTTCCTTCCTGATTTGGATGCTTTTTGTTTCTTTTTCCTGCCTGAACTATCATGTTCCCAATCTTGGGGGTGGGGGGGTGGCTTTCCTTCTCTTTCCTTTGAGTACGATTCTAGCTATGGGTGTTTTATAAGTATTTTATTTTTATCATATTGAGGAAGTTTTCTTCAATTCCTGCCTTCTGAAGTGTTTTTGTCATAAAAAGTTGCTGAATTTTGTCAAGTGCTTTTTCAGCATCAGTGTGAGATGATTGTGTGACGTTTTCCCTTTCAATTTGTTAATGTACTGCTACATTGATTGAGTTTTCTTCTGTTGAACCACCCTTGCATTCCTGGCATAAAGCCTACTTGGTCATGGTGTATAATTCTTACAATGTGTCTTAGATTCTATTTGCTAGTGTTTTGTTGAGAATTTTTGCATCTATATTCATTAGGGAGATTGACCTGTGGTTTTCCTTTCTTATAGCAGCTTTATCTAATTTTGGTATTAGAGTGATGTTAACTTCCTAAAATGGTTAGGTAGTTTTCCTTTTTCTTCATTTTTTGGGAAAAGTTTGAGCAGAATTGGTGTTAGTTCTCTTTGGAATGTTTTATGAAATTCCCCTGTGAAGCCATCTGGTCCGGGCATTTTCTTTGTAGGAAGATTTTTAATGACTGACTGAATTGCTTTACTTGTGATTGGTTTGTTGAGATCTTCTATTTCTTCTCAGCCTACTGTAAGTTGTTCATGAGTTTCTAGGAATTTGTCCATTTAGTTGTCTAGTTTGTGGCCTTATAGTTGTTCATAGTATCCTCTTAGGGTTATTTTTATTTCTTTGGGGTTCCTGGTGACAATCCCCATCTCATTTCTGATTTTGTTTATTTGCATCCTCTCTTTTTTTCTTTGTCAGCCTAGCTCAGGGTCCATCAATTTTATTGATTTTTCTCAAAGAACTGTCTTTTGGTTTTATTGATTCTATTGTTTTGTTGTGTGGTTGTTTAATCTTTGTTATTTCTCTTTTTCTATTTGCTTTGGGGTTAGTTTGCTGTTCTTTCTCAAGTTCTTCCAAGTGAGCATTTAAGTCCTCAATTTTTGCTCTTTTTCTTTTTTCATATAGGCATATAAGGGAATAAATTTCCCTCTCATCACTGCCTATGCCACATTCCATAGGTTCTAATATTTTATGTTCTTATTTTCATTCATCTCCAGATATTTACCAATTTCTTTAGCAATTTCTTCTTTGACCTACGGATTGTTTAAGAATGCATTATTTAATCTCCATATATTTGTGTGAGTTCTGGTTCTTTGGTGGTTATTGATATACAGCTTCATTCCATTGTGATCAGAGAAAGTTAATCTTTTTAGATAACTTAAAATAGTTAATCTTTTTAATTTATAAAAACCTGTTTTGAGCCCTGGCATGTGATCTATCCTAGAGAATGTTCCATGAGCACTGGAGAAGAATGTATATCCTGGTGCTTTTGGATGTAGCAATTTATATATGTCTGTTAGGTCTAATTCATTTACCAAATTGCTTAAGTTCTCAATTTCTTTATTGATTCTCTGCCTGGTTGTTCTGTCTATAGAGGAGAGTGGTATATTAAAAGTCTCCCACTATTATTATTGAAATGTCTATTGTTCCCTTCAGTTTTTCCAGTGTTGCCTCTTGTATTTTGGAGCTCCTTGATTGAGAGCATAAATATATATGATTGATATTTCTTCTTGGTGCATTGTCCCTTTTATTAATATGTAATGTCCTTCTTTGCCTCTTCTGGAGTTTTTACATTTAAAATCTATTTTGTCTGATATTAGTATAGCTACTCCTGCTTTATTTGGTTACAGTTTGTATGGAACATCTTTTTCCATCCTTCATTTTCCGTGTATTTGTATGTCATATTTCTTAATCTGTTCTTCCAGTCTGTACCTTTTAATTGGTAAGTTTAGATCATAGACATTCAAAGTTATTATTGTAAAGGCATTTCTTGACTCTACCATCTTATCCTTTAGATTTTATTTGTCAGGTCTGTACATTCTTTTCCCTATTTCTCTTTTTATCCTCTAAGTTACCTTACTGGTACTCTTCAATTTTGTGCCCTCCTCCAGAGCTCCCTCTCCTGTATTTTTTTTTTTTTCAGCTAACAGAACTCCATTTAGCATTGTAGCACCAGTCTCTTATTGACAAATTCTCTCAGCCTTTGCCTGTCTGTGAAAATTTTAATCTCTCCCTCACTTTTGAAGGACAATTTAGCTGGATAAAGAATTCTTGGCTGGAAACCTTTCTCTTTCGGTATCTTAGATATATCATACCACTGCCTTCTTGCCTCCGTGGTGCCTTTTGAGTAGTCCAAACTCAGTCTTATCTGGTTTCCCTTGTATGTGATGTGTCACTTTTCTTTTGCCTCTTTCAGGTCTTTCTGCTTCTCTTCAGCATTTGACTGATTAGTATGTGTAGTGGAGTAGGCCTGTTTGGTATTTATTTTATTTGAGGTTCATTGGGCTTTTGATTTGCATACTTACGTGTTTTATAAAGGTTGGGAAGTTTTCCCCAATTATCTCTTCGACTGTTCTTCCTAGCCCTTTACTATTTTCTTCTCCTGTGGACACCAATATTTGTGTGCTTCTTGTTGCCCATCATTTCCCCGAGATTCAATTCAAATGTTTCCATCTTTTTTTGCCATTTGTTCTTTAGTGCATTCAAATTCAATTGTCCTGACCTCTTATTCTTTCTTCTACCTCTTCAAATCTGCTGTTGTGTGTGTCTAGGATATTTTTAATGTGGCCTATGATATCTTTCCTCTCCATGATACCTGCTGTTTTTCTATTTATTCTTTAAAATTCTTCTTTATGCTCTTCTAGTGACTTCTTAATGTCTTTTATGTCATTAGCCAACCTATTGTATTTATTTAGGAGAAATGTATAAACATCTTTAGTTGTTCCAAAGTCTGTGTCTACCCTGCTGTTTTAATTTGGCTGGGTAATCTCTGCCTGTATCTTCATATGCTTTGTGATTTTCTTTTTGCTTCAAGGCGTTTGATTATCTTGATAGGGTTATTTTGAAAGTTGATTTCCTCAGTCATCTAAGGTTTTGTATTTGCTTGGGTTTGCATTGAAATGCACTTAGCATATCAGTAATTCCTCACCAACCAAGATGCCAACCTCATTCAGGGAATGCAGATCTCCTTGAGGATCTGTTTGAAGTTAGACAGATAGGCAGTTTGTCAGACTGCACTTTTCATTTGTTCCCAGCAGATACCACTTTTGGGCCTCCTCTTCCCCTCAGGCCTGCCTCTCTCTTACTGCAGCTGCTGGCTGAGCTGGATGGAGACATGGTTCAATTCCAGCCATATCTGCTACTCCCAGTGCACGCTGAAAGCCACTAACCCAAGGGCTATGTGCACCTCAGTGGAGATTTCACTTGTGGGCCTGATGGATCTGAAGGCCCCCAGGCCCCACTTGGAATGACCTTGTCTGTGGGACTGGGTAATTCAGTTGCCCCTGTAATAGCCAATTTGGAAATGCCAACCAGTAGAAGTGATGCGAGGCACATCATGAGGGTGCAGGGGTATGCGGGGTAGTGTGGGGGCACACGTCATCATGTGGCTTGCCTCCTCATCCCTGCCTCCCCATCTGTGCACTCCTGCAGGGTCTGGTCCTCTGTATGGAAAGGGGAGCAGTAGGCTCTACATTAGTTGGATGGTCTCTGTGAGCAGGGAAAGCAAGTTTCCCCGGTGGAAGGGGAGAGCTGAGGAGGCTGATCTCCCAACTAGCTGCAGGAGCAGGCACTTTCTGGGCATAGCCTCTCATTCCTGGTGGAGTTGTGACCAAGCCCACTCACCTCATTTTCTCTGTCCCAGTTCCTCAGCTTTTTCGTCCATGGCATCTCTATGTAGTGTAGAAGGCCCTCCCAGGTCACTTACGTCTTAGAACTACTGTTGTGGTTGTATTTCTTTCACTTCTCTAGTTGTTCCATGGAGCAGGGAACTCAGCCTATCCTATTCCACCATCTTCCTGGAAGTCAAAAGTATATATATAGATATAGATATAGATTATATATTCAATACCATGTAATCATCCAAAGTGTATGTGTTACAATTCCACAATTTTAGGTTTTTACTTCTAGCTACTCTAAGATACTAGGCACTAAAAGAAATGTCAGCATAATAATTCAGCAACCATACTCATTTGTTAAACTCTACTTTCTCTGTATGACTCTACCATCACCTTTGATCTTTCTCCCACTCTTTAGGGGTATTTGGGCTATACCCGTTCTAACTTTTTCATGTTGGAAGAAGCTGTTGATAATATGGGATAGGGGGTTGAAACTAGTTCATGTTCTGGAGAGGCTGGTCCTCTGCATTTCAGGACATTTCTGGGCCAAGGACCCATCTGGAGATTGTAGGTTTCTGGAAAGTTACTCTCTTATATGGGACCTTTGAAGAATCTTACATAATGCCCTTAGTGTTCTTTAGGATTGGTAGGAATGGTTTGGTGGGGGTATGGGAAGCTACGATAGGTAGCAATGTCTAACTGAAGCTTGTGTAAGAGTGACCTCCAGAGTAGCTTCTCAATTCTATTTGAACTGTCTCGGCTACTGATACCTTATTAGTTTCACTTCTTTTCCCCTTTTTGTGAAGATGGAATTGTTGATCCCACAGTGCCAAAGCCAGGCTTATCACTGGAAGTCATATCCCACGTTGCCAGGGAGACTTTCACTCCTGGATATCATGTCCCACATAGAGAGGAGGGCAGTGATTTCACTTGCAGAGTTGGGCAAAAGTATATATATATTTAAAAATCCACACACTAGCAATATTTTCTCTTTCGGCAGAGGCCTGTCTTACATTCAGCCTAGAAGTAGAAGGCAGACAATAGTATACTTTCTTAGCCAACAAATCCTATAGAGCAGTGGTCTCCAATTTTTTTTTTTATTGTCTCCCAGCGTAGAGAGACAATTTCTCTCTGTGTTCTATACATATAGTTGGGGTTTGTTTAATATGTACATGTGCACATGAGTAATAAGATATATTTTTAAACAGAAGTAAAATTTAAAATGCACTAAACTTAAGTTATGGCTCCATGCTATCATTTGATCATAACTCAAGGTGCAGCAAACAGTTAGAGCAAGATTCATTGTTAATGACAGTAAATGTAAAACCATATTGGAGTGCAGTACGATGGTGGCTCAGTGACAGAATTCTCACCTGCCATGCCAGAGACCTGGGTTCGATTCCAATGCAAAAAAGTAAAATAACAAACAAACTATATTTGAATCATCTTTCTGAATGATTTTGAGTTTTTTAGGTCAGCATCTTAGATCAAATTAGCTTGTTTTTCACTCATAATGTGGCTGCTGACAAAGAGTAGTTCTGGTAGAGAAGAGTCAGACTTGCCATTTTCTTGTTCACTTGTACTTGAATTATTATTACTACCTTTTAGTAGGCAGTTCCTTCCTAAAAATCTTTTCATTCTGCTTTTCCATAATGTGAGGATTGCTTTCATTAAAATGAAATAGTATAATCTTGTAAATCTGCTTAACCAAAGCCAAATTAGCTGCGTTATGTTGAATGTAGGGATAGATAGTGGGATCTGTTTTTGACATGTTGAAGGTGAGGTGAGATGCCTGTAGAACATACAGTGGTTCCAAAGGGAAATTGCCCAAAGGTGGTTTTAAATATATATTGAGCTGGGAATAAAGACCTGGGTGAGAGAAAAAATTGAGAATACAAAGGTCTGAGATTAGAGAATAGATGAGGAAAGAACTCAGGGCCAAGGAAAGAACCCTTAGAAAGCACCAACTCAAAGGTTTGGACAGAGGATAAAGAGCCAGTAAAGGAGGCTTAGATGGAATTGTTCTGTAATTAATCGTCTGTTGATAATATTGGGGTTGTTTCTAATTTCTTGTTAATACAAACTTTTGTTAGCAGTCTTTTTCATAGGTAATTATTGCATGCAATAAATTCCTGGAAGTAGATTTCCAGGCTCAGAACAAATGTACATTTTTAAAACTTAACCATGATACAAAATGCCAAATTAACACTGGAATTTTAAATTTTCATTCATCTCATTGGGGAACTGAATACTGTTGTTTTAATTGTTATTTCTTTGATTATAGGGAGTTCAACACTTTTCATATCCTATTGGCCATATGTGGTTCCTACATATATAATCTTTTTGCTTACTTCTGTTTTGAGGTTTGGAGGGCAAGGTGGATTACTGGTTATAAGAGCTCTTGATGCATGTAACTCTACATGTTGCAGATGTTTTTCACTGCTTGTCATTTGGATTTGAGATATGTATTTCATAGAAAAGCTTTACATTTTTGTATCATTAAATCTGAACTCTTTTTTCCTTTAACTTTCTGTCTGTTGTATAGGATAGAAAGTCTATTCCCTCCTCGTCATTATAAGTCATCAGTATTTTCTTTTTGAAGTTTCAGTTTTAATTATCAACCTTAAATAATTCACTTATAATTTGTCTGTGTAAACAAGTACTTTTTTGTTTGTTTTCCTCAAATCATCATTTATATCTTTTCTTCAATAAGAAATCCTTCTATCCTCCTTTGTTTTGAAATGACTAGGTTGACCTGGGTGGTTCTTCAGCTCTACATGATTTCACCTGGGGCTCAAGTGGGCTGCCACATCCAAGGTGGCTTACTGATGTTTGTCAAAGTGGCACTGACTGCTGGGAGCACACTGAAATTATCAACCAAACACTCAGTTCTCCTCCTTCACACCTTTCCATGGTGATTAGGCTTCTTACAGTATAGTGACTGGGTTCCAAGAGGAGGAACGCATACGCTGCTAGACCTCTTTGCCTGGTTTTGAAGTTCCCAAAACATCGTTTCTATGGCACTTTTTATCAAAGCAGCCATAGGACAACTGTGATTCAAGGGAAGGAAAAATAAGCTCCACTTCCCAATAGAGAATGGCATGCACAGACAGACAGGGTGAGAAAGAATTGATGACTATCATCTTTAGAGACTATCTACCATAAGTTCTTTATACACAAACCTCTGCTGATCCAAAATTACTTGTATTTCTTAAAGGAGATTAGTCTTTTTTAAATAACCCTTTCTAAGCAGTTGAAAACCTAATTTGTATATAACATTTTGTAAAGATACTTGTTTGTAATTTTATCATACTTGCTGCTTCTGAGTAGCATTTCTAATGCTCCCTATATAAGAGACTTTGTGTAATCTCATTAAAGCAGTCCACTAGGACCTCTGTCTTGTTGGCATCAAAGGACATACCTGACAGGTAACTCTCATTTACTAGTTCCATGATCTTGTGTAGATAACTTCCTGGAGACTTAGTTTTCCCCTCTGTAAGATGGGAGTGAAAAAAAAATGCTGCGTATGCACTGGATTATGATGAGATTTAAACTTTTATCATATTTGTGCAAATGTTTTATAAGTTGTAATATATTGTTAAACAAATGTAAGATTGTATTATTATATTACATACAAATGATAAAAATTGCACTTCTTGGGATGCATGGGTAGTTCAGTGGTAGAATTCTCCTCTGCTATGTGGGAAACTGGGTTCAATTCCTGGCCCCATGCATCATGCATACAATCCACCCCCATCCCACCCCCAGCCCCGGAAAAAAAAAAATACATTGTGAATAAAATTCCCTATGATATGCATATCACCTACCTACCTCTGTGTGTGTGTATGTATAAATACAGAAATACATATATGTAGGGAGATAGCATTAAAAAAAGTATACGTCTTTAAAATGTTATTTCATGAAGGAAGGGGTGGGGAGTAACAATTGGAATGCCCTAGGAGCATTTTTCATTATGTACAGTATCATCAGCAACCCCTATTTCTCATGTTCTCTTAGGGAGGTTATATCAGAATTGTATGGGGGAAGGTAAGACTTTCCTATCAATATATCTATCATCTACCTACTTCCATATGGATAGTTGTTTGTATACATATTTTTATTTATTCATGTAACTCCATGTGTATTTCTTTGTTTTTGGAGGTTGTTCAGAAAAGTGACTTCATTTTCTTGTAACTCACTGCAACTTGCCTAGGCGAGTTCCCCCTCCTTTCAACTCAGTAGAGAAAAGCACTTAATCTTGCCACATTAAAGATAACTTGATTAACTCCACTATAAAATTTATTTCTTTCAGGTAATTTTTTTTAACTCTTTTTATTGTGTAATATAACATATATACAAAGCAAAGAAAGGAGAAAGCAATAGTTTTCAAAACACTCTTCACCTAGTAGTTACAGGACAGATCCCCCAGTTTGTCATGGGCTACCATACCATCATCTCAGATTTTTCCTTCTAGTTACTCCAGAATATAGTAGGCTAGAAGGAATAAATACTTTTTTATTACCACTATTGACTTTTTTTTCTTTTTTGTGAAAAATAACATATATACAAAACAATAAATTTCAAAGCACAGCACAACAATTAGTTGTAGAACAGATTTCAGAGTTTGGTGTGGATTCCAAGTCCACAATTTTATGTTTTTACTTCTAGCTGCTCTAAGATACTAGAGGCTAAAAGAAATATCAGCTTAATGATTCAGCAATCATATTCATTTGTTAAACCCCACCTTCACCTTTGATCTTTCTATCCCACACTTTAGGGTATTTGGGCTATGGCCATTCTAACTTTTTCATGTTGGAAGGATCTGTCACTAATATGGGGTGGGGACATGGAACTATAGCTGATATTCCAGAGAGGTTGGGCCATTTAGGTTTCAGGACTCATCTGGTCCAGGGATCCATCTGGATGTTGTAGGTTTCTGGAAAGTTACCCTAGTGCATGGAACCTTTATAGGATCTTATATATTGCCCTAGGTGTTCTTTAGAATTGGCTGGAATGGTTTTGGTTGGGGGGCAATGATTTAATTGAAGCTTGTATAAGAGTGACCCCCAGAGTAGCCTCACAACTCTATTTGAACTCCCTCAGCCACTGGTACTTTATTAATTACACTTCTTTTCCTCCTTTTGGTCAGGATGGAATTGTTGACCCCACAGTGCCAGGACCGGACTTATCCCTGGAAGTCATCTCCCACGCCTCCAGGGAGACTTTCACCCCTGGATGTCATGTCCTATGTAGCAGGGACGGCAATGATTTCATTTACAGAATTGGGCTTAGAAAGAGTGAGACCACATCTGAGCAACAAAAGAGGTCCTCTAGAAATAACTCTTAGGCCTACCTATAGGTAGGCTAAGCTTCTCTGCTATCTTTCAGGTAATTTTTTTACTCAATAAATTCAAGATTTCAAGTTACTTCAGAGTTCAGTCTTTCCTCACAAGAATTTTGCTTTTCACTTCTTCCTGCCCAAGAGGGCATCTGAGTGCTCTGACAAGCTTCCATAAATGATATCAAAAGCAAGGGAGGGCTCTCTGGTCTATATGATGGCTTCCATTAAAATATCTTGTCTTACTTATTTTTATGTTTTTAATATATTTAATACTTTCAGTGTATTGGCCTAATACAGTGATTCTCAAACATCAGGATCACCTAGAAGACTGGTTAAAGCATAGATTGCAGAATTACCAGCTAGACTCAGTAATTAAGTGTTATTCAGTATTTCTGACCAAGGAACTACACTTTGACAACCACTAGCTTATTGCTTTTGCAGCTATTTTATCTGTCTTCTTCCTGAAATACTTTTTTCTCTTGGCTTCTGTGACACTCATGCTTTGCCTGCTACCTTATTGACCATTCCTTCTCAATCATTTCTGGTTTTCTTTTCTGTTGGGTGCTCTAGAAAAATTGGAAAGCTTCAAAGCTCAGTTCTGGGACACCGGTATTTACATATTATTTTTTGGTGACTGCATCCAATCAACTGACTAGAAACACTAACTATATCCCTGAGACTTCCAGATTTATAGTTGGAGCCCTGCCTGACTTCTCACTGGACCTCCAGGCTCATCTCCACATAAATATCTAATAGGCATACTAAGATTCATATGATTAAAATAAAACTATTTTTCATTGAGTAAAAAAACAAGCTTACTGTTTTCTTTCTTATCTTTCAGTAAACTGTTGCCCAATCTAGGCATTATCCTGATTCATCTCTTGCCTTCACCACACATTCTGCCTACAATGTAAGACGATCAGTAAGCTCTTTTGACTCTACTTCTACAATTTATCCCTAGTCTGCCCATATTTTTGCAGTATCATCAACCCTGTCCCACAGCTATTATTTCTTCCTTGAGATCTCTGTATTTATGTACTCTAGCCACCCTGTAATCCATTCTTCATATAAGAGGTAAAATGCTTTTTCTTTTTTTTTTATTTAAATACAAATCATATCACATCTTTCCTTCCTTAATGTCCTCCAGTTGCTTCCCATTGCATTTAGACTGAAAGCCAAATTCCTTTCGTATGTTAGCGCCTACAGGATCTGGCCTCTACCTGTCTCTCCAGCCTTATCTTCTATCACTCTTCTCACCTCCCACTGTTAGCCTCACCAAATACTCCAAGCTTTCTCCAGGTCATCACTCAAGTGTCACTTTTCTCAGTGAGGCCTTGCCTGACTACTCTGTCTAAATTGGGTGGGGAGATGGGTACGTGAGGAAGTCCCCACAGGAGGGAGACCACATACACACACAATGATGTCCCTTTTCTTAACACACTATCATTTTCTAAAATATTATCTTTTTCTTATATATTTTATTTATTGTCTCTCTCCACAAGAAAAAAAGCAGTGGAAAAATTTTGGTCTGTTTTATTCACTGCAATATTTTCAGTGCCTAGTCTATAGATAGGATTAAAATATTTTTTAATAAGGAGATGAATTTTTTCCCTTAGAGTCTTTACCTTAATTGTTTCTTCTCACTGATCTTTGTTTCCTTCTGTCATTCAAATATCAGATTAGTTACCTCCTCAGATGGCCTTCCCAGTCTCTTTATCATATCCTATTTTTGCTCACAACATGGCATTTTTTTTACAATCTGATATTTTTCTTATTCATCTTTTGGTCTGTCTGTTGATTGACTATTAAGCCCACCAACAACAACAACAAAAGTAAATTCTGGTATACTTTGTTTTATTTACTGCTTTACCTCTGATATTCCAAACAGTAGCCTTATATTGTAGGCACTCAGAAATACTGGTTTAAGGCATACATAAATGAAGTTCATCCTTCTATTGGCATAAGCCTCACACCCCTTGAAGGCAGGAGACCTTATTTACTTTTCCCTGCTTGCTGAGACCCTCTCCTTGGCTTTCCTTGATCCTCTGAGACTCAGCTGTACTCTCCATTCTGCCCACCTGTATTTGGGCAGTCTACCATCCTCAGCCACCGGTAAAAAGAAAGTTCAGAGTTAGCCATCATCTCATCACTAGGTGGCACTTATTCATCATACACAATTTTTGTGACAAGTGCATGATCTACAGCTGTAGTTAATATTTGGAATCCCTCCATGGACAGTTGGGAGTCAGTATGAAACAGGGGAGTCTACGAAGTACCACTTGCTTTGGTGTATTTGTAAATACATGGTTGAAGAATATATTCAAATTACTTCCTAATCTAGTTCACAGTTAATGGTAATAGCTATAGATGGGGGTCTCCATGCATATTTTTCTTAGCCTAACATCGTCATGAAATGAAATTTGTTTTAGGACCTGTTTGCTATTCATCTTCATGTATTGTGACAGAAATGAGCACTACAGCTCCTTACACTGATCCATAGTCAATTCCAAGCACTTATTATTCTTTTTATAATATTTAACAAAATGCCTGGCCTTAACTTATGATCCTTAGAAATATTCACTAAAGAAAATGTGAACATCCCCTTTTTACTGTTGGGAAAACTGAGCTCAAAGACATTAACCTGCACAGCATTGAGCTAATATGTAGACAGGCCCACATTTCAACTCAGTCTAGCAGATTCCAGATCCTGGGTGTACCCTTTCTATTATCCTAATGCTGCCAGATTTAACCAGTACCTATTCATGATAAAGTATCTGGTTGTCAAGTGCAAATGACTTATGTTCATTCATTTTCTCATGAGTGGAATGAAGGTGAGCAGCAGCCTAACATAAAAAAGGACCCTGAGCACCCACACCTAAGAAGTGTGAATGGAAAATCACCAAAGGAAAGACTAGCTACTAGACTTTTACCTGCTTGGCAATTTTGCCTAGAGACAGCACAGTTTCTTTTAAGCCAAGGAAAGACATAAGCTGAATATATAAAAGTCATTACGTACTCTAGGCTTCTGTAAATACTCCCTGACAGTGTGGTCTTGAGCATGTTCCAACTGTGTGACTGTTTCCTCACCTTTAAAATGGGGGAGGATTATTTGTGTTAATACATGAAAAGCACATAGAATGGTGCTTGGCATATGATACATGTTCAATAAATGTTAGCCATATCTGCAGTGCTTTGTGTATTTTTTGAAGTGGAATCTAGACCATACGTCCTAATTAACCATTACTGACCTAGCATAGTTATTATTAGCACCCTTCTTACTCTCCAAAGTAAGAAGAGCGCTTAATAAATTATTTGATGCCCTACTTATAGTCAGCTATGTTACAGACAAGTTTTGTGCCGAGATTTCTTAATGTAAGTTTGTCCACAGTGAAGACTTCTCCAAGGGAAGATGTAGCTGCAATTTTCTGATACAGAAAAGGCTTTGAATGTGTTGCAAATTAGAATCACTAACATCCTGGCATTAGACTGCCTAGCATCAAACCTTTTTTTTACCACTTACTAGCTATGAGCCCTTGAACAGGTTAGTTTACTTCTTTAAACCTAAGTACTTGCCCGTAAATGAGGGTAGTATCAGAACCAACCTCCAAAGGTTGTGTAAATCAGGTAACGTGCATAATGCGCTTAGTTTAGTACGTAGTTCTGCTACATAGAAAGTACGTAATAAATAAGAGTTATTTAGGGAGGTAGATTTTTCACTTAAGGAAAGGCTTGACACTGATCTGGATAGGACTAAGGTAAATCAGAATACAGGATAAAGGATATCATCCATGTATTAAAACTTTAACTTCTGGGTGAGACCAAAGGTAAAGATGTTTATTTGGTGCAAAATTTATATTTTGGGTAGTGCATTTCCTAATTTATCTTATATGGTCAGTTTAGTGAACACCATAGGTACATGTAATCTTGAATAGAGCATGAGATTTTGTTGGTTTCTACAGGGTAGTGTGATGCCCCGATATATCCCAGAGTAATTTGGGCAGTGAATAAAGAAGTATATGCAGAGTCCCCTTGGGTTGCTGTGGGGAAAGGAGGAAATATTCAGCTGATATTCCTGATATTCTCACAAGCAGTAGGGACAATCATTTCAAGAGGCTGAGCCCTCAGTCTTGGGGCTTGCCCTGATGAAGCTTTATTCCTGCAAAAGAGAAGCTAAACTTACTGATAATTATGCGTAAGAGTCACTCCCAGAGAACCTCTTTTGTTGCTCAGATGTGGCCTCTCTCCCTAAGCCAGCTTGGCAGGTGAACGCACTGCCCTCTGCTGTACGTGGGACATGACTCAGGGTGTAAATCTCCCTGGTAATGTGGGACCTGACTCCCAGAGATGAACGGGGACCTGGCATCATCGGATTGAGAAAGCCTTCTTGACCAAAAGGAGGAAGAGAGAAATGAGACAAAAGAAAGTTTCAGTGGCTAAGACATTTCAGAGTCAAGATGTTATCCTAGAAGTTATTCTTATGCATTATATAGATATCCCTTTTTGGTTTATGGTATATTGGAGTGGCTGGAGGAAAGTACCTGAAACTGTTTAGCTGTATTATAGTAGCCTTGATTCTTGACAAAGATTGTATAGATACAGCTTTTACAGTGTGACTATGTGATTGTGAAAACCTTGTGTCTGATGCTTCTTTTATGAAGGATATGGACGGATAAGTAAAAATATAGGCTAAAAAAATAAATAAATAATAGGGGGACAAAGGATAAAATAAACTGGGTAGATAGATATTGGGGCAAGGGCTATGATATGTATGAATTTTTTCTTTTTATATATTTTCTGTTCTAAAAGTTATCATGGTGATGTATACACAGCTGTGTGATGATATGTGAGCCATTGACTGTATACCATGTATGGAATGTATATGTGTGAAGATTTAGCAATAAAAATATTTAAAAAAGAAAAAAAGGCTTGACACAGAAGGCTTAGATGCAGTGCCACAGTTCTCCAGGAAGCAGATTCAGATATATGGATATATATGCATACAAGTATGTGTGTGTATAATGTATATAAATGCATTTATTTATATATATATACACACATAGTATTTATTATATGTATTGCATATGATTTATTTAAGAATATAATTCACGTGACTATAGGGGCTGGCAAGTCTGAAAACTGGAGGGCAGGCCTGCAGGCTAGAAATGCAGCAAGAGTTGAGAATGAGGAGGTATCTAGACCATAAACTTAGAGATAGATACTAGTGTGCATTTCATTATCTCCTCAATTTAGTGAAAATTCATAGGTGATCAGTACCAAATCCAGATAGTGATGATTTTTATAATTTTCATTGGTTAATCTTTCAAATTGGGTTCAGTATTGGGCTGTATCTATTTGTTTCTGAGTCTCATATTTTTTTGCTTTGCTTTTTTTATTTTTAAACTCAGGTTGTTGGAAGAGGAGCCTTTGGAGTAGTCTGCAAAGCTAAATGGAGAGCAAAAGATGTTGCTATTAAGCAAATAGAAAGTGAATCTGAAAGAAAAGCTTTTATTGTAGAGGTAAGTTGAGATGTCATTTGTTGGGTAGTTCTTCACCTAAGTATTCTGTGAATTTAATATTATGTTAAAGATTGTTCAGTTGTATATTGGAGCATCAGCAATGTGAGCAAATCAGTGATAGTGCCATGTGAACATTTTCTCATTCACTCTGTTAATCTTGAATAAAAATTAGGGGAAAAGAAATTTAACTACATAAATTAATTCATCTATGAATTAAAATAAATCTCATCCATGTAATTCAGATCTATTTCAAGGCATAGATTTTAATTTTAAAATAGAGAAGAAATAGTATTCTCTCCTATTATCTAAAATGAAGAAGGGAAATTTTACATATTCTATTTTTTTGGGGGGTGGGGGGTGGAATGCATGGTCCAAGAATTGAACCTGGGTCTCCCACATGAAAGGCAGGCATTCCAACCACCGAACTACCCATGCACCCCACGTATTCATTTTTAAGAGAATGTTTTATAAATTCAAATAAGCTTATTTTAAGAAAAAATAATTTCAAATTTGGTTTTTCTCATTTAGCATAATAATTTACAACTTTGTTCTCTTAAAAATTTGATGATGAAAGAAAATTCAATCATGAGATTGTATTATTAGATTTATTCCTTATTTTATTAACTGTATAATTTTGTATGTTAGACCACAATACATGGTTAAAGCAATTTTTTATCACTTTAATCCCATAAGCCAATGAATAATTGACTTTTATGTTATAAATCTTATGAGTTTATATGTTTATTAAATCATAATTTCTAAATATATTTCATTTTTAAAATTTACAATACAGGAAAAATGAGAAATGAATTATAATATATTCAAGTGGATTGGTAATGGGTTGAATGAATTGAGCAATACTGATGAATGATTTAATGACGTGAAGCAAGATGGTCTCTATAGTATGCTTTGGGAGTATTGCAAGGTTACAGCCTTGCCTTATTCAAGATTTTTGTATATGATTTAGGTAAGGTCATTAATTATATGCTGTCTATTGGCAGTTCATAAAGCTGAGTTAAATAGTATATGTATTGGAGTCTAAGAATCAAGAGATAAAAGATCATAATAGTTTGGGGAAAATTTTTTTCAATCAAGGCTATACATACATATAATTTGAAGAGTCAAATAGTTCGAGGGTTCCTACCAAAACTCTTCAGGCCCATTTACCTTGTCCCATCAAATTTCCTGCTTCCCAAAGATAACTTCTTTGAGCTCTTTTATTTAACCCTTTTTTGTTAATTACCTTTATATCTTTAAATAATATACTTATCTTATGTATTGATTTTTCAATGTAAGCATTATTTATTGACTTACCAATATAAAAGATGAAATTTTATCTTTTTCCCACCCTTGACTCTGCCACATACGTCCCATCCTCCCTCTAAATTGTAACTCTAATTATGATGACTAAATTGTGATTTTAATTGATAATTATTCATTTTAAAAATTATTTATGTCTATTAAGTGCTAGGCACAGCTGATCCATGTGTTATACTGTTATTCCCATAACTCTCCTGTACAACCTTTTGTTTTCCTTGTAATTAATTACTGTTTTGTTTTTTTGTTGTTTTGTTCCATTTTTTTGCTTTTTTTCCCTTGTACAAGTTTATCACCTTCTGAATATGCTCAAGCACAGTAGATGTATTAGCAATTTATCCTGAGGAAATTTTCTTCTGGAGCCATCTGACCTGCTCCAGTTCAGATCAATGGCTTTCTAAGTCTTTTGTGCAGTTGTCTTAGGATCACGGGGATTCCTAACATTCTCTTATGTGTTCTGTCCCCTTTTTTCATCATCTTGCTCTCTCTTGGTTTACTTCTTCATTTGATGGACCACATACTTTGTAGCTTCTTGAGAAAGGCTACAAAATACATTGGGACTTTTTTTTTTTAGATCTTAAATGTATGAAAATATCTAATAGAAAGAAAATTCTATTAATACTTTGTATGTGGAATTCTAGGCTAGAGATAATTTTCTCTTAGAATTTTAAAGGCATTGCTCCGTTTTTTTTTTAATCTCCCAGTATTGCTTTTGCAAAGTTCAGTGTCATGATTCTTGATCTGTTGTACAAAATTTGCTTTTTCCTTTCTGTAAACTTAAAAAAAAAGTTTTATTCACACAGCATCAATCCATCCAAAGTATACAGTTAGTGGCTCTTGATATAATTGCACACTTATGCAATTATATCAATTGTGGTGTGTCATCACCACAATTCTCCTTGCTCAAAAAGAAAAAGAATCACATACCCTTTATACCCCTGTATTATTGACAATTAGTTTTGGTATATTACCTTTGTTATAATTGATGAAAGAATATTACAATATTACCGTTGACTATAATCCTTAGTTTTTATTAATTGGATTTTTTCAATACCACCTGTTTCAGTTTGCTAAAGCTTCTGGGATGCAATATGCCAGAAATGGATTGGCTTTTACAAAGGCGATTTATTAGGTTGCAAATATACAGTGCTAAGGCCATGAAGATGTCCAAATTAAGGCATCCGCAGGATGATACCTGGACTCTGAAGAAAGGCTGCTGGCATTTGGAACATCTCTCTCAGCTAGGAAGGCATAAGGCTGGCATCTGCTGGTCATTGTTCCTGGTTTGTTCATTGTTTTCAGGTTCTGATTCCACTGGCTTTCTCTCTGTGTCCTGGGGGTCTTAGCATCTCTCTCCAAGCATCTGTGGGTCCTCTCTAAGCTTCTCCTGGGCAAATGCTGGATTACCTCACTTGGCTTAGCATCTCCTGGAACATTTTTCTGTATCCAAGCAGTGTCTGTGCTTTCTACAAAACGTCCCCCTCTTAAAAAAACTCCAGTATGCGTATTAAGATCCACCTTGAATGAACTGGGTCACATCTCCATGGAAGCAACCTAATTAAAAGGTCCCACCCAACAGTAGGTCTGCCCCTACAAGATTGGAGTAAAAGAACATGCCTTTTCTGGGGTACTTAACAGTTTCAGACCAGCATACCACCCTATTGTTAATGCCTTATAATAGTGGCGTACATCTGTTTTAGTTTGTTTAACCACTTTCTTGTATTTTACAGTTAAGCACATTCATCGTCCACAGTAGGCTCTGCTTTATCATACAGTCCCATGTTTTATACTCTGGGTTTCCTTCTAATGACGTACATGACCCTTAACTTCCCCTTTCAACCGTATACACTCAGTATTATTAATTACTCTTACAGAATTGTGCTATCATCACCTCTATCCAATTCTGAACCTTTACAATCAATCTTCTTAAACATCCTGTACACCTTAAGTGTCACCTGCCCATTCTTTAGTCTCTATCTATCCCCTGATAACCCATACTCTAAAGTTTAACTTCCAGAGTTTACTCATTATAATTAGTTCGTAGTGATGAGACAGGATATTTATCCTTTGTGTCTGGCTTATTTCACTCAGTATAATGTCCTCAAGGTTCATCCATATTGTTGCATGCGTCAGGACTTCATTCCTTCTTACAGTTGTGTAATATTTGATCATATGTATGTACCACAGTTTGTTTATCCACTCATTAGTTGTTGGGCTCTTAGGCTGTTTCCATCTGTTGGAATTTGTGAATGATGCCACTATAAACATCAGTGTGCAAGTGTCTGTTCACATCCCTGTCTCTATAAATTTTTAACTTTTTGGTTTTTGTTCCCTGACATTCATGAATGATGTATCTTAGTGTGAGTTTATCTTCATTCATTAAGCTGGACACTGACTCATTGAGCCCTTTCAGTCTGGAAACTTAGGTCCTTTTGTTCCAGGAAATTTACTTCAATTATTTATTTTATTTGTTTCTTTTTACTCTTCATTTTTTGTTAGGAATTGCTATTTGGATATTGAACTTACTGGACTGTTTCTTTATTTTTCTTACCCTATTTGTTCTTTTCTATCTCTCCTTTTTTTTCCAATGAGATTTTCTTGTACTCTTCAAATTAGTGTCAATTTTTGTATTTTAAATTTCTATATTCTTATTTATTTATGACATTCTCTTATTTCATGGATATATTCTCCTATCTTTGAAGATACCAGATTTTATTTACTTTCTCTTGATTCATATCTGTGTCTGCTACATTGCTTCTTTTATTTTGCATGTTTTAGAATCATTTCTCATATTAGAAACTTTCCTCCAGTGTCTGGTGAGCCTTAACTTTATTTACCAACTGACTGG
The DNA here is from genome assembly GCF_023851605.1 of Tamandua tetradactyla. Taxonomy (NCBI): domain Eukaryota; kingdom Metazoa; phylum Chordata; class Mammalia; order Pilosa; family Myrmecophagidae; genus Tamandua; species Tamandua tetradactyla. Next base: position 147,835,362 of record NC_135331.1, on the reverse strand, counting down.
AAGGAGTGTGTGTGTTTGTGTGCATGCACTTTAAGATAGTATGACTGGGATGTTTCATTGGAGAAACCTCAGTGTCTACATCTGTAAGTCTTTTTTCTTGAACAAATTAAATTCCCATTTTCTGCCTGGAAGGCGTACATCTCTGTATTTTGAGAGCCAAGGGAAGAAGTCAGGAAATCTCAACATTCAATATATAAATTTTGACTAATTTTCTCTGTTTTTATTTGTGCACTCATTCCCTCCGTTTTATTGGGGGAAATTTATGTACTCATACCCTCAATTATATTTAGAGGAGTTTTCCTCTGCTTTTGTGTACCCATCCCTGTAATTGTGTTTGGGGTCCTGTGATCCGGACCCTGTTATACATCCTCTAAAAGAATAAACCTCTGATATCCTGCTGGGATGATAAAGAGGTAGTCATTTCATTTCTGAAGTCAGAAAGGGGATGTTTGGGTCTATCTTTCCATCAATCCCTCTCCCCTTTTTAATTAGCTCACTTGCAGAGCTATCTGATACCACCTCCACCACCCCAAATCATTGGGAGTCTTATAAGGTAAATGTGGTTGCTTCTCAGTTTTTCTCATTGCTGTTTAGGGTTCATCTCTTTTAGGTTTGCTGTATCAATTATTGCTTGTTATTTGCTTTGCAATTTCCAAAAATTTTGCTGTCTGCCCCTTTCCCACTTTCTTCATTCTTCTGAGTTTAAGCCTTTAAAAAATCCCTTTGCTGTTTTAGCGATGTTTGAGGAAGGAGAGGAATTTAATCTGCTTTCTGAAACTCAGTGCTGAATCTTAAGATAAAATATAATAGTGATGTTCTTCTGTTAGGTCAAAAAATCCACAAATATTGAGATTTTGGGCTGAAAAGTGATACAACTTTCTAGTGACATACTATAAAGATTTTAAAGATCTTTTTTTTTTTTAACATGGGCAGGCACTGGAAATCGAACCCAGGTCCTCTGGCATCACAGGCAAGCATTCCTGCCTGCTGAGCCACCGTGGCCCGCCCGAGATTTTAAAGATCTTGATGGATTAGGTATGAGCCAGCAATGTGATATAGGTAATAGGGAAGAAAAGAGGTGGAAGGGTAGAAAAGATAGGAAAAGGAGAAAAGAATAAGCAAGAAGTAGTCTTGGGGGGTACATTAATAGAAGTTTGAGATTTAGAGTCAGGTAAGTGAGTTGAGTATAGTAAACCCATCACTGGCCTCAGTATAAAGCATTGGATTGGGGAAAATTAAAACTGGAAATAGGGAAACCTGCTAGGAGAAGGTTGTAGTAATTACTGCAGCTGTTCTGGTTGCAGTTACTAAAGCAATGGCAGTAGGAAATGAGAAAAGGGAATTGATTGAAGAGGTGGGAGAGAATAGAGGGAAGAGAGTAAAATAGGGAAAGAGTACATATTTTAAGTAAGAATGAAGTTCAAACTCTAGCTGTGCCACTTCTATCTGTAAGGTGTTTAATCAACTTGCTTTACCTTCTCTGAGTGTCAGGTCCCTCATCTTTAAAATGGAAATCATAGTACCTACCTTGCAGAGTTGTGAGAGGTACATCTATGAAATGCCAGCCAGGGTCTGGCACAGAGTGGGTACACCACTCAATCATGGCTATGAAGATTGTGGCGACAACAATGACAAGGCTTCTTCTGACATGGGGTAACTTAGATCAGTGCCATCTATGGGATGGCTTTCTGGCTTTCTTGGCAGAGGTAATTCTTCTTCTGTGTACTTGTCATGCCTTATTCAGAACTCCTGTTACAGCACTTTGAACACTACTTAAATTATTTGTTAACATGTCTATATCCCCAACTAAACTTTGAGTACTAGAGGGCAGGTATTCTGTGCCATCCATCTTGGTATTCCTATGACCACAGTGCCTGTCCTAGGAGATGGTGATTGTTGAATGATTGAAAAATATTTTGTACAACTAAAAGATTTCAATGATTCTATGAAATTAGTATCTCAAAAAATAGCACATTTTAAAAGAAACCTTGATTTGTTGCAGCTTCGGCAGTTATCACGTGTGAACCATCCTAATATTGTAAAGCTATATGGAGCTTGCTTGAATCCAGTAAGTTTGTCACTTTTTCCTTGTCATTTGTTGATAAGAAATAACCTCCTGGCAGATTAATGTGGGTCTGTAGTTTATAAAGACAGTTTAATCCTAATTTAGATATATTTCTGAAAAAGTAAGTGCTACCATTATGAATTTGTTCTATTTGTTTCCAATTCTTTAGCAACACAATATGTTGGAGGAGTTGTCTTAGATGGTCTTATCCAATAACCTCACCTTCTTGTGAAGCTTTCGATATCCCATGGCAGCACCAGTTAGGAACACAGGAGGAAAGTCCCCAAAAGATCTTGTGATTATAATTTTACATCCATTTCCTCTCTTATACAGTAGGCTCCTGGAAGATAAGGTCTTAGATCATAGATATCTTTTTTTTATTTCTCTAGGGGTATACACACAGTAGTAGATAAATTAATATTTTTTATGCATTTCTAGAAATAAAATTCTCTCTCATGTCCCCTAAGATGCTGTCGTTCAGTAGTTAATTATTCTGGCATGTTTCCTTTAGGTGTGTCTTGTGATGGAATATGCTGAAGGAGGCTCTTTATATAATGGTGAGTGTCGTTAGTCCTGTCTTTTCTAGTAAATTTATAATAATTGAAAAGCTTTCAATAAAAACTGTAACTTATTTAATGTTCTTCACAATTTACCATCAGAATACCAGAAGGAGATAATTAAAAAAAAATGCTCAAGATTAAAAATGAAAAGAATAGAAGTTATTGCATTAGCATATGAAATTTAAAATTCTTAAATATGTAAATTTCTTAAATGGATGCTGCTTTTCATAATGTTAAAACTATTTAAGTAAAGTAAAATTTTGCTTTTTAAACAGATAAGTATGTTAGAATTTATATATTTTTTTGTCCTTTTGCCCTCTCTGAGTTTAGAGCTCCTTAACTGTACTTCCATTTCTCTTTGCTTTGTTGTGCTTTTTTCAAAACTAAAATTGTGAAAACTCACATCATAGAACATTTTAATTGTAACAATGAAAGAAAACTTTATCATTTTCTTACCTTTATAGAACAAAGCTAACTCTTTCACCCTAAAAACATCAACCATATGCATAAATATACTTTCTTTTATTTTTTAATTAGCATTAGTTTTATAGATTATTACTTTTTTTGAATACCTGTGTGCTCATCATTGTTAATGGGTTTCTAATAAGCCATTGTTTTATTTGGTTGGACTGTTTCTAGTTTTTAGCAGTTATGGAGAATATGATTGTAAACATTCTTGATGCAAATTATTTGTTTCCTTCTGTAGTATTTTTCTATGTCTCTCTTATTGTAGTGTGCCATCACATTGCTTTTATTTGATACTACTATGAGATAGACAAATCAATTTGGAAGAGTATGATAATGTATATTAATTGTACTTGAATGGTATGTAATGTTATTTGTGTGGTAGTCATCCACTCAAAATTATTAGATATTTTAATCTTTTTATCTAGAAAATAATCCCAAGAAGAACGGATAAGAATATGTCTAGAAAAATATCCAGACATGTTCTGATAGTGCTTGCATTCACTTTGTGTTTTTTATTATATACAATAAAGTTCTTTTTAGTTTGTGCCTTTCTTTTGCAGTGCTGCATGGTGCTGAACCATTGCCATATTACACTGCTGCCCATGCAATGAGTTGGTGTTTACAGTGTTCCCAAGGAGTGGCTTATCTTCACAGCATGCAACCCAAAGCTCTAATTCACAGGGACCTGAAACCACCAAAGTAAGTTCTAATGGTGTAATCTGTTCCTTGCTGTCTCCAGCCCCCCCCCCGTTCCCTAATTCAAGCTGATCATTTGTACATGAGTTTCTCTTTTCTCCTCCCTTTTAGCTTGCTTAAGAGTGTTTATTTTTAACTCATCATCATGTAGTCCTTTCTTTAAACTTGCATTTTGGAATGTTGTCTTGAGTGCAATTTTTTATTTTAGTGGATTTTTGTTTTTTATAATCTACATTAGATTAATATACTTTTAGAATCTGTTAGCCTGCAAATTTCATTTTGTGCTGTAGTATATAATATTGTTCCTAGATTTTATGTTCATGACAGCAGGGACAAGTCTTATGTTCCCTGCTATATCCCCAACAATTAGCATGATTTCCACATATAACACACATTCTACAAAAATTTGCAGAGTGGTCATTATTTGCCCTTTCAGAGGAAAGCCAAGAACATTTCTGGTATCTACGTAGAAATTAAAATTTTCTGGATTTCTTCATGTTGAGAATCCTGGGGCTTAAAATTATTATTAACTTAAAAATTCCTAAATTTAATATTTAAAAAGGCTCAAACTTTTATTTGTTTATGTAAGCACTCAATTACAGAAAACATGTGCTATGAATACCCCTTTCCTTCTTTTTTTTTTCTTCTTTATTTACCCACAACAGAGTAAAAGTGTTACTCCCAAAATGCCTTCCCCCTACCACCACAGGAGTCTTCAGAGAAGAGGTTTCCCCTAGTAAAATTACATCAGTCACAAATGTAGTCTCAAGTTATTCCATTCTTTGATACTGGTGTAAAGCATTAAAGCATCCCTTCTGGGTATAATTTTTCACTTTGATGTCTAATCTGATGTGCCTACTTAGGTTCCAGTTTTTGGAATCGCTGTTCTTGCTAGTGTATATTATTTCTATTCTCAGGTTTAAACTTATTAGTCTTCTGTTTCCCTGGTAAAATAATGCTTAAGCTCCAGATTCATGGTAGTTTTATTTTTTTAACTTGATTCCTGAGACTGTTGTCTTAGCTGTCTGTCTTGGCTAGTGAAGAAAAAACCACTTAACCTTTTTTTTTCTGGTTATGGAGATTCAGTCTTTCCCCACCTCCTGCCCTGTATTTATACCGAATTGAAATATCAAAGTAAATTCATGAGAATCATAGATCTTACCCAACACCAGATTGGCTAATGATTCAAAGGATAAGGGCAAGCATCAGGCAAGGCAAAACTTTCTTTTCCTGGGGGAGCCTGAAACCATCAGATGTGGCTTCCAAAGCATTCCTTTCTTTTCTTCTGCATTAGAATGTATTTTAGCTTTGGGATAACTGACTAGTTACCGAGCAATATATGTGGAAATAATTGTCTGCAAAAGGAAGTCATTTCAGTTTTCTAACATCTCCATTTTATATTCCATTAGTTACACAGCTTAAGCAACTACCCCCTTCTCCATCCAACCATGCCCCATAAAGCCATAAATTTTAGGTTAAGCAACCCAGATTAGATTAGCTATATCCTACTAAAATTTTGTAGATAGAAATTCTCCTTTTGCTAATAAATAACAATAACATATTTATGTGAGGTCTGTCCAGGTCATTTATTCCTCTTGAGCATCCCAATAGTTGTAGTATTAGAGATCATCTTTGTGGCTTTCAGTATACAAGTTGGACTTAAAATTTGAATTAATTTTCCAGATGAGATATAGGAAAGTTCTTCATAATGGCTGTGCTTTCTTATGCAATTGTATACACACACCCACATGCTACATCTTGTTGTCAGCAGGAAACCTACAGATCTGTGGTCAAACAGGGTCTGTCAGAAAGGCATGCAAAGAAGGCACCCAATGATTTGGTGAAGTGTTTTATATAATGACAAGTTATACTTGTGCTCCCATTTTATTTATCTTTTCCAGGTGTATTCACAGGTATATCAAAAATAACTGTAGGATTTTATTTTGGACAGTATGAAAGTAAGGTTGAAAAGATCATCTAGGTCCAGATTTCAGTGAGCCTTATTCTAAGCCAAGAGCGGTGAACATTGAAGCCTTATGAGTAGAGGAATACTGGCATAAATGTTGTGATTCAGAAAAATTATGGTGTCTTGAATGTGTCAGAATGAAACAAGGAAGCCATTTATAGAATTCTTACATTCTCCTTGGTTAAAAGTTATAAGAACTTGAACAAGAAAAATGAGATGGAAAAGTTTTTGTTTTCAAATGTATATAGAAATAAGTTGCATTTAGCATTTCTTTCCACTTGAATTATCAATGAAAGTCTTTTTGGCAGTTTGGAAATGTAGATAGTAATAGTTTATCTGGCTTAGCTGGGTTATGTTCACTGAAAGGTAACTAGTTTCCTAAATAATATCTCCAGTTGGAATTCAGGTACAAAATTATATAGCAAAAAATTTATAAAATTTGTAATTATATACCAAAAGCTTATAAAATTTGTAATTAAGATGAATTTTTATATATTGCTATTGATGGAGATTTTATAACCTGTCCCTATTTCTGTTTGTCATCAAAAGCAAAAACTTCCTAAGAAAGAATATTTTATACGGTAATTGTACTTGGGTGATGGAACACCTAGGAAAAATTATAATATTAAGGTCAGAAAAATTTCTGGAAATTTTTCATTCATTTCATTTTAACAGTAATAGAATTGTACATTCCCTTCCCTCCTCCATACTCATACTCTACACACACAAAAATGGGGCTTTGATACATGTAAAGAACAGATTTAATATTATCCTGGAATTTAATATTTTTAGAACATTTCAAATAAAGATTTTTTCCTTTCTGTAATGGCTTTATTTTGTTAAATTATTAAATTGTTATTACTCTTATTTTTGAATAATGCATACTCATACTAAAAAAGTAATTCAAATAATAAAAGTATAAAGTAAGTCTTTTCTGCCTCCATGGATTATACTGTACTATACTATATAATACACCGTGGATCATACTACATACAATGTTGCTTTTTTCACTTACATGGATGTCTTTTCATACCAGTACATATAAATATTTACTTCTTTATTTTTTTATTGGTAAATATTCTTTTATTGCTTCTTAAGTAAACTGAATACTTGAAATAGGAACTATTTTTGACCTTATGAGCAATCTTAGACTTGGATGACTTGATTTGTAGTGCTGTTTTTAGAAAATATAATGCTGCTGAATCATTTGACATTTTGAAATTCTATAAGGTTTTTAATGCCCTAAACTGGTACTTCTCAAAATTTCCCAGCCTCCAGAATAAAGTTGTGTGATAGAACCCCAGTAGGTCTGAGAGAAGGGACAGAGCCCAAAGAAGCCTTCATAGGGAAAGTTGTATAAGAATTTTGCATTTAAGATCCTATAATATGCAATTTGCTTTAAAATATATGGTAGAATGTTAAAATACTTATAACTGAATAAAAGTGATAGTCCAGGAAGATGTGCTAGCTGTAATTAGGTCTTTGCAGGTACTCTACCATTTATCCCAGCTATACACTTATTTGCTGGCAAGGTTTCATACCCTAGTTTGAAAAACACAGTAAAATTGTGTACTCATGAGGATGTACTGAAACGTGTCCATTAAGTCCCTTTTTTTTTTTTGGAAACCATATATCTCACAAGGGTTTAATATCTACAATACCTAAATTCCAAACCTCAGCAACAAAAGACAGACAACTCAATTGAAAAATGGACAAAAGACCTGAATAGACATTTCTTCAAAGAAGACATATAAATGGCCAATGAGCACATGAAAAAATGTTCGATATCACCAGCCATTTGGGAAATGCAAATCAAAACCAAAATGAGATACCATTTCACACCCACTAAAATGACTAGAGTCAAAAAAAGATTAAAAATAAATAAAGAAATGTTTGAAAGATATGGAGAAATAGGAACACTCGTTTATTGTTGGTGGGAATGTAAAATAGCACAATGCTGCCGAAGACTGTCTGGCAGCCCCTCAAATAGTAAGGCATAGAATTATCATGTGACTTGACAGTCCCACTTTTAGGTATATACCCAAAAGAATTGAAAGCAGGAACCCAAATGAGTATTTGTACGAAGTTCATAGTGGTATCATTCCCAGTTGCCATAAGGTGGCTGCAGCCCCAACCCAAGTGTCCAACAAAATGTGGTATATGCATACAATGTATAGGAACTCTATTTACTGTATGATTTTTCTATAAAGCTGTAACTTCTCTGGTAAAACAAAACAAAACAAAAAAACCACAGCAAAGCTACATTAAATTGACTGGGTCTTCCTGTCTCCCTACATACAGTGGGACCAAAAGAGTCAGCAGTAGGAGATCTTCAGTCTCTCCTCCCAGTGCTGGCCAGAGGCCCTTTGAAACTGGAAGAACTGGTTAAACCTAACCTGAGTAGAAATCTGAAAGGGAGGAAGAGTATCTCTAACCCCTGAAGTAAATATTCAGGGAAAGTACCAAACCTCTATAACATGAGTCTTAATGGAATAAAAGCAAAGGCAATAGGAAAGCTGATGTGCCTGTTTTATAATATTCTCCATTAGACTGAGGAACAGTAAGCTCAGTCATCTGAATATAGGATTCTAAATCATACATACTTCCCTTCCCAATGAGTTTTCAAATTTTTAAACTGATCATTCCTAGCCAGTGCTAAAAAGATAATATAGAGGCTTGATTTTGAAATATTCAACTTGTGCAATAACCCCTAAACAACACATTTACTTCAAATAGCTCCCTCACAGCGAATTAGCAGCCTCACAGCGAATCAGCCTACTTAAAGAGCCTCTGAAATTCTTAAGGTCCTAGAATTACCTTGAGTTCATCTTAGCAGTAAAAGCCCAAGCAAGTAGAAGCAAAGTGCTGGCAGCCCAGTAGGGCTTTTCTGGACTCCTTAATTAAAACAACAATCCAGATACACAAACTTAAATATCTCTTTCTGATTGACAAGACGAAGTTTTACTAACAAAGGAAAAGAACCCATTCCCTTTGCCATATAGCTTGGGTGTTTCATTTCCCCATTTTCAGACAAAGATGAGCTGGGTTTCCCCAGCTTTAATTCTCTCAAAAACATAAGTTTGCCCAGTAGACAGGTGTTAGTCCTGAGTCAACACTAAGGTACTGTATCAAAGATATTCCATAGCTCCCTCAAGAACCAAAGAAATCACATAGAGAATAATACGCTCTAGAAGGAATAAACATTTCAGATCAGTCGTGACCTGTCTCCTTTTTATACCTGATACAATAGCTGTTTTCCCAGAAGCCTTTCCCTGGCATTCATAACAGGAAAAGGCCTGTGAAGACCCCAGGAAGCAGTCCTCTTCGTTAGGGTGCAACACTTAAGGTTTATCACAGGGGCAAAAAACAATGGTTCAGTCTTTGTCATCGCCCATCGCCTTCAGGAAGACTGGGAGTCACAGATTTTGCAGATTCTGGTTTCTCCTCTTCCTTTCCTCAGGTATCATCTGGTTGTTGAGGTATGGACAATGAAGTTTCCTCCAGTAGGTCTTTTGGGATCTTCAGCAAATATGGCTGTGCCATCCACTTGGTCTACCACCTGGTTGGTGACTACCACTACTTCACTAAACTCATCGTCAAGTCCCAGAAGCATCCACAGAAACCTCTGCCTGGTTGAGAGCTCACCTCAGCCAGAATAGTCTGTTCTATAGAGGGCAGTGGCACTGTCTACAATTAGCAGTACATACCTAGACTCTATATCATGGCTGATACTTGATGAAGGAGCTGGGTCTGGTGGTCTGCGTTGAACCCTCAAGCATATGCTACATTATCCAGGACATCATTGCCAGAGCGGCCACATCTCTCAGCCACTTCTAGCAACCGTTCTAGCCTAAAGGTACCCCCTGTTGTTGATGTACACGGCCTTTCCTTCACCTCCACCCCTGTCAATGAGAAGCTGACATGTAGCAGCCAGAGTGTCGCAGGTCTGGTTCTTCTCAGTTCGAAATTCTCCAAACATCTCTCTGATGGAACCCGTTTCAATCCCACCTTGAAGTAATTTGTCAAGTTCTCTGGAGCCTATGGTAATATGTATGATCTCCAGCCACCTTTGGTGGAATTCGTTTGCAGTAGTTTCATTTGCATTGGAAATAATTTAGCTGTCTCAGTCAAAATTTTATCAGCTTTGACTTCGTTAATTCCCTTAATATTTATTAGCTCCTTTTTTTGGTGCATAGGCAACAGCCTCAACAGTAAGGAACCCAGCTTCTTCCAGTTTCTTTTTCATTGGCATTTATGCCATATTGCTGTAACCGTGAAATAGGTCATGGACAAAGATTTCTTCTTCCGTTGAAGTGTCTACATTTGCTTCAAGCTGCATCTACATAGCCATTACTAAGGGTGTTCAATAATCTGCCTGCAGCACTGCTTGCTTGGCAGGCCACGCACTCAGACTTCTGTTCCATGGCTCAGCGTGCTCCCAACCCTGGACCCCTTGCTAGACCATACTTCCCTACTCTTCTGCCCAGGCCTTCTGGGCACAAACCCAGGAGACTCAGCTCCCAACTACTCGTCCCAGGGTGCACCTCGCGTTTCCTCAGGCCTGGGTCTAGTCCCGTTGATTTTTTTTTTTTTTTTTAATTTTGGTAGAATATTTTATTTAGCCCAGTACAACCAAAATATTATCAAACATATGATGAGTATTTGAAAATTGTAGGGCTATTTTGCATTTTTTTAAACATTTTTTAATATGAAATACAACATATGCAAAAAAGCAATAGGTTTCAAAGTACATTGAAACAAATGGTTATAGAACAGATTTCAGTTTTGTGTAGGTTACAATTGCACAGTTTCAGATTTTTCCTTTAGCAGCTTCAAGACACTGGAGACTAAAACATGTATACATTTGATGATTTAGCAGTCATACGCACTTGTTAAATCTTATCTTCTCTATTATACTCCTCATTTGATCCTTTTCCCCATCTTTATGGGTGTTTGGACTATGCCCATTCTAACTTTTTCAAGTTGGAGAAGGGTGTCAATAATGGAATAGAGGGATAGAACTAGTTAATGTTCTTGGAGAGGCTGAGCATTGATTTTTGCTTTATTAAATTTTTTTAATATGTATTGTCTGTTCACATACCATGTAATCATCCAGAGTGTACCCATTGATTCTTATGGGTACATAATTAAAAGAATTTTAGAACTGCAGCATAAACTAGGTTTTTTTTTTTAACTTTAAATTTTAGTTTTAAAACAAAAAAAAACTTTATTTTTTTTAGGGCATAAACTAAAAAAACTATCCCATAATAAACATCCACAAATGCTGCATATGACAAACATTCTTTTAGATGCATAGGTGATCTTACAAGAAAATAAGGGAAATAGATCATCGGAGTAAAAGATAGAACTGAACTTGGATTGAGAAGCAGTCATGGAAGTCACAAGCTTTCCTGTGAATCTCTGCTAGCACCAAAAATGTAGAACCCTGGGTTTTAATTGTTCCTGTATTATTGGAAATCTGTCCTTTATTCTGCCCAAGATGGGGTAGCAGAACTGAGACTTCTGTATAATTCAGTACTCTTGGAAGGAACAACTTAAAGAAAGATAGACTAGAAAAAATTAGTTTTCATAGACCAACTGATACTTCTCACAGAGCTGAAAGAAAAAGTTGTCTCTGCTTATGCTATCATGGCTTTGAATTGACAGTATTTCTACAGTCAAGGAAACCTCAACCAGACAGATTAAAAGTGCTTTGGAGTTGTTAGTGTCTCAGTGTATCTGGGAACAAATGCAACCCCATTTTGAAGTCATGTACCCTCAAACCAGGACCTTTAGAATTCTTACAGATTAAGATCACATATGAAACCACAATGAAAATTACCAAACTCATGAGTTGCTGTGATAGTTAGATTCAGTTGTCAGCTTGGCCAGGTGAGCATACCTAGTCTTGTTGCTGCGGACATAAGCCAATGGTACTTGAACCTCATCTGTTGCTAATTACATCTGCAGTCAGCTTGGAGGCGTGTCTGCTGCAATGAGTGACGTTTGACTTAATTGGCTGGTGCTTAAATGAGAGAACGCAATGTAGCACAGCCTAAGCAGCTCAGCATTCCTCATCTCAGCACTAGCAGCTTAGCCCAGGCCTTTGGAGATGCAGAAAGAAGTCACCCCGGGGAAAGTTGTTGGAACCCAGGGGCCTGGAGAGAAGACCAGCAGAGACCATCTTGTGCCTTCCACGTAAGAAAGAACCTCAGTGGAAAGTTAGCTGCCTTTCCTCTGAAGAACCAACAAAATAAATCCCCTTTTATTAAAAGCCAATCCGTCTCTGGTGTGTTGCATTCCGGCAGCTAGCAAACTAGAACAGTTGCCATAAGTGAGTCATCAGAAATAACAAAAAGCAGAATTAAACCCTCATAAGACTTCAAAGAAATTACCAGATAAGGAGTATAAAATATATATGCTTAAATTATTTATATTTATATAAAATAAAAGATAGGATTAAAACATTAGCAGTGAATGAAAGCTATAAAATAACCAAAAGAACTAAAACAAAATAATTAAAATTTTAAAATAGCAGATAAGATATACGTGATGAGAGAATTAGTGAACTGTAAGATACATCTGAAATAACCCAAAATGCAGCACAAGCAAAAAAATAAAAAGCAAAACAAAACAAAAAACAATTAGTTAACCACAAGGAGAGGGACTAATAGCCCAATAATGTATCATTAGAATTCCAATGAAATGATGATTGGTTGAGAATTTCCAGAGAAAAGATAGGAATCTTATAATTCTGAAACCACAACGAATTCTAAGCAGAATAAATCTACCCTGTAACATACCATAGTGAGACTTAAAGAACAACAAAAGTAAAGGGAAAATTTAAAGATAAGCTGATGAGAAAAGATAGAACTCCTAAAAGGATTGACAACTTTTAGACTGAGGTAGACTTTCCAACAGTAAAAGTGGAAGCCAGAAGGCTAGAATCTTAATTTCTCAGAGCTGAGAGAAAAAAGTTGTCTACCTCGAATTGTGTGCCTGCCCTAAAATGTCAGATAAAAAAGGCAAAATAAAGACATTTTGGTGGAACAAATTTGAGAGAATTCACCATAAGCAGACTTTCATTAAAGGCAGTGCTAAAAGATGTACTTTGGAAAAGGAAACAATTATAGAAGGAATGGTGAAAAAAACTATCAGCAAACATACATAAAAATAAATATTGACTATATAAAACACTGTATCTTTGTATGTAAGAAAGAGATGGAGGGAATTCAAAATAAAGAATTATTTCTACACATTTTCAGAGCAGCTCACCAGCCTAGAAACTTTTTAAGTAATGATGAGAGTGACTTGTGTTTTTTAAATGTACGATTAACTTTTTAATTATAGTCTGATAAAACTATATTTTGCTTTCATAGTTCATTTAATATGAAAAAAGATTTCAGTTCTTTAAGATAACAAGTTAAATTGGGACATAAAAAACCTAAGACCTGAGTATAAGTTTCATATAAGAATCTTAATAGCTCAGTTTATTAGTTGCTTTAACACTAGCTGCTACCACCAATAAGTGACATAATACAATAGAAATTTATATTTCTCACTAAGTGTGAAATCCAAAACAGTTGTGTCTCTTTGGCAAGTGACATTCCATATGGCATTCAGGGACCTAATTAAGCTCCCTTCAATTTGTGGTTCTGCCATCCTCCAGGAATTTGGAGACCTCTCCATTCGGCCAGCCAATGAGAAAAAAATAATGGAAATCATGTATGGAAATTGTGCCAATTTGAAACTGTCATGTATCCCAGAAAAGCCCTGTTCTTTAATCCTCATTCAATATTGCTGGGTGGGATCTTTTTTGTTCTTTCCTTGGAGATACAACCCAACCAGTTGTGGGTGGTAACTTTTGATTAAATGATTTCCATGCAGGTGTGTCTCCACCCATTCCAGATGGGGTTCCTTAGTGGAGCCCTTTAAGAGGAAACCATTTTGTAAAGAACCAATAGAGCTCACGTGGCCAAAGACCTTTGGAGATACAAAAGGAAAATGCCCCCAGGGAAGCCTTACAAAATGAGAAGAGAAAGCTAGCAGAAGTCGCCATGTGTCCTCCCAGTTGAGCTGTCCAGAAGCCAGAGATCCTAGAAGATGCCAGCCAGGTGCCTTTCTAGTTAACAGAGGGGTTCTGGACAACATCAGCCTTTCTGAATAAAGGTAACCTCTTGGTGCCTTAATTTGGACATTTTCATGGCCTTAAAACTGAACTCGCAGCTTAATAAATTCCTTTTTTTAAAAGCCATTCCATATCTGATGTACTGCATTCTGACAGCTTACAAACTAAAACAGGAAGTTTTTGAGTCAGTGACACACATCACTTCCATCCACTTTCCACTGGCCACATCTCAATTGTGGCTTCACCTAACTACAAGAGAGGTTGGGAAATCTAGTCTTGTATACTCAAGAGTAAGAAAGAATGGGTTTGGAGAGCATGAAGTCATTCACAGCCACATTCTGCTTTTCTGGTCACCAAAGATCTTTACTTCTCTTACTACGTGTGAAGTCACTCACCCCCTTTGCCAGGGAAAAATTCCAAAGGCTTTTTCATTCACCATCTACCTCAGTATGATGTGTAGTCTTCTCCAACAGGTCTGGATGTAGCTACTCATGGTTTGGCAATGCATGAACTAAAACGGCAAGTTATCTGTCCTACCTGCCACACACACACACACACACACACTCCCAGTATATACACATATGCATACAGTAGCACAAGACAGACAAGATAATCTGTAAAGATGTCATCAGAAAAGGGAAGAATGGGCACATACAGCAGTTACTGCTCGGTAAGGATGGGGGCCTGCATTGTCTGGCTCCTTTGCCTTAATAATGTGTGAGATTTCTTTATTAGACCCTGATTCTGGCCTTGTAGAGTGTTTTCGTTTGTTAATGTTACAGGAAATACAATATACCAGAAATGGGTTAACTTTTTTTGTGGGGGAGGGGAGTTGGCTTTTAATAAGAGAATTCATTAAGGTATAAGTTTACAGTTCTTAGGCCATAAAAATGTCCAAACTAAGGCATCTAGAGGAATATACCTTGACTAAAGAAGGTATATTCATCTAGGAAGGCACATGGCTGGCATCTGCTGGTCCTTTGGCTTCTGATTTCAAAAGAGCTTCCCCAGGGGCGTTTTCTTTCTGCATCTCCAAAGGTGTCTATGTCAGTTCGGAAGCTTTCCATAGTAGTTCCTTCTTAAAGGACTCCTTTAAGCAACCCCACCCTGAATGGGTGGAGGAACAGCTCCATGAAAATCACTTAATCAAAAGGTCCCACCACAGTTAGGTGGGTCACATCTCCATTGAAATAACTCATCAAAAAATCCTACCCTGCAACAGTGAATCAGAATTAAAGAACATGGCTTTTCTGAGGTACACAACAGTTTCAAACTGGCATAGAGAGGAACTCCCTTATCCATTGTTCTTCGTGATTCTTGGCTTTGCTGTTTTGCAGGCCCATCCTGGCTCATTAGTCTCCATAGCTGTATCTGAAGTGGGTTTTGAGGTATAAACCTCCTGAAAAGCTGTACAGCTTTCACAGCCTGCTTCCTGCTTATGTATCTCTAGGGTCCTAAGTATTGTCATGAGACTGAAACTTTTTTTTACTCCAGGCTTGTGGTTTCTTAGGCAATATAATTTCTTCTAAAGTAAACTTTTGGTCTCTCTGATACCAGTCAGTTTCATGTGCCTAGCTACAGCCAGAATTCTTTTTTAGAGAAATTCTTGAACCTGATTTATTTGGTCCCTGGCCCCAGTGCCCTTTTCTCATTCTAATACCTTGAAGACATCCAGTTTAGATGCGAAGTACTTTCTTGCTTCCTGGCTAAGAGTACGTCTTTGTCAGCCTTATATCCTGCCATTTCAGCTTAGCATATAGTCTGCTTTTCCTGTCCTTTAAAGCTACAAATGATCACACGAGACAAGCTTTACTTCATTTTTTGCCACAGCATTGAATGGGTCTCCATCTTTCCAGTCTCCAGTTTTGGTTTCCTTAATGCCTGCTGCTAAGCCAGTACCAAATAAATTAGATTTTTGTTATAGCTGCACCCACTTAACTAGAGTGACACTGCGGTAATAGGTAAGTCCTGACAGCTCAATGGCTTAACACAGTACAAATTTATTTTTCACTCATACGAAGTCTAAAATGGATGTTCCTTTTTGGTGGACATCTTTTTATATGCTTATTCAGGGTCCCACACTTCTTCTGTCCTGTAGCTCATAATCCTCTGCATTTACCTGACATATGGGGAAAGAAAAAGGAGCAATCACATTTTTAAGGGCCAGGCTTAGTGAAGTGTAGTGCTTCCACCCACATTCTTATTGACCAGAACAGTCGCTTTAGATCATCTTGTGCAGGAGACTGGGAAATGTAATCTAATTGTGTGCCCAGGAGGGAGATAAAATGGGGTCAGTGAATAGCTAACCAGTCTTGCCACATTAGGCTAAACTGAAGGCTTTATTTTTGTTCATCATATGGTTAATAAGACCAAAGCAGATTTGCCGACTTTGTTACCACGATCCAAGTAAGAAATACTCCACAATCCAGCACCTTTGTGTGTATTTATTGTACGAAACTGAAACAGAAGTTTCATGAAACTGTTCACACTGACTAGTTGTGTGCTTGAAAAATACTGAGATAGATGGGTTAAGTGTGGGGGCAGGAATATATGTGATATCCATCCATTTCCATTTTAGGGCACCATAATGTTGGCCTACTGGAAATTTTTAAAACCCCATGTTTTATGTTGATCCAGAGAGAAGTATGGTCAGGAAAGATTATGGAGTTAGAAATGGAGACATCAAAATGTGTGTCTAGCTGTGGCCCTAGGGTCCACAACTAGGGTAAGGTTAGTTAACTTCTACTAATATCCCCTTGAACTACGGGCTGTTATAGTGTAATGACCAAGTAGCATTTCAGAAATGCTGACATTTTGCTTAACCCTTTCTATTCCCACAAATGTCTCTTTTATTATAGAATCATATATTAGTCTTATAACCTTTGATTTTTTTTTTCTTCACCAAACAGCTTGCTGCTGGTTGCAGGAGGGACAGTTCTAAAAATCTGTGATTTTGGTACAGCCTGTGACATTCAGACACACATGACCAATAACAAAGGGAGTGCTGCTTGGATGGCGCCTGAAGTTTTTGAAGGTAAAATGACAGAAGTGTGATGTAGCGAATTCTCTACCTCACTCCATCTGAATCCATTCTGTGTTTATAGTTTTGTTCTGTTTTCATGATTTTACTTCTACATAGTACATAATTAATTATAACATATATACTGAAGTCTTAAGGAGATATTAAATAAATATAGCCTTAGATCCTAATCTTAAAGCAAACTTCAGTTCTCTAGCACCTTCTATACAAATTTAAGCATTATGTAGTTTTATATTGGTTTCTTTGTGATTAGAAATTAGCAGTCTTAAAGTTTAAATGAGAGTGCCTTAGAAAGAATAATTAGCAGATATGATATAAGAACTACAAATAAAGGAAAAACTTATATTTACTTTGTTTTACATCTCCCTGTCTCACTCAAGTTCTTAAAGAGTGGTTCATACATTTTATGTAAGGTTTCTGTATAAAAGCTTGCCATTATCTCTTAAATGATAGAAGTTGAAGAAAAGATATATGAACTGTATGTTAGGAGGTATAGATGCCTACGAAATGTGGATGCATTTAGTAATAAGATTATGGTGATAGCTTCTTTCTTTCTTTCCTTTTTTTAGGTGAATTTATAGTTTTGGGTTTTTTGCCTTTGTTTAGGCACCCCAGAGAAAGAGAAAATGCTGTACAGCTAATGATTTGAGTGGGACCATTTTGTCCTAAAATACAAATTTAAAAAGTGAGCAAGTGTTAAATTATACAAAATTAAATAATAACTTTCTGTTTTCAAATACAGACTACATATATTTGGTACTTTTTAAATTATTATTTAGTTTACCTTTCTGAGAGTTAAAGTGGCATAGTATCTTAGGACAGAGAATTAAAAAAAATTTGTTTCTACAAAAAGACCTAGAAATAAAATTTACTGCTAACTGTTTAGAGCAAGAAACCAGAGACTGTTAAAACTATTATTAGTTTTCTCCATTTCTGAAAGGTGCCTACTGACAGCATCTATAGCCCATATTAGATTTAATGTTATACCACTCTATTACAGTGGACTGTTTAACATGTGTCACTGTCACTGTAATAATTGTTCATTCATTCTTTTTTTTTGCTGTTTATTGTGCTGATTCACCCACGAATTTAGTAATCTTATAAATCTTGTATTAATCTGCTTACTATAACTTTATTATTTATAATTTTCATTGCTTACAGCTTATTTAAGTTTGCATATTAAGAACTTTATCTCACCAGATACTACAAGGAAAATCTTAACATTTAATTTGAAATTTCTTGTGCCTTGATAGCAGAGTAATGCTATACATCAACAGAATGGAGGAAGAAAGTTTAAGGTTAAAAAAATTATAGGAAAGATTATACAAATGTTTCACACTCTGTTCAAAGAACATATCAGTCTAAAAAAATAAAAGACAAGGTCTATGACTCTTGATGAGAAGGTAGAAAATGACTAACTTTATTCTAAAGTGAGTTTTTTAGTCCATTGTTGATACTTAGTTCATTAAAAAAAATGTTTTTGTTGAAGTTCCAGGAAGTTGGTGGAATAGGATAGGTTGAATTCACCCCTGCTCCAAGGAACAGCTAGAGAAGAAATGGGAAGGCAACTGGGACGACGATTCCAAGGTGTAAGTGACCTGAGAGGGTCTTCTACACCATATAGGGAGGCCCTGGTTGCAAAAGCTGAGAACCAGATACCATCCAGCTAGTGCAAATGCACCCCTTTCCAAATGGAAGCCTGGAGCCCTCAGGAGTGCACATACAGGGAGTTGGGGAAAAGGAAGTAAGCCAAGCCGCATCCCTTGAAAGCACAACCCTCATATGTGCCACCCTGTGACCACGACTCCACCCACACCCCATGCATTGAACTCCATCACCCAACCCCCCCACTGTCCTTCAAGCACCCAAGCCACAATCCCCCTCCCCACACAGCTCTACCCCATACCCCAACCCCATGCATGCATGCAAGCCTGTTCCAGCCCGACACACCTCTCCTGCACAAGCGCACAGTCTGCCTTGCCGCTCCCAAGACCTGTGTACCCACACCCAGTCCCTCAACCCTGCACATGTGAACACCCTTGCCCTCCCACAACTGGCACACCCACAACTGGCAGGTGCTCTCATGCACATCTGTGCCACATACCCTCCGCTCTGCACAAGCATACATCCCTACCCCAACCCCACCCCACACTTGCACACCTGTGCCAGGACCCTCCCACCTGTTGTCACCCAACCTGATACACATCCCACAACCTCTGTAACCTGTGCCCTGCCCCTACACACATGATGTTCTGGTTTGAAAGGATGTATGGACCCTAGGAAAGCCATGTTTTAATCTAAATCCCATTTCATAAAATGGCAGAATAATCCCTATTCAATACTGTATGTTTGAGTCTGTAATTAGATCATCTCCCTGGAGATGTCTCCCAATCAAGAGTGGTTGTTAAGCTGGATTAGGGGAGATGTGTCTCCACCCATTTGGGTGGGTCTTGATTAGTTTCTGGAGCCCTGTAAAAGAGGAAACATTTTGGAGAAAGAAGGATATTCAGAGAGAGCACAGAATGCTGTGGCACCATGAAGATCATCAGCCAGCAACCTTTGAAAATAAAGAAGGAAAATGCCTCCCAGAGAGCTTCATGAAACAAGAAGCCAGGAGAGAAAGTTAGCAGATGACACCATGTTCACCATGTGCCTTCTCACTAGAGAGTTAGACCCTGAACTTCATTGGCCTTCTTGAACCAAGGTATCTTTCCATGGATGCCTTAGATTGGACATTCCTATAGACTTACTTTAATTGGGACATTTTCTCAGCCTTAGAACTGTAAACTAGCAACTTATTAAATTCCCCTTTTTAAAAGCCATTCTATTTCTGGTATATTGCATTCTGGCTGCTAGCAAACTAGAACACACACACATCTGCATCCCGGCCCCTCTGGATCCCTCCGCCTGCGCAAAGACACAACTGTGCCCTCAACCTGTGCCCCAACTTCTGTGCCCTGTATCCCACACCCTAACACCCATGACCCACATGCCCCACGTCCCCACCCCATCCTACCCATGTACCAGCCCCAGTACATCCATTCAACAACCCCCATCCATCTCCTGCCACATCTTACCTCCGTGTCCAACACACCACAACCTGCTCCTGTCACACCACACCTCCGCAACCCCGCGACCCGCACCCCAGGCTCACAGACACCAGCATAGTGTCCCCAACCCATGCATATACCCACTCCACAACCCATTACCACAATGTTGCTCTCCAACCCATGCCCCAAATCCTGCTCCACACCCGTCCTGCAAATACAAAGCTTTAGACTACTGAAGGAAATCAACTTCCAAAGTAAACCTATCAAGGTATTTAAATGCATACAAAGACAGCAGATTATCACTAGCCATGTGAAAATGCAGACAGATATAGTCCCCTCTAATTACTAGATTAAAACACTGGAGGAGACACAGACTTTGGAGCAACTAATCAAAGATGTTCATATAACTCTACTAAATAAAGTTTGTGGATGGCTAATAACACATAAGAGACCAAGAAGACACTAGAAGAGCATAAAGAGGAATTTGAAAGAATAAGTAGAAAAATAGCAGATACCACAGAGATTAAAGATGCTGTAGACCAACTAAAAAACATACTAGAGGCACACAACAGCAGATTTAAAGAGGCAGGAGAAAGAATAAGTAACTAGAGGACAGGGAAAACTGATTTTGAACACTCAAAAGAGCAAATGACAAAAAGATGGAAAAATTTTAATTGAATCTCAGGGAAATGATTAAAAAAAAACAAAGTGCACTAATATAGGAATCATCAGTGTCTCAGAAGGGGAAGAGAAGAATAAAGGGCTAGGAAGATTAGTAGCAGATATAATAGGGGAAAACTCCCCAAACTTTACAAAAGAAATAAATATGCAAATAAAAAAAGCCCAATGAACTCCAAGTAGAACAAATCCAAATAACCCTTCCCCAAGACACCTACGAATCAGTCTGTCTTACGTTGAAGAGAAGCAAAAAATCCTGAAAGTGGCAAGAGAAAAACAATCTACTTCAACTGCTTATCTGGCATTATGGAGGTGAGAAGGCAGTGGTATAATGTATTTAAGACCCTAGAGGAGAAAGATTTACAGCCAGAAATTCTGCACCCAGCCAAATTGTCCTTCAAAACTGAGGAAGAGATTAAAACAAAGGCTAAGAGAATATATCAACAAGAGACCAAGAAATCAGTAACCACCAAAAAGAAAGAACTTTCACAGATATATGGAGATTAAATAACACTCTTAAACAAAGAGTTTGAGAATAAATTGCTAGAGAAATCAGTAGCTACCTAGAGATGAATGAAAGTGAGAATACAGCGTATCAGAACTTATGGAATGTGGCAAAGGCTGTGCTGAGAGGGAAATTTATTGCCCTAAATACCTTTATTAAAAAACAAGAAAAAGCAAAAATTGAGTACTTAACTGCTCACCTGGAGGAATTTGACGAAGAACAGCAAACTAACCCCAAAGCAAATAGAAGAAGAGAAATAACAAGATTAAAGCAGAGTTAAATAAATGGGAAAACAAGAGAACAATAGAAAGAATCAGTAAAACCAAAAGTTGGTTCTTTGAGAAAATCAGTAAAATTGATGGGCCACTAGCAAGACTGACAAAGAAAAAAAAGAGAGAGGTTGCAAATGAACAAAATCAGAAATGAGACAGTGTTTATTACCACAGACCTGGACGAAATAAATCATAAGATGATATTATGAATAACTATATGCCAACAAACTAGATAACTTAAATGAAATGGACAAATTC
Organism: Tamandua tetradactyla; assembly: GCF_023851605.1. Classification (NCBI taxonomy): domain Eukaryota; kingdom Metazoa; phylum Chordata; class Mammalia; order Pilosa; family Myrmecophagidae; genus Tamandua; species Tamandua tetradactyla. The sequence goes on along the minus strand of NC_135331.1, from coordinate 147,813,676 downwards.
TGGAAACACACAAACAAACTACACTCACTGTATTAGTTAGGGTTCTCTAGAGAGACAGAATCAAAAGGAAACACAAATATAAAATTCATAAAAGTGTCTCACATAATTGTGGGAATGCAGAGTCCAAAATCCACAGGGCAGGCTGTGAAGCAGATGATTCCGATGGAGGGTCTGGACAAACTCCAAAGGAGAGGCTCACCAGCTGAAGCAGGAAGAGAACCTGTCTCTTCTGAATCCTCCTTAAAAGGCTTCCAGTGATTAGATTAATCATCACTCATTGCAGAAGACACTCCCCTTCACTGATTACAAATGGAATCAGCTGTGGATGCAGCTGACGTGATCATGATTTAATTCTATGAAATGTCCTCATCACAACAGACAGGCCAGCACTTGCCCAACCAGACAAACAGGTACCACCACTTGGCTAAGTTGACACATGAACTTGGCCATGAGTCCACCCCTTGTCAGCTTAGCAGCTATACATATCACCTTAAACTATACCTAATTTCTGAATAAAAAACAATAAAGCACACATTTTTTTCTTTCACCTAACAGTACTCAACGGTCATGAATATAACTGGAAATTCATTAAATCTCTCCAAAATATGGTGCAAGTCCTTGGGTAATATTGATTCTTAAACTTGATATCTTAACAACTTAAATAGTATAACATGAACAAAACAGCATTACAGTCTTCGTTTCTGTAGCTGATCATATGGTCATAGTTCATATTTATCACTACCTTCTTCCTTCGCTGCTCATTCCGTGTTCCCTTTACCCTCAGCAAGAACTTCAGCTGGCCGTGGTTCTTTGCCTGGTAGGGTGACCCAAACCTTCGTTCCTGAAGCTTCAGAGCCATTGGTAGTCCTGCCTGGATTGGGTTGTTACAGTTTTCCATTGATTTTAATCACAGGACATGGTAGTACTAAAAGATACCCTAGGGCATCTCCTATATTCCAAGAAAACTCTTCTTACCTCTGTTGTGGAGTTGCAGTCCTATTTCCCCCTGATAGTCAGGGTCCATCACCCCAGCCAATAATGTAATCCCCTTCTTGGCTTGTTGATCCAGGGGCATGAGTAGCCCAAAGTGACCAGGTGGCAGTCTTAGATTCAAGTTCAATGGAATCATTGTTTTTTCTCCTGGTGGAAGCACTCCCCCTTTTGGAACTAAAACCTGTAGAACAGCAGAGCTCAGAGTCACAGGGACAGGAAGCAAAAATATTCCTAGTGGATCACTATAGGTAATAGTGAGTAGTACCACTCCCATTTCCACCCCTTGGTTCCTGGACCCATGGATCCTGGCTATGGGAGAAACAGCACCATACAGCGGATGCTGATTCAGAGCATATACAGTTTCCTGGAGAATATTACCCCAGCCCTTCAGGGTATTGCACCTAGTTGTCTCTGTAATTGAGTTTTTAAAAGGCCATTCCACCGTTCTGTCAGTCCAGCTGCTTCTGGGTGATGGGGAACATGGTAAGACCAGAGAATTCCATGAGCATGTGCCCATTCCTGCACTTAATTTGCTGTGAAGTGTGTTCCTTGCTCAGAAAAGCAATGCTGTGTGGAATACCATGACAATGGATAAGGCATTCTGTAAGCCTACGGATAGTAGTTTTGACAGAAGCATTTTATGCAGGGGAAGCAAACCCATATCCAGAGTATGTGTCTATTCCAGTTAGAACAAATCACTGCCCTTTCCATGAAGAGAGTGGTACAATGTAATCACCTGCCACCATGTGACTGGCTGGTCACCTCGGGGAATGGTACCATATCGGGGGCTGAGTGTGGGTCTCTGCTGCTGGCAGATTGGGCACTCAGCAGTGGCTATAGCCAAGTCATCCTTGGTGAGTGGAAGTCCATGTTGCTGAGCCCATGCATAACCTCCATCCCTACCACCATCACCACTTTGTTGATGAGCCCACTGGGCAATGACAGGAGTTGCTGGGAAAAGAGGCTGACTGGTATCCACAGAATGAGTCATCTTATCCACTTGATTATTAAAACCTTCCTCTGCTGAAGTCACCCTCTGGTGCGCATTCATATGGGACACAAATATCTTCATGATTTTAGCCCACTCTGAAAGGTCTATCCACATACTTCTTCTCCAGACCTCTTTGTCACCAATTTTCCAATTATGATCTTTCCAGGTCCCTGACCATCCAGCCAAACCATTAGCAACAGCCCATGAGTCAGTATACAAACGCACATCTGGCCAGTTCTCCTTCCAAGCAAAATGAACCAGGAGCACTGCTCAAAGTTCTACCCACTGGTAGGATTTCCCTTACCACAGTCCTTCAAGGACACCCCAGAAAGGGGTTGTAGTGCTGTAGCTGTCCACTTTCGGATGGTACATGCATATTGCGCTGAACCATCTGTAAACCAGACCCAAGTTTTCTCTTCCTCAGTCAATTCACTGTAAGGAACTCCCCAAGAGGCCATAGCTCTGGTCTGTGGAAGAGAAGGTAATGTGGCAGGAGCAGAGACCATGGGCATTTGGGCCACTTCCTCATGTAACTTACTTGTGCCTTCAGAACCTGCTCTGACCCTATCTCGTATATACCATTTCCATTTTACAATAGAGTGTTGCTGTGCATGCCCAACTTTATGGCTTGGTGGGTCAGAGAACACCCAGCTCATGATAGACCACTCAAGTCTTATGGTAAATCGGTGGCCCATGGTTAAGTGTTCAGTCTCTACTAAGGCCCAGTAGCAGGCCAAAAGCTGTTTCTCAGAAGGAAGGTAGTTGTCTGTAGCAGTTGATAAGGCTTTGCTCCAAAATCCTAAGGGTCTGTGTTGTGATTCTCCTATAGGGGCCTGCCAAAGACTCCAAACAGCATCTCTATTTGCCACTGACACTTCCAGCACCATTGGATCTGCTGGATCATATGGCCCAAGTGGCAGAGCAGCTTGTACAGCAGGCTGGACCTGTCGCAGAGTCTCCTCTTGTTCAGGTCCCCACTCAAAAGTAGCAGCTTTTCTGGTCACTCGATAAATGGGCTGGAGTAGTACATCCAAATAAGGAATATGTTGTCACCAAAATCCAAAGAGACCAACTAGGCATTGTGCCCCATTTTTGGTTGTGGGAGGGGCAGATGCAGCAACTTATCCTTTACCTTAGAAGGGATATCTCGACATGCCCCACACCACTGGACACCTAGAAATTTCACTGAAGTGAAAGGCCCCTGTATTTTTGTTGGGTTTATCTCCCACCCTCTGACACGCAAATGCCTTACCAGTAGTAAGTCTAGAGTAGTTGCTACTTCTTGCTCACTAGGTCCAATCAACATGATATCATCAATATAATGGACCAGTGTGATTTTCTTGTGGGAGGGAGAAATAATCAAGGCCCCTGTGGACAAGATTATAACATAAGGCTGAAGAGTTGATATACCCCTGAGGTAGGACAGTGAAAGTATTTGGCTGACCTTGCCAGCTGAAAGCAGACTATTCCTGGTGGTCCTTACTAACAGCTATTGAGAAAAAATCATTTGCCAGATCAATAGCTGCATACCAGGTACCAGGGCATGTATTGATTTGCTCAAGCAATAATACCACATCTGAAACAACAGCTGCAATTGGAGTTATCACCTGGTTGAGCTTACAGTAATCCACTGTCATCCTCCAAAACCCATCTGTTTTCTGCACAGGCCAAATAAGAGAGTTGAATGAGGATGTGGTGGGAATCATCACTCCTGCATTCTTCAAGTCCTTAAGAGTGACAGTAATCTCTGCAATCCCTCCAGGAACCCAGTATTGCTTCTGATTTACTATTTTGCTAGGTAGGGGCAGTTCTAATGGTTTCCACTTGGCCTTTCCAACCATAATAGTCCTCACTGCACGAGTTAGAGAGCCAATGTGGGGATTCTACCCAGTTGCTCAGTGTGTCTGTGCCAATTATACGTTCTGAAACTGGGGAAATAACTACAGAATGGGTTCGGGGGCCCACTGGACCCACTGTGAGACAGACCTGAGCTAAAACTCCATTGATCACCTGGCCTCCATAAGCCCCCACTCTCACTGGTGGACCAGAGTGATGTTTTGGGTCCCCTGGATTTAATGTCACTTCTGAATCAGTGTCTAATAATCCCCGAAATATCTTATCATTTTCTTTTCCCCAGTGCAGTTACCCTGGTAAAAGGCCATCGGTCTCCTTGGGGAAGGCTTGGAGTAAGATTAACAGTATAAATCTGTGGCAGTGTAACAGGGTTCTCCCCCAAAGGGACCTGGCCTCCCCTTCATTCAAGGGCTCTGGGTCTGTAAACTGTCTCAAGTCTGAAAATTGATTAAGGGACCATGACTCTGTGTTTTTGTAATTCAAGTTAGACTTCTGTTCACTTGACCTAGAATTCTTTTGTTTATGCAGCTTGAACAAGAATTTAGTAGACTGCCCATGTATTGTATTTCTAGGTACCCCATGATTTACTAGCCAATGCCACAAATCTCTGCGAGTCATATAATTTTATCTCCTGCTTTGAGTTTGCTGTCTATTATAATAGCCACATCTACCCTATCTTTGGTGATTAAGTGCTGCCACCTGGCTTCTGCCAACTCAGGATCCAGTCATCCCCATTGTGTTTAAGGATTTCAGCTCAGTGACAGCAGTTCCTACAATACTATCGGATTTACAGAGAAGTGCAACTACAGAGCTCTTCAGGGATAATGGCGCTATTCCCACAAATTTATTTCTCACTGTTCTGGTAAAAGGTGCACCCTCCAGACTTTCCTGGGATGTAAGAGCAGAATTTGCATGATAAATCCACTCTAACATTATAATCTCTCTAAGCCTCTGTATCCCCTCATCTACATTATACCAGGGCATTTCTGGCATTTCAGCCTCAGGCAGTGTCGGCCGGCCACCTTTTGATCCATGTTTCAACCAACCATCCAAACAAGCGTTAGTACCTTTTCTAACCCCTCGAGCTATGACATTGAATGTCTGCTTAGTGGGCCCATTTCAATAAATTCAGTCTGATTCAGCCATATATTCCTCCCACCAGTATCCCACACCCTTAAAATCCATTGCCACACGTATTCCCCTGATTTCTTTGTATATAAATTGGAAAACTCACACAGTTCTTTTGGAGTATAACGTGATACTTTGTACCTCACCTTTAGGGACCTGTTGGGACTTCAGTCTAGTTATAGGTCTGGAAGAAATGAGGGGTGGTGGGGGTGGTTCATGAAAAGAATTAGAAATATCTTCCAAGCCATTTGCTTCAGGGCATTCATTTGCAGTTTCATCTGGTGAAACAGGATTAATCATTCTAGGGCTAATCACTTCATGAAGAGGCTGGGTGGCCAACTCCCCAAGGTAGGCTGGAGGTGGGGCAGCTATGTTCTCAGGGCAGACTATTACAGGGTTATCTAGAGAAGATTCAGCATGACCTTAGGTTTCAACCTCACTCCAGCATCATTATCAATCCATATGTCACCATCCCATTTTTCAGGGTCCCACTCCTTTCCAATCAATGCCCTCACTTTAATGGCAGACACCATGCAGCATTGAGATTTCAGTTTATGATGTAAAGTTGTTACTCTAACAATAAGATTCTAAGTCTGATTTTCAGAGATCTCAAGTCTATGACTATAGGAAATAAGATTTCCTTCAGGATACTCACAGAATCTTCTACCTCTGTCAGACAGTACTTAAGCTTCTCATTTGAAGCCTTAGGCCCATCCCTTTTATTCCTTAATGTATCCAGTGTATCTAACAACAACCAGCCAACATCTCTATACCTCTTATTTCCACAAAACTCCAAAAGGAGTCAAAAGCGTTATCCCCCAGACCCTGGCTTCATATAAGCAAAGCATTAGGAGAATCGAATAGTGATATTTTGACTATCTCTTTTGCCAACTCACTCCATGGAGTGGGAGTGTCATTCTGATTATGGGAATCAGAGTCCTTAGTGCCTTTGAGTCCATTCAGAGTAGAAAACCATTCATAAAACCCCATTTTTAAGATTCTGTTTCTTGAGAACCACTCCTGGTACCAAGTTGTATTGGTTAGGGTTCTCTAGAGAAACAGAATCAATAGGAAACACTCAGAAATATAAAATTTATAGAAGTGTCTCAGGTAACCATGGAAACACAGAGTCCACAGGCCGCAGGACAGGCTGTGAAGCAGACGATTGCAATGGAGGGTCTGGACAAACTCCACAGGAGAGGCTCACCAACCGAAGCAGGAAGAGAGCCTTTCTCTTCTGAACCCTCCTTAAAAGGCTTCCAGTGATTAAAGTAAGCATCACTCATTGCAGAAGACACTCCCCTTCACTGATTACAAATGGAATCAGCTGTGGATGCAGCTGGTGTGATCATGATTTAATTCTATGAAATGTCCTCATCTAACAGACAGGCCAGCAGTTGCCCAAACAGACAAACAGGTACCATGACCCCAACCATGACACTAACTCACGAAGAAACAGAAGATCTCAAGAAACTAGTCTCAAATAAAGAGATTTAATCAGTCATCCGAAATTTTCCTAGAAATAAAAGCTCAGGGCCAGATGGCTTCACAGGGTAATTTTATCGAATATTCTAAAAAGAACTAACACCAAACCTGCTCAAATTTTTCAAAAAAAAATTGAGGGAAAAAAGAACTACCTAACTCATTTTATAATGCTAATGTCACTTTAGTAACAAAACTGGGTAAAGATGCTACGAGAAAGAAATACTACAGTTCAATCTCCCTAATGAATATAGATGCAAAAATTCTCAACAAAATATTAGCAATTCGAATCCAACAGCCCATTAAAAGAATTATATACCATGACCAAGTTGGGTTAATATCAAGAATGCAGGGATGGTTTAACATAAGAAAATCAGTTAATGTAATAAGAGCATATTAACAGATCAAAAGGGAAAAAATCACATGATCATCACAATTGATGCTGAAAACACGTTTGAGAAAATTCAGCATCCTTTTCTTATAAAAACACTTCAAAATCTAGGAATCAAAGGCAAGTTCCTCAGTAGGATAAAGGGCATTTATGAAAAACCCATAGCCAGCATCTTACTCATGGAGAGATACTGAAAGCTTTCCCCCTAAGATCAGGAAGAAGACAAGGATGCCCTCTGTCACCACTGTTATTCAACACTGTACTAAAAGTTCTAGCTAGAGCAATCAGGCAGGAAAAAGAAATAAAAGACATTCTAACTGGAAGGGAAGAAGTAAACCTTTCATTATTTGCAGATGATACTATACTTGGAAAATCCTGAGAAATCTACAACAAAGTTGTAAAAGAATCAAGTATCTAGGAATGAACTTAACTAAGGACGTGTACACAGAGAACTACATAACATTGCTAAAAGAAATCAAAGAAGAGCTAAATAGGTGGAAAGACATTCCATGCTCTTAGATAAGAAGGTTAACCATAGTTCAGATGTAAGTTCCACCCAAGTTGATCTACAGTTCAATACAGTACCAATTAAAATTCCAATAGCCTATTTTGAAGACTTGGAAAAGCTAGTTATCAGATTCATCTGGAAGCAAAAGAGCCCCGAATAGCTAAAAGCATCCTTAAAAAGAACAAAGTGGGAGGATTAACACTTCCCGATTTTAAAACTTATTGTAAAGCCACAGTTGTCAAAACAGCATGGTACTGGCAGAAAGATAGAAGTATTGACCAATGGAATTGAGAGTGTTGAGATAGACCACCACGTCTTTGGTAAACCGATCTTCGGCAAGGCCCCCAAATCCACTAAACTGGATTTCAATAGCCAAAAGAATGGAAGAAGACCCTTGCCTTACACCCTATACAAAAATTAACTCATATTGGATCAGACACCTAAATATAAGAACCAGTACCATAAAGCTCCTAGAAGAAAATGTAAGGGAACATCTTCAAGACCTAGGAATAGGAGGTAGCTTCCTAAACTTTACACCCAAAGCACAAGCAACAAAAGAAAAAATAGATAAATGGAAACTCAAAACCAAATGCTTGTGCCCCTCAAAAGACTGCCAAAAAGGTGAAGGGGCAGTCAACTCAATGGGAGAAAATATTTGGAAATCACACATCAGATAAAGGATTGATATCCTGTATACATAAAGAAATCATACAACTCAAAAGTAGAAGAACAAACAACCCAATTATAAAGTGGATAAAGATATGAATAGATATTTTTTTCTTTTTTTATTAATTAACGGAAAAAAAGAAATTAACCCAACATTTAGAAATCATACCGTTCTACATATGCAATCAGTAATTCTTAACATCATCACATAGATGCATGATCATCGTTTCTTAGTACATTTGCATCGGTTTAGAAGAACTAGCAACACAACAGAAAGATATAGAATGTTAATATAGAGAAAAAAATAAAAGTAATAATAATAGTAAAAAAAAAAAAACCTATAGCTCAGATGTACCTTCATTCAGTGTTTTAACAAGATTACTTTACAATTAGGTATTATTGTGCTGTCCATTTTTGAGTTTTTGTATCTAGTCCTGTTGCACAGTCTGTATCCCTTCAGCTCCAATTGCCCATTATCTTACCCTGTTTCTAACTCCTGCTGGACTCTGTTACCAATGACATATTCCAAGTTTATTCTCGAATGTCGGTTCACATCAGTGGGACCATACAGTATTTGTCCTTTAGTTTTTGGCTAGACTCACTCAGCATAATGTTCTCTAGGTCCATCCATGTTATTACATGCTTCATAAGTTTATCCTGTCTTAAAGCTGCATAATATTCCATCGTATGTATATACCACAGTTTGTTTAGCCACTCTTCTGTTGATGGACATTTTGGCTGTTTCCATCTCTTTGCAATTGTAAATAACGCTGCTATAAACATTGGTGTGCAAATGTCCGTTTGTGTCTTTGCCCTTAAGTCCTTTGAGTAGATTCCGAGCAATGGTATTGCTGGGTCGTATGGCAATTCTATATTCAGCTTTTTGAGGAACCGCCAAACTGCCTTCCACAGTGGTTGCACGTTTTGACATTCCCACCAACAGTGGATAAGTGTGCCTCTTTCTCCGCATCCTCTCCAGCACTTGTCATTTTCTGTTTTGTTGATAATGGCCATTCTGGTGGGTGTGAGATGATATCTCATTGTGGTTTTGATTTGCATTTCTCTAATGGCCAGGGACATTGAGCATCTCTTCATATGCCTTTTGGCCATTTGTATTTCCTCTTCTGATAGGTGTCTGTTCAAGTCTTTTTCCCATTTTGTAATTGGGTTGGCTGTCTTTTTGTTGTTGAGTTGAACAATCTCTTTATAAATTCTGGATACTAGACCTTTATCTGATATGTCATTTCCAAATATTATCTCCCATTGTGTAGGCTGTCTTTCTACTTTCTTGATGAAGTTCTTTGATGCACAAAAGTGTTTGATTTTGAGGAGCTCCCATTTATTTATTTCCTTCTTCAGTGCTCTTGCTTTAGGTTTAAGGTCCATAAAACCGCCTCCAATTGTAAGTTTCATAAGATATCTCCCTACATTTTCCTCTAACTGTTTTATGGTCTTTGACCTAATGTTTAGATCTTTGATCGATTTTGAGTTAACTTTTGTATAAGGTGTGAGATATGGGTCTTCTTTCATTCTTTTGCATATGGATATCCAGTTCTCTAGGCACCATTTATTGAAGAGACTGTTCTGTCCCAGGTGAGTTGGCTTGACTGCCTTATCAAAGATCAAATGTCCATAGATGAGAGGGTCTATATCTGAGCACTCTATTCGATTCCATTGGTCGATATATCTATCTTTATGCCAATACCATGCTGTTTTGACCACTGTGGCTTCATAATATGCCTTAAAGTCCGGTAGCGCGAGACCTCCAGCTTCGTTTTTTTTCCTCAAGATGTTTTTAGCAATTCGGGGCACCCTGCCCTTCCAGATAAATTTACTTATTGGTTTTTCTATTTCTGAAAAATAAGTTGTTGGGATTTTGATTGGTATTGCATTGAATCTATAAATCAATTTAGGTAGGATTGACATCTTAACTATATTTAGTCTTCCAATCCATGAACACAGTATGCCCTTCCATCTGTTTAGGTCTTCTGTGATTTCTTTTAACAGTTTTATGTAGTTTTCTGTATATAGGTGTTTTGTCTCTTTAGTTAAATTTATTCCTAGGTATTTTATTCTTTTAGTTGCAATTGTAAATGGGATTCGTTTCTTGATTTCCCCCTCAGCTTGTTCATTACTAGTGTATAGAAATGCTACAGATTTTTGAGTGTTGATCTTGTAACCTGCTACTTTGCTGTACTCATTTATTAGCTCTAGTAGTTTTGTTGTGGATTTTTCCGGGTTTTCGACGTATAGTATCATATCATCTGCAAACACTGATAGTTTTACTTCTTCCTTTCCAATTTTAATGCCTTATATTTCTTTTTCTTGTCTAATTGCTCTGGCTAGAATCTCCAACACAATGTTGAATAATAGTGGTGATAGTGGGCATCCTTGTCTTGTTCCTGATCTTAGGGGGAAAGTTTTCAGTTTTTCCCCATTGAGGATGATATTAGCTGTGGGTTTTTCATATATTCCCTCTATCATTTTAAGGAAGTTCCCTTGTATTCCTATCCTTTGAAGTGTTTTCAACAGGAAAGGATGTTGAATCTTGTCAAATGCCTTCTCTGCATCAATTGAGATGATCATGTGATTTTTCTGCTTTGATTTGTTGATATGGTGTATTACATTAATTGATTTTCTTATGTTGAACCATCCTTGCATACCTGGGATGAATCCTACTTGGTCATGATGTATAATTCTTTTAATGTGTTGTTGGATACGATTTGCTAGAATTTTATTGAGGATTTTTGCATCTATATTCATTAGAGAGATTGGTCTGTAGTTTTCTTGTTTTGTAATATCTTTGCCTGGTTTTGGTATGAGGGTGATGTTGGCTTCATAGAATGAATTAGGTAGTTTTCCCTCCACTTCGATGTTTTTGAAGAGTTTGAGGAGAGTTGGTAGTAATTCTTTCTGGAATGTTTGATAGAATTCACATGTGAAGCCGTCTGGTCCTGGACTTTTCTTTTTAGGAAGCTTTTGAATGACTGATTCAATTTCTTTACTTGTGATTGGTTTGTTGAGGTCATCTATTTCTTCTTGAGTCAAAGTTGGTTGTTCATGTCTTTCCAGGAACCTGCCCATTTCATCTAAATTGTTGTATTTATTAGCGTAAAGTTGTTCATAGTATCCTGTTATTACCTCCTTTATTTCTGTGAGGTCAGTAGTTATGTCTCCTCTTCCATTTCTGATCTTATTTATTTGCATCCTCTCTCTTCTTCTTTTTGTCAATCTTGCTAAGGGCCCATCAATCTTATTGATTTTCTCATAGAACCAACTTCTGGTCTTATTGATTTTCTCTATTGTTTTCATGTTTTCAATTTCATTTATTTCTGCTCTAATCTTTGTTATTTCTTTCCTTTTGCTTGCTTTGGGGTTAGTTTGCTGTTCTTTCTCCAGTTCTTCCAAGTGGACAGTTAATTCCTGCATTTGTGCCTTTTCTTCTTTTCTGATATAGGCATTTAGGGCAATAAATTTCCCTCTTAGCACTGCCTTTGCTGCGTCCCATAAGTTTTGATATGTTGTGTTTTCGTTTTCATTCACCTCGCGGTATTTACTAATTTCTCTTGCAATTTCTTCTTTGACCCACTTGTTGTGTAAGAGTGTGTTGTTGAGCCTCCACGTATTTGTGAATTTTCTGGCACTCCACCTATTATTGATTTCCAACTTCATTCCTTTATGATCTGAGACAGTGTTGTGTATGATTTCAATCTTTTTAAATTTGTTAAGACTTGCTTTGTGACCCAGCATATGGTCTGTCTTTGAGAATGATCCATGAGCACTTGAAAAAAAGGTGTATCCTGCTGTTGTGGGATGTAATGTCCTATAAATGTCTGTTAAGTCTAGCTCATTTATAGTAATATTCAGATTCTCTATTTATTGATCCTCTGTCTAGATGTTCTGTCCATTGATGAGAATGGTGAATTGAAGTCTCCAACTATTATGATATATGTGTCTATTTCCCTTTTCAATGTTTGCAGTGTATTCCTCACGTATTTGGGGGCATTCTGGCTCGGTGCGTAAATATTTATGATTGTTATGTCTTCTTGTTTAATTGTTCCTTTTATTAGTATATAGTGTCCTTCTTTATCTCTTTTAACTGTTTTACATTTGAAGTCTAATTTGTTGGATATTAGTATAGCCACTCCTGCTCTTTTCTGGTTGTTATTTGCATGAAATATCTTTTCCCAACCTTTCACTTTCAACCTATGTTTATCTTTGGGTCTAAGATGTGTTTCCTGTAGACAGCATATAGAAGGATCCTGTTTTTTAATCCATTCTGCCAGTCTATGTCTTTTGATTGGGGAATTCAGTCCATTAACATTTAGTGTTATTACTGTTTGGATAATATTTTCCTCTAACATTTTGCCTTTTGTATTATATATATCATATGTGACTTTCCTTCTTTCTACACTCTTCTCCATGCCTCTCTCTTCTGTCTTTTCATATCTGACTCTAGTGCTCCCTTTAGTATTTCTTGCAGAGCTGGTCTCTTGGTCACAAATTCTCTCAGTGACTTTTTGTCTGAGAATGTTTTAATTTCTCCCTCATTTTTGAAGGACAATTTTGCTGGATATAGAAGTCTTGGTTGGCAGTTTTTCTCTTTTAGTAATTCAAATATATCATCCCACTGTCTTCTAGCTTCCATGGTTTCTGCTGAGAAATCTACACAAAGTCTTATTGGGTTTCCCTTGTATGTGATGGATTGTTTTTCTCTTGCTGCCTTCAAGATCCTCTCTTTCTCTTTGACCTCTGACATTCTAACTAGTAAGTGTCTTGGAGAACGCCTATTTGGGTCTAATCTCTTTGGGGTGCGCTGCACTTCTTGGATCTGTAATTTTAGATCTTTCACAAGAGTTGGGAAATTTTCAGTGATAATTTCTTCCATTAGTTTTTCTCCTCCTTTTCCCTTCTCTTCTCCTTCTGGGACACCCACAACACGTATATTTGTGCGGTTCATATTGTCTTTGAGTTTCCTGATACCCTGTTCAAATTTTTCCATTCTTTTCCCGATAGTTTCTGTTTCTTTTTGGAATTCAGATGTGCCATCCTCCAAATCACTAATTCTATCTTCTGTCTCTTTATATCTATCATTGTAGGTATTCATTGTTTTTTCCATCTTTTCTACTTTATCCTTCACTTCCATAAGTTCTGTGATTTGTTTTTTCAGTTTTTCTATTTCTTATTTTTGTTCAGCCCATGTCTTCTTCATGTCCTCCCTCAATTTATCGATTACGTTTTTGAAGAGGTTTTCCATTTCTGTTCGTATATTCAGCATTAGTTGTCTCAGCTCCTGTATCTCATTTGAACTATTGGTTTGTTCCTTTGACTGGGCCATATTTTCAATTTTCTGAGCATGATCCGTTATCTTCTGCTGGCGTCTGGGCATTTAGTCAGATTTCCCTGGGTGTTGGACGCAACAGGTTGAAAGATTTTTCTGTGAAATCTCTGGGTTCTGTTTTTCTTATCCTTCCCAGTAGGTGGCGCTCGTGGCACACCTTTGTCTGCAGGTCTCACCAGTAAAAGGTGCTGTGGGTCCTTTAACTTTGGAAAACTCTCGCCATGGGGGAGTTTCGCCAGCCGAAGCGGCTTGAAAGAGTACCAGCCGGCCCGGGGGTCCAAACGTGGGGAGGGTTGCCAGCCACCGCAGCCCGGGAAAGTGCCCGTCCGAATTTCCTAGTCAGCCTGGGGTGCCAAGCGTGGCGGGAGGGCGCCAACCGCCGCGGCCCGGGAGAGTGCACCGTTCCCAGCCGGACAGGGGAGTCACGTGTTTGGAAGGGACCCCCCCCGGTCACTGTTCTCCGCGGCCTGGGGATTTCCGATCCAATTCTCTCAGTTGGTCCGGGGGGCCGCGCGTGGTGGGGGCACCAGCCGCCACAGCTTGAGGGGACCGCCTGCCCAATTCTCCCAGCCGGCCTGGGAAGGAGGAAGGGAGGAACTCTGACCGCTTGCCGCCCCGCCTGGGAAGCCTGCGCCCCTCGGCGATCTCACCGGAGCAGGTTCTCCCAGCCAGTCAGCCGTTCCAGGATGAGGTACGCTGTCTTTTTGATCTCTGTCGTGGCTCCGGGAGCTGTTCTGTATCGTTTCTACTCCCCTAGTAGCTGTTCTGGAGGAGGAAAGGTGAGGATGGCTGGGCTGTCGAGGATGGTGGCGGAGGAACCGGTGAAGGCGGAAGAGGGCACGGTGGTGGTTGGAGACCCACTGGAGTAGGAGGAGAAAGGGAAGGATAAGATGGCGGATGGAGCACCGCCGGCGGAGAAAGAGGAAGAGGAGGGCTAGATGGCGGCGGGAGCGCCGGCAGAGAAGGGGGACGAGGAGGGCTAGATGGTGGCCGGAGCACCAGCAGAGAAAGAGGAAGAGGAGGGCTAGATGGCGGCGGGAGCACCGGCGGAGAAAGAGGAAGAGGAGGGCTAGATGGTGGCGGGAGCGCAGGCGGAGAACGGGAAAGAGGAGGGCTAGATGGCAGCGGGAGCGCCGGCGGAGAAGGGGGAAGAGGAGGGGTAGATGGCGCTGGGAGCGCCTCTGGCGGAGAAAGAGGAAAAGGAGGGCTAGATGGCGGCGGGAGCGCCTCCGGCGGAGAAAGAGAAAGAGGAGGGCTAGATGGCGGTGGGAGCGCTGGCGGAGAAAGAGGAAGAGGAGGGCTAGATGGCGACGGGAGCGCCAGCAGAGAAGGGGGAAGAGGAGGGCTAGATGGCGGCGGGAGCGCCTCCGGCGGAGAAAGAGGAAGAGGAGGGCTAGATGGCAGCAGGAGCGCTGGCGGAGAAAGATGAAGAGGAGGGCTACATGGCGGCAGGAGCGCCTGCAGAGAAGGGGCTGAATAGATATTTTTGTCAAGAACAAATAACAGGTGGCTCAAAAGCTCATGAAGGAGATACTCATTCTCATTAGCTGTAAGTGAAATGCAGATCAAGACCGCAATGAGATATCACCTCACACCTATAAGAGTAGTTGCTATTAAACAAACAAACTACAAATTCTGGAGAGGATGTGGAGAAATTGACTCACTTATGCACTGCTGGTGGGAATGTATAATGGTACAGCCACTATGGAAAATAGCCTGGCAGTTCCCCAGAAAAATAAATGTCAAATTGCCCCATGACCTGGCAATAGCACTACTTGGTATATACCCAGAAGAGCTGAAAGCAGTGACACAAACAGACATTTGCATGTTGATATTTATAGCAACTTTATTCACAGTCAGCGAAAGATGGAAACAATCCAAGTGCCCATTAACAGGCCAGTGGATTAATAAAATGTGAATATACATATGATAGAATATAATGGAGCAGTAAGATGAAATGATGTCCTGAACAACATGACAAGATGGAGGAGACTTCAGGACATTATGCTGAGTGAAATAAGCTAGACACAAAAGGATAGATACAGTATGATTCCACTTCTATTATCATGGTAAGGTTAAAACCAGAGGCTTATAATATACAATATAGGGTATCTAGAGATACACGGAAGCTTGAGATGGGTGAACAGTTGAACTTAATTGTAAGGGAATAGATAGAAGTGAAGGTGGTTCACTAGTGGGTCTATAAGTAATATTACCATATTGAAGGTGAATAAGTTGAAAAGAATTGTATAGACTCATGTGGCCCACTGATTAACATTACAAATATAAATAACTTCTTGCATGAAAACTGCTGCAAAGGTATGAATCTTGTACAAAGTGTATAATTCGAGGTGTGGGGGGAAGTGCCATTAAATGCTTTGGGCTGTGTTTAACAGACATCAACGATACATTTGCAATAACAGGGGTACATAATGGGGGAAGGGACAGGAGTTAGTGGGAGATTTAGATTTTCTATATGGTGAGGGTGCGTTTATTAGCTATCATTTTCTTGGGAGCTATGAAATTATCTAAAATTGAGAGTGTTGATGCACTATTGACTTTGTACTTTACACATGAGTCCCAGTATATGGAGGTAGCTGCAAGATGCAGTGATGAAAAGTACATTGGCGAACGATGGTATATACATATGATTGAACATTATGCTGTTGCAAAAAGGAACGAATTTGTATGGCGTATAAAGATATGAATGAACCTGTGGGACATTTGGTGAGGCAAAATAAGCCAGAAACAAAAGAGCAAATGTAGTATGATCTCTTTTAAAAATAGTTATAAGACGGCAGGCCACGGTGGCTCAGCAGTCAGAGTCCTCTCCCGGAGACCCAAATTCGATTTCTGGTGCCTGCCCATGTAAAAACAAGCAAACAAACAAACAAAAAATACTTATAAGAAAACTGGGTTCTAAATTATAAGCTCTTATAGCAGTCACATCTAGTCTGAGTGGTAATTGTTATTTCTGGAGGCTGAGGGGCTGTTTGATATATGTATAACCTAGTATTTAGAGATAAGAATGAAACCAAACAGGTCTTTAGAATATGGGATAAGGAAGACATTGTCTGTATTTTAGAATTTCACCTTCTCACCTACTCTTTTAGACCAAAGAGAGAAAGGTTTATTTTTTCTAGAACCTCAATTTTCTGTAGCTCATAATCTAACTCAGCCTGATTGGATAAATCATTTAAACAATCCAAACACAGGAAGCCTAGAATAAAAATGAGCGCCTTTAATCCTATACGGCTTAATGTAATGCCTAGATACATCCCAAGTATATTAAGTAGATAATCAAAAAAGTATTGGTGAAGTCCCTTGAGGGATGGGAGAAAAAACACGGAACTATTAAACTTTACTGCCACGGAAACCCCTGATACTGTGACAAGTATTAGGGACACCCAAATCAATAGGCCAAACCCTTGATCTTGAGGCTTACTCTTGTGAAGCTTATGTATGTAGCAGAGAAGCTTAGCCTACTTAGAGGTACGTCTAAGAGCCACCTCTGGGGATGACTTTTTTCTTTGCTCAAATGTGGCCTCTTTCTCTCTAAGCCCAACTCTGCAAGTGAAACCATTGCCTTTCCCCCTACATCAGACATGACATCCAGGATGAATGTTTCCCTGGCAGCATGGGAGATGACTCCTAGGTATGAGCCTGGCCCTGGCACCATGGGCTCAACAATGCTATCCTGACCAAAAAGGGGAAAAGAAGTGTAATAAATAAGGTATCAGTGGCTGAGAGAGTTCAAAAAAGTCCTCCTCTGGAAGTCATTTGTATTGCAGGCTTCAGTTAAACATTGCTACCCATCATAATTTGCCAAACCCCAACCAAAACCATTCCTGCCAATCCAAAAGAATACCTAGGGCATTATATAAGATTCTACAAAGGTTTCATTCACTGGGGTAAGTTCCAGAAATCTACAGCCTCCAGATGGATCCTGAAATGCAGAGGGGCCAGCCTTTCCAGAGCATCAACTAGTTCCATCTCCCTTTCCCATATTACTGACAGCCCTTTCCAACATGGAAAAGTTAGAATGAGCATAGTCCAAATACCCTTAAAGAACAGAAGAAAGAGCAAGGGTGATAGTGGAGTTATACAGAGAAGGTAGGCTTTAATAAATGGGTATGAGTGCTGAATCATTATATTGATATTTCTTTTAGTCTCCAGTACCTTAGAGCAGCTTGAAGTAAAAACCTTAAATTGTGCAATTATAACCCATAGTGAAGTCTGAATTCTCTTCTACAACTAATTGTTGTGATGTACTTTGAAATTTATTGCTTTTTTGTTTATATGTTATTTTTCACAAAAAAGTATGCCAAAGAGGAGGAGTATAACAGAGAAGACAGGATTTAATAACAAGTGTGACTGCTGAATCATTATATAGATGTTTCTTTTAGTCTCCAGTGTCTTGGAGCAGTTAGAAGAAAAAAACGAAAAATCATGGAACTGTAACCCATACCAAACTTTAAAATCTGCTGTATAGCTACTTGTTAAAACATACTTGGGGGGCGGGCCGCGGTGGCTCAGCGGGCAAAGTGCTTGCCTGCTATGCCGGAGGACCTCGGTTCGATTCCCGGCCCCAGCCCATGTAAAAAACAAACAAACAAACAAAATACAATAAAACAAGAAAATGTTTAAAGATGTTTCCCTTTCTTCCTCCCTTCCTTCCTTCCATCCTTCCTTCCTTCTCTCTGTCTTTCCTTCCCTTCCTCCCTCTTAAAAAAAAAAAAAAAAAAACATACTTGGGAATTTATTGCTTTTTTGTATATATGTTTCACAATAAATAAAAAAAAAATTGAAAAAATGTCTTTGTTGAAAAAATTTGAGGTACTTCCGTTCTACATATATAAGTCATGTGGAAAAGAAGTCTTGAAATTATACTGTCTTTTTTTTCTAGGTAGCAATTACAGTGAAAAATGTGATGTCTTCAGCTGGGGTATTATCCTTTGGGAAGTGATAACACGTCGGAAACCTTTTGATGAGATTGGTGGTCCAGCATTCCGTATCATGTGGGCTGTTCATAATGGTTTGTCAAAATAAATTTTTCTTTAATATACTTCATATTTTTCCTATTTCGAAAACTGTTTCTTTCCCCTCCCCCAAGGAAGACCATTCATCACTAACATTGAAACCTATAATTCTTTGTTACTATAATAGTATTCTCTTAACCAGTCTTCTCCCCTGGCCTGTCAAACTGAGTAAGTGTGCAGGGCTCGCTGAGGAAGTGTAACTAGCTATGCTGACTAGGGAAAGACCATCAGTAGACAGCCAGAGCTAACTGCCTAGGCTGGACCTCTCCAGAGAATAGAGAAACATGGGCCTGGACTGTGTAGAAAGTTAAAAGCCTATTTCTCACATGGCTGAGGGGACGTAGGAACCAAGGTTCTCACTCAGGATCGAAAGCAAATAATAATAATGAGTTTTCACTTAAGTTCATAAAGGTGTAACAGACTGTTTCATGGATGCTTTTTATCTTCTCACCAGTCCTTATGAGGTTAGTAGTATTATTGCCTTTATTTACAGATTAGGAAACTGAGACTTAGGTTAAGTAACTGCATAGGGTCACAAGATTATTGTGTTAAAGCTGAAATTCAAAGCCAGATCTTCCTGTTCCAATGCCCATATTTTTTGTTATATTTACTTATGGACTCCTGTTCCTTTTATACCTGTAGTAATGATGTTTCTAACCACATACAATGTTGGGATGCATTGTCTTCACTAATCAAGTTACTTCACATTTGCTTTGGAAAAATAAAATCTTCATAAGGAAAATAATCTTCCTAAATTTTAACTTCACTCTTTGTTATTTAATTTTCATCACCTGATTATAATCATTATGATTCAGTGGCATTTTTATACATGATTTCACAAATGATGAAAGCAAATGTCTACCTATTTAGATCATTCATAGATCTCAAACAGTAACATCAGCTAAAGAATCTTAATTGTTTTTACCTGTACTACCTTTAATGTTACTATTTTTATGTTACTATATGGAATAATAGAGCATTGACCAATACGGTTTGCTTTCTTTTTCTCTCCATCAATTGTCAGTAAATAATTGAATGTCAGTGAAATAAGGTATAAAAGAACTAACTTGTGAATTGATACAATGACAAAGATCCCATTCTACTTGAAGCCTTCTTTAAGTAAGGACTTACTGGTAATAGTACCGTCTTAATAAACTGTCAACAAAATTTGACAGTTTTCAGCTTATGAAACAATTGATTCAGAGAAGCCAAAAAGTCTGCCTTCCTCAGAAGAGTCATTTGGAGGTCAGTGAACTATAACACCATAGTCGACCACTTTCTAGGTATGGAAGATGATTTTTTAAACACATTTGAAATTGTTGCAGTGTATCTGAAAATACAGTTCAGGTAAAATTTCTTCAAGCCACTATTTTAGTTTTCTTAATAAAATACATTTTAGACCATTATTATTTGTTAAAAGAAAGCTTATAACAAGTGAAATATAGTTAATTAAATTTTAGTCTTACTATTACCATAACACATATAAAAATGTTAATTTAACTTTTAAAAAAGTGTAATTTTTCCCTTCATGAAGATCTGTACAGATAGAATAAATGTTAACTTAAAGGACAAAAAAATTACTTATATTACACCAGAATGTAAATCTGAATATCAAGACCTATAAAACAAATGCTGTTTTGAAAGTACATATAAAACGTCTACACTATTTTTTGGATAAATGCATTCTGTCCTCCCCATTCCCCCTGTTTTTCAACTACAGGTACTCGACCGCCACTGATCAAAAATTTACCTAAGCCCATTGAGAGCCTGATGACTCGTTGTTGGTCTAAAGATCCTTCTCAGCGCCCTTCTATGGAGGAAATAGTGAAAATAATGACTCACTTGATGCGGGTATAATCCTTCTTTAGAGGGGCTTTGGGTTTGGGGGGGGGGTTTGCTATATCCTGGGTTTCAGGGAGGCTTTGAAGTAAAGGGGGCATTATTGTTATTTTTTTTTGCTTTATATTTTTTTGTATTTTTCAAGTTATAATGGGCATATGTTACTCATACTATTAGAAAATGAAACATTAGGGGGAGGCAGATCTAGTTCTTTATAATGGAAAAATGACTAAGTTAGATTTCTGGACTTGCTTTTTCCTCCTCCTTACATTAGTGGACAAGTATGCTTGCTTCTGGGCCTATTGCCTCTCTGTAATGTGAGAGAAGTTGAATAAGTTGCTCTCTAAAGCCTTTATAGGACTTAAGTATTTTATGAGTCTAATACATACTTAACTAAATTTTACATTTTCTTTAATACCCATCTTCATCAAACATTCAGTCATTTATGCATAGCAGGAGGGAGGTAGTATTCCCAGATATATATATTAAAGTGAATTTTTAGTTTTTGGAAAAATGTTTTTCATTGCATATTTTCAGCTTTTAATTTGCCATTAACAAAACCTTTATTCTAGAATTTACAGAATTTTTAAATTTAGAACAACCCTTTTTGAATGACTACCAGAATTCCTTATGCTTTAAGTCTTACACTTTCAGAATTATTTGAAATATTTTAGTCCTCTAGTTTTTGGTGCACTAACAAAAATCTGTTATATGGTGCCTTGGCTTTAAAAATTTCACATACTTGTGGAAGTGCCTGAATTTCAGAATAATTTGTTTGTTAGCAGAATCTTTCAGATGCTTCAACTAGAGACTAATAAGGATTTAGCTCTTGGATCCTAAGATATACTGTTGCTGTGATTTCCCAAATGGCCAAAGATTTAGTTTTATTCAGTCTGTTGAAAATAACTTTGGCAAACCAGCTTGAAATACTCTAGTTAAAGCTTAGTATCATCTTTGGGTACCAGCCACATATAGAACCTTAGACCCTACAGGTGTATGCACAAGAAAGCAACTTAGTCTCTGTAGTCTGATAACTTAATATTTTGGTGTATATACATTATTCAGAAAAGTAAATCTGAATTTGTAATTGTACTTTGATGTGCTTCATATGATTTGAGGAATTGGCTTTTTTTTTTCTTAAATTCCAATCAGCAAATATTTCCAGTATTATGTCTCTAAGTCATAGAGGGACATTCATAAAATATCCTTTTGGTATTTAAAAAAAAATAGTTCTAACATATTCTATGGTGTGCCAGTCCCACTTGTCAGACTAGAACAATGATTTAAACAACTGGGAATTTCTAACATCTCTATGAAAACATGAGTTAAATGTGTTTCATGAAATTATGAGGATAATAGATACTATGCTATTTCATATGTTCCTTTAGAGAAGTATGTGCTGTTTTATTCAAGACCACCTAGGTTCCATGTAAGCTAGATGCTTAGGTAGGTACATGACATTGGTCACAGTCAAAGTTCAAAAGAGAACATTGTTGTCATCTTTATAAAAATCAAAAACATTTATTTTATAGTCAAATTTGTGTACTTACAAATTTAGTATATACCTTTGGACAAATAAAGCAGCATCTTTGCTACAAATTGCACAAAAAGGAAATAATTCAGATTTACTTTTCAAGTTGATATTAACAGGATTTGATTTATATTAAAGAAATTTTAAATTGTGATTTACTTTTTTATATATAGTACTTTCCAGGAGCAGATGAGCCATTACAATATCCTTGTCAGTATTCAGATGAAGGACAGAGCAACTCTGCTACCAGTACAGGTAAAAAGATAGATCAGAAGTGTAATAACCTGATTTTTTTCTCTCTATTACCATGAAATTATAATCAAGAAGCAATGAATGATGTCTCCATTTGCATTTTAATTCCTTCATTTCATATGATTGACTGCAATTTGAATTTCCAGATGTATCATTCTTCATGAAGGTATCCAGATTAAAGAGTTTTTGAAGACCTGCTTTTAAGTCTTGAAAATCTGCATAGCTGTATATAAAAAGATTGGATATTTTGTTACCATGAACTTCATTCTACATTTGAAAACATTAGTTTTTATATATGCACTCCTAGATAAAACAGTATTGAAAATTATTATAAATATATATAACTAAACATGTTTCTTCATCATGAATACTTTACTTATTGGTTCTTCCCTACAGAGATTCTTACTTAAGAGACTCATTTTAATAAAAATTCCTCTGTTTTAAAAAATTTGAAATTGTGATAGACTCGAGTTTATGGTCACCAAGAACGATAGCAGGAGCAATATTCTAAGTTAGAAAAATTGTACCTCTCAAAGTCAGTAGCATTTCATTTTTATAACATTTATTATAATATTGATTTAACTAAAATTAGATGGTAGCATGTATACATATACACAAATATTTATCCTGCACTGAAAAATTTTATTTTTGCTAGTAATTTTAGTAGTACATTGGCTGTTTCTCTCCACTTCAAGGAAAAAATCCTTACTTTAAGCTGGCTTACTGTTTGGCCAGTTATTCTAGAATTCTAGTTTTACTGGAAATCTTTTGATTTGCTCTGAATTCTAAAGTGAACTTCTTTAAAATGCCTCTGCTCTGAACTTCCCTGTTTCCATATTTCGACCTTCAGTCCTTTGTTCTTTCCACCATCTCACTGACCCTCGATCTCGCTGGGTCCTTCCTTACTTACTTCCTCACTCCATTTATTTCCAGACAATTTTTAAAATTCCTTTGAAACAAATCCTCAACTTTCTGGCCCCTCTCTTCAACTTACTTGATAAACCTCAAGCCCGTTTAAATCTAACATTCAGCTTACTCCCTGCCTGTACCACTGCAGCTAAATATGACTAGAAAAAAACCCATGCTCACTTCCCTCAAGGTTACTTATTGCTGCTGGACAATTGTACTATATTTTAGTCCATATACTCTCCTCTCTTCTAGGTTACTTATTGTATACTTTATGTTCTCTCCTCAAACTTAAAACACCTCTTCCTCTTTCCTCACTCTCAGCTGACCTTGCTTGTTATTTCTCAGAGAAACATGGTGTAATGAGGAGAGTACCTCCACAAGCTCCCCCTACATCTGCACGTTCTGTTTTGTTACTATGGCTGAAATATCCATTTTCTGAGGCAAAGGCTAACCCTTTTTCCTGTGCGTTATACTCCATCTGTTCTTCCCAACAATGTTCCCCTCTCCTGTATAGTTGTAACCTTTCTACTGGTGGCATTCCTCTATTATATATGGTCTTTATTTGAATTCTCCAACTTCTCTTTTCCCATTTTCTCTTGAGCCTTCTCTATTCAGGCTTTTGGTATACCATTAGCCCAGAATTGCTTTTGTCAAGGTCACCAGTGATCACCACATTACTAAATTGAGTGGATGTTTTTCAGTTCTCATCTTATTTGACATAGTACATTACTCTTGTTCTCACAGCACTTTTCTTCGCTTGATCACCAAGATACCATGCTAGCCTGGATTTCATCTTATACCTCTGACCACTTGTTCTCAGTTTCTTTATGTGGTTATTCCTCATCTTAACCTCTAAATGTAGGACTGCACAGGACTCAGTGCTCTGACTTTTTGTCTGTCTGCACTGATTTCCTTGGTGAGCTCATCCAATATCATGGCTTTATATACCATCTGTTTACTGAAGGGTTTTTTTTCCTCCTTAAGCAGATCACCTCACTGATATGTCCAGCTGCATTCTTTATACCTGAGGGGAATCTCAAACTTAATATTTTCTAAACTGCATTCCTGATATACCCTTCAGACTCACTCCTCCCATAGTTGTCCCCAACTCAGTTAATTCTACTTGCCACTCAGTTCTTCTACTTGCTCAGGGGGTTCAGCATCTCTCAGATCTTGTGATTATTAGTTTTTTTACATTTTAGTGTCTAACCTAACTCGTTGTTTGTTCCCTTATCAGTCCCTTGTGGTTTGTGGGTTCATTCATTCTCTTATTCCAGCAAAATAGAACTAAAATATGTTTACCTGAATTTGCTAATTCACACAATTGGAAGTCCACTCTTCCAGAAATTTCCCAATTCATTTGGCTATTCATTTTGGTTCTTTAAATTTAGTTTTTGTTATGGTTCTTTTATATCATATTCAAGTGTGGTTTTGATTAAGTCAATAGACTTAATTTCTAGTCCACCTCTGCTGAATGTTCTTGAACAAATTTCTCTGGGCCTCACTTTTTTTCATCTGTGTATCAAAAACATTGGACTCTGGTGCATGGGTGGTTCAGTGATAGAATGCTCACCTTCCATGCAGGAGACCCGGGTTCGATTCCTGGACCATGAACCTAAAAAAAAAATTGGACTCTAGGTTCTGCTATGACATAAGAATTAACATTTCTTAAAAAGCTTGAGTTTAAAAAAAAAAAGCTACAGAAATAAATTATTTCGGTGGCAAGAGGAAATTTGGAAGAATTTAAAAGGGTTCCAGATACAGAACAACACAGTTATTCTTTTTTCTAAAGATTTTTTTTAACTATAAAAAGCTCAAAATATTTAACTCTTATATGTCAACAAAAATGAAAAAATCCCAGGATTTGATTATGCCTAGTGCTTTCTAGCACTGTGACTAACTCATGGGTTCTTAAACATTTTCACTACCTTTATTATCCACTGGTACTCTTAAAAGAGCACAAAGAAAGCTGCTTAAACCAAGTGTTGAATTGGAAACAACTTTTATTCTGTGTACTTGGAATAGATCATATTAACCAGAGGCATTGTCATGATATAGATTATCTTCAATTTCAGTTTCCCATATCACATTATAAGAATCCATATTACTATAGAAATACCCTTGGTTGACACTAAAGTACCCCTCTAACACTAAAACTTCTGTCATTTATTGTCACAGTCAGTTGTGCTCATTAACTTAAGTAGATGCAGTTGCCTAGGCCATGGGTAGTATGCTTAAGCCATAGTTTTTCTTATCTGTTCTTCAGCCCTATGGTCAAAATTTGGATAAATCTATGAGCATGTCACAATAAGCAGAAAAATGTTGGCAGTGCTACTCTCTAAGTTGTAAAGACAAAAATCTGGTTGACTTAACAGTTCTTAATCTCTTTCCTTCTATTAACCACAGTAGCATTACTTTTTAATCTAACACAGAGAAAATTTCATTAAAGGAAGACTAGTTAGGCATGTTGGTTCCCTTTGTGTGCCATCTTTAAGTTTTATTTAAAATGGGTTTGTTTGAATATCTTTATTAACCTTTTATAAATGTATTATGATACTGTAGTTAATTTCTCACCTATCTTGAAAATCATATTTTGTTTCTATTCCAATCTTGCCACATTTAGAAAAGAATGTGAGTTACATATTATTAAATGAAGCATTTTGTGTTCTTCTCAAACTGTATGCATAAAGTTTTTCTGTTCTCCTAGGCTCATTCATGGACATCACTTCTACAAATACCAGTAATAAAAGTGACACTAATATGGAGCAAGTTCCTGCCACAAATGATACTATTAAACGCTTAGAATCAAAATTGTTGAAAAATCAGGCAAAACAGCAGGTTAGTTATGTTCTCAAAAGTAAAATTGAGTGGTAACCTTGCCAGTAATCATAACATTATACTAATTGAAATTAATTATTTTCCATATTCCATTATACAAATCCTGAATCTTGTTTCTGAAGCAGATAGGTGAGCTCAGGTAGAGAGGCATATAATAAGATTATTCTACCATTTATTGCTGATTAAATTGTTTTCCCTTCCAATGATTGCTACCTTAGCCAACTCTGTAACTCCCTCCCTTTAATCATCCCCAACTTTAATGGTTGTTAAAAATATAAAATGGATATTTTTTGGCCATGCCCCCCATTTAGAGGAGTTGTCCTAGGTTTGTCATTTCGTGCTTGTTATATTTTTGTTATTATTAGTTTAAATATCTTAAGGAATTATTTTATTCATCTTTCCTGAAGCTTTTGGGGTAACTAATAATTTGGGCATTTAATTTTCCATTGCCATTTCATAATGGCAGTATCCCCAACTCATTCTCTCTTACCTTTATAGTTCCCTCTCTCTCTCCAAACTTTTCCCTTCTTTTAGAGTAGTATAGGAGTTATAAGAATCCCAGTTGGCAGCTTCCGCCTTCTAGTATACCCTAGGATTGCTAAATCTAAACAACTTCAGTAATTCAAATTGACCTATAATTTTTACAGAATGAATCCGGACGTTTAAGCTTGGGTACCTCCCGTGGGAGCAGCATGGAGAGCTTGCCCCCAACCTCTGAGGGCAAGAGGATGAGTGCTGACATGTCTGAAATAGAAGCAAGGATAGCTGCAACCACAGGTAAGAAAAAAACTGAAAGTCTGGATAGACGTGAAAATGTATATAATCCTTTCATCTTTTTCGTGCAGTTGTGATTTTTGTGTCTTATTTTTTTTAAGCAGGAAATAGGTTTACAGTATACTTTCTAAGCTTCTAGTGATAATTTATACATTTATCCCAATTTCCAAATAAGGAAGGTGAGATTTATAAA
The DNA here is from genome assembly GCF_023851605.1 of Tamandua tetradactyla. NCBI lineage: Eukaryota > Metazoa > Chordata > Mammalia > Pilosa > Myrmecophagidae > Tamandua > Tamandua tetradactyla. The sequence goes on along the minus strand of NC_135331.1, from coordinate 147,786,947 downwards.
AATCATTTGAATCATACCATATACCTTCCTAATCACAGAGTTCAAGTGTAATTCAGCTCAAATGTGAGCTGAAAGTTTAACTGCAAAATTGAAATTTTGCCAAAAACAGAATGTTGGTTACCTTTGAAGGATTTTATGCTAAACTCAAATATTAACAAATATCTTGTTTTGAAGTTAACAGAAAAATGAACTGCTCTCTGCCCCTCCTTCCTTTCAGTAACACAAGTTATTGTGGTTGTGGTTAGTTCTTTAAATTGTAAAATAAATGATCATGGTAATTTTAATAGATCTTAGAAAAGCTAGCTTTTGAATTCCATTTTGCCAGTTCTTAAAATGATTACTAATGGAAGAACTTATCAACACAAAAACAATTAAATACATTTTTTTTTAAACTGAGTGTCTTTTCTAACCTGATTTCATTTTAGTAATGCTTGTTTAATTTTATTTCTTTCCGGTCTTTCCCCACCCCTTGTCCAGGGATGGAGGGGAGCCGATTATAAAAGTATATGTGTTTCTGCTATGGAGAATGTGGGAATATAAACAAAACAGAAAAACAATAGTCTTCTGTAACTGTCCCACCCAGAAACAAACACTTAACACTTTTATGTATTTACCTCTAGTCTTTTAACTATGTATATGTATACATGTATATTTCCATGTGAATTTGCATTTTTTTAACTTAGCTAACCAAGTTTTACTTTTTTAAGTTTTTTTTTTCATTCCATTTTTTTCTGAATAGAATATTCTCATTTCTTGTGGGGCTCTTTTAAGAAAGAAGTTGTCTAAGCTTGACTTTTTCCATGTTTTGCTTTTTATTTTTAATGAAAATCTCTTATGAAAATATTTTGAATACTTACACTTGGGATGTAATTGATATCATGTACCTTTGTGCTATACTTGTCCTCAACTAATCATGATCACTGATTTTATCAACAGTTAGCATTAAAATCGGTTCACTGTAATAGAATATCCAAAATAAAATAACAATGCCTTAACACAGAGGGTTATTTCTCATACTAGTCTGGAGGTGTGATTCATGATCATCAGAAAACTATGTTCCTTCTCTTTCTCTATACCACAGTCCCTGTTTTGTAACTTCCAGCCTTAAGATTACCTTGTGGTCCAAGATAGCCACATGTGGATAGTTTCAATTTTCTAGGAAGCAGGAAAGAAGGGAAAGGGCAAAAGGAAATATACCCAAGCTTTTTCAGGGAGCTTTTGCTGAAGTCCTACCTAACAATTTACATGTAGGTTATATGTTTATTATTATTTTGTATATACATAATAATATGTATATTATTAGCCAAGGTAATATGGTCAGATGGCCACCTATAGCTCCAAGAGAAAGAGGGATCTGTAGTCTTTTATCTGGAAACATTGCTGTCCAGAGTAAAGTCAGGGTTTTATTGCTAAGAAAGAAGTTAAGAATAGAGATTTGGCAGGGGATCTTTAGAACCAACAAAGTTGAGTGTAGATCACCAGCCTCCTTCTCCAACAATATTTCTGTGAAGCTGGATCATCTCAGATAGTAGTAGATGAATTGATACAAGCAAGGATACCCTTAAACTTTAGAGAACCTTTTTCAATTCAAGGATGTCATTCAAGACAGATCTAACAAATACTTATTGCAACTCTAAAACAGCAAGTCGTATTATAATAGTAATTTTATGTTGCTCTAGTATCATTTTTCTAGTTAAGTGGTGGTTTATTATTCTTTACAAGAGTGATATTTTGCTAGAATAAGGATAACCTCACAGATTAAAACTACCCCACCTTTTTTTCTAAGTATAGTACAAATGGTATTATGTATCCTTTGAATTTTAAACAATTCAGATTTTTTAGTGAATTGTCTTTGAAAGGTTCATATTCTCCAACCTTTCAACACCAGGATGGTATCCTAAACTTTGGAAACTATAAATTAATATTCAGTTTTCTAGAAGTAAGTATGTATAGGTATTTATAATTGTGCAAGCATATCCATTTCTTACTTTATTCAATAATTACAATTTAATCAGTGGTTTTTACTTTATAGCACTCTTCAAGAAACACCTAATTTGAACATATATTTCTGTGTTCGTGTGATTAAAACAGAAATAGCAAAATATTTCTTTTTAATTCCTCTCTTTCTCCCTCCTTAATCCCAACATCCAGTCACACACCAGTGGTTTCAGTTAGGTAGACTGTTCCTATGAACACATTTAAAATCTAGCTTTCTCATTACCCTGCAGCTTTGTTCGTCTCTGTCCTCTTCATTGTTTATTTATTTATTTATTTATTTATTTATTTATTTATTTAGCTAATTAAACCAGTGTTTCAAACGTCTTGTATTGGTAGTTGTTGTTTGCTCTTTAATCATCCCATCCCTAAGCATGGATGAAAAGTTAGATAGTTCTGCATGTCATTCTGCATGAAATATTATTAACATAACTATTTGAAATCATACTGTTTTTGTAGTTCATCATTTTCTGCGTTACTACGTGTGGTTGTTTGCATGTATACTGTATATATGTGTTTTTGCAGCCTATTCCAAGCCTAAAAGGGGCCACCGTAAAACCGCTTCATTTGGCAACATTCTGGATGTCCCTGAGATCGTCATATCAGGTATCATAGACCACCTGAACTGGTCTAATAGCTGTGAAACCAAAATAATGATCCCTGGTACCTTTAAAATGCTTCTTGCTCCAATTTTTATAAGGCATGAAAATAGATACCTTGCATTCAATAATTAAGGAGAAGATTAAAACCTTATACATTTATCTACACCGAAGTAGATTCGCAAAGATACTTCGGATCTTACATAATAAGGATAAAATAGAAGGGAAAGTAAACCTTTCACAGAAGGGAGAATGTCAGCCTAAAATTCTCCCATCTTCCTCTTATTTAAATGAGCAGATAAACTGAACCCATACCTTTTTTGCACCCAGCAGAAAGAGAGAACAAGTATTTATTTTTTTTTGTTGTCCTTGGTACCTTTCCTTCCTCAGTTACTACATTTTGGGCTCCCTCTAAACCTTTCTGTCCCAGCCTCTTTCTGTTGGTAGCAAGTGAAATATATGAACTCGAGACGAGAGAGTTCCAAATACCATTTTGCCTTAAACTAGGAAACAAAATACAACTAAACAAGATTTGCTGTTTTGCAGGGTATCTTTCTAAATAATCATGTAAAATAAATGATGAATTCTGATTTTTGTATATTGTCAGAAAAATCTTTTTGCAAAGGGAAGTTATTAAAATGTTTTTATAACTAACTCACACATGTAATTTCAGTGCCTCAAATTGGTAGACAGTTTTTATGGTGGTCATTTTATAGATGAATCTAAATTATAATTTTCATAGAAACCTACCTGACATATTTACCTTTGATATTGATTAGTATACATTACCAATATTATCCTGTCTTGCTGTGCTTTAGATTTTCCTCCACCTCTTTCCCCTAAATTTTGATAAGGAAATATACAATTTTTCCCACATCCATTCCTGCATGTGATTTGGATGTATTCATCAATACTCTATACCTTGCCTGTGATTTTCTTTTTAGCATAGTGTTGTATTGTAGTTGAATACTTAATGATTCTTTTCTCCACTAATGAAAAGGCAAATCGAATCAACAGTATCCGGCTTAATGTTTCACACATAGAAGTTTGGTAAATATGTGGCTATTAAAAATAAACCATTATTGAGCATAAATTGTACAGTTCTTAGAGGCCATTTTGTCTCTGTAAAACCATTTCATATTAGGGCAATTAATGTTTAGGCTGATTATCAAAGTAGTTTTTATCTTATTTTATAACGTTGTCACTACTGTCATTCAAAGAATAAGCCATCTCTCACATAATGATTTTAATTTATTGAGTCATGAGCTGCTTGAGAAATTAACTATGTACAGGCCTACCTTGTTTTACTGTACTTCATTTTATTGCACTTTGCAGATATTGCATTTTTTTTTGCAAGTTGAAGGTTTGTGACAACCCTGCATAGAGTAAGTGTATTCTTAAGGGCCCTAGTATTTTTGGAATGGTAAATAAGCCACTGACTTCAATTTAAAGTCATCAGCTGCATTAGCCCCTAACAAGAGAGTCAGCTTGTCCTTTGAAGCTTTGTAGCCAGGCATTGACTTTTATCTCGCTATGAAAGTCCTAGGTGACATCGACTTCCAACAGAAGGCTGTTTTGCCTACATGGAAAATCTGTTGTTTAGTGTATCCACCTTCCTCAGTTATCTTAGCAAGATCTTCTGGATAACTTGCTATAATGTCTACGTTAGCATTTCACCTTGCACTTTTGTTATGGAGATGGCTTCTTTCATTAAACTACTTGAACCAACTTCTGCTAGCTTCAGACTTTTCTTGTGCAACTTCCTTACCTCTCTCAACCTTCACAGAATTGAAGATAATTAAGGCCTTTCTGGATTAGACTTTAGCCTAAGGAAATGGTATGGTTGGTTTGAGCTTCTATCCAGAACAGAAAAACTTTCTCCATACCAGCAATAAGGCTGTTGAGCTTTCTTATCATTTGTTTTGTTTGCTAGAGTAGCATTTTTTAAAAACTTTTTTATTGTATAGTATAACATATATACAAAGTAAAGAAATAAAAAAGCAATAGTTTTTTTTACAAACGATTTTTACAGAAGAGTAGCATTTTTAATTTCCTTCAAGAACTTTTCCTTTGCATTCACAGCTTGGCTAACTGTTTGGTGCAAGAGGCCTAACTTGCAAACTAGCTCAGTTCTTGGCATACCTTCCTCATTAAGCTTAAATCATTTCTAGTTTTTTAATTAAAAAATAAATTTATTTAAAAAATAAACTTTTATTTAAAGTGAGAGATATGTGACTCTTCCTTTCATTTGAACACTTGGGGGCCCCTATAGGGTTATTCATTGACCTAATTTTAATATTATTGTGTCTTGGAATGAGACCTGAAGAGAGGGAGAGAGATGGAATGGTTGGTTGGTGGAACATTCAATACACATACAAAAATTATTGATTAAGTTTGCTGTCTTTATGGGCATGTTTTGTGGCACCCAAAAACAATTACAATAGTAACATCAAAGATCACTGATCAGAGATCGTAACAGATACAATAATAATGAAAAACTTTGAAATATTGTGAAAATTACTAAAATGTGACACAGAAACACAAAGTGACCATATGCATTTAAGAGGATTGACTTTAATTTTGAAAGAAGTTGTATTAGTTTGTTAAGTTGTAGGAATGCAATATACCAGGAATGGAATGGCTTTTAAAAGGGGAATTTAATAAGTTACAAATTTATAGTTCTAAGCCTATAAGAGTGTCCAAGCTAAGGCATCCAGGGAAAGATAACTTAATTCAAGAAAGGCCAGTGTGTGTGGAACAGCTCTGTCAGCTAGGAAAGCACATGGCTGGCATCTCCTAGGCTTTTGATTCTGGTTTCAAACAGCTTCCAGCCTCTGTTCCTATGGGGGTTCCTTGCTTTGCTTCTCCAGGGCTGGCTTTCATCTCTTGGCTTCCCTTGTCTCTCTCTAGGTTCTGCCTTGCTTAACATCTCATAGGAAAGGCACATGGCAATGTCTACGGGGCTCCAAGCATCTCCAAACATCCGTGTCTCTGTTCTGAGCTCTCTCCAAATGTTTTCTTTTTTAAAGAACTCCAGTAAACTAATCAAGATCCCACAAGGGATGGGTGGGATCACATCTCTAATCGAAGGTCATGCCCACAGTTGGGCACGCTGCATCGCCCTGGATATAGTCCAATCAAAGATTCTTCCCTGCAATATTGAATTAGGATTAAAAGAAACAGCTGCCCCCACAAGAATGGATCAGGATTAAAACATGGCTTTGCTGGGGTCCATAGTACACAGCAGAACTTGTGGGTAAAATGCTATCAAACAGCATCACATACCACAAGAAATCTTTCATGAAAAAAAGAGTCCATCGGTGTGGCAGACTTCATTGTTGTATTTTAAGAAATTGCCACTGCCACCACCCTGATCAGTCAGGAGCCATCAGTGTCAGGGCCAGACCCTCCACCAGCAAAAAAAAATATGATTCACTGAAAGCTCAGATGATGGTTAGCATTTTTAGCAATGAAATATTTTTTAACTAAGGTATTGTTCTAGCTTGCTAGTTGCTGGAATGCAATATACCAGAAACAAAATGGCTTTTTAAAAGGGGAATTTGATAAGTTGCTAGTTTATAGTTCTAAGGCTGAGAAAATGTCCCAATTAAAGCAGATCTATAGAACTGTCCAATCTAAGGCATGAGTGAAAGATACTTTGGTTCAAGAAGGCCAATGACATTTAACGTTTCTGTCTCAGCTGGCAGGGCACTTGGTGAACATGGTGGCATCTGCTGGCTTTCTCTCCAGGCCCCTTGTTTCATGAAGCTCCCCAGGAGGCGTTTTCCTTCTTCATCTCCAGAAGTTGCTGGCTAGTGGGCTTTTTGCTTCGTGGTTCTGCGGAAATGACGTGGTTCTATCGTCATTCTCTGCTCTCTCAGAATCTCCAGCTTTCTCCAAAATGTTTCCTCTTTTATAGGATTCCAGTAAATTAATCAAGTCCCCACCCAAACGAGTGGAGTCATGTCTCCATCTAATCAGCTTTAATATGCACAATTGATTGAGTCACATCTCCGTGGAGATGATCTGATCAAGTTTCCAACCTATAGTGCTGAATAGGGATTAGAAGAAACCATTGCTTCCACTAGATGGATGTTAGGATTAAAACATGGCTTTTCTAGGGTACATAAATCTTTTCAAACCAGTACAGGTATGTACATTGCTTTTTGGACATTATGCTGTTGCACACTTAATAGACACTAATATAGTATAAGCACAACTTTTATATGCACTGAAAAACCAAAAAATTCATGTAACTAGCTTTATTACCATACTCACTTACTGCAGTAGTCTGGAACTAGACCCGCAATATTTCCAAGATATTCCTGTGCCTGACATCATTTTACCTTCACACTAAAAAGGTACCATCTATAAGGGAAAGATATTGTGGCTAAAGAAGTGACAGTATTTAAACTTATATTCTGTACTGCTGAGCAGTGATTAAATGTTGGAGGTAATTAGGAAGATTTAGGCAAATGGCAGTATAACCTAAATGCAGGACTTAATGGGTTATAAATAAAAACAAATTAAATCAATCCTCAAAAATAGTTTTATAGTGGGCAATGTAGTCAGTACTATACTAGATGTTAGGGGAGGGGTAAAAAAGGGAGAGAAAAATGGTTTGAATCATTGGCTCTCAATCAGCCATGAATTTGTCCTCAGGGGACATTTAACAATGGAACATTTTTGATTGTCATAATAGAGCACTCCACTGGAATCTAATGGGCAGAGGCCAGAGATGCTGCCAGTCTTCCTACAATATACAAGACACCCCACAACAAAGGATTATCCAGCCCAAAATGTCAGCATTGCCAAGGCTGCAAAACCCGGGTTAGATGTTTGTGGCCTACAAAGTAGTTTAATTGACCTTCATGACAGCCTTTTAACTAAGTTATTAGTTGAATCCACAACCATTTTACAGATGAAGAACTTAGATGTGATGATATTGAATGGTTTGCCCAGAGTCACCCAGGACTCTAGCCCAGATCTTCTGACTCCTAAATCACATTTTGTGACCTAGCGTAATTTTGCCTTCCTCCTCTCTAGTGTTCAGACTAAGAAGAGCTTTTCAGCTAGGGAGACCCTCTTGGATCCTTACAACATCAAGAAGCCTTAATTCTACTCTTAATTGCCAAAGCAGCAATGCTGTTCAAATAAAAATGTCATTCATTAATACATTTTATGAAATATTCTTATTGGTTATTTTTCAGATATCCAAATATTAACCAAATGGGTTTTACTTTCTTTGACAAAGAATGCAAGCACTAGACTTGAATGGACATAAAAGCCAAACGTTACTGTGTTCCTAGATTGTATTTTAAAGTTAAGTATAAAACTATAACTCCACCCTTTGGGAATATCTCAAGGGCTCTACATGGCCATTTTCATTATAGAGGATAATACTTAGTTTCCCAAATTTCTACCTAGTAGAAATTTACCACCTAGTAAATTTTTAGTCAAACTGGATATCCTACAAGTTCTGTGACATTACCAGATACTCCTTGGTACATCAAAACTGATGTTAATTAGCATTGGAGAGTGATGCAACCGTGGCTCAGTGGCAGAATTCTCACCTGCCATGCCAGAGCTCGGATTCAATTCAATTTAAAAAAAAAAGTATTTAGCATTGGAACCCAGTTGTAAGCATTTTTAAAAATATATGGCCATATTTTTATCTGTGTTATGGGTAGATAGTTTCAATTTTACTTTCCTTTGGCCAAGTACAATATTTGAGTCTAATATATTTCTTGGGAGAGCTGCCTCTTGATAAGAACATTCCTTTAAATATGACAGAAATTTTTGTTACTTATTAGTAGTTTACAAATGTATTGTTCTTAACAGTGTTTTTTTAAATTAAAAAATGGGTTTTTTTAAAATTAAGAATAAAACACTATCACTCTAAGAAATTTATTTTAAATACCTCTTTAAAATGACTAAAATGTCTTGCCTAGAAATGGGTAAACAGTTGCAAAAACCCTCACTTTTAATCTTGTTTTTTGCTTGCTATTCAACACTATTGTATATTATGCCATCAACCAAATGAAGAAGGAAAAGGAATCTGTGGCTTCCAGCAGTACTAAATTTAGTAATCTATTAAGTCATACAAAAATTGACCTTTAATAACTAAGGATTCCCTATAAATCAAATTGTACAATTTTTTTTTAACCTTTTCTAGCTTCTAGCTTATTCTTGACTCTGAAGAAGTACTGGCAAATTCTGGTATAGACAAACCTCCCTTATTCTACTTCTTACTCCCCATCTTCCCTAAAAGAGTTAGCTCTGCATCAGTCTGGGTCCTTATTACCAAGAAAGACACACAGTTAAGAGCAAATCATCAATATAGTATAATTTGCCAACTCTTTATTTCTGGAGAAGGTCCTGCCAAGTAACTAGCTATGTGCTGCCTAAGCAAACGAAATGTAAATGTAGGAGTTTCTTGCCCAGAATTTATACCATTTGACCCATAATTGAATCGTGCGTTTGCTTATTGAACATTGTAAGCTGATAAGTTGGAATGCACTTTGAGAGAAGGAAATAGGTTTCCTTAAATGTTCTCCATCAAAACTTAAAATTTTAAGAGCATAATCCTACCTTTTTCAGCCAGTACATTTTAATTTGTGGTACTTTTAATTGAAGAAAAGGGGATGGGTGATGGCAGATTATTAGACTTCCTTGGGTTTTTCTGTTGTATTTTTTTTCCCCCTCCAGGCCTTTAATGAGGATGATAGTCAAATGTTTGTTTTGTTATTTTACTTGAATTTACTTGACTTTCTCCACATTTTGTTTTTGTTACTGCCCAAGAATCTGTGCTTTTTTTTCCCTACCTTCATCTCAAATAAAAATCCAAAAGCCAAAGATGAATAGATAAAATGCCTGAAAATTGCAAAAAAGAACCAGCAAACACATACACATACATAAAACTTGTAAAGAAGGGTTAGTTGAAGCATTAGTCTTCTGTTCTTCCCACTCTGATATAAAATTTGTTGTACGTAGTTTTATACCAGATTGTTTTAAAAGGAAATAAATTCTAAAATGCAATTTGCAAGTGTGCATTTTTCTAAACAGTGATATTGTATTAGTGTTGCAGTATTTTGTAAGTATACCTTAAAAGAATTAGCTGAATTGGAAGTTTTTGTAAGATTTGTATTTAACAGTTTTTATTAGTGCTGTGGTAATATCATAACTGGTTATTCTGGATTTGTTAGTTCAGACTAAATCGTGATACTTCACTTGAAAATTTTCCAACCTGTTCTATCAATAAACATTGTTTTAAAGCTCTTCTGTTTAAGAACCTTGAGCAGTGACGCTTCAATGTACTTTTTTGTTATTTCTTAGCCAAAGATAATATGGTGTAACATTATAGAGTAATGGAATATCTTGGCCAAAGAAGAGGATTTTCCATTTTACATACTGTTCTTAAGAATATGATAAAGAAGACTGAATATACAACTGTTTTTGAGTCAGTCTTACTAAAATATATAAAATATTTTTTCTCAGTTTCCTGAAAAGCCTGAATTTACTTGATGTTTATTATTTGTAAAATAATTCTTAAAGCTGTAAAGAATGTTTTTATGATTTTCTGTTGCATTTAGATCTCTTAACTGAGAAAAATTTAGTGAATAATCATTTTTAATTTCAGTCAAGGACATTTAGCTTTTGTATACATATTGGTTTAGCAAGAATATGATATGTAGTAAAGTAGAATAAATAGAAAGTCCCAAGCATAATTAACAGGGAAATAAATGTGTAGTTAGATTTCTAGTATTTATGTATCATTTCCTTCTTCATTTCAAAGCATCTTATATAATTGGCAGGTGGATAGGTTTGTTTTATCATAGGAGGGGATGAGAATTTTGCAAAATGCTAAACAGCTGGAAGCAGAGGTACTCTTTAGGGATACCTGGGCACTAATTTGCTTTCTCCACCAGGATTAGAATGTAACCTTTCTAAACTCTATTTTGTTCAAGAACCAGTAGATAGTGATGCTTGTAAACATTTCCTTAACTGGCAGTATGTAAATTAATAGTGTGATTTACCTCCCCAAAATAGTCACATCAGCCCCAATATAAATAGAGCAGTGAGATAAAAGGAATTGAGTTTTCGAGATCTGGCAAGTTTCTTCCTTACACATACAGTGCCATTAACAGCTGCAAACCTCTGATTAGGAACACTGGAGCACTTGGAAAGTTGTCCTAAGATACGCTATATCTGCTTCTGTCATGGATAGTCACCTCACTTTCCATAAAATTCTGTACTCATGACTAATTAAATAGGAAAGTTAATTTAACTTCTCAGTGAATATTTAGAGAATCTCTTTCCGTCATACTGTAGCCTACCAAAATTATTTTTTAATCTAAAAAATTTTTGAAACTGGTTTATTCGAAAGCAAAACTCATCAGTAATATTGATTTCTTTTGATAAAGTTTTTAGAAACCCACCTGAAGGGCCTTACTAAGAGAAGAGCCAGAATTTGTTGAAATAAGCAAAGGAGTATGTAATTTATGGCAGCCTAAATGAGAACATATATTTTGAAATATGTTGACCGTGAAGCGGTAATATAATATTGCTTGCAATATATTATATTATATATTATATATTATAATATATATTTCAGTGTATAGTGCTGTGAGAAATTTTTTATCTCATTTATTTTACATGTAAAGCATACAATGGCCAGCAACTATTTTACTGTTCCAGGCTTCTGAATCTCAAAATTCCCATACTATGGATAAGAGATGTCTCTAGGAAAATGCAGTATTTAATTTTACACAAGGAGAAGATAGTCTTCAGGATGACTAGAAAATAGGAACATAGGAGTAGTTGAGTTAAGGAATGCTATAAGCTTATTTATTGGTAAGAAAAACCACCAGAGTAAATGTTTGGGATCCAAACCTGCAGTCTCTGGAGGAAATCTGTGAGGGCTTTCAAATGCCAGCTCAGGAAATCAATGGTACTTAAAAGAGCAGCTTTTTAAGAGTTGGAGTGGAGTCTGTCTTTCTGATGTTACTGTAAAAAGGTCTAGATTGACCTGTACCCTGATATTCCTTCCCCCTTCCTCTTTCGGGGGGGCTGGACTGAGGATGTAGTTGTTACTCAGAAGAGTCATTCTAGAAATGAAAATTCTAGAAGATTCTAGAAAATTCTAATGACTTAACTATGGATAAGTCATGAAAGTTCCAGAATTCATTGCAGAATTAAATACTCAGGACATTGTTTGAAGGTTTCAGATTCCTTGCTCAGGCATCTGTTTACATCTTTTTGTCTCTTATCTCCTCCTTTTTTTTTTTCAGTTACACTACCATGTGTAATGTAGTTGTACATATTTCAAAGAACCACGCAAAATGTAAAATGTGTGAGTTTCTAAATTAGTGTTCTGAAACACACACCGAAAAATTCAGAATTAATCCAGATTTACTGGGAACACAACCAGTAGTTTTGGTTTACAATAGTAGGGGATTGATTTTTCTTTACATTCATATTTCTGAATTATAACTTAAAACTTAATATTGGAGCAACAAGTATTTGTTGATTGCAATCCTTTTTGCTTTGTCTGAGCTGTTTGCCAGATGGTTTATGACATAGTTATGCTAATTAAATGCCTTGCCAAATATTGCTTGCTTTGACTCATGCTGTAGCTTGAGGATTTCTCATTCTATGGTATTCATTAACTGTCAGCTCTTCTTTACCCTACTTTCTGAAAAGTTGTTCCCCCCTCATCTCCAATCTCCCACTTACATTTCTATTTGTTTTTGTTATTTCAATGGTGATATAATGGTTTTAGACACAAGTGCTGGGTGGTTCCTCAGATTGACAAATGTTGCTAATCTGAAAAGAGAATTCCAAACACTTTTACAAGCCTGTCTCATCTAAGCTAATTTTAGAATGAGTGTGTTGAATGAAATGTGCCCAAAGTTGTTTATTAGTCATAGTGGTGGGGATCCTTTTTGTCCTCGGGAAACAGGGCTGGTTAAAGGTATTAATGAAAGTATCATTAGTATGCCTGATTCAGTAAGTGCACAGTTTATTGTGTTCATCTGTAATGGAAAGTTGGAACATCTTACAAAAAATGAAATTTGCAGTGAATTCAAATTAAGGTTGTGCAAAGAATTCTAAAAGGCAGCCCTAAAAGGAAAAAGAGCAATGATATCGTACACTTTCAAAGGTGGTTGTAATTTGAGTTTTTTATATTTATTACGCGTTATTGCATTAAACATTCTTTTTCTATTGTATGTGCACAATAATGATGGGGTTATATGGATTAAGATGCTAAATTATGTTACTGATTGGTTCAAAATAAAATACTATATTCAGGAATGTAGAAATACAAAATCCTAAGAATGAATTCTTAGTGCCAATTAGGCTACTACTAGAGAGTGCATGTTCTCATGCTCACTGTTAAGAAATTACATAATATAGATTTCAAAGTCAAAAGAATTTTGAACATTGTGTCAGCTGTTACTCATAGTATTTTGGTGTTTCCTTCTAGACAGCTGATCTCTCATCTTAGAAAATACTGTATAAACAGGCTATTCCCAAGTAGAAGTGCTGAGTGAAGCTATTGCTTAATTCAGTCTGTAGAATTCTTTCATAAACTCATTTTTTATTTAGTTATTAGCATAGAAGTTCCTAAAATATATTAGCACACTAACCCATTTCAGCAAGCATTATATTTGAGAAAAAACTGAGAATTATTCATCTCCAGTAGAAAATTAAAAGTTGTTCACCTATTATAAATTGCTACATTTTGACAGACTAATGGAATTAAGTGAGTTGTGATTGGGTATAATAGATTTAAACCTCAACATCCTTTTAGGCCCTGAAATGAATAAGTACTGCTGCTGGTTAAAGTCAGTAATGTCTTACAACTTGCTAGCTATCTTGCTGTAGAAATTATAACGTAAGGTCCTTGAAATAGATGCCATCATCAGCCCCAGCCTCCAAGCATTCATCTATTTAAGCACATGACAGAAGATGGTGGAAGAGAGTTCAGCAGCTAGCTACTCATGTGGTAGGAGTGGTTATTGTATTAGAACATACTTTGTTGTAGGCCAGCAATTTTTGAGTTAAAACATTGCAGCTGTCTCTCTTCTTTTCCTTACATCTCTCTCACTCTTCTTTTTTTTTTTTTTCCCAAACAAACTCACTTATTCTTTTTCCCACAAACGTTTTGTGTAGTTTCAAGGAGCAACAAATTCCAAGTTCCTACTGTAGCAGTTGCACCCTTATTGTCTGTCAGGATAGATTTCACTGTTTGACTTTTTTTTTATTTTTTAAAAGGCAACGGACAACCAAGACGTAGATCCATCCAAGACTTGACTGTTACTGGAACAGAACCTGGTCAGGTAAGACCTAACATTCCAATTCTCTCTCCTTGAAGAATAATAGTGGGTAAAAACTGACACTTAACTATAATATACTCTGCATTATTAGTTTTTTTAGTTGAAATTACAACTTTGACCTAAAATTGTGATCAAGAAGTTCATTGACACTTGAATTTAAATATTTAGAAAAAAAATTACAGATGTCATTATTAATTTCACTTGAAGGATACTTTATGAAGATAGGTTGATTAAACTGCATGGGAAGATATAGTGCTCTCTATATGTTATGTAGCTTTTATAACTGTTTTAATAAGGAGGTTTTCAACTTTATAATGTAGCTACTTATCATTTTCATTGTCCTTTAAAATGAATCTTTAACATCCTTTTTACTAATGAAAAGAATTAATACTTCTGCTTAAGATGCCACTCCCTTGGAGTCACATTGAGCATTGCCATACCTGTAGAATTCCAGCTTCTTTTAATTTGGTATATCCACTGTGATTATGTTTTTGTGAAATATCAATGATACTTACTAAGCAGCAGATAAACTCTGAAGAAAGTTTTCTGTCCCAATTTTTATTGTTTTCTTTCTTTATCTCTGTATTTCTGCATGCTTTTCTCAATTCCCATTCTCTATCATTGCTTCTCTGCAAGTGATCTACACAGTGCTATACTTAAACCATTACTGGCTAGTACAGAATTCATTAAATTTAACCAACCAGGTATATAAAAGTAGCTGCCAATTGTTTTTTCTTCTTCATTCAGATTAATAGGCTTGATACATATAATTGATATCATATACTATAAAACAAATGAGGACTGATTTTGAGGGGGATTTTTTTGTAGTTGTACTGAAATAAGTTTTATGAATGCATCTTGCATCTGAAGTAACAAATATCACATCATGGTCTATATTCATGTAAAATTTTAGCATTACACATTATAAGCAATGTGATTTTATTTATGGTAATATATTTGCACTTAGCATTCATAAAGTTGTTTTCTTTTTTATAACATTTTAAATTTTGGAGATTCTTTGTAGTCATTAATAAACATTGAAAAGTCCTTTATAACCATCAACTTAACTTATGAAAACTTGATATTTAAGTGATAACACTTCATTTATATGACCTGAAATATTTTTATTTCACAATCCATAAAGCCTTTACACATTGTCTGTGTGTTCGTGTACATATTAATTTATTATGTTTTGTTACATATTAGTGACCAATTCTTGATTTTGCTTATTTAGAAGTATTTTTTTTAGTATATCAGCTCTTGTGAGACTCCAGAAGTTGTTTTTTGAATTTATTTTTTATTTATGATAAATAACCACATAAAAAACACATTCTTATCATATGATCATTCCATTCTTGTTATATAATCAGTAACTCACACTATCATCACATAGTTGTATATTCATCATCATGATCATTTCTTAGAACATTGGGACTCCAGAAGTTTAACTGAAGTTTCCCACTTTCTCCCCCTCAAATACTTTGGTCTAATAGCCCATTTAATAACAAATAGTTCGACATCTGGCGTTGGCTTTGATTCTTTAGAGGCTTGATGAGCTTAGCCTTTTAACCTCTTGTTTACTGTTGCCATTGATATTCCAATTATGAGAGCCTTTAGCCAACTATTCTCCCTTTGACTAGGAATGAGAAGCTTGCCCTAAGACACTTCAGAAATGTCTGCTACTACAATTGCTTTTCTCCATAATCTATAATAAAGGCCTTGCTATAACTCAGAGCTGATGTTTCCATGCCCCCAGAGCAGGCCTGTTTCCTTACAAATTCTGAATTACTTGGTATTATGTGTTATCTCTTTTAATTTACAATACCTTCGGGTAGTAAAACACAGTACGTGAGACAGACTGTGGTTGAGGGAGAATGAATTGTCATCAACTACCCCAAAAGATTTGAGGGGAGAAGGTGTTTATTATGACAGTTGTGCTGGTTTGAAAGGAAGTATGCCCCCTAAGAAAAGTCATGTTTTAATATAAATCCCATTTCTTAAAGGTAGAATAGTCTCTATTCAATGCTGTGTATTTGGGACTGTGATGGGATCATCTCCCTGGTTGATGAGATTTAGTTAAGAACAGTTGTTAAACTGGATTAGGGGATGATATGTCTCCACCCATCTGAGTGGGTCTTGATTAGTTTCTGAAGTCCTATAAAAGAGGAAACATTTTGGAGAATGAGAGATTCAGAGAGAGCAGAGAATGCTGCAGCACCACGAAGCAGAGAGTCCACCAACCAGTGACCTTTGGAGATGAAGAAGAAAGATGCCTCCCGGGGAGCTTCATGAAATAGGAAGCCAGGAGAGAAAGCTAGCAGATGATGCCATGTTCACCATGTGCCCTTCCAGCTGAGAGAGAACCCTGACTGTGTTCGCCATGTGCCATCCAACTTGAGAGTGAAACCCTGAACTTCATCGGCCTTCTTGAACCAAGGTACCTTTCCCTGGATGCCTTTGATTGGACATTTCTATAGACTTGTTGTAATTGGGACATTTTCTCGGCCTTAGAACTGTAAACTAGCAACTCATTAAATCCCCCTTTTTAAAAGCCATTCCGTTTCTGGTATATTGCATTCCAGCAGCTAGCAAACTAGAACAGATTTTGGTACCAGGAGTGGGGTGGTGCTGCTGCAGTTCGCAAATACCAAATATGTTGGAACGGCTTTTTAAATGGATAAAGGGAAGATTCTGGAAGAGTTGTGAGAAGCTTGATAGAGAAGGCCTAGAATGCTTTGAAGAGACTGTTGGTAGAAATGTGGACTCTAAAGATACCTCTGATGAGGCCTTAGAAAGAAATGAGGCACGTGTTATTGAAAAGTGGAAGGAAGGTGATCCTTGTTTTTGAAAAGTGGAAGGAAGGTGATCCTTGTTTTAAAATGGCAGATAATCTGGCAAAGTTGACTAATGGTACTGGTTGGAAGGTAGATTTTAAAAGCCATGAACTTGGATATTTAGCAGAAGAGATCTCCAAATTAAATGTCGAAAGTGCAGTCTGGTTTCTCCTTGCAGCTTATAGTGAAATGCGACAGGAAAGAGATAAACTGAAAACTGAACTCTTGAGTAAAAAGAAACCAGAAATTGAGGTCCTGGAAAATTCTGGGCCTACAGAAAGGGTGACTACAGAGTATAGTGTGGATTTAACCAAATGTGGAACCAGCCAGCCATTTCAGAGAAAGTCAGGATCGGACATGGAGTTATCCAGGAAAGATTTGTGGAAACTCCTTATGTCTGATGGGCATGATCCAAGGCTACTGCATAGAAAGCCAACGAGAGTGCTGTGGGACCTGTATAAACAGAGCTGCTGCCAGTCTGGACTGAGGGGTTCAGAGAAGGGACACATTGGAGGAAAAATAACTTCAGAGGCAAAACCGTGGAGGCTGAGGTCTGAAGTCAGGAAGCCTCAGGCCAGGAGAGTGGACCCACCCAAGCCCGTGGAGAGGGTGAGTTTGCCCCAAAGGCAGAGAATGGGCCTTCCACCTCGTTGCAGTGGGAGAGTCATGCCGCCTCAGGTCTTGGAGAGAGTGAAGCACGTTCCTTGGGGTTTGGGGAGAGCCTGGCTGCCACCACATGGAGGGGTTGAGTGTGTGCCCCAGAGATGGCAGAGAGCCCGGGTGTGGCCCCGATGCTTGGAGAGGGTGGAGCCGAGAGAAAGGTGGTCTCCCCAATATCCCCCAAGGTTGCATTCAGAGAGAGGCAGGCGTAGGCATTTGGAAAGGGTGGGACTGCCACTTTCTAAAGCCCTGAGGATAAATGACTCTCAGACTTTGAAATCTAATGGACTTTGCCCTGCAGGTTTTCGAAACTGTATGGGTCCGGTGACCCCTGTGTTCCTTCCTCCCTATGGAAATGTATATATATATCCTATGAATGTTCCTCCTTTGTATGTTGGCAGCAAATAACTTGTTGTGAGTTTTCAAAGGTCCAGAGCAAATGGAGAGAATTTTGCCTTAGGACAGACCATGCCTGTAACTGACTTGATGAGATTTTATACTGTCTCTAATTTTTTACTTTGTTTGTATTGCTACTGAAAGGTTTAAGGATATCTGATATTGTTATGAAGTTAATATATTTGTATATGGGAAAAACATGTCTTTTTTAGGGGCCAGAGGGTGGAATGTGCTGGTTTGAAAGGAAGTATGCCCCCTAAGAAAAGTCATGTTTTAATATAAATCCCATTTCTTAAAGGTAGAATAGTCTCTATTCAATGCTGTGTATTTGGGACTGTGATGGGATCATCTCCCTGGTTGATGAGATTTAGTTAAGAACAGTTGTTAAACTGGATTAGGGGATGATATGTCTCCACCCATCTGAGTGGGTCTTGATTAGTTTCTGAAGTCCTATAAAAGAGGAAACATTTTGGAGAATGAGAGATTCAGAGAGAGCAGAGAATGCTGCAGCACCACGAAGCAGAGAGTCCACCAACCAGTGACCTTTGGAGATGAAGAAGAAAGATGCCTCCCGGGGAGCTTCATGAAATAGGAAGCCAGGAGAGAAAGCTAGCAGATGATGCCATGTTCACCATGTGCCCTTCCAGCTGAGAGAGAACCCTGACTGTGTTCGCCATGTGCCATCCAACTTGAGAGTGAAACCCTGAACTTCATCGGCCTTCTTGAACCAAGGTACCTTTCCCTGGATGCCTTTGATTGGACATTTCTATAGACTTGTTGTAATTGGGACATTTTCTCGGCCTTAGAACTGTAAACTAGCAACTCATTAAATCCCCCTTTTTAAAAGCCATTCCGTTTCTGGTATATTGCATTCCAGCAGCTAGCAAACTAGAACAACAGTCTAACCTGTTCTAAAACAGATTGCATTTAGCCATTGTATAGCAAATTTTAAAAAAATATAATTTTATTGAGAAGTACCCACATACATACAGTCCAACCAAATTATACAATCAGTGTGACTCACAGTATCATCAAACAGTTGTGTATTCTTCACCATGATCATCTTTAGAACGTTTACATCACTCAAGAAAAAGAAGAAAAAAAGCACTCATACATCCCATACCCCTTATCCCTCCCTCTCATTGACCCACAATATTTCAGTCTACTCAATTTTTACCCTCTATCTCCTCTTATTAGTTATTTATTTTTTATTCTTATATTTTTTGTACTCATCTGTCCACACCCTGGGTAAAAGGAGCATCAGGCACAGGGTTTTCACAATCACATAGTCACTGTAAAAGCTGTATGGTTATATAGTCTTCTTCAAGTAGAATCAAGGCTACTGGCCAGCTGGGGTCCTGTCACAGTCACCAGATTGTTCCTGGAGGAAACAAATTTTTTTTCAAGACCAGTTCCTTGATGATACAGCTTCAATAAACTTACTTTTTCACCAAAAAAAAAAAATCAAGGTTGTTTGTACACAGTTCAGCAGTTTCAGGTACTTCCCTCTAGCCACTCCAGTGCACCATAAACTAAAAACGGATATGTATATGATGCATAAGAATAACCTCCAGGATAACTTCTCAACTCTGTTTGAAACCTTTCAGCCACTGAGTTTATTTTGTCTCATTTCTGTCTTCCCCTTCTGGTTAAGAAGGCTTTCTCATTTCCATGATGCCAGGTCCCAGCTCATCTCTGGGAGTCAGGTCCCACATTGCCAGGGAGATTTACACCCCTGAGAGTCATGTCCCATGTAGAAGGGAGAGCAGTAAGTTCATCTGCCAAGTTGGTGTAGAGAGAGTGGCCACATCTGAGCAACAAAAGAGGTTCTCTGGGGGTGACTCTTAGGCAAATTGTGAGTAGGCTTAGCTTCTCCTTTGCAGGATTAAGCTTCATCAGAGCGAGCCCCAAGATAGAGGACTCAGCCTATTGAATTGGTTGTCCCCACTGCTTGTGAGAATATCAGTAATTCCCCAGGTGGGGAAGTTGAATATTTCTTCCTTTCTCTCCAGTCCTTCAAGGGGACTTTGCAGATACTTTTTTATTCTCTGCCCAAATTACTCTGGGATGTATCAGGTCATCACATTAACCTGTACAAACCAACAAGCTCTCATGCCTTATTCAAGATTCCATTTAGTTGTGATGTTCAAGTAAACTGACCGTAACATTTAAGTTAGATAATGTGCTACCTAAAATATAAATTTTGTGCCAAGTAGGCATCTCTCCCTTTGGTCTCATACAGAGAAGTCTGAAAATATGGGATATATCATACTTTACCCAGTATTCTGATTTACCTTAGTCTTATCCGGGCCAGTTCATTCATATCTCTAGACGTAGTCTGATTACTTTTTTAGCTTTTTAAACAGTTGCTGAATGGGATAATGCTGACTTTCATCGCTTCAGAGTTCTAACTCTGAGTCTCAGGTGTCACATAAATACCCTAAGTTTCAGGGAACAACCAGGTTATATACAAAGAATGTATAGCCAATTTTTAAAATTGATCCACTTTTTCAAAATTACTTAAATATTATAACCTAAAATGCCAAATGTTCAGTTTGGGATGATAATGGAAAACAGTAATTTTAATGTACTATCAAAACATTTTCCAATAAAAATTTCATGGTGAAATTTTAATGAATGACCATTAAATAATTGTTCATGAAGAGAACATTTCTTGTTTGAAGGGAAAAAAAAGTATTTATAACATGGATTTTAAAAATGTGAAGTTGTAGTTCTTTTTGAAGACTGGCCTAAGAGAATTGGATAAGTGCTTAGATCTTTGGCCATAGAAATATATAGAGAGCATGAAGAAAAGAATCTGGCCCGCCCAG
The DNA here is from genome assembly GCF_023851605.1 of Tamandua tetradactyla. Classification (NCBI taxonomy): domain Eukaryota; kingdom Metazoa; phylum Chordata; class Mammalia; order Pilosa; family Myrmecophagidae; genus Tamandua; species Tamandua tetradactyla. The sequence goes on along the minus strand of NC_135331.1, from coordinate 147,766,293 downwards.
TATAATCATGGGAGGGAGAGAGATAACTTACTAATAAAGTTTAACATTGCGTGTCATAGAGGAACATGAACTAACTGAAATTTGAATCCTGACTTTTAACTCAAGACATTGTCTTAATAAAGTCACTTAGACTTTCAACCTGTATACTAAAATTAAATTAGTTGTCATTTCTATTGAGAAGAATAGTTGACAAAGCAAACTTCTTAATTAAAATTAGTGATGTAGCCATGCCGGACACCCGTGTTCAATTCCTGAGGACTGTCCTTGCCAAAAAAAAAAATTAGTGATGTAAATGTAAAAGATTGCAGCTTCACAACATACGATTCACTTTAAAAATGGTTTTTAACTCAGAAAATTTATTAAGTGCTCCTAAAATACCTTGTCTCCTAGAGGCTTTACGGAGAAGGGAAAATGTAGCCCTTGACATTCAGAAGTAGTTAAGCCATATAATTCTCCTGCTGGACATAAACAATCCCATGCAAAACCACTATCAGAAAAGGTTGTGATGAGAATGCAACCAATAAAACAAAACAAGATCATTTAATAGTTTGTCTAAGCACAGACAAAAACAGTCACTGTGCCATCCACAAAATACCAGACATTGCCCTCTCCTGGCTCATAGGAGTAACTGCTGCTCCTTTACCAGTGGTAGCCTTATCCTCAATCTAGTCATATAACTGCCTCACTTTCTGACAGGAGCCAATCTAGAGCAAACCTCTGCTTCCTTGGACCCTCCCGCAAAATTACTCTACCAAAGCCCAAGACCTATAATCACTTCTTTCTAAAACCTTCTTAACTGAGATATCCCACATATCCACATGGCACACATTTTCTTCATTTTAAGTAATAAACCCAATTTGTTCCGCTACAGGTATGCCCCTGGCAGTCTTTGGCTGGAGGACATTGAAATACTAATAAGTACTTATTAATTCTAACAAATCCTCAAGGAACTTGTTTGGACACATAAAATTTTATATCCAGATCAATTAGAGAACTACAGTGATAGAAAGCTGCCATTTATTGTGTACTGACTTTGTACCAGCCAGACCTTTGACAAATGTGATTTAAATCTTAATACTATAAGTTTGGCACTTTTTATTTTCCTCATTTTGCAGCTGAGTAAACTGAGGATTAGAGAAACTTGCCTAAGTCTCTTACTTGCCTTACAGTACCAGTAATCTTTATAACCAGATTTAGAATCCAGATCTAATTCCAAAGCATGCAAACTCGACACTCTATCATTCTATCTTGTATTAAAACTGGGTATAATGCATACTAAGGTCCTATGTCATCTAAATTTTAAATATTTCTGCTTCTGATAGTCTTCGTTGTCGTTAATTATTTAAATGGTTTTTAGTGATGATGAGTTTTAGCTATATCATAGCATTAAGCAAGGCTAACCTGTCTTGATAATAAATGTCCACAGATGCTTTCACAAATTTTTTATACATCTGGCTGAGTCTTTCTATGTTTCACTAAAATTATACATTCTCATGCATGCCTGCATATTTCTTCTGGAATTGTACCAAATATGAATCTATTTTAAAGATTTCACCTTGAGGGGACTGTATTTAGTGAAAATTATAACTATACAATGATGCAATTATGATTATTTTGAGAACTGGGAATACTACATTTATATATGGACTTTAGAGTCTACTTTACCAGTCAGAGGTGTGATTTGGAACAAGCTTCTTAACTCTCCTGAACTTCAGCTGCAAATGGGGACCATAACATCCACCTCTTAAAGATCTTACAACATGTGAAAAATACCACACAGAGTAGATGCTTAATACATGTTATTGTCTGCATCACCATAGTGTGCCTCCCAGGGTTCTGGTTACCACTTCCTGGCTCACACTATATAGTATTATTTTCTGGAAATTAAAATGAAAGTAGCCTTTGGAAAGATGTAAACTCAATTGCATTCTTGTCTCCCTATATCATAAGAAAAACTGATGTCAGGGATCATGGAAATTAATTGCCTTAAAGGCTTTTTATAACATATCAAGAATGCTATTATTATTACTCATTATAAATGTATTGTTATATAAGGGATATGATTTATTATACTGCCTTTGTTTATCCTCAGTCTACTCCTCCTTTAGTGTAAATAATTGCCTGTTAAAACTCTAAATCAGAAGCTTATACCATTGTTTTACATAATACCTAGTTTTAAATATTTCTATTGAAAAATTTAAAGACCAAATAAGAATAATAAAATTATAAAATTTCCTTGTAAAGGACAGCAGAAGCCAGGATTAGACTGAGTTTATGTCTTTGTTTTAGATACACCCTATCAGGTAAAGATATAACTAAATTATCTGTGACTACCATCCTGGAGTGAATACCATGAAAATCCACATTTCCAACTATAGCCTTTTTAAAAATATGTTTATATTATTAAATTACTACTTCAAGGAGAATATCACAGTAAATAAGTATTTAATCTCTATGTTTTGTGCTTGTATAATTTTAGCAATGAGAAGGATTTCTGCCATTTTAAATAGCTTTTAAATGTCAATCTAAATAGTTGTACCAGCATAAATTTTTGACTTGTGAAGACATTTCCTAGTCATTCAGGTGAAACATGAAAACCAAAGCTTGTTTTTGCCTGAAAAATAATTCCTAATTCCTTTTTATGAATAGAAGGATAAAGTTCTGGTCAAAGTCCAATTCTAATTCATGCCTATTGGTAGTAATTTGCCCATGTGGTTTAAATTTGGCTTAGTATTCTTTTGCTGCCTTAAATTGTTGATGGCATTTCTGTTCTCTTGTAACCACTTCCACATCCATTCCTTGTGGTAAGTCAAATGAGTGTTTATGTCTCTTAAACTTAGCAATTAATGTGGGAGTTTGAAAGAGAGCAACCTCAATGGCTTCTAATAGTTTGAGAACATTTGTAGCCATCAGACTTTTAACAGTGATTTAAAAAAATACAGATGTTATATAATAAGACTTGCTCCATGATTGGTTGCAAGCAGTAACATAAATTTAAGCCACAAACTAGTTTGATTTTTCAAATAAACAAAAATTTGAAAAACATATGTTACTACGTATCTCTGTTGCTTATGGCTTATATTTTTCAGATATTCAAAAAGTACAGTTATGGCTTGTTTTTAAGTATTTATACTTTTTATTATTTTTATTATATTTTATTATTGTTTATTATTATTAACATTTTAATACAAATATGTTAGCATATTTATATCATTCTTTGGAATATACATCACTTGAAATCTAAAGACTCATTTAGTTAACCTAGGGATTTAAATTAACTCATGGCTTTTCTTAGAGCTTTAGAGAAAGACCAGTTTTGAAACTAGAAGTGAAAATACTAATTTCATAGCCATAGGAAATCTCAAATAGAATAAACAAGTATGTGCATGAAATGCTGCCTTAGAGTTTTTTTGAAAGTAGAAGGTAGAAAGAAATTGTAGCAAAGATTTTCTTGGGAATGATTTAAGCTTAAAGAATAGTATAATTCATAGGAGATTCAAATAGACTTCATTGTTTTCATATCACAAGCATTCAGTAAAAACTAAAACCTTTTTATTTAGTATACAAAATCCATTCTGATATTTTGTGAATCTTATTCTTAGTTGGACTTATGTTGCTTAATTTCTCTTCAACTGATATTGATTCTCACATGTCACAAATACTTACATTTATTTCTTCTTTTCTAATGTTAAAATAAGAATATTAACTTTAAATAGGCTAATTGAAACCCTTAAACAGTTCTTTGAATCTCTTCTGCCTGCATTTTGAAGAAAAGTTGCTCTTGATTTGCAATAGAAATTATACCTCTGATCAAATCAGTGTCCTCTTCTTAAATCATCAATTTGCTATCAGTCAAAAAAGGTTGAAAGAACTGAAAAATAATTTCATAATGTTCATACTTGCTTTACCACAGATGACAGTATCTTTAAAGTAAGAATCATACATTCTTTCTCTGGTTCTCTTTCATGTCTGTTCTTACTTGTCTTATATACCAAAAGTAAATAAGCTTAAGCATCAGTTTGAGTGCCAACAGCGTGTGTTGTCATTTTATTCAGTAAGAATATACTATGTGGCTACTGTGTATTCAGCAGTTTCCTAGATCCTGGGGAGTACGTATAAAAGTTCACATGGTCTCTGCCCTATGGAAATTATAACACATTTGAGGAATCACAAACTTTGAGAGTAATTATAAAGCATTTCAGCTTCAAGTTTATGTAGGAACTAACAATAAATGCAACCATAATTCAGAGAGTAAAATATCTTTGTGATAGGGTTTAATCAGTGAATATGCTTCACTGATTAAACCCTATGCAAAGCAAAGAAAGAAAAAAGCAAAGTTTTCAAAGCATTCTTCAACAGGTACTTAAAGGACAGATCCCAAAGTTTGTCATGGGCAACCATACGATCCTGTCAGATTTTTTCTTCTGAATATAGGAGACTAGAAGGCGTAAATATTTTTTATCACCACAATTGACTTTTTTTCTTTTTTGTGAAAAATAACATATATAAATAGGCAATAAATTTCAAAGCACAGCAACACAGTTAGTTGTAGAACATATTTCAGAGTTTGACATGGGTTGCAATTCCACAATTTTAGGTTTTTACTTCTAACTGCTCTAAGATTACTAGAGACTAAAAGAGATATCGATTTAATGATTTAGCAATCCTATTCATTTGTTAAATCCTATCTTCTCTGTATAACTCCGTCATCACCTTTGATCTTTCTGTCCTTCTCTTTAGGGGTGTTTGGGCTATGTCCATTCTAACTTTTTCATGTTGGAAGAGTCTGTCACTAATATCCGGTAGGGAGATGAAACTATCTGATGTCCTGGAGAGGCTGGGCCATCTAGGTTTCGGGATTATCTGGTCCAGGGACCTGTCTGGAGGCTGTAGGTTTCTCTACTAGAGTAGTTACTCTAGTGCATAGAACCCTTGTGGAATCTTATATATTGCCCTAGGTGTTCTTTAGGATTGGCTGGAATGGTCCTGGTTGGGGTTTGGTGGATTATGATAGGTAGCAGTGTCTAACTGAAGCTTGAGTAAGAGCAACCTTCAAAGTAGCCTCTCAATTCCATTTGAACTCTCTCTGTCACTGATACGTTAGTAGTTACACTTCTTTTTCTCCTTTTGGTCAGGATGGAATTGTTGATCCCACAGTGCCTGGGCCAGATTCAGCTCTGGTAGTCATCTTCGATGTCTCCAGGGAGACTTTCACCCCTGGATGAAAGTCTTACTTTCTATCCTGCAAAGGCCTCAGGCTTTATCTCCTGCTCCTCTGAGTACAGCTGGTGGTCAGAACAGAGCTCCAGGTTACTGCCATGCCAGAGACCCAGATTCAGTTCCTGGCCCATGCACCACCCCCAGAAAAACAAAACAAAACAAACAAAAAAAGGCTACAGGCTAGTAGCAAATTATAGTACTTGCTAGATACATGATCCTGCTTTATTTCTGATCTCACAGTATCTTTCCTGTTAGCTCATCAATTTTTGAGAAGTATTATGCAGATGAGTGCACATAAATTTTTTTAATTTGTGTGTGTGTGTGTATATACATATGTTAATCTAGTTTTTAAATTAAAAATCACATTTTTTTCCTCCTGTCACTTCTTCCTAAAGGTGAGCAGTAGGTCATCCAGTCCTAGCATCAGAATGATCACTACCTCAGGACCAACCTCAGAAAAGCCAACTCGAAGTCATCCATGGACCTCTGATGATTCCGCAGGTGGCCATTTTATTCCTCATTATAATTAGAAATCTTGAATTCATCATATTTATGTTCACTTATTCATGTCATTACTATAACATTTACAGAAGCAAACATTATGCCTTAATTTATATTTTTACATTACTAATATAAAATATTTAGCAATAAATTTTGACTATTGAGACAGAATGCTTTTCCCTCTGCATTTTTCCCCAGACATTAAGCAGGTACTTTTTTTTTTTTAATTAGAAAAGTTGTGCCAAAAAATAATGCAGAAAAGACAGAGTTCCCAACACAATCAACTCTCCCCCCCTCCCCCCCATTATTTGCGCTTTGCATTAGTGTGGTGTCTTTGTTTCTTTTGTTTTGTATGGTATATGGTAGGGGTCACATTTCATTCTTTTTGCCATGTGACTGTCCTGTTATTGTAACACCATTTGTTGAATTTCTTGTTGTTTGTTATTGTTTTCATAGTTTTTTGTTGTTCTTGTTGTTTTGGGGAAGTGCATGAGCTGGGACTCCCTAATGGCGGGTGAGAATTCTACCACTGAACGACCCTTGCACCCTTGGTACCTTTGTTATAATTGGTGAAAGACTATTATTCTAATTGTACTATTAACTACATTAGGGTTCACTCTTTATGTTATACAATCCTATAGTTTGTTCTTTTTTAATTTTTATACCGGTAACGTATATGCAACCTAAAAGTTCCTCTTTTAACTACATTCCAGGATATAATACAGTGGTGTTAATTACATTCCCAACATTGTTCTACCATCACCCATCCTTTACCAAAACTTTTTTATCCACCCAAATAGAAATTCTGTACCAATTAAGCATTAATTCCCCATTCCCTACCCCCAACCTGGACCCTGGTAATCCTGCGTTCTAGTTTCTGACTCTATGGATTTTAAGCATATATTTTGAAGATAGTTTGGTTGGAATTTTTACCATTAGGAAGCATATTGTATGTATTCTTGATAATTCAATCTGTGGTTTTCCTATTATGATCCTTCCTTCTGGATGAAAATAGTTAAAATCATTTTTTTAAGTAACTAAAATCAGCAAAATGGTAAAATCATCATCATTAGTATCCTCATCTCAGTCTTTTGTTTGACAGACACAAGTTAATTATGTATCTTAGTGAGAAAAATAAATGCTGATTGTTTAATGCTTTGAATCCTTACCGACAGTCACTTTGAATCCTTAACGGCAGGCAGAATTTATTTCAATTACAAAAGTATTCTATCAAATAGACCTCAAGAAGTTTGTTAAAGAGTTATAAAAACTCCCGACATTAATAACTTAACTAGTCACAATATTAGTATTAAAATCTACCTATCCATAGGTAGTGATGGGATAGTTTTATTATAGACAAATAGAAATTGATGTGTCAAACTGGAATTGACTTTTCTGTATCATTAACAGAATACGTTGGTGCACACTCAGTCATATACGCCTATAGAAATTATTGTCAGAGGCAGGAAAGATGATCTCTTATACCTTGAGAATATAACGATTTGGAATTCTATATAAGATCAATTGTGTTATTAATAGTGGCATTTAAATTGAAAGTCCAAAGTTGGCTTTGTGTCTACCCAACTGAAATACTGCTTAAATATATTTATGGATTTTTGGCATGGTTTAATCAAGTTTATAATTTAATTTAAAAAATTAACCTGGTTTTTCTTTGTGTTATATAAAATAGAACTATGTCTAGACAGAGTTTATTCTCTCTAGTTTTAGAAAGTTCCAATTTAGTGGTGAAAGAAATTCTTTTTTCTTCCCTAGGACAGCCTATGCTCGGCTTGTCCAGAATATTCACCATTCTCACATGTTCAGAATTCATCATAGATGTTCTTCACGTCTGTGTTAGAAACAGAAATTCTCTTGCCGTATATTTATCATTAACATTTAGATATCACTCTTTTGGTTCCTGAACCCTCTGGTAAGAGAGTACTCTTCAAAACCATACATTTGGTCTGGATCTGTCATTCGACATGACAGAGCTTCCTGGCTTCAGTCTAGACTAATCGAGACATACAAGTCCATATGTGGCAGGTTATGAATTCGTGAGAACAAAGTCAAAACCCTCTTAATTACTTCTCACTGAACTGCTGTATTTCCACTTCATATATTCTCAATATTCCCACCTCATCTCTCTTTTTTTTTTATTCTGATACCAAAAATGTCACAAGATACCAATAATTAGAAATCTTCCCAAGGCCCTTGCAGTAATATCAATTGAATTTTGTCTTTGCCACACATATTGCAAATCTGTGGTTATCGTTTTTAAATGACTTTTAATACAATTTTAATCACTGAGAGTTTGGTTTACAGTTAATTAGGTCCAGTTTTGCATTATATCTAAGAAAAGTATTGAGAAGCTAATAAAATAACTAACTGGAAAGAGTTAAGTAAAGACTTTTTCTTTGAAGGCTCACTGGCCCAGGAATAAATTAAGGGCATATATACATAAGTTAAAAAAAAATTGTGGATCTTGACAAACAAACATACAAATATACATAAGTTAAAACAACCTAGTTAATTAGATTTTTTAAATATAAAAGAGGAGAGGTTTCTGTATATTTTCGTAGAAAAATAAGACGCATAAATATTTGGTAACTATAGCAGATGATGAGCGCTCTTTCATTTCAATTTATAATATAATGGGGTTAAAAACAGATATACATACCTAAGAAAATATAGTGAAAACAATACCTAAACCCAGTAGAGGGAGCCACAGAGGGAGAAAAAAGCTCATGCTGGAGTTTTTCCCATACTTACTTTACAATGACATAGAAGTATAAAACAGGGCACATTGCTTGCAGTGATTACATTACATTAAAAATAAACTCATCATGCTTTATAATAAAGTAATGCATGTGCTGTATAAACTGAGTGTTTTAATAGTTAAAGAAAAATCAATAATATAAAACCTGGCATAATCCATAACTTCCACAAAAATAATGAGATTTATTCTTTAGTCATAAAGCAGAAAGGAAAAGAAAGCATTCCATGTGAAGGGAATGCATTCTTAAAGAATATGAGATGATAGTAAGTGTTGTGTTTTGTGGGCCAGAAAAGAGATTTCACCTAATTTAACCAAACCAGTATGGCCCTTGACATTCAGGGGAAAAGGTTAGACTTGATCAGCAATTGAGACATTACAATAGCAAACTTGCTATCTTGAAGTCAATTACTGCTATTAGATACTAGAAGCTGGATTTCAATTTAGGTATAACTGAGAAAGTGAAATCCCACTTCTTGGTTTTAAGGAAAACATGAAATTCAATAAAGGACCTTAAATTCCTCACCATGGAAGCACTTTAATTTCATAGCAGAATCCTTGGCTTTTTCTCCCATCCCCAGAATACTGTGAAACGTTGATATATCAAACTTAATTCTAATACATATTACATGCAGGGTGTGATATAAGATATATCAAATATCAAAAACTTAAGAAAGAATAAAAGGATTGAAAATGTTAAATTGAAGGAAATCTTTTAAGACACTTCATTAATTTTTCCTGTAAAATTAGTGGTAAATTATTTTGAATGATTTTAAGCTTTGTAGAAAGCAGTGTTTCTTGGGAGTATAGTTTGACTACTGTTAGAGGTGGGAAGAGGGTAGTCAAAGAGATAACAAATTAAATTCTTGTTTAGCCACCTCAGGAAAACATTTGTGTTAGTAGGAAAACATTTGTGTTAGTATATATGATTTAAGGCTTTATTAAGCAATACTTTATCCTTCTCTTTTGCACCTCAGTGTCTCATAAACATTGCTTTTTTAATCTGAAATCCAAACTTGATTATTTAAAATTGCCTGTTCCTTTCTAATTCTCCATTTAGGATTAATAATAATAGCATAATGATAACCATCATGATCATGTGTTGAGTGCTTACCATATGCTATTACTGCATGTTGTTCCTTACGTGCATTATCTGTCTCATTTGGTCCGATTTAACTTGGCTTTTGGAGTTATTTGAAAGCACATTCCCAGTGTCTTTAAAATACACAAACTAGAATATCATGCACACAAACTAGACTATCGGACAGCAGTACATTAGGAGGTGACCAAACCATCAAATTGTCTTAGGTTTTATTAGATTGAATGTAGTGCCTCTGCTGTCATCCTGACCTTGCCTTTATCTGCATCACTCCTTAAAGGAACTACTTGTCAGAAAAAGGGCTTACCTTTTTCATACAACTCATTTATTTTCTACTCACAATGGAAAACACCTACTTCTCAAATTGCAAGGCTGTGTTATTTCAGTTATTCTGCTTACTTCTCAAACTGTTCTGCATAAATGTTGCTTTTGGGACAAGACCATCCCATGCTCCTGATCCAAGTGACTCTGGCAGTTGTGCCTCTTTTGAACTACAAACCAAACCGTCCAAATAGTTTGATAAAAATGATTGGTTATTTGAATTAAACCAATTTAACTACTTTTGGCATTACATTGAGCCACAATTCTAAACCTCTTTGTTTTTGTACTGTTCTTATGTATAATATACTCCCATCAATGACATTTCTCATTTTCTGCAGTGATTCTCATGGGAAGGAACAGGATCAGGGTGTGGGGATCACATTAGATTCTTTATCAGTTGAAAATGGTTCATTGGAACAGTCTGTATCACTTACTTTTTCTCTTTCCTCATTAAGAAACACTGATATTAACTACATCTAAAGATCTGAATGAAGCTGATCTGGTTAGGACTATTAAATCAAAATACTGGGTAAAGGATGATATGGCCCATATTTTCAAACTTCAACCTCTGTGAGACCAAAGGGAGAGATGTTTATTTGATGTAAAATTTATATTTTGGGTAGCACATTATCTAATTTAACAGTTATGGTCAGTCTACTTGAACACCATAACAACATGGAATCTTGAATAGGGCATGAGAGCTTGTTGGTTTATACAAGTTAGTGTGATGCCCCAGTAGATCCCAGAGTAACTTGGGCAGAGAATAAAAACGTGTTCTCAGAGTCCCCTTGAAAGACTGGAGAGAAAGGAAGAAATATTCAACTTCCCCATCTGGGGAATTCTTGATATTCTCACAAGCAGTGCGGGCAACCGATTCAATAGGCTGAGCCCTCAATCTTGGGGCTTGCTCTGATGAAGCTTAATCCTGCAGAGGAGAAGCTAAGCCTACTGATAATTATGCCTAAGTGTCACCCCAGAGAACCTCTTTTGTTGCTCCAATGTGGCCACTATTTCTAAACCAACTTGGCAGGTGAACTCTCTGCCCTCCCCCACTACGTGTGACATGACTCCTAAGGGTGTAAATCTCCCTGGCAACATGGGATTCCACTCCAGCTGGGACCTGGCATAGGAATGAGAAAGCCTTCTTGACCAAAAGGGGGAAGAGAAATGAAGTAAATAAAGTCTCAGTGGCTGAGAGGTTTCAGAGTCAAGAGGTTATCCTGGAGCTTATACTTAAGCATTAAATAGAATCCCCTTTTTAATTTATGGTGTATTGGAGTGGCTGAAGGGAAATACATGAAACTATTGAAAAATGTTCCAGTAGCCTTGATTCTTGAAGAAGACTGTATGACTATATAGCTTTTACAGTGTCTGTGTGATTGTGAAAACCCTGTGTCTGATGCTTCTTCTACCCAAGGTATGGACAGATAAGTAAATAAATAAATAATAATAGAAAGCAATTAAATAATAGGGGGAGTTAAAGGGTAAAAATTAAGTAGATTGAGATACTGGGGGTAAGGGGTATGGGATATATGAGTTCTTTTTTCTTCTTTTTATTTTTCTGGAGTGATTAAAATGTTCTAAAACTGATCATGGTGAAGAATACACCACCATGTGATGATATTGTGAGCCATGGATTGTATAATGAGGTTGGGCTGTATGTGTGTGGATATTTCTCAATAAGAATATTTTTAAAAAAGAAATATTGATATTAACAGAGTTGACACAGCTTGATAGTGTGACACAGCTTGATAGACCTTGCATGATGTAGAAAAAAAAGGAAAATGGGTTTCTTTATCTAAGGTTAGTTAAGATAGAATGTAAAGTATATAGTTCTCATGTCACTGTTTTTGTTTGTTTTAATAAACGGGGGCTCACAAGCATTAATATATTAGAGTCTATTCCTTTTATAGCCATCTTAAATTAGGTATGAGAGTATGATTGCATTCTGATTTCTGGCAACTAGCTGTCCTCTGTTTACCTTTTTTGTTGTTGTTTTTTATTTTCTCTGTTTACCTTGAATAGGACATGAGATTTTGTTAGTTTGTCCAGAGTGATACCCTGATAAAGCCCAGAGTGATTTGAACAGTGAATAAAAAAGTATTTGCAAAGTCCCCTTCGGGGAATGGTGAGAAAGGGTGAAAATTCAACTTCCCCAAGTTGAATTCTTGATATTCTCACAAGCAGTTTGGACAACCAAAGCTATAGGCTGAATCCCCAATCTTGGGGTTTGTTCATATGAACCTTAACCCCACAAAGGATAGGTCAAGCCTACTTAAAATTAGGCCTAAGAGTCACCCCCAGGAGACCCTCTTTTGTTGCTCAGATGTGGCCTCTCTCTTCAGCCAACACAACAAGCAAACTCACCACCCTTCCCTTGTCTGCATAGGACATGACTCCCAGGGGTGTGGACCTTCCTGGCAATGTGGGGCAGAAATCCTGGAATGAGCTGAGACTCAGCATCAGGGGATTGAGAAAACCCCTAGAATGAGCTGAGACTCAGCATCAGGGGATTGAGAAAATCTTTTCGACCAAAAGGGGGAAGAGTGAAATGAGACAAAATAAAATGTCAGTGGCTGAGAGAGTCCAAACAGAGTCGAGAGGTTATCCTGGAGGTTATTCTTATGCATTAAATAGACATCACCTTGTTAGTCAAGATGTAGTGGAGAGGCTGGAGGGAACTGCCTGAAAATGTAGAGCTGTGTTCCAGTAGCCAAAAGATGATTGTATAATGATATAGCATTCACGGTGTGACTGTGTGATTGTGAAAACCTTGTGTCTGATGTTCCTTTTATCTACCTTATCAACAGATGAGTAAAACACATGGAATAAAGATGAATAATAGGGGGAACAAATGTTAAAATAGATTTAGATTGAAATGCTGGTGATTGATGGGGAGAGTGGTGGTAGGTATGATATGTATAAATTTTTTTCTGTTTTCTTTTACTTTTTCTGAATAGATGCAATGTTCCAAGAAATGATCATGATGATGAATATGATATTGTGAATTACTGATTATATATGTAGAATGGAATGATCAAAAGTTAGGAATGTTTGCGTTTGGTGTTTTTTGGTATTTTAAAAAAAATTTTAATTAGTAAAAAAATTCATATACTGCTCTAGTATTTTTTCATTATCAGTAATAATAGCTTTTATTTTACAAGTTATTTGTCTTAGGAAGAAATATATACCAATATCTCATGCATCCCTTCTTGCTTTTTGTTTATAGTTATTTATGACAGAAAATAAATAAAAGATATGCTTGAATTCCAGATACCAATGGATCAGATAACTCTATCCCAATGGCTTATCTCACACTGGATCACCAACTACAGGTAAAGAAGTACTTCGTTAATGAATGTTTACTTTTTCCTTCTTAGAGAGTTTATCTTTCAAGCTGACTATTGTGTTCTATCTATTATTGTATATTCATTTATGCTTCTAGTGGACCTCTTTAAACTTTTTAGATCAGGTTAAAATAAATGATTCTATCAATTAGGTTAGATTTTAAATTGTCCTAAACATCTTACACACCTTTCATATCTTAGACTGCTAAGCATATCATTTCACTCTTTAATTTTAGGTTCTTAAAATAAAAACTTCTATAAGTTCATTCCTGTTTAATGTATTTTGTGATATATTCTTATTTTCATATTGACTGAAAATATAATACACTTCAGTGCCTCAGGAGGATGAAAGCTGTGAACATCTTTGGTAAAACAGAAACAGTTCAGCAACCCAAAGTGTACCACCAGAAACTAAGAGCACTCTAGACATTGTTCCCTTTAACAACTAAAGTTTAAACAGCAAGTGTAGATGAATGGTAGCACAACATTGTGACATAACTAGCAGAACTGAATTATATGTTTGAATGTGGTTAAAAGAGGAATTTTAGGTTGTATATATATTAAATGTAAGTTTTTTTAAAAATTGATGGTACTGCACAACACAGGGAACCCTAAGTTAAACCATGGACTATAGTTAAAAGTATAATTGTAAAAATGTACTTTTATCACTTGTAACATGTGTTCCAGACCATTGCAAGGTGTTAATAATGGGGTGACATAAGAGAACCCTGTATTTTATGCATGCTTTTTCTGTAAATCCACAATGTCTCTAATAACAAAAAAAAAAAATGATGTGGATTTACATCTGACCACTGTAGGGTCAGAGGAAAGAATGGGTCAATGATACAGTGCACTACAATAGGTTCATAATTTTTCTGCTTCTTAGGTGAGGGACAAGAAGTTGAGGGAGTTTCTCCTTTATTTTCTCTGCAAGCTAGGAGGTAAGATACCTAAATTTGATAGAGGTAGTAGTGAGGTAGTGGCGTAAATTACTTGAGGAAAACAGTGAAGTTTATAAATGTATGCAAAGAAAAAAAAAACAGCAAGTGTAAATTTAAGTTCTGAGTTAATTCTGACAAGGAAACAGTGGGATTTTCTAGGACATGGTTTACCACTTATTTTTAAAAGATCGCTACTTTAGTACTATAAAAATATATTAAAGTCTCGGTCTGTCTCGACTCTCATCTTAGCTAGATATTGAAATTTTATGTTTTAACATTCTGACTTATTTTCAGCCTCTAGCACCATGCCCAAACTCCAAAGAATCCATGGCAGTATTTGAACAGCATTGTAAAATGGCACAAGAATATATGAAAGTTCAAACAGAAATTGCATTGTTATTACAGAGAAAGTAAGTTATATTTTATGAATAAAGGCAAAAATATATAAGTATTTTGAGTTTGAAATTTTTGTGATACAATATAAAATTGTTTGAAGACATGAGAATTTTGCACTATTTAGAGTGTGTTATTATTAAGCATGTTTCCAATTTAGAGATTTTATATATGTACATGTTTGTTTTGAACACCTTTTGGCTATTTTTCACACAAACACTCAACCCTTTTGACTGTGTAAGATTATATTAGTACTAAGGACAATAAACTGGTGCTGTATAATTTTGTGTTTTATGTCCTTTTAGAATTTTAAGGTTAAAAACAGTTTAGATTTGTTGTATAAAGAGTTATTGTTTTCTTGGACACAGTAAAATATGATTTATTTACTATGTTCAATTGTGCTTTATCTAAGGAAAATTTTTCTAAACATAATTTTCCAGGTGTGTGTTTAAAGAGTAGAAATACTTATAAAGATTTGTTTCATACCTGGTATGACTATTTTCCTGGGGAGTTCTATATCCATCGTGTTTTTCTGAGAGTTTTTAAAGAAATACAGTCCGTTTTCCACATTGCTTCATTCCCAGTTCTTAAAAATTCTTTTAATTTTCTTAAGCATGTCACTCATGAAATATTATACATATAAACCTGATTTGTGGTGATAACCAGAATGAAGTATTATAGGAGAAAAACATGGCAACTCTAAGTGTATATGGTGTTGCTTATTTTAATTTTAACCAAAATAAATGAAAATTCTTGTTTTCTGAAGTAACTAGTAAAAAGTTTTCTGTTTCTCTTCAAAAAAAGAAATATAAAGAAAATAAGCTTCAACACAAGTTACTGATATAAAAGTTTAAATGAATTCAACTTGGTATCTTAAAGGTAAGAAAAGTAGAACTAGATAGGTAACAAGATACTACAGTCTGTACATTTTAGAACTGGAAGTTTTAGAAGTATCGAAATGCTTTGACTATGTTTAGCAAACAAATCTGTATTTCTTATTTCACATACTTAATCTATACTGATGTTTCACATCCTAATCATTTAAAATAGGAGATCTATGCTGGAGAAAAACAAATAGAGGAATGGAGGGGAGGATATGAAAACTATGATGGTTTGAATCCATTTTAGATACTTGCTTTAAATGAGGAATTATGATTAAGAAGTTATTTTATTTGAGGGCTTTTCATTCATTATTCAGTTATAGTCAATAAGCTCACTTGAGGAGCTAATCCTTAGTAGCCCTTTCAAATAAAAGGGGCTTAGAGTTTAAGAAGTTCACTAGCCTGTAAAAGACTGATTGGATATTCCCTGATAATGTTTGCAAAAGTGAGTGTTTTAAAAGCTGTACTTTGTATTATTTCCACAGTTGTAAAATAAGAGAGACTTAAGTTGGAAAACATCTCTTTTAATTAGCTTATAAATGTTCTAATACCTACAGTTATGTACTATAGTTTAAGAAGAGTATGACTTCAGAATATGAGTATGACTTCAGAATATGAGTATAACAGCAGAATGTGAATGATTAAAAACTTCATGTTATTTTCCAGTAGCTGGTAGAGCCTCTTCTGGCCTTTTATTTCCCCAACCTAGTTAAAAAAGAGGTAATAAATGATATTTTCTGAAGCTTTTATTGTATCATTTTATCTGTTTCTCTAATTATCTAATTACAGTTGCTTATTAAAAGGATTATGGTCTTTGTATGGTTATACTAGAAGGATGGACTAGTTTCCTTTCCGCCCATAATTAGATTTGAGTAGTATACTTAAGATGCATAATGATAGATCCTGAATAAAAGTGTTAACTAATTGAGCTTTCATTATCAGCTAGTAAGGTATGACTTTCCCATCGTATGTAATATTTATTATGTGGTATTTGTTTTTAGGCAAGAATTAGTTGCAGAACTGGACCAGGATGAAAAGGACCAGCAAAATACATCTCGTCTGGTACAGGAACATAAAAAGCTTTTAGATGAAAACAAAAGCCTTTCTACTTATTACCAGCAATGCAAAAAACAACTAGAAGTCATCAGAAGTCAGCAGCAAAAGCGACAAGGCACTTCATGATTCTCTTGACCTTTAAATTTTAAAATATGCAAAGAAAGACTTGTTTTTTCAAAGGAAAGAAAAACCCTTATTATGACAGTTCACGAGTATTAGCTTTTTGGCGTGTTCTGAATGCCAGCTGCCTGTATTTGCTGCATTTGTTTCATCAATATTTGGCTATTCTCATGGTGGACGTGCAATTCACCTGTCTCGTTGCATAACATTGGGGCATCTGTGACTTGAATAAGCAGCAGTTCTCAACTTCAGAACAGATGCTGGAAACTGTGGCTGTATGTGCATGCTCATTGCTTGAAAACTAGGCTAACAAAAATGGAATATCAAACCGGCTGCTATATGCAAACATCGTCTTTTTTCCGTATTAGAGGTGGAACCTCAAGAATGATTTTATTCTTGTATGTCATCTCAAAAAAATAATAATTTTATTCCAAAAGATAGTATATACCAAGGAAAGACAGGGTATTATAGTTCTAGAAAAATTGGTGGTACCTCACAGAAATATAGAATCTTTAAGAATAGTCCCGTAAGGGCCTTGATGCCAGCATCCTTGGATTAATATTGAACTCAGTTCCATCCATAAAATATTTAAAGGTAAGTGGCGGCTGCTGTATTTAATGAAATCAATTTTACCTGGTTTCACTAGACTAGGATCTGATTATGATACATTGAACAAAATGGAACTCTTTTTTTTTTTAAGGGGCAAAAATTTTTAATTAATTCTGTGATTGTGTGTTTGTGTGTTGAAAGCTTTTTTGACTTTAATATTAATCTCTTAAGTGAAATTAAAAGGCAAAGAACATGATCCAGCTTAAATGATCATTCCTTCTTGTAATGATTATTGGATTGTTTTACTGTATATTTGAAAAACTGAAGAGAAATAATGGAAAATGGAAGTAATTGCCCCAACTGAAAGGTTCAGGCTTAGATTTCTTAAGACTAAATGAGTAATAAAGCTGGCAAATCAGGAGCAGTTAGTAAGGAAGTTAAAGAATTAAATATAAATTCATCAAGTATCCTACGTATCCTAGATATTTGAATAATTGATTTTCTTTACAATCCCATCCTCGAATACCTGCTGCCTTTCAACATTTTTAAGAGAACATTTGAACACTTATAGAGAGAAATTTTATATTGTTAACAGTAACTTTGCTACCAACTTGAAAATAGCTTAAAAGTAATAATAAAACTTCATGGAAATAATAGACCTTATAAGCTTTATTTTTTCAGTTCATATTAAAATAAATTACCTTTTGATACCAGCATAAGATATCTTTTAAATAAGGAGGTCATCAACCTTGTTTTTAATAGCATTAATGTTTTATGAAGAGAAAATAAAAAGTGAAAGCATAATTGCTATGATTGTTCAAGTTATATCATGGCTGTATAATAGTTTTGTTCTATTTCTGATAAGCAAATTGGTCTAAGAAGTTAGCAGAATTTTCTTTAAAATGCTAAAGCAAGTAAGTTTTTCATCCATTATTTTTTCTTCCTCCCGCTGAGTTTCATAATGTATTCTTTGTGTATACAGCAAATAAAGGTAAAGGACAGTTTGTATTAAACTTTGTCATTTTTAGTCTTCAAAATCTGCTATTAGAAAGCTTTTGGGAACTAAATGTCTTCCATCACTTCATTTAAATAAAAGGGTTTTCATTCCCAGATAATTTCATTACCTAGTTGAACTGATATTGGGCTCAATATATTAATAGTAAAATAAAATTGGCACAGAAAGTAACTATAGACTAAGGACGAGCATAATTCATCCAGAGTATTGCTTCTTGCATGTACATGGCACTCCACTAGAAGGGACTTAGTCAATGTTTAGAGGTTTTTCTAATATCTCAGCACATGAGAAAATCCAAGCTTGGATGCCAAGGCTTGATATTCTCATTAGGACTTAGCATTATTGATTTCAGATTTTTTTTCTAGTCATCAGTGTATATATGCTGTATCATAGCACTTAAAGGGAAATTTTGTTATTATTATTACATACAGTCACTTCATAAATATAGCTGAATAGGTAAATGGAAGAAAATAATAGTTTTAAGTCATGGTACCAAATGCCAAAGGCTGTTGAACAGTTGCTTGTTTGTTTACAGTAAGTTCCTTGGGATTTTTTATATTGTGCTTGTTCTGGACTTTGAGTGTAGTTCAGCCTCATTATGCTTTTAGGTAATTAAATTGCCCATCTCACACTTTTTGAATCCTATTCTCCTTGGTGATAGGAGAAAACTATACCAGGGATAATTGAAATATCCACAGCCAATTTCATCAGTGTACTTACCCATCAAATCTTTAAATATATTAACAAGGCGCCAACTAGTTATTAATTCTATTTTTACAATTTAACCCTTTTTTGGAGGGGATAGAGTAACAGGCAAGCAAGCAAGTGGCTAAAGGGCCCAAATCTAAGAAATTGACAGACAATCCCTGAACAAGGTACATTTTATTCTTGCCCCCAGGGAAAGAGAACAAAGCTTTTTCCTAATCTAGAGGAAAATACTCACTCCTCAGTAGGAAAAATAGATTTTTTAAGCCGAATAAAAACAGTTAAGAATATTTACCTTATTGCAATATAGCATATCGAAGAGATTTGTTTACAAATGTTTGACTATGTTTGCTGAAGTATTTTAGAATATTGAATATCTTTCATGTTCCTGGTTTCAGCTTTCTGCCTGTAGCCAGAGACCACAGGCCTTCGCTCCTTACCTGTATTTTTGTTTCTCTCTTTACATGTGTGTGGTTTTCAGCTGTCAACTCCTCTCTTCAAATGTAGTAAGTTCAATTTCTCCTATGTCATTTCAGATCATGTAATGTAAGATGATGTAATACAGATATTCTTATGCATATTATGTACTTGAAGGAAGCTTTTTAGATTTATTTTGTTTTTAATAAAACTCAGATTGTAATTCAATATTTGACATAAGAATGGTGAATGATTTATATTAACAGATAAGCTGAGAGGCGGTGTGCTCCAGCAATATGTTAATCTTACACAGGATCTAATAAAAACCAAAACATCAGTATTCTAATACTAAACACTATCATACCATAATTATGCTTTTTGAGTGGGTGGATAATTGGCCAGTCCAGACATCCTCTCCAACTCAAAATTTTTTGTTAAATGGGTACTCTTCACAGTTTTAGGAAATCCCAGTTTGCATGAAATACAACACGGGGTACATTGCTAAGTAAGTCTTATCACTAGAAAACTGATTTTCCTCTGTATGAAGTACTTATAATATTTCTAAGTTATATTAGGTATTTCATTCCTTTATCAACCTACTCCCTCACCAACCTACACATATGCGTACATTCTTAAGAGCTCTACCTTCATTTTGATAATTCCATCCATTCATTTACTCATTCTTTTTAACAGGGACATAGGCCAAGATGATAACTGTTGCTAATGCCAAGTTGCACGTCTTTTCAGTCATGTGGCAATTAAGTGCTATTCCCATTTTACAGATGAGGAAGCAGGTTGTTAGAGGTTAGGAAACTTGTTCCTGAATCTGCTTTTCCATCATCATCTGTTTTAGGCCATGCCTGAGAACTCTGGCTGTTATCAGGCCATTATGTGAAGATGAATAGGAAAAAAATTAAAATTGAACAGTGAACAGATAAATAGAAACATGAGGTAGCTTCTAGCTAGTAAACTCAGCTAGATTGACCACTCTGTTGAAAACATCAAAGTCAAGATTGAGACCCACATGTGTGTCTTTTAAACCCAAATCTATGCTCTAAACAACTTTGCTATTGTTATGGATTGAATCCTGTTCCCCAAAGGACACGTTCAAGTCCTAACCCCAGATGCTGTGGAGGTGAGCTCATTTATAAAGAGAATCTTCAAAGGTCCTATTAAGTGAGGCTAAACTGATTCAAGGTGGGCCTTAAGCCAATATGACTAGAGTCCTCATAAGCAAAGGAAATTTGGACACAGTGGTAGGAGTGAAGAGACAGAAATCACCACATGATGAAGGCAGAGTTTGTGTTATGGATTGCCACAAGCTACCACCAGAATACAATACACTTTGGAAAAAGCATGGCCTACCTTGATTTTGGACTTCTGGCCTATAGAGCTGTGAGACAATAAATTCTCATTATGTAAGCCAACCAGTCTGTGGTATTTCTTATTACAGCCCTGGCAAACTAAGAAACTGTACTGTATTTTGAAATATTCATGATGTTCTGAAGTGCTTCAACTTTCCTATACTTACTTATTGGGAATATGGGGTGTTTTCACTCCACTGCCCCCTCACCTGAAAGATATGTGCCAGAAATGGAAATATGAATAGTGGTATTGTGAGGCTTAGTCTAGAAAAACTTACTCTCTACCAAACAAGTGAGGCTTATTTTGGTCTTTTTATTTTGTCCTGCTTCTTGTTTTTTATTTGGGGTAAAATTTGTGAATAACTTTGACCTTACAAAATTCTTGAAACCACTTTTCAGTGAAGCTTTTCTGATAAATGAATGGTTATTTGCCTTTATCTGAGTATCATGATCCTTTTAAATTTGCAAGTAGTGAAATTCATTCTTTCTCCATAATTTAATGATCACTGGCATCTTATAGATGTCATATGGCCACAGGATAATTGCTTCGAAAGCACCAGAAAATTCCTGAGTAAATGCTGAATATTTATCTTCTGAAAAGCAAAAGTAATTTACAAAGTGGAATTACCTTTCAAACTTACTGTTTGATTTTATTTATGGATACCTGTTTTTTAGTTTTTAGAGAAATGACTATGATTGATTAATTCATTCACTAAATTCAAATTAGAAACTGGAGAAACCTGAAAATGAGTGTAACTTATTTTATTGTTGAAGAATAAATGGTGACATTTTCTCATCACACTCTCTAGAACCTACCTTTTGGCTCTAATCAATTTCCTACAAAGGTCCTTGACTAAATACCATCAAAGTGTGATACACTTCTTACTTGCAAAAATTGGTACCACTCTTCTTCATTTTGCATGCACCATGTTATTTTTTTTAGGATTGGAAATATGCCTTCATTTTATAAGCTGCAAATGAAGTTGATGAATCTAAAGGCATGCAATACATCTATTTTTGTACATTAGAGTTGTAATGCTATCAGTAAATTACTAGGCAACAGTCTTAAAATTCTTATTAAAGCCATGTTTTAATCAAAATTCATTTTTGTAAACGCAGAATAATGCCTATTCAATACTGCATGTTTGGATCTGTAATTAGATCATCTCCCTGGAGATGTAACCCAATCAAGAGTGATTGTTAAACTGGATTAGGTGACAACATGTCTCCAACCATTTGGATGGGTCTTGATAAATTTCTGGAGTCCTATAAGAGAAAAAAAATTTTGGTGAATGAAGGCAGTTCAGAGAAAGCAGAGCAGAGCGACATAGCCACAAGAAGCAGAGTCCACCAGCGGGCAACCTTTCTAGATAAAGAAGGAAATAGCCTCCAGGGGAGCTTCATGAAAGAGGAAGCCAGGAAAGAAGCTAGCAGATGATGTCGTGTTCACTATGTGCCCTTCCAGATGAGAGAGGAACTCTGACCATGTTCACCATGTGCCCTTCCACTTGAGAAAGAAACCCTGAACTTCATCGGGCTTCTTGAACCAAGGTATCTTTCCCTGGATGCCTTAGATTGGACATTTCTATAGACTTGTTTTAATTGGGACATTTTCTCGGCCTTAGAACTGTAAACTAACAACTTATTAAATTCCCCTTTTTAAAAGCCATTCTGTTTCTGGTATATTGCATTCTGGCAGCTAGCAAACTAGAACAGATTTTGGGACTAGAGAGTGGGGTGCTGCTGCTGTGATTTGCAAATGCTAAACATGTTGGAACAGCTTTTTAAATGAATAAGGGGAAGATTCTGGAACAGTTGTGAGAAGTTTGATAGAGAAGGCCTAGAATGCTTTGAAGAGACTGTTGGTAGAAATGTGAACTCTAAAGACACTTTTGATAAAGTCTTAGACAGAAATGAGGCATGTGTTATTATAGACTGGAAGGAAGATGAGCCTTGTTTTAAAATGACAGATAACCTGACAAAATTAGCTAGTGGCTTTGGCTGGAAGGGTGATTTTAAAAGCCATGAATGTGGATATTTAGCCGAAGAGATCTCCAAATTAAATGTTGAAAGTGCAGCCTGGTTTCTCCTCACAGCTTATAGTGAAATGAGACAGGAAAGAGATAAGCTGAGATCTGAACTCTTGGGTACAAAGAAACCAGAATTTGATGTTATGAAAAATTCTGTGCATCCAGGAAGGGAGACCGCAGAGAATAGTGCCCCACATGAGGTCTTGGCCAAATGTGAAACCATTCAGCCATTTCAGAGAAAGCCAGGATTGGACATGGAGTTATCCAGGAAGGATTTGTGGAAACTCCTTATGCCTGATGGGCATGATCCAAGGCTACTGCATAGAAAGCTGACGAAAAGTGCTTTGGGACCTGTATAAACAGAGCCTCTGCCAGTCTAGACTGGGGGATTCAGAGAAGGGACACATTGGAGGAAAAATAACTTCAGAGGCAAAACCATGGAGGCTGAGGTCTGAAGTTAAGAATCCTCAGGCCAGGATAGTGGACCCACCCAAGCACATGGAGAGAGTGAGTTTGCCCCATAGGCAGAGGATGGGCCTTCCACCTCGTTGCAGTGGAAGAGGCATGCCACCTCAGGCCTTGGAGAGGGTAAAGTACATTCCTTGGGGTTTGGGGAGAGCCTGGCTACCACCACATGGAGGGGTTGAGCATGTGCCCCGGAGATAGCAGAGAGCCTGGGTGCGGCCCCAATGCTAGTGGAGGGTGGAGCCGAGAAAAAGATGGTCTCCCCAGTGTCCCCCAAGGCTGTGTTCAGAGAGAGGCAGGCCTCTGCGTAGGCCTTTGGAAAGGGTGGGACTGCTGCTTTCAGAAGCCCCAAAGATAAATGACTCTCAGACTTGGAAATCTAATGGACTTTCCCCTGCAGGTTTTTGAAACCGTATGGGTCCGGTGACCCCTGTGTTTCTTCCTCCCTATGGAAATGTGTATATGTATCCTATGACTGTTCCTCCTTTGTATGTTAGCAGCAAATAATTTGTTCTGAGTTTTTATAGGTCCAGAGCCCAGAGGAAAACTTTGCCTTAGAACAGACCATGCCTGTAACTAACTTTAATAGGAATTAGTACTGTTTCTAACTTTGTATTTCATTTGTTTTGCTACTGAAATGGTTTAAGGATTTCTGATTTTTTATGAAATTAATGTATTTTGTATATGGGGAAAACATGTCTTTTTTAGGGTCCAGAGGGTGGAATGTGCTGGTTTCAAAGGATGTATGGACCCAAGAAAAGCTATGTTTTAATCAAAATCCATTTTCATAAAGGCAGAATAATCCCTATTCAATGCTGCATGTTTGAATCTGTAATTAGATCATCTCCTGGAGATGTAACCCAATCAAGAGTGGTTGTAAAGCTGGATTAGGTAACGACATGTCTCCACCCATTTGAATGGGTCTTGATGAATTTCTGGAGTCCTATAAAAGAGGAAACATTTTGGAGAATGAAGGTGATTCAGAGAGAGCAGAGCAGAACGACACAGCCACAAGAAGCAGAGTCCACTAGCCGGCGACCTTTGGAGATGAAGAAGGAAAATGCCTCCCAGGGAGCTTCATGAAACAAGAAGCCAGGAGAAGAAGCTAGCAGATGAAGCTAGCAGATGATGCCGTGTTTACCATGTGCCCTTCCAGATGAGAGAGGAACCCTGACTGTGTTCACCATGTGCCTTTCAGGCAAGAGAGAAACTCTGGCTGTATTCACCATGTACCCTTGCAGTTGAGAAAGAAACCCTGAACTTCATCAGCCTTCTTGAACCAAGGTATCTTTCCCTGGATGCCTTGGACATTTCTATAGACTTGTTTTAATTGGAACATTTTCTCAGCCTTAGAACTGTATACCAGCAACTTATTAAATTCCCCTTTTTAAAAGCCATTCCATTTCTGGTATGTTTCATTCCAGCAGCTAGCAAACTAGAATGCCATTCTTGGTTCCAAGGTTTATGTATAAAAGGCTTGGAAAGCAATAGAGATTTCCTTAGCTTAAAATGAACATTTCTTCTCCTTTAAGTTGTGTTTTCATCCATTTCAGAAAATACCATAATTTCAGTTCTCTAGACCATGTACACAACCTCCTTCTACTCATTAAGATGTAATTTGGTTCCTGCCCAAAATAATGACTTAAACAAGATAGCAGTTTTTTCTTTCTCATGTAAAAGGTCTGGAGCAATATAATTTCACTCTGTGTTGCAGCCACAGGAAAGGTGAAAAGAGCAAGGACAGTGCCACTCATTCCTATTCAGACACAGTCCATGGGTGCATGCACTTACACTCACATCCTTTGACCACACCATAGGCACATGGCTACCCCTAGCTGAAGGAAGGCTGAAAAATATATTTACCATGAGCAGCCATGGGCCTAACCTAACCTGGGGAGTTCAATTATGAATGAAGGGTTGAAAGGTTATAGGGGACAATGGACAGCCTCTGCCCTCCCTTGGGGAGGAAAGTAGGCTACTGCCTCCACTTCCTCTGTCTCCCTTCTCCCTGGTAATACTGGGAGTATAATGAAAAGCTGGCCTGTCATCAAAATGCACGAGCAACTTGCATTTTCATTAATGTCAAAATCTCATCAACATGGTATATACCTATTTGAAGATTTTCCTGTATTTACAATTGCTGTAGCTTGGAAAAATAAAGTGTCAGAATGTGTTTTAAGTTGGAATACTTTCATTTGAAACCAGACTTAAAGTAATTTAAATATTCAACAGACAGTTCCCCTTGGAAATGAAACTTTTGGGGAAGGAGCCCATTATGATATCTCAAATATTAAGAAAAAACAAAAAATTAACTTTAAGGGAAAAATATTTAACAAACTTGAGGAAATACAAAGGAAAAAAACAGTATATACTATGCTTTAGGCATTTCTTAAATGTTACTGATTTAAGAAGCTCAGTAGTGTTAAGCTAATAATTGTTGGACAACATTTCAAACCCAGGTCTTCTGAGCCTCAGCCCCTATATAAAACTCTTTTTAATTGGTTTAGAACTTGGAATTCATATTCTTGTAGATAAAATAAAGGTAGGGAAAGCTTGGTTCCTAAGCCCATTCACAAAAGTCCACTTGGTCCTTAATGAAAATGAAATAATGCCATTGAATGGAACAATTCCAACAAAAACTATTAGAGAAAAATGAAAATGATTAATGTCTTCAGATGTTGGCATTGTGATTTTTCCCTTTTAGAAATTCTTTTCCTTTTATTTTTGTGGGTACATTAAAAATAAGAACCAGGAGGGGAGAAAACCCTAACTATGTGGAAGAGGCATCCCACATGACATCTTGGACGGGACAGGAACCTAGTGACCTTTCCCATGGGCACAACAGTTGGAGCCCTTGCAAGCATCCATCAAGGGAACTTTTACCTTACCCACCCGCCCCCAGCCTGGATCCCTGCAGTTAAGGAAAGACTGATACGTGAGTATTCCAAAGGTACTCCATGGATTTGATGGGAATGAAGCACAGCCCCAGCAAGAGAGGTGTTGAGGATTTAATCATGCCCCCATAAAAATACATGCAAGTCTTAATCCACATTCCTGTGAGTGTTAATACATAAGTAAAAAAGACCTTTGAAGATATAATTATTAATTAGGATGTAGACTTATTTGTAATTAGGATCTTCAAAGACCTTATTTAGATGTCACCAACTTGAATCATGGTAGCCCTAAATCCATATGACTGGAATCCTTATCATGCAGAATAAATTTGGACACAGATAGAAGCCAGAAGTTAGTGGAAGTCAGAGGAGCAGAAGAGATTGCATGTGACAAAAGATTGCCTGAGCACTCTACACTCTGGGAAAAAGAAAGGCCTCGCCAATGCCTTGATGTTGGACTTCTAGCCTCCAAAACCAGCGGACAGCCCATTTTGTGTTATTTGTTATAGAAGCCCTGGCAAACTAAGGCGGGGTAAAAAAAAAAGAATGTAATTTTTTATTCCTTTAAAGGTTTTTTTAATTTAAAAAAATTACTCTGATGGCCACTATCTCAGAAATTCTGATTCAGAGAATAGCAAGTAGAGCCCAGGAATAGAAAACTCTCTCTTTCAGTTCCTCAAGTAATTCTGTTGCATAGTCAAGTCTGAGAACTACCTCCATTGCCTGGCAGGTAGAAAGAATATTATGATTATAAATTTCCTAAATCCCATCTAGTACTATGGAAGCTAAGAAAAATCAGAGAAAGGTCAAATTTGACATATTCCTAGGATTCACAAAAGGTGAGGGCATGGAGGTCTAAGTCTAAGATTAGTAAAGATGCAGAGAAAGTTTTCAAAAACTGAAAAAGCAACCCAAAATATTTTTAGATAAATGAAAGGATCTGGGATGGGGTGGGGGTGGGGGGAACTGCTTTTCTATTAGGGAAACCTGAACATAAAAAATTCACAAAGTTATTAGTATATGAACTTGGCCTTTTCCACCACTTCCATCCCTATGAAGGAAGCATGGAAAATAAAATTGAAATCAGAAATTATTTTAGAGGTATATATATATTACAACATCGAGCCAAAAAAAAAGTCAACATAATAGCCATTAAGCAGAGCTAAACAAATTATGATACATAAATTATAGTATAGCTACACAATATATCCATTAAAAGGTATGATAGAGCTGGCCACGGTGGCTCAGCAGGTAAGAGTGCTTGCCTGCCATGCCCGAGGACCCAGGTTTGATTCCCGGTGCCTGCCCATATTAAAAATAAATTAATTAATTAATTAAATAAAAGGTATGATATAGGTCTGTAATTAGTGTGAAACGCCATTCCGATAGGAATGAAGCATTTTTTTAAAAAAAGCCATCAGCATAATTACTTACGAGACAATTTAAAGGAGAGTAACTATACAATTATACAATGCCTAAGGGAAGGGCATTTGATAATATTTACAAATAAAATAGAAGAATTAAAATGGAACTTATCTAGCTCCAAAGGAACTGATACAGAGCTGCAAACTTCCTGGTACAAAAATTTCCCTAAAGCCCCCAGACCTCCCAAAACCATTGAATCTCCCCCAAACCATAAAAGCTTGTAAAATTCTGGGCCCAAAGCAAACTCTTAGTTAATAGTAGGAAGCATAGGGTCATAAAGACTGTTAACCATTTGCCCAAAGACAAATTTCAGGTATGTGACAATGAACTATGAATTCTGCTAGCTATCTCCTAGAACAAAGAAGACACCTTGTATTCAAAGGTTACTATGGAAAGCTGGATTGGGAAAACTTTCCTATAAAACAAGCTGGCCCACTCCACTCAGTGTGTCCCTTCCTTGGGCATTGCCGTGTTAACCTAGCATGTACATTCTCTCTTTTTAATAAACGTCTCTTTTAATAAAAAAAAAAGAAAGGATAAGTATATCCCAATACTATACTTGTTTTCCACCAATAAAACAAGGAAGGATTTGGAGGTTAATTATGTGCTGTAGACCCAGGTGCCTCTCAAAGCCTTTGCAAGGAGGTCTTCTTGCTATAGACATATAAACAAACTTGACTGTTACTCAGAAGTCGGGAAACTAATGTATTATAAAGGGAAGGGAAACAATTGTACTTGCAATAGTGTAAAGAAATTATACAAATGTATCTCTAGCATAAGACTAGAATAATCTGCTTCCAAAGAACTTTTTTGTATTTTTGGTAAATTAGAGCAAAACTTTTACTCTAATGAAAGGCAAATGGACTGAAGTCTCTGATAAGTTGGAATCTTTATAGCAATATATATATATGTTGCTATATATATTGCTATATATATATATATATATATATATATATATATACCTGTTAGAAAATTTGAATTATGTATTAATATATATATATACCTGTTAGAAAATTTGAATTATGTATTAATATCTATGATTATACCTATTAGAAAAAACTAATGATTACATTTACAATTAGATTATTTTAAGAAGATAAACTGATAAATGAATAGCACACTTTCATATGAATCATACACCAAATTGTTTTCTATGCTCATTTCAATCCTTTTAAATTTATAAAAATTTGTTTTATAGCCGAGAATATGGTTTGTTTTGGTGAGTTTATCATGTGCACTTGAAAAGAATATACATTCTGAAGTTATTGATTATATATGTCAATAACTTCAGATAATAATTATAATTTATAAAATGAAATAAATTATATTTTATATAATAATTTATAAAACATGTATATAAAACATGTATATGTTTTATAAATATTAATATTATAAGATCATGGTAACTGAGAATATTTTTCAAATCTTATGTCCTTAGTGATTTTTTTCATCCAGTTGTTTTATCTATTACTGGGAATACCTTCCTTTGATTATAGAATTCTCTATTTCTCTCTTTAATTCTGTCAATTTTCATTTCATGTATTTTGAGGCTTTGTTATTACGTACATATGCTTTTATTATTGTTGCCTCTTCCTGACAAATTGTCTCTGCTATCCTTATGAAATGTTCTTTATCTCTAGTAATGCTTTGTTCTCTGTTTTTTTGGTATGTTGTGTGGTGGGGGGTCACATTTCATTCTCTTCCATGAGAATATCCTGTTATTGCAGCACCATTTGTTGATTTTTTTTTTTTAATACATGGACTGGAAATCAAACCCAAACGTCTATTTTATCTGATATATATCTATATGTTTTTAATGCCTGGATACATCCTAGAATATATTAAGCAGATAATATACTTAAAAAGTATTGGCAAAGTCCCTTGACGGATGGGAGGAAAAATATGGAACTATTAAACCTTACCCTCAGGGAATTCCCTAATACTGTGTCAAATTTTAGGGACACCCAAATCAATAGACCATGCCCTTGATCCTGAGGCTTACTCTTGTGATGCTTATGTAGGTAGCAAAGAAGCTTAGACTACCTAAGTATGCCTATGAGTTACTTCTGGAGGACCTCTTTCATTGCGCCGATGTGGCCTCACTCTCTCTAAGCCCAAATCTGCAATTGAAATCATAGCCCTCCCTGCTATGTGGGACATGACCTCCAGGGGTGAAAGTCTACCTGGTGACATGGAAGATGACTCCCAGGGATAAATCTGACCCTGGCACCATAGGATCACCATTCCACCCTGACCAACATGGGGAAAAGAAGTGTAACTAATAAAGTATCAGTGGCAAAGAGAGTTCAAATAGTCAAGAGGCTACTCTGGAGGTTGCTCTTTCACAAGCTTCAGTTAGACATTGCTACCATAACCTGCCAACCCCCAACCAGGACCGTTCTAGCCAATTCTAAAGAACACCTAGGGCAATATATAAGATTCCACAAGGGTTCCATGCAGTACAGCAACTCCCTAGAAACCTACAACCTCCAGATGGGTCCCTGGATCAGATAAATCCTGAAACCTAAAGGGCCCAGTCTCCAGGACATCAGATAGTTCCATCTCTCTACCCCATATTAGTGACAGACTCTTCCAACATGAAAAAATTAGAATGACCATAACCCAAACACCCCTAAAGAGAGGGATGGAAAAATCATCTTTTTTATCTGATATCAATACACCCACTCGAGCCTTCTTATGCTTATTGTTTATATGGTCTTTTTCACCCATTTACTCTTCTTTTAATTTTTAAAATTTTTATTTTAATTAATTTTATTTATATACACTCCATATTCACCAAACAGCCACTCCCCCTCTCCTCCCCCACCCCATTCTTTGGTAACCTCTCCTCTAATCTACTTTCTGTCTCTTCAAATTTGCTGTTCTTAGTCATCTCTTATAAATGGTATCAGACAATTTTTGTCCTTATGTGCTTTACTTATTTCACTGAACATAAAGGCTTCAAGGTTCTTTTCATGTTGCAGCATGTCTCATAACTTCATTCTTTTTATGGTCAAATAATATTCCATCATGTATATATATACCACATTTTGTATATCCATTCATTTGTTTATGGACATCTGAGTTATTTCCACCTTTGGGCTATTGTGAACAATGCTGCTATAAACATTGGTGTGCAAGTATCTGAGACCCTGTTTTCACTCTCTTTAGGTATATATCTAGAAGTGGAGTTGCTAGTTCAAGTGGTAATTCTATATTTAACTTCAAGGAACCACAATATTGCTTTCCACAGTGGCTGCACCATTTTACAACTCCACTAACAATGCACTAGAGTTCCATTTTCTTTGTATTCTCTCCAACGTATGTTATTTTCTATATTTTTAATAATAACTATCTTTGTGAGTATGAAATGGCATCTCATTATGGTTTTGATTTGAATTTCCCTAATGGTTAATGATGTTGAGCACCTTTTCATGTACTTCTTGACCATTTTTAGTGCTTCTTTGGAGAAATGTCTATTCAAGTCTTTTACTCATTTTTAAATTGAGTTCTTTGTCTTTTTGTTGTAACAGTGTTCTTTATATATTCTAGATATAAACTCTTATCTAAGATATGGTTTGAAAATATTTTCTTCTTACACTTTCAAACTGCTTGTATCTATGAATCTACGAGTTGTCTTTTGTAAACAGCATGTAGTTGTTTCATGTTTCTTTATCCATTTTGTCAGTCTCTGCCTTTTGACTGGAGAGTTTAATCTATTTACTATTTATATTTAAAGTAATTACTGGTACGGCAAGATTTACTTCTGCACATATACTAATTGTTTTTTGAGAGTCATACCTTTTTTGTCCCTCCTTTCCTCCACTACTACTTTCCTTTTTTGTTTAGATAATCTTTTATAATGAGCCATTTTGAATCACTTATCCTTTCCTTTTGTGTAGATTTTTTTAGGTATTTTATTTGTGGTTATCATGGGGATTACATTTAGCACCCCAAAAGCTATTACAATTTAGTTCATGTTGATTCCAACTTGACTTGAATAGCCTACACATACATTGTAACAGATCAGTCTGTCCCTCCCTTTTATGTTTTCTTGTCACATACATCTTTATGTTTTGTATGACCAGTAGTAAAGATTCATGCTTGGTTTTTATGCATTTGAATTTTAAGCCATGTAAGTAAAAGCATTACAAATGAAAAATGCATTCACACTGATATTAATATTTGACCATAGTGTTACTTTCATCAGAGGTCTTTATTTCTTCATACAGCTTTGAATTACTATCTAGTGTTCTTTCCTTTCAGTTGAAGGAATCCCTTTATTATTTCCTGTAAAGCAGGTCTAGTAGTAATGAACTCCCTCAGATTTTTTTGTGTGTGTGCAGAAATGTCCTGATTTCTCCCTTATTTTTGGAGGACAGCTGTGTCCAATATATTATTCTGAGTAACAGTTCTTTTCTTTCAACACTTTAAATATATCCTTCTGAATTCCATGAGGTCTCTTGGATGGGATGTGTCACTTCTCTCTTGCTATTTTCAAGATTCTTTGTCTTTGACATTCAACAGTTTAATTATAATCTGTCTCACTGTAGATCACTTTGGCTTCATCCAGCTTGGTGTTCATTGAGCTTCTTGGATTTGTATATTCATTACCTTTCATCAGATTTTGGAAGTTTTCCGGTATTATTTCTTTGAATATTTTTTCTGCCCCTTTATCTCTCTCTTCTTCTAGGGCTCCTTCTTCTGGGACTCCTATCTTACAGAGTCCCAGTATGGGTACACTTGATGATGTCCCACACGTTCTTCAGGCTTTGTTCATTCTTTTTCATTTTCTTTTTCTGTCTGCTCCTCAGACTGGGCAATTTCAGTTGGCTTATCTTCCAGTTCATTGATCTATTCTACTAACTCAGGAATTTCAGCATTTCCATTTGCTTCTTCTTTATAATTTCTGTCTCATTATTGAATTTATCATTTGTTCATATATTATTTTCTTGATTTCCTTTAGTTCATTGTCCATGTTTTCCTTTACTTTATTAATCTAATTTAAGATAGTCAAGATCTAATATCTTGTTAGTAATTCCAGAGACTAAGCTTCCTCTGGAAAAGTTTCCACCAAATTCATTTTTTCCTGTGACTAGGCCATACCCTCCTGTCTCCTTGTAAGTTTTGAAAATTTTTATTGCGATCTGGACATTCTGAGTTTTATGGTACAGTAACATAAAATCTAATACTTCCACTCCTCATTGTGTCAGATGGAGAATAAGAAAGAAAATAAGAAGAAAAACAAGAAAAGAAAGAAAGAGACAAAAAATGCTAACAGAGACAAAACTTCTCGAAAAAAAATAAAAAAGAAAGAGAGACTTTGCCTCTCCAAGTCTCTAGGTAGATACTGGTTAGAAACCAACAGCTGCTGCTATCGAGACATGACCAAGGCCAGCATCCATGCTGGTCCTCAGGGATCCACCAGACCATAAAAAGAAAGAGAGAGAGAAAGGAAAGCAACAACAACAAAAAGTGCATTGGCTCTACATCCTGGTAAATGCTGGTGAAGCCTGAAGTTGCTGCTGCCAAGAGAGCCAAAATAAGAGTAGTATCTATGCTAGTCTCTCAGAATCCACCAGACTAAATAATACAATCAAGAGAAAGAAATAAAACCAGCCAAAAAAGGAAGTTATACGGGCTGTTTACATCCAAGGAGCTGCTGGTATGAGGACCAAAACTACTGCTACACAAAGGACCAAAACCTAGGCTAACAGGGATCTGCCAGATCATATAACACCCAGCCACAAGTGAAAAATCAACAACAAAAAAGGTTCACTGGCTCTTTCTGTCTCTGTGGATGCTAGGATGAGGCCAGAAGTTGCTGTTGCCCAGAAGGCAAAAACCAAGACTGGCATTTGTGTTGGGCCCTCAGGGATCTACCAGCACATGAAATTCACATACATAAAGGAAAGAAAAAAGGATACACTGGTTCTTTCTGTCTAGGTGGATGCTGGCAAGAAACTAGATACAGCACCACTACTAAGAGGGCCGAAACCAAGTCCAGTGTCTGCTTGGGTCCTGAAGGATATATACCAGACCAAAAAACACCCATACATTGAAGGGGGCAAAAAAAAAATAAAGAAAGAAACCACTGACTGTACCAGTTTGAATCTCTATGTACCGCAGAAAAGCCATGTTTTAATCCTGACCCAATCTTTTTAATCCTGATTCAACACTGTAGGTTAGAATCTTTTGATTAGATTATCTCCACAGAGATGTGACACAGCCAATTATGAGTATGAACTATCGATTAGATGGAGATATGACTCCACCCATTCCAGGTGGATCTTGTTTAGTTTACTAAAGTCTTTAAAAGGGAAAACACTTTGGAGAAACTTCAGAGCTGACAGAGCAGATGTAAACACTTGGAGAACAGTTGCTTCAGAGAACAGAGACACGGATGTTTGGAGATTCTTGGATCCCAGAAGACACCACCACGGGATCCTGGAGAGATCCTGGAGAGATCCTGGAGCCAGATCCTGGAGAGAGCCAATGAAGCCAAGAGATGAAAGCCAGCCCCAGAGAAGCAAAGTGAGCAGCCCCCACAGGAATAGAGGCTGAAAACAATGGAGCCCAGAAGCAAGAAACCAGATGCCAGCCATATGACTTCCCAGTTGACATAGGTGTCCCAAACCCATCGACCTTTCTTGAGTGAAGGTAACCTCTTGTTGGTGCCTTAATTTAGACACTTTCACTTTCTTAGAATTGTAAACTTGTAAATTATTAAATTCTCTTTTTAAAAGCTGTTCCATTTCTGGTATATTACATTCTGGCAGCTTGCAAACTAAAACAGATTTACACTGTTACCCTGTCTCCAAGCCCAAGGAGACCTATAGCATTTTACCAGGGTGACTGGCTCATGGACAATTGCCAATGGTTTGGAGGATGATCAGGGACTTGGAAGGAGCATGACTGCAAAATTGGTGGCAAAGAGGGTGGGGAAGAGGTATGCAGATAGATCTTTCTGAGTGGGCAAAGAACATAAAGGTATTTGTGTCTCACATGAGTGCTCACAGAGGGTGACTTCAGCAGAGGAAAATTTTAATCAAGTGGATAAGATGACCCATTCTCTGGATACAAATCATCCTCCTTCCCCAGCCACTCCTGCCATTGCCCAATGGGCTCATGAACAAAGTGGGTATGGTGGTAGGGATGGAGGTTATGCATGGTCTCAGCAGCATGGACTTCACTCACCAATATAGCCCGTGCTGAGTCCCCAATCTGCCAGCAGCACAGACCCACTCAGTCCCCAAT
This sequence comes from Tamandua tetradactyla, assembly GCF_023851605.1. Taxonomy (NCBI): domain Eukaryota; kingdom Metazoa; phylum Chordata; class Mammalia; order Pilosa; family Myrmecophagidae; genus Tamandua; species Tamandua tetradactyla. The sequence goes on along the minus strand of NC_135331.1, from coordinate 147,731,520 downwards.
ATGGCACCATTCCCTGAGGTGATCAGTCTGCTACCTGGTGACATGGTGGAAGTGGTTCACTTCCATCATGGAAGGGGCTGTATGAGGCATTTTAATAGGGTTCTCTAGAGAAGCAGAACTAAAAGGAGATATCTGTAAATACGAGATTTATAAAGGTGTCTCACACAGCCATGGGAATGGAAGAGTCCAAAATCCATAGGGCAGGCTATGAAGCTGGAAGCTCTGATGAAGGGTTTGAATGAACTCCACAGGAGAGGTTTGCTGGCTGAAGAAGCAGTGAAAAAGTCTCTCTTCTTCCTTGGAAAAATCTTCAATAGATTGGATTATCTAATTTGTGGGAGACACGCCTTAGTTGATTGCAGATATAATTGGCCACAGATGCAATCAACTGACTGATGATTTAATACACAAGCCTTCTGATTTATCAGCCAACATGAAATATCCTTGCAACAGTGGTCAGGACTGTACTTGCCTGAATGGACAATTGGACATCACCACTTGGCCAAGTTGACACCAGAACCTAACCATCACAGACACCTTTATAAATCTCATATTCACAAATATCTTCTGTTGTTTCTGTCTCTCTAGAGAACCCTGACTAACACCCTGACTCTTTACATTCTGTTCTGGGGGCTATTATAGGGAGGCTGATGGCTCTGCTGCCTAGAAGCCAAAACCAGGGTCAATATCCGTGCTGGTCACTCAGGGATCCCCCAGACCAGCCTTAACCTTCAGCCCCAACTTTTGGAGGCCAACTTTTCTTCTGTCCATCCTGACCCCATCTACCTGCTTCCAGAATCTAGGCCATTTCCATAGCCCCCACTGCAGGGCCAGGAAATGAGTTTGTACTTTTATTTACAAAAGCTGAACTTTCGGTAGCCTTCCCCTTTGTCTGGCACTCCTGTGGTTCTAAATGTCCAGTATGGTTCCATGTTTACCACTTAGTCGAGTCCGATCCCTTTTTCCAGCTCATATATTTTTCTGATGGAAGGAGCATTCTGTAAAACTTCCTACTTTGCCATTTTGCATCTTACCCATTTACCTTTAACCTGTGTCTTTATATTTAAAGTATAACCTTGTAGGCAGATATAATTGGATTGTGCTTTTGTATCCATTCTGATAATCTCTGCCTTTTAATGTGAGTGGATAGACTATTTAATATAATTATCGATATGTTGAATTTAGGTCTACCATTATATTTTTTGTTTTCTCTTTGTCTCTTCTGGTTTTTGTTCCCGTTTCCCCCTTTCCTGCCTCATTTTAGATTGTTTGAGTAGTTTTGGACTTCCATGTTAACTTCATTATTGATTCTTTATATAACTATTTGCTTTTTCTTAAATTAGGGATTACCATATATATCATCAATCTTTTACAATCTACTTAGAGTTAAAAGTGTATCACCAAGATATTTTCAAAAAAGAATAGTGACTGGAAGAAGAGAGGAATTTGCCCTGACAAGTATAAAGCTTATAATGTAATTATTATATATAAAGATAAAGTTGTAGATGCAGGAATACTCAAATAGACCAATGAAACAGATGGATTAAAATACCTAGGAAATAGAATAGATTAAAATACTTGTGAATATTAATATGTCTGATGACAATGGAGAAAAGATAATTTAATAACTGGTGCTGGCAAAGGTGGCCATTCATCTGGCAACAAGCAAAGTGTACCTGTAATCCACTACCTCATTTCTAAAAATGAAAGCTTAAATACCAAACAAGCACTCACCAAAAAAAGCAGACCTGCTAAAAGAACATTTGTGGGATAGGAAAGCTGTGTTTCAGCCAGGTAGTAATTACAGGAATTATTATAAGGAATTATAAGGAATCCTTAAGGAAAATACAGACATATCATTTAGCATAAAAAGTAATGATTTTTTTGTTAAAGCGAATGATACTATGAAGACAGACAAAAGACAAGTGTTAAACTGGGAATAAAATATTCCACAGCTCACATAATAAATAGTATCTCTAATGTTCAAAGACAAATTGATAAGAAAAATAAAAACTCAATAAAAAATGGGCAAAGGTTATTTTTATGGAAGGCTTTTGTGATAGGTTGAATTTTATACTCCAGAAAAACATGTTCTTAATCTTTTCTTTCTTTCTCTTTTTTTTTTCTTTTAAATATTCTCTTTTATTCAAAGTAAATAGAGAAATGTCTTTTTTTAAGGTTCTCATTATTTGGAGGAGAGAGGAAGCATTGACAAAAGGTTAAAATTAGACTTTTAAAATTATATTATATAAAATATATTTAATATTTTAATTTAAATAGGATCCTGGATTATCGCTTATGAAAACCCAGGGATATGCAAACAAATTACTTAAAAAAATTATCTGTTCTTAATCTTAATCCCATTTATGTGGGTGTGAACCCATTGTAAAGAGACCCTTTTGAAGATGTTGTTTTTGGTAAAGGCTGGTGTGGTAGTTAGATTCAGTTGTCAACTTGGCCAGCTGAAGGCACCTAGTTCTGTTGCTGTGGACATGAGCCAATGGTACATGAACATCATCTGCTGCTGATTACATCTGCAGTCAGCTAGGAGGCGTGCCTGCTGTAATGAATGATGTTTGACTTAATTGGCTGGTGCTTAAATGAGAGAGCTCAATGTAGCACAGCCCAAGCAGCTCAGCATACCTCATCTCAGCACTCGCAGCTCAGCCCAGGCCTTTGGAGATCCAGAAAGGAATCACCCCGGGGAAAGTTGTTGGAACCCAGAGGTCTGGAGAGAAGGCCAGCAGAGACCATCCTGTGCCTTCCCACGTAAGAAGGAAACTCAGTGGAAAGTTAGCTGCCTTTCCTCTGAAGAATTAACAAAATAAATCCCTTTTTATTAAAGGCCAATCTGTCTCTGGTGTGTTGCATTCCAGCAGCTAGCAAACTAGAACAGCTGGCCAGCTGAATTAAGGATAGGTTTATTGTTACTGAAGTTCTTACAGAGAGAGCCACAGTGATGACCAAGAAGCCAGAAATCTGTGGGAGCACACAAGTGAAATGAGAGGATGTTACCAGGGAGCCCAGGGATGACCAGCAGCCAGCATCAGAGCACCACAGTCTTCAGGGAGAAAGCAACACCTTTCTCATGCTTTGCTTTTGGACTTCTCCTAACCTCAAAAACTCAAGAGAACAAATTCCTGTTGTTTAAGCCAACCAGTTTGTCGTGGTTTTGGTAGCAGCCTAGCAAAATTAAGATAGCTTTCATGGGGAAAAAAAAATCCTTAGAGCACCTAAGACCCCAGGTATAGCCATGGAAAAATACCTTATTTTCATAGGAAGAAAACAAGAGTTCATGACTGGGACAGTTGTTCCCAAGCAAAGTATGCAGAGTACCTGTGCCTGTTCTGAAAATAGGCCTCTTGTCTGCAGCCAGGGAGGAGAGTGGGTCCTGTCAGCAAACCCCTGTCTTAAAACCACATTGTTTAGAAATCAGGACAACTGTCTTTTATTTTATTAAGTTAAAAGGGGGGGGGGGGTTGATAATGTCCCTCCCAGTGTCCCAGTGGTTGAAAGATTTATAAAATCCCTTGAACCCACAATTTCTACCCCGAGGTAAATAATTTTAAGAGTGAGGAGGAAATCCCTACATGGGACATGACGTCCAGGCATGAAAGTGGGTGATGACTCCCAGGGATGAATCCAGATCTAGAATGGGATCAACAACTCTATCCTGGCCAAAAGGGGGAAAAGAAGTGTAACTAATAACGTATCAGTGGCAGAGAGAATTCAAATAGAATCGAGAAACTACACTGGAGGTTGCTTTTACACAAGCTTCAGTTAGACATTACTACCTATCATAACCTGCCAAACCCCAACCAGGACCATTCCAGCCAATCCTAATGAACACCTAGGGCAATATATAAGGTTCCACAAGGGTTCCATGCACTAGAGTAACTTTCCAGAAACCTACAACCTCCAGATAGGTCACTCCTCTAGATAAGTCCTCAAACCTAGCTCAGCCTCTCCAGAACATCAGATAGTTCCATCTCCCTACTCCGTATTAGTGACAAACCCTTCCAGTATGAAAACTTTAGAATTGACATAGCCCAAACACCCCTAAAGAGAGGGATGAAAAGATCAAAGGTAATTGTGGGGTTATACAGAGAAGATAGGATTTAACAAATGAATATGAATGCTGAATCATAAAATTGATATCTCTTAGTTTCCAGTATTTTAGAGCAGCTAGAAATAAAACCCCAAAATTGTGGAATTGTAACCCATGTCAAACTCTGAAATATGTTCCACAACTAATTGTGGTGCTGTTTTGAAATTTATAGCTTTTTTGTATATGTGTTATTTTTCACAAAAAAAGAAGGGAAAAAAGTCAGTTGTGTTGATAAAAAAAATATTTAAGCCTTCTAGCCACCTATATTCTGGAGCAGCTAGATGCAAAAATACAAGAGGATTGTATGGTAACCCATGACAAACTCTGATATCTGTCCTGTAACCACTTGTTGAGAGTGCTTTGAAGACTATTGCTTCTTAATTTCTTTGCTTTGTATATATGTTATATTATACAATAAAAAAAGTTAAAAATTTTTTTTAAAAAAAGTGAGGGGGAGAGACAGTTTAGGACACCATTCTTGAATGATCACCAAGACATGCTCCAAGTATCCAGACTGCAAGTGGTAGGCAACTCCTTGTCATCTGCCCCATTTGCCAGTGAGCTCTGCCAGCTGGTTTGGAATCTCCTGGGCAATGGATGGGAGAAATAAGAGTAATAACTAGTGATCATTCAGCTCTGAATTTGACTGGAAGTAAATCTGAAGGCCTGAACTATCTATCTGCATGCAGTCCAAATGAATCCAGGTACAATCTCAGGCAGAGGCAGAGTCCATCACAAAATTTGACCAGCCATGTGAAGCCATGTCAAATCTTGCTAATATTTAGGGAAATACATATCATTTAAAACAGCAGTGAAAAGGAGGTGGATCAAGATGGCAGCATAGGGAGGTGTGGGATTTAATTCATTCTCTAGGGCAGCTAGTAAATAGCCAGGAATGGTTTGGAACAGCTGTTTGGGGGACTTTTGTGACCAGATGCACATCATAAACCAGTCTGAAATGGGTGGAAGAGCCAAGATCAATTTTTCCACACTGTAGAGGCTGGTGCCCACCCCCTACTGGTACAGTAGGCTGTCTCAGTCTCCCCACTGTCGGAAAGAGAAACCCTCTCTAGTAGGAGCAAGTAAAAGAGAGCTCAACCAAACCCCAATTGCAGATTTGATTAACAGGTTCTGACTACTGAATACAAGCTCTGAGCACAGATAAAACAACAAGGCAACATGAAAGAAACTGGGAGGTCTCTCCCCAGCAGTGAGGACATGGGACTGATGATAAATACAGAGGTTTGGTAGTTGGCTAGCTTAGAATATTGAAAAAGGGCTGTGCTCCAAGAAAAGGGGCACATTGAGCCACAAATCAACTCTGGCTCTTAATTGGTGAACCCAGGGGGCTGGGGACCAGCTATGAAAAGGACTTTTTTCCTTTACTTTCCTTTTTTATTTTTTAGCAGCCAAATAAAGAAAATAGCAGGCATTCTCAGGTTTCAACACTGCCCCAGGGAAGGGTGGACTTAAGGAATGACTGGGAGACAAAGAAACTAATGAGGTAAAGGGCATATCTTCCCTAAAGGGCATATCTTCACCATGAAAAAGGAAGTCAGCACCCAGTGCAAGTGGTGGCTCTCATTCACAGAATATAACCCTGAGGCTGGAATATCAACAGCAGTTTCAACCTACAAAAAGTGGAAACCAACCTGTCTCAAACATGTTCCCAGCAGGGGGAAAGGGGACTTCTGGAGAGACCAGTAACATGCCAGCCTGCAGGGAGTAGGGGTTGAAGAGTGGCTCACCTACCCTCCCTCACAAAAAAGGAGGGGCAAGGCAGTGAATGTTATTCAGAGAATTCAGACCCAAAGAGCTAGAAAATAGAAACAGTTTAAGCCTGCCTGTAGCCTCAGCCTCTATCTCAACCACACCCCTGGCAGGGACAGGTTCTGCTGAGAATTAAAGGCAGATTACCACTTTACACCAATGGGGAGCAGTGGGCTGACAAGCACCATCTGGTGGGCAGGACAGGAAAACACAGAAGTAAGGGGTGTCACAGGAAAGACTGGCACCCTATGGGGGTCTCATCCCCAGGGAACCTTGATACTGAGTACACCCTCTTAATGGGTCTGTCTTGTCTGGGAAAATCTGATTGGAATTGATCCCGTCTGGGGAGACCCTCCTCCAAGAGCCAGACCTCTCAGTAAACAGTGCTAGAGGTAATGAAAGGAGTGTTAAAAACATAAAGGCAAAATAAAACAAAATGTACAACACATCAACATTCCATGACAAGAAAGAGGGAAAAGAAAGCTTGCTTTCTGGTGGCAAAATAGCTACACATGCAGAAAAAGATCAATCTCAAAAAAAAAACAAAAAGCCCATAGAGGCAGGGCAAGAACGAGCTAAACAACAGCTGAAAAGTTCTGATCAGTTAAACCAGAGCTATACTAGAGGTCTAGAAAAATTTGAACTGAATGTCAGGGAGCAGATAGAGAACAAAGCCAATCAACAAGAAAATATTAAGTAAAAGAGAGAAAACAACCTCCAGAATCAAGAAAATAAGATGCATTGAATCAGCAAAAAATCACATCATACTAGGAAAAATGAAGAGATGGCCCAATCAAAGGAACAAACTAACATTTCAAATGAGATACAGAAGTAGAAACAACTAATTAAAGATGTTCAAACAAATCTTCTAAATTAATTCAACGAGTTGAAGGAAGATGTGGCAAAAGAGATGAAGTCTATAAAGAAGACACTGGGTGGCCATATAGAAGAACTCAAAAGCTTGCAAATCAAGTGGCAAAACTTACGAGAATGAAAGACACAATAGAAGAGATGAAAAACACAATAGAAACATTCACCATCAGATCTGAAGAGGCAGAAGAAAGAAACTAGAGGACAGAACACCTGAAATCCTACACACAAAAGAACAGATAGGGGAAAAAATGGAAAAATACGAGCAAGGTCTCAGGGAATTGAGTGACAATATGAACTACACAAATATATGTTTTATGAGTGTCCCCAGAAGGAAAAGAGAAGGAAAAGGGAGCAGAAAGAATAATGGAGGAAATCATCACTGAAATTTCCCAACTATTATGAAAGATATAAAATTACAGGTTGAAGAAGTACAGCATACCCCAAAGAGAATAGATTCAAGTAGACCTACTCCAAAGCACCTATTAATCGGATTGTTAAATGTGAATTCTGAAATGTGAATTGTTAAAGGAGAATTGTTAAAGGAAAATTCTGAAAGCAGCAAGAGAAGAAGCAATCCATCACATACAAAGGAAGCTCAATAAGACTAAATGCAAGCTCGACAAGACTAAATGCAGATTTCTCAGCAAAAAACATGGGGGTGAGAAGGCAGTGTTAAATTATATTTAAGATCCTGAAAGAGAAAAACTGCAGCCAAGAATTCTATATCCAGCAAAACTGTCCAAAAATGAGGGAGTGTTAAAAAATTTTACAGATAAGAAGACATTGAGAGAGTTCACAAGCAAGAGACCTGTTCGACAGGAAATACTAAAAGGAGTCTTATAGGCAGATATGAAAAGACAAGGCATAGAGGTTTGGAGAAGAGTGTAGAAGTGAAGATTATTGGTAAGGGTTACTAAAAGGGTAAAAAGAGGGAAAAAGCTAAGATATAACTATAAAATCCAAAAGACAAAATGGATAGAGAAAGTATTGCCTTTATACTAATAACATTAAAGGCTAACGGATTAAACTCCCCAATCAAATGACATAGACTGACAGATTGGATTAGAAAAACAGAATCCATCTATATACTATCTAGGAGAGACTCACTTTAGACCCAAAGACAAAAATAGGTTGAAAATGAAAGGTTGGATAAAGGTATTTCATGCAAACAACAACCGGAAAAGAGCAGGGTAGCTATACTAATATCTGAAACAAACAAGACTTCAAATGTAAAACAATTAAAAGAGACAAGGACGTAATGTATTAATAAAATGAGCAATTCATCAAGAAGTCTATAACATGAATATTATGCACCAAGCCAAAGTGCCCCAAAATACATGAAGTAAACATGGAGAATACTGAAGGGAGAAGCAGACACCTCTATGATAATAGTTGGACACTTCAATGCACTGCTTTCATCAATGAAGAGAACATATAGACAGAAGATCAATAAGAAACAAAGATCTTGAGTGTTATGATAAATAATACTCAAATAAAGAACTAGACTTAACAGACATTTACAGAGCATTCCACCCCCAAACAGCAGGATATACATGTTTCTAAAGTGCTCATGGGTCATTCTTCAGGGTAGAACACATGTTGGGTCTCAAAGCAGGTCTCAATAAATTTAAAAAGATCAAAATTATACAAAACACTTTTTTCAGATCATAATGGAAAGGTGTTAGAAATCAATAACAGGCAGAAGTCTGGAAAATTCACACATGTGGAGACTAAGCAAGACACTCTTAAACACCTAGTAGGTCAAGGAAGAAATTAGAAGAGAAATCTTTAAAAATATCCAGGCAAATGAAAATGAATACATAATATATAAGAACTTATGGGATGCAGCAATGGCATTTCTGAGAGCAAATTTTATTGCCCTAGACATCTATATTAAAAAATAAGAGGAAAAATTGAGGAATTAAGTGCTCACCTGGAGGAAATACAGAAAGAACAGCAGACTAATCCCAAAGCAAACAGAAAGGAAGAATAACAAAGATTAGAGCAGAAATAAATTAAATTGAGAACATGAAAACAATAGAGAGAACAAACAAAACCAAAAGTTGGTTCTTTGAGAAAATCAATAAAATCAATGAACCCTTAGCTGGATTGACAAAGAAAAAAGGGAGAGGATGCAAACAAATAAATCAGAAATTTGAGGTTGATATACTGACCCTGCAGAAACAAAGGAGACAATGAGAGGATACTATGAACAACTACATGCTAACAAACTAGACAACTTAGGTGAAATGGACAACTTCCTAGAAAAGCACAAACAACCAACATTGTCTTGAGAAGAAATAGAAGAGAAATCAGTCACAAGTAAAGATATCGAGTCAGTCATCAAAAACCTCCCAAAAAGGAAAAGTCCAGGACTAGATGGCATCACATGTGAATTCTACTAAGCATTCAGGAAAGAATTAGTACCAATCCTGCTTATATCTTCAAAAAAATTGAAAAATGAGCAAGCCACCTAACTCATTCTATGAAACTAACAACACCCTAATGCCAAAGCCAGATGAAGATACTACAAGAAAAGGAAATTACAGACCAATCTCTTTAATGAACATAGATGCAAAATTACTCAGTAAAAGAATTATACACAATGGACAAGTGGGTTTTATTCCATTTTTTCAGGGGGTTGTTCAACACAAGAAAATCAAGTAATGTAGTATACCTACATCAATAAATCAAAAAGGAAAACCACATAATCACCTCAATCGATGCAGAAAAGACATTTGACAAAATTCAGTATCCGTTCTTGATGAAAACACTTCAAAGAATAGGAACAGAAGGAAACTTCCTCAACATGATAAGGGGAATATATGAAAAACCCACAGTTGATGAATGCACAACTATGTGATGATACTGTCAACCACTGATTGTACACTTTGGATGATTATATGGTATGTGATATATCTCAATAAAATTAGATTTAAAAACCCACAGCTAACATCATACTCTATGGGGAAAGACTGAAAGCTTTCCCTCTAAGATCAGGAACATGACAAGAATTGTTATTCAACATTGGGCTGGAAGTTCTAGCTAGACCAGTCAAGCAAGAAAAACAAATAAAAGGCATCCAAATTGGAAAGAAAAAAGTAAAACTTTCACAGTTTACAGATGACATGATTCTATATGTAGAAAATCCCCCCAAAATCTAGCAGAACTACTAGAGCTAATATATGAATACAGCAAATTGGCAGGATACAAGATCAACATAGAGAAATCAGTAGGGTTCTATTCACTAATAATGAGCAATCTAAGGAAGAAGTGAAGAAAAAAAATTCCATTTACAATAGCAAGCAAAAGAATCAAATATTTAGAAGTAAATTTAACCAAGGACATAAAAGACCTATACATGTAAGGCTGCAAAACATTGCTAAAAGAAATCAAGGAAGACATAAATAAGCTGAAGAACATACTGTGTTCATGGACTGGAAGACTAAATATAGTTAATTCTATCCAAGTTGATTTATGGATTTAATGCAAAACCAATTAAAATTCCAACAACTTACTTTGCAGAAATAGAAAAAAAATCAATGATCAAATTTGATCATTTGATTATTATTTACAGCGTTAATAGTTAAAAATATCTTGAGAAAGATAAATGAAGTGAGAGGTCTCACACACCTGACTTAAAGCTTATTACAAAACTACAGTGATCAAAACAGAATGGTGCTGGCATAAAGATAGATATACAGACAAAAGGAATTGAATTGAGCATTCAGAAGTAGACAGTCTCATCTATAGACAATTGATTTGTGTGTGTGTGATTTAAACATTTTTTTAAATTTGTCATTTGCTTTCATTCAAACCATTTCCTCTTTTTTAAAAAATATTTTATTTAGATATCTTCATGCACCATTCAGTCTATCCAAAGTATCCAACAATGGGTCACAATATCATCACATAATTGTATATTCATCACCATGATCATTTTTAGAACATCTGCATCACTCTTGGAAAATAAATATTCCATACATCCCACACCCCTAACCCCCCCATATATATACTACTAGTATTGCAATCTACACCAGTTTTTTTTAACCCTGTCCCCATCCTCTATTATTTATTTAATTTTGTCATTATTTTTTTTTACTCATACCCTAGATAAAAGGAGAATCAGCCACAAGATTTTCACAATCACATGATCACAATGTATAAGCTATATAGTTATACAATTGCCATCAAGACTCAAAGCTACTGGAACACAGTTCAACAGGGTCAGTTATTTCCTTCTAGCTATTCTAATACACTAAAAACTAAGAAGGGATATCTAAATAATGAATAAAAATAAAATAACCTCCAGAATAACATCTCTGTCTGAAATCTCTCAGCCACTAAAACTTTATTTTGTCTTATTTCTCTCTCCCACTTTTTGATAACTGATTTTTGATAAGGTGGTCAGGTTGACTCAAACTGGGGCAGAGCAGCCTCTTCAACAAATGGTACTTGGAAACTGGATATCCATACCCAAAAGAATAAAAGAGGACTCTTATTTCATACTTTATACAAAAATTAACTCAAAAACCTAAACATTAGAACTAAGACCATAAAACTTTTAGGAGAAGATGTAAGGAAATATCTTAAAGATCTTGTGGTAAGAGGTGGTTTCCTAAATCCAAAGTGTGAGCAATGAAAGAAGAAATAAATAAATGGGATCTGCCTCAAAATTATTCAATTTTGCATGTCAAAGGACTTTGCAAGGAAGGTAAAAAAGGCAGCCTGCACAATGGGAGACAACATTTGGAGACCACATATTGGATAAGGATTTAATATCCAGAATATATAAAGAGATCCTGCAACTCAAAAACAAAAAAACAAATAACCTGATTTAAAAATGGGCAAAATACATGGATAGACAATTTTCCAAAGAAGAAATCCAAATGGCTCAAAAACATATGAAAAGATACTCAACTTCATTGGCTATTAGGGAAATGCAAATCAAAACCACAATGAGATTTTATCTCATACCTACTAGAATGGCTATTATCAAAACAAAACAGAAAACTACAAGTGCTTGAGACTGTGGAGAAATAGGTACACTTGTTCACTGTTGGTTGGAATATAGACTGGTGTAGCCACTCTGGAAAGCAATTTGGCAATTCCTCAGGAAGCTAAGTATAGAATTGCCATATGATCCAGCAATCTCATTACTAAGTATATATTTGAAAGAACTAAAAACAGGGACATGAATTTATATTTGCAAACCAATGTTTATAGCGGCATTATACATGATTGCCAAGAGATATTCATCAATGGATGACTGGGTAAACAAACTGTGGTATATACATATGATGGAATATTGTGCAGCTATAAGATGGAATAAAGTCATGATGCATACAATGATGTGGATGAACCTTGAGGACATTAGGTCGAGCAAAATGAGCCAGAAACAAAAGGATGAATGCTGTATGAACCAACTATAATGAGCAAACTCTCAGTTAAAGCTGAGAACACAGGTTATTAGGAGATAGAAAGAGGGTAGAGATTGGGCATTTGGTGCTAAGGAAGTTCAACAGGATTGAGTTAAGGATTCAGAAAAGGGTAGCACAATACTGTGTAGTGGTAGCACAATATTGCAAGTATAATGAACAAAGATAAGTGTGAGTATGATTGAAAGTGGAATGGGCATGTATGACACCAGAAGGAACAATAAAGGATAAAAACTGGGATTGTATAACTTAACAAAACCTAGAGTGGACAATGATGGTAATTAAATTTACCAACACTAGAAAGGTTTTACATGAGAGTGAACAAATGAATGTCACCTTTGCAAAACGTTAAAAATGGGATGGTATATGGAAAAAATACAATTAATGCAAACTAAGGTCTATAGTTAACAGTAACACTATAATATTCCTTCATTAATTATAACAATAGCAAAATACCAAAGCTGAATGTCAGTAAGAGGGGGTTATGAGGGAGAGGTATGGGATTCTTGGTGTTGCTGTTTCTCCTTTTTTTTTTTTTAACCTTCCTCTTCTTTCTTTATGGAAGAAATGTAAATGTCCTCATATAGATTATGATGTTGGATGCATAACTAGGTGATTATACCAGGAAACATTGATTGTACACGTAGGATGGATTGTATGGTGTGTGAATAAAGCTGTTTTAAAATAAATAGAAAGAAGAAGCTTAGCTTACCTATAGGTATGCCTAAGAGTTACTTCAGGAGGACCTCTCTTGTTCCTCAGATGTGGCCTTTCTCTCTCTCTAAGCCCAACTCTGAGGTAGAGGTATTGCCCTCCCCTCTATGAGGAACAAGAAGACATCCAGGGGTGAAAGTCTCCCTGGTGGCATGGGAGATGATTCCCAGGGATGAGTCTGGTCCTGGGACTGTGGGAGATCAACAGTGCCTTCCTGACCTAAAGGGGGAAAAGCCATCAGGGACTGAGAGAGTCCTAAAAGAGTCGAGAGGCTAACTCTGGAGGTCACTCTTATGCAAGCTTCAGTTAGACATTTGTACCTAGCATAATTTTCCAAAACCTAGCCAAAACCATTCCAATCCTAAAGAACACCTAGGGTAATATGTAAGATTCTACAAAGGTTCTATGCACTGGGGTAACTTTCCAGAAACCTACAAACTCTACATGCATCCCTGGACCAGATAAGTCATGAAACCTAGAGGAGCCAGCTTCCCCAGATCATCAACTAGTTCCTTCTCCTTACCTCACATTATTGGCAGCCCCTTCCAACATGACAAAGTTAAAATGGGTATAGTCTAAACACCCCTAAAGAGTGGGAGAAAGATCAAAGATGATGGTGGAGTTGTACAGAGAAGGTAGGTTTTAGCAAATGAGTATGATTGCTGAATCATTATATTGCTATTTCTTTTCATCTCCTGTATATTAAAGAGGCTAGAAGTAAAAAACTAAAATTATGGAATTGTAACCCATACGAAACTCTGAAATCTGTCCTACAACTGTTGTGCTATGCTTTGAAATTTATTCCTTTTTTGTATATATGTTATTTTTCACAAAGAAAAAAAGTTGATTGTGATGATGTTCTAGTTTGCTAGCTGCTGGAATGCAATACACCAGAAATGGAATGGCTTTTTAAAAAGGGGGACTTAATAAGTTACAAGTTTGCCATTCTAAGGCCCTGAAAATGTCCCAGTTTAAGCAAGTGTATAGAAATGTCTAATCTAAGGCATCCAGGGCAAGATACCTTGCTTCAAGAAGGCCGATGAAGTTCAAGGTTTCTCTCTCAAGTAGAAAGGCACGTGGCAAACACAGCATCTATTAGCGTCCTCTCCAGTCCTCTTGTTATCACAAAGCTCTCCCAGCGGCATTCTCCTTCATCTCCAAACGTCACTGGCTGCTGGACTCTGTGGTTCTCTTGTCATTCTGTCATGGTTCTGTGGCTCTCTCCTCATTCTCAGAAAAGGCGCTCTCTCCACAATGTCCCCTCTTCTATAGGATTCCAGCAGACTGATCAAGACCCACATAGAATGGGTGGAGACACATCTCCATCTAACCAAGTTTAATACCTACAGTTGGTTGAGCCACATCTCTGTGGAGATAACACAATCAAGTTTCCACCCTGTAATACTGAATATGGAGTAGAAGACATGGTTGCTCCCACAAAATTGATTAGAATTAAACATGGCTTTTGTAGGATACATAAATCCTTCAGACCAGCACATTCCACCCTCTGGACCTTAAAAAGGCATGTTTTCCCATATACAAAATACATTCATTCCATAACAATATCAGAGAACTTTAAAGCATTTTAGTAACAATCAAATGCAATACAAAGTTAAAACCAGTACAAAGTCTCTTCTAAGTCTGTTACAGGCATAGTCTGTCCTAAGACAACATTCTCCTCAGGCTCTGGACCTGTAAAATTCAAAACAAGTTATTTGTTCCCAACATACAAAGGAGGAGCAGTCATAGGATACATAAACCCATTTCCATAGGGAGAAATTGGAAGGAACACAGGGGTCACCAGACTCAAGCAGTCTCGAAAACCTGCAGGGAAAAGTCCATTCGATTTCAAAGTCTGAGAGTCATTTATCTTCAGGGCTCTAGAAAGTGGCAGTCCCACCCTTTCCAAGGACCTACACAGAGGCTCAACTCTCTCTGAATGCTGCCTTGGGGTACATTGGAGAGACCACATTTTTCTCAGCTCCATCCTCAACAAGGATCAGGCTGCACCCAGGCTCTCTGCCATCTCCAGGGCACATACTCAACCCCTCCATGTGGTGGCAGCCAGGCTCTCCCCAAACCCCAAGGAATGTGCTCCACCCTCTCCAAGGCCTGAGGCAGCATGACTCTTCCACAGCAATGAGGTGGAAGGCCCATCCTCTGCCTGTGGGGCAAACTCACCCTCTCCACGTGCTTGGGTGAGTCCACTCTCCTGGCCCTAAGCTTCAGACTCCTTGGTTTTGCCTCTGAAGTTATTTTTCCTCCAATGTGTCCCTTCTCTATCCCACTCAGTCCTGATTGGCAGTGGTTCTCTTTATACAGATCCCACAATGCTCTCACTGGTTTTTCTATGCAGTAGCTTCAGATCATGCCCATCAGACATAAAGAGTTTCCACAAATCCTTCCTGGATAACTCTATGTTCAATCCTGGTTTTCTCTGAAATGGCTGACTGGTTCCACATTTGGCCAAATTCTCACATGGGGCACTATTCCCTATGGTCTCCCTTCCTGGACAAGCCCAAAATTGTCCAGAACATTAATTTCTGGTTTCTTTGTACCCAAGAGTTCAGTTCTCAGCTTATCTCTTTCCTGTCAAATTTCACTCTAAGCTGTGAGGAGAAAAAAAAGGCTGCACTTTTCATATTTAATTTGGAAATCTCTTTTGCTAAATATCCAAGTTCATGGCTGTTAAAATCTGCCTTCCAGCCGAAGCCACTAGTTAATTTTGCCAGATTATCTGTCATTTTAAAACAAGGATCACTTCCCTTCTAGTTTACAATAACACATGCCTCCTGTCTGCCGAAAACCTCATCAGAGGTATCCTCAGAATCCATATTTCAACCAACAATCTCTTCAAAGCATTCCAGGCCTTCTCTGTCAAGCTCCTCAAAACTCCTCCTGAATCTTCCCCTTACCCATTCAAAAAGCTATTCCAACATGTTTGGAATTTGCAAGCCACAGCAGCACCCCATTCCTGGTACCAAAATCTGTTCTATTTTGCTAGCTGCCCGAATGCAATACACCAGAAATGGAATGACTTTTTGAAAAGGGGAATTTAATAAGTTACAAGTTAGGGTTCTAAGGTGTCAGGTTCATATCTTAAGGTTCAGTTGCTCTGTTCCCAGTAGAAAATTGAAAGTACAAGGAGCCTCCGGTAGAGTGTTTATCTTTAATCATTCCCTCCACTTTGATGCTTACAGAGCAGTAGTTCCTTATGTGCTAAACTACACAAAAGTGGCACTTTGCCAACAAGTGACTTCACTCATGGGGTACATGATTAGATATATGCATATTACATCAATGGTTGCATAAGTTATGCCGTATCATGTTGCCACAGAGTTTATGAAGGCCACCTTAGCAGGCTGTTTACACTGAGTAATATTTCTGGGCCCCATATAAAGCCATGAAAATGTCCCAATTAAAGCAAATCTATAGAAATGTCCAACCCAAGGCATCCAGGGAAAGATACCTTGATTCAAGAAGGCTAATGAAGTTCAAGATTCCTCTCTCAAGTGGAAAAGCACATGGTGAACATGGTCAGGGTTTCTCTTTCATCTGGAAAGGCACGTGGTGAACACTGTGTCATCTGCTAGCTTCCTCTCTAGGCCTCTTGTTTCATGAAGCTCCCCAGCAGCATTCTCCTTCTTCATTTCCAAAGGTCACTGGCTGGTGGACTCTGCAGTTCTCTTGTCATTTTGTCATGGTTCTGTGACTCTCTCCTCATTTTCAAAAAAGGCACTCTCTCCACAGTGTCTTCTCTTTTATAGGATTCCAGCAAACTAATCAAGACCCACATAGAATGGGTGGAGACACATCTCCATCTAACCAAGTTTAATACCTAAAACTGGTTGAGTCACATCTCTGTGGCAATAACCCAATCAAGTTTTTTACCTATAATGCTGAACAGGCATTAGAAAAAATGATTGCTCCCACAAAATTGATTAGGATTGAACATAGCTTTTCTAGGGTACATAAATCCTTTCAAATCAGCACATATGATAAATACATATATATTCCTTCTAGCCTCCAATGTTCTGGAGCACCTAGAAGGAAAAGTCTGAGATGATAGTATGGTAGCCCATGACAAACTCTGGAATCTCTCCTGTAACTACTTGTTGAAGAGTGCTTTGAAAATTATTGCTTTTTTTCTTTCTTTGCTTTGTATATATGTTATATTATACAATTTAAAAAAGTTTAAAAAACTAAATAAACATAAAGATACAATGCTGGAGAAGATGTGAAGAGAGAGAGATGTATCTGTTCACTGTTGGTAGAGAAGTAGAATGGTGCAGTCTCTCTGGAGGCCAGTTTGGTGGTTCCACAGGAGGCTAAGTATGCTTCCTATGGAACTAAGGATTAAGGACTGCCATATGATCCTGAAACCCTGTTATTAGACATATACTTAAATGAACTGAAAGCAGGGACATAAATAGGCATTTACACACTGGTGTTAATGCTGACATTATTCAAGAATTGCAATGGATGGAGATGGCCTAAGGATCCATCGACTGATGAATAAAAGGGTGAACTTCTGCTCATATGGTGGAATTTTGAGCAGCTGCAGAAAGGAAGTCACGAAGCCTGCAACTAACTGAATGAAACTTGAGAACATCATGTTGAGTGAAATACCAGAAATGAAAGGAATTGAATATAATAGCATAGGTTATCAGGTGATAGAAAGTAGACAGAGATCGAACAATCAATAAATAAAGAGTATGAAATTTTCAATAAGGCTCATTATAAAGATCCCTAGATTATACGCTCTTAACACCAATCACAACTACTCCTGAGTTTTCACTGTTATTTTTAAATTCTGAGATATTGTGCTCTTTGTGTGTAACCTTGTAGTTCCCTGGAACTTTGGGTATCTGTGTGACACCTGAGACTCTGAGTGAGAGTTCTGCAGCTCTGTAATTCAGCATTATTCCATATAGCAATTGTTAAAAAGTTGAAAAAGAGATCAGACTTCAACTAGAGATATGAATGAAATGGACCTGGTTAGGACTAAGATAAATTCAAATACAGGGTAAAAGATGATATTGTCTGTATTTTAAAACCTCAACTTCTGTGTGAGACCAAAGGAAGAGATATTTATTTGGTCCAAATTTAAATTTTCTGTAGCACACAATCTAATTTAAACTGTATGATCAGCTTATTCAAACAACATGATTGCATGGAACCTAGAATAGGGAATAAGATTTTTTTATTCTCTACAGGTTAAAGTAATACCCTGATACATTCCAGAGAATTTGGGGGCAGAAAAAAAAAAGTATTGAGAGAGACTCAGAGAGAGCAGAGAATGCTGCAGCACCATGAAGCAGAGAGTCCACCAGCCAGCAACCTTTGGAGATGAAGAAGGAAAACGCCTCCCGGGGAGCTTCATGAAACAGGAAGCCAGGAGACCAAGCTAGCAGATGACACCGTATTCGCCATGTGCCTGTCCAGCCGAGAGAGAAGCCCTGACTGTGTTCGCCATGTGCCTTCTCACTTGAGAGAGAAACCCTGAACTTCATCAGCCTTCTTGAACCAAGGTATCTTTCCCTGGATGCCTTTGATTAGACATTTCTATAGATTTGTTTTAATTGGGACATTTTCCCAGCCTTAGAACTGTAAACGAGCAACTTATTAAATTCCCCTTTTGAAAAGCCATTCCATTTCTGGTATATTGCATTCTAGCAGCTAGCAAACTAGAACAGATTTTGGTACCGGAGAGTGGGGTGCTGCTGCAGTTTGCAAATACCAAACATGTTGGAACGGCTTTTTAAATGGATAAAGGGAAGATTTTGGAAGAGTTGTGAGAAGCTTGATAGAGAAGGCCTAGAATGCTTTGGAGAGACTGTTGGTAGAAATGTGGACTCTAAAGATACCTCTGATGAGGCCTTAGACAGAAATGAGGCACGTGTTATTGAAAACTGGAAGGAAGGTGATCCTTGTTTTAAAACGGCAGATAATCTGGCAAAGTTGACTAATGGTATTGGCTGGAAGGCAGATTTTAAAAGCCATGAACTTGGATATTTAGCAGAAGAGATCTCCAAATTAAATGTCGAAAGTGCAGTCTGGTTTCTCCTTGCAGCTTATAGTGAAATGCGACAGGAAAGAGATAAGCTGAAAACTGAACTCTTGAGTAAAAAGAAACCAGAAATTGAGGTCCCATAAAATTCTGGGCCTACAGAAAGGGAGACTACAGAGTATAGTGTGGATTTAACCAAATGTGGAACCAGTCAACCATTTCAGAGAAAGTCAGGATCGGACATGGCGTTATCCAGGAAAGATTTGTGGAAACTCCTTATGTCTGATGGGCATGATTCAACACTACTGCATAGAAAGCCAACGAAAGTGCTGTGGGACCTGTATAAACAGAGCCGCTGCCAGTCTGGACTGAGGGGTTCAGAGAAGGGACACACTGGAGGAAAAATAACTTCAGAGGCAAAACCGTGGAGGCTGAGGTCTGAAGTCAGGAAGCCTCGGGCCAGGAGAGTGGACCCACCCAAGCCCGTGGAGAGGGTGAGTTTGCCCCAAAGGCAGAGAATGGGCCTTCCACCTCATTGCAGTGGAAGAGTCATGCCGCCTCAGGCCTTAGAGAGGGTGAAGCACGTTTCTTGGGGTTGGGGGAGAGCCTGGCTGCCACCACATGGAGGGGCTGAGCGTGTGCCCCGGAGATGGCAGAGAGCCCGGGTGCGGCCCCAATGCTTGGAGAGGGTGGAGCCGAGAGAAAGGTGGTCTCCCCAATATCCCCCAAGGTTGCATTCAGAGAGAGGCAGGCATAGGCATTTGGAAAGGGTGGGACTGCCACTTTCTAAAGCCTTGAGGATAAATGAGTCTCAGACTTTGAAATCTAATGGACTTTGCCCTGCGGGTTTTCAAAACTGTATGGGTCCGGTGACCCCTGTGTTCCTTCCTCCCTATGGAAATGTGTCTATGTATCCTGTGAATGTTCCTCCTTTATATGTTGGCAGCAAATAACTTGCTATGAGTTTTCAAAGGTCCAGAGCAAATGGAGAAAATTTTGCCTTAGGACAGATCATGTCTGTAACTGACTTGATGAGATTTTATACTGTCTCTAATTTTGTATTTCATTGTATTGCTACTGGTAAGTTTAAGGATTTCTGATGTTGTTATGAAATTAATGTATTTTGTATATGTTGAAAACATGTCTTTTTTAGGGGCCAGAGGGTGGAATGTGCTGGTTTGAAAGGAAGTATGCCCCCTAAGAAAAGCCATGTTTTAATATAAATCTCATTTCTTAAAGGTAGAATAATCCCTATTCAATACTGTATATTTGAAACTGTAATGAGATCATCTCCCTGGTTGATGTGATTTAGTTAAGAATGGTTGTTAAACTGGATTAGGGGATGACATGTCTCCACCCATTTGAGTGGGTCTTGATTAGTTTCTGAAGTCCTATAAAAGAGGAAACATTTTGGAGATTCAGAGAGACTCAAAGAGAGCAGAGAATGCTGCAGCACCATGAAGCAGAGAGTCCACCAGCCAGCGACCTTTGGAGATGAAGAAGGAAAACGCCTCCTGGGGAGCTTCATGAAACAGGAAGCCAGGAGACCAAGCTAGCAGATGACACCATATTCGCCATGTGCCTGTCCAGCCGAGAGAGAAGCCCTGACTGTGTTTGCCATGTGCCTTCTCACTTGAGAGAGAAACCCTGAACTTCATCGGCCTTCTTGAACCAAGGTATCTTTCCCTGGATGCCTTTGATTAGACATTTCTATAGACTTGTTTTAATTGGGACATTTTCTCAGCCTTAGAACTGTAAACGAGCAGCAACTTATTAAATTCCCCTTTTGAAAAGCCAAAAAAAAAAAAAAAGTATTTGCAAAGTCCCCTTGAGGGACTGGGGAAAAATATGGAACTATTACACTCCCACACCTGGGAATTCCTGATTTTCTCTCAAGCATTAGGGGCTCCCAATTTAATAAGCTAAGCATTTGGTCTTGAAGACTTATGAAATTTATTTCTGCAATGATGAAGCTAGGCCTACATAATTATTCCTAAGAGTCACCCCTAGAAAACCTTTTTTTTAAACTTTTTTTATTAATTAAAAAAATTAACAAATAAAACATTTAGATATCATTCCATTCTACATATACAATCAGTAATTCTTAATATCATCACATAGTTGCATATTCATCATTTCTTAGTACATTTGCATCAATTTAGAAAAAGAAATAAAAAGACAACAGAAAAAGAAATAAAATGATAATAGAGAAAAAAAAGACTATACATACTGTACCCCTTACCCCTCGCTTTCATTTACCACTAGCATTTCAAACTGAATTTATTTTAACATTTGTTCCCCCTATTATTTATTTTTATACCATATGTTCTACTCTTCTGTTGATATAGTAGCTAAAAGGAGCATCAGACATAAGGTTTTCACATTCACAGAGTCTCATTGTGAAAGCTATATCATTGTTCAATCATCATCAAGAAACATGGCTACTGGAACACAGCTCTACATTTTCAGGCAATTCCCTCCAGCCTCTCCACTACATCTTGAACAACAAGGTGATATCTACTTAATGCGCAAGAATAACCTCCAGGATAACCTCTCGACTCTGTTTGGAATCTCTCAGCCATTGACACTTTGTCTCATTTCACTCTTCCCCCTTTTGGTCAAGAAGGTTCTCTCAATCCCTTGATGTTAATTCTCAGTTCATTCTAGGGTTTTTCTCAGTCCCTTGATGCTGAGTCTCAGCTCATTCCAGGATCTCTGTCCCACGTTGCCAGGAAGGTCCACACCCCTGGGAGTCATGTTCCACGCAGAGAGGGGGAAGGTGGTGAGACTGCTCGTCATGTTGGCTGGAGGGAGAGGCCACATCTGAGCAACAAAAGAGGCTCTCTTGGGGGTGACTCTTAGGCCTAAATTTTAAGTAGACTTGACCTATTTTAAGTAGACTTGACCTATCCTTTGTGGGGTTAAGTTTCATATAGGCTGGGGGCTCAGCCTATAGCTTTGGTTGTCCACACTGCTTGTGAGAATATCAAGAATTCAACTTGGGGAAGTTGAATTTCTCCCCACTCTCATCATTCCCTGAAGGGGGCTTGCAAATACTTTTCCAGTCACTGATCAAATCATAGAAAACCTCTTTTGTCACTTATATGTGGTCTCTCTCTTTAGCCAACTCTGCAAGTAAACTCACTACACTGCCCCCTACATTAGACATGACTTCCAGGGATGAACCTGGCTCTGGCATCATGGTATTGAGAATGGCTTTTTGACTAAAAGGAGGAAGAGAAAACAAAATAAAGTTTCAGTGGGTAAGAGATTTCAAATGGAGTTACAAGGCCATTCTAGAGATTATTTTTATGCAAGCTGCAGCCAGATTTTGCACACTGCCACAGCATGCCAAACCCCAACCAATGGTATTCCAGAAAACCCTAAAGAACACCCTCTGGGCTCTATCTAAAACTCCACACAAATTTTTCATAGAAAGTTTTTTTGTTTTTTGTTTTTTGCTTTTCGTTTTTCAGAAATTTAAGACCTCTAGATTGTTCGTATACCAGATAAGCCCTAATACCCAGAGATACCAATTTCTCTAATAACATCAACCAGTTTCATTCCTCTACCCCATAGAGTTAACATCCCTTTCCAGCATGAAGTTAAAATGGTCATTGTTCAGATATCCCTGAAGATTGAGAGGGAGGAAGTGTAACTGTGAAATTAGGATTTAACAAATGATTATGATCTACTGACTCATTATATAAATATGTCTTTTTTTACTTTCTAATGTATTCAAATAGCTAGAAGGAGATATTGAAATTGTTGAACTGTAAGCCAGTATCCTTGATCTTACATAATTATTGTATAAATATATAGCTTCTATTATGTGACTGTGTGATTATAAAAACCTTGTGACTGACATTCCCTTTAGCCAGTGTATAGATTGATGAGTAATAAAATAAAGAAATAATAATAATAATGGGGGGATAAGGGATAAGGGATGTTGCTGGCTTTCTTTTTTATTTTCGTTTCTTTTGTTGGAGTAATGAAAATGTTCTAAAATTGACTGTGGTGATGAATGCACAACTATATGATGATACTGTGAGCCACTGACTATATCTTTGGATGGATTACATGTTGTGTGAATATATTTCAATAAAAGTGCATTTAAAAAACCACCAGTGAGAAATTATTTTTCACCCACGAGATTGACAACAATTTGAAAGAACAATAGCTCCTAATGCTGGCAAGGATGCAGGCAAATACAAATTAGTAAATAGTTGAAACAAAGACTTGAATATTAGAGAAAAGACATGAAGGAAGGAGGGAAGACACTCATACTGGTATGGAAGCATACATTGCCACAGTATTTTGGAAAGTAATCTAGTACTGTGCTGGTTTGAAAGGATGTATGTCCCCTAGAAACGCCATGTTTTAATCTAAATTCCATTTCATAAAGGCAGAATAATCCCTATTCAATACTGTATGTTTGAAACTGTAATCAGATCATCTCCCTGGAGATGTGATTTAATCAAGAGTGGTTGTTAAACTGGATTAGGTGATGACATGTCTCCACCCATTTGGGTGGATCTTGATAAATGTCTGGAGTCCTATAAAAGAGGAAACATTTTGGAGAATGAAGGAGATTCAGAGAGAGCATAGCCACAGGAAACAGAAACCCACCAGCCAGCGACCTTTGGAGATGAAGAAGGATAACACCTCCCAAGGAACTTCATGAAACTGAAAGCCAGGAGAGAAAGCTAGCAGATGATGCTGTGTTCACCATGTGCCCTTCCAGTTGAGAGAGAAGCCCTGACCGTGTTCGCCACGTGCCTTCTCACTTGAGAGAGAAACCCTGAACTTCATCAGCCTTCTTGAACCAAGGTATCTTTCCCTGGATGGATGCCGTTGATTGGACATTTCTATAGACTTGTTTTAATTGGGACATTTCTCAGCCTTAGAAATTTAAACTAGCAACTTATTAAATTCCCCTTGTTAAAAGGTATTCCTTTCCTGGTATATTGCATTCCAGCAGCTAGCAAACTAGAACAGGTACCTTCTATTAAAAACAAAACATAGCATTCCCACTCAGAGGAATCTACAAGAATTAGAGCACCTGCATATAAAGACATAGTTAGCTAGAAGTTACTTGAAGCACAGTATAACGGCAAAAAAAAATGTTTCTTTGAATTAAAAATATATATATCAATAGGGAGGATGTTAAATTAATTATAGCAATTATGTATTTTTAAAGGAATGAGCTATATTGATATATATTAATTTTGATGAATGTCAACTATATGAAAAATTAGACACTGAAAAGCAGATATATGATGCTATTCTGGTCAAAAAAAATTTCTAAACCTAAACACAGACCTACTTGGCATGCATATGACATGCATATGAATAGGGAAAATAGTGGGAAGGATATGCAGAAGCATGGTTTACCCAGGAAGGGTGGCTGGTGGTGGAGATATTACTTTTTTTCTTATATACTTCTGAATTGTTTGGCATGTTTTAATGAGAGTGGCTAACTTTTTAATTTAAAAATCTAAACAAGTCTGAAGGAGGAGGAGGAAGAGGTGGCGGTAGGACCATGAAAGATTATGCATTCAAAGATGACATTGCATGTCTTTGAGGATTTGCAGTTGGAGGGGGTGGTAATTACAAGGAATTTAAATTTTCTGCTTTTTCTAAAAGATTGTGCAACAATCTTGCAATCTTTTACTGGTCTAAAAAATCATTGCAATTTTGTAAATAATTTATTAGCTATAATATTTTAAAATAGTTGTATCAACTCAACAGGATTTCATAAGATGCATTTACAGGCATTATAACACATTGATATAACTAACCATGGTGTAGGCCTGCAAAGATCATTGTTTTTAGATAATCAAGAATATTATTTTCCAGCATGGTATTGGCATAAAGATAGATATATCGACCAATGGAATCGAATAGAGTGCTCAGATATAGACCCTCTCATCTATGGACATTTGATCTTTGATAAGGCAGTCAAGCCAACTCACCTGGGACAGAACAGTCTCTTCAATAAATGGTGCCTAGAGAACTGGATATCCATATGCAAAAGAATGAAAGAAGACCCATATCTCACACCCTACACAAAAGTTAACTCAAAATGGATCAAAGATCTAAACATTAGGTCTAAGACCATAAAACAGTTAGAGGAAAATGTAGGGAGATATCTTATGAATCTTACAATTGGAGGCAGTTTTATGGACCTTAAACCTAAAGCAAGAGCACTGAAGAAGGAAATAAATAAATGGGAACTCCTCAAAATTAAACACTTTTGTGCATCAAAGAACTTCATCAAGAAAGTAGAAAGACAGCCTACATAATGGGAGACAATATTTGGAAACGACATATCAGATAAAGGTCTAGTATCCAGAATTTATAAAGAGATTGTTCAACTCAACAACAAAAAGACAGCCAACCCAATTACAAAATGGGAAAAAGACTTGAATAGACACCTGTCAGAGGAGGAAATACAAATGGCCAAAAGGCACATGAAGAGATGCTCAATGTCCCTGGCCATTAGAGAAATGCAAATCAAAACCACAATGAGATATCATCTCACACCCACCAGAATGGCCATTATCAACAAAACAGAAAATGACAAGTGCTGGAGAGGATGCGGAGAAAGAGGCACACTTATCCACTGTTGGTGGGAATGTCAAATGGTGCAACCACTGTGGAAGGCAGTTTGGCGGTTCCTCAAAAAGCTGAATATAGAATTGCCATACGACCCAGCAATACCATTGCTGGGAATCTACTCAAAGGAATTAAGGGCAAAAACTCAAACGGACATTTGCACACCAATGTTTATAGCAGCGTTATTTACAATTGCAAAGAGATCGAAACAGCCAAAATGTCCATCAACAGACGAGTGGCTAAACAAACTGTGGTATATACATACGATGGAATATTATGCAGCTTTAAGACAGGATAAATTTATGAAGCATGTAATAACATGGATGGACCTAGAGAACATTATGCTGAGTGAGTCTAGCCAAAAACTAAAAGGCAAATACTGTATGGTCCCAATGATGTGAATCGACATTCGAGAATAAACTTGGAATATGTCATTGGTAACAGAGTTCAGTAGGAGTTAGAAACAGGGTAAGATAATGGGTAATTGGAGCTGAAGGGATACAGACTGTGCAACAGGACTAGATACAAAAACTCAAAAATGGACAGCACAATAATACCTAATTGTAAAGTAATCATGTTAAAATACTGAATGAAGCTGCATACAAGCTATAGGTTTTTGTTTTCTTTTGTTTTGTTCTTACTATTATTACTTTTATTTTTTTCTCTATATTAACATTCTATATCTTTTTCGGTTGTGTTGCTAGTTCTTCTAAACCGATGCAAATGTACTAAGAAACGATGATCATGCATCTATGTGATGATGTTAAGAATTACTGATTGCATATGTAGAATGGTATGATTTCTAAATGTTGGGTTAATTTCTTTTTTTCCGTTAATTAATTAAAAAAAAGAAAGAGTAAACATCTTGGAGAATGGGAGATTCTGAGAGAGTAGAGAATGACATAGCCACAAGAAGCAGAGCCCATCAGGCAGCGACCTTTGGAAATGAAGAAGGAAAATGCCTGCTGGAGAGCTTTCTGAAGGGAAGCCAAGATAGAAAGCTAGCAGATGATGCGTGTTCACCACATGCCTTTCCAGATGAGAGAGAAACCCTGACCCTGTTTGCCATGGGGCTTCTCACTTGAGAGAGAAATCCTGAACTTCATCAGCCTTCTTGAACCAAAGTATCTTTCCCTGGATGCCTTCGATTGGACATTTCTATAGACTTGTTTTAACTGGCACATGTTCTTGGCCTTAGAACTGTAAACTCATTAAATTCCCTTTTTAAAAGCCAAAAAAAAAAAAAAGAATATTATTTTCTTTTTAATTGATATCCTGTGATTACTAAATAGTTGGAACAAAGGCTCTAATATTTAAGAAAAGACGTGAGGGAAGGAGGGAAGACACAAGAATATGTATTGTGAATCAGTCCTGTAACCATCGAGAAAAGGACAAATTGTGACTAAGTTTTTAGAGAACTTGTATAGAAGTGGCCAGCACGTATGTATGAATCATAAATCTCTCTGCACTCCAATAGGGTTTTTTATCAGAAGCACATGAGGAAAAGCTTCAGGAAATTGTATTGTCTCCCTTGAGGGAAAGAATGGATGCAAATTCATAAATCTTTGAGGAATAAATCCCCATCTCTGCCTACCCCTGAGAAACTCAATTCAGAGTTGTGAATAGACTCAACAGGACACACACATGCATGGAAAACTTGTGTAGACCAAAGCACCTTTATGAGTGTATTAGTTAGGGGGTTCTCTAGAGAAACAGAATCAACAGGAAATATTCATAAATATAAAATTTATAAAATGTCTCACATACTGTGGGAATGTAGAGTCCAAAATCTGTAGGGCAGGCTGTGAAGCTGACAATTCTGATGGAGGGTCTGGATGAACTCCACAGGAGAGGCTCACCTGCTGAAGCAGGAAGAGAGCCTGTTTCTTCTGAATCCGTCTTAAAAGGTTTCCAGTGATTAGACAAAGACACTCCCCTTGGCTGATTACAAATGGAATCAGCTGTGGATGCAGCCAAAGTGATCATGATTTAATTCTATGAAATGTCCTCATCGCAACAGACAGGCCAGCACTTGCCCACTCACACAAACAGGTACCACCACCTGGCCAAGTTGACACATGAACCTGACCATGACAATGAGTAAGAGATCAGACTCTGAAACAGGTAACCAAAGGAGGTGGGTCATCTTCATGTTCTCATATCCTTACAAGCAATGAAATGGACTCTAACTTTGCTTACACATTCATTTAGGTAGATGGAAGTGAGTTTCCAATGTGCTCCTATTCAGGCCCTGCGATCAGATGACACTTCTCTACCAATGCGGACATGAAAGAAGGCCAGAAAATCAGTTAGGTTTCTCCAAGAAACAGACGCAATGGGATAGACGTATATGTATATGTATATATGTGTGTGTGTGTGTGTGTGTGTATGTGTGTATTTAGTTTAATATATAATACAATATTATAATATACTATATACTACATATATAAATATATATAAAGACATTTATTGTAAGGAATTACACAATTATGGAGGCGGGCAAGTCCAAATTCCATAGGACAGGCCAGAGTCTGCAAATTATAGTTAAAGTAATGTTGAAGTCTTTAGTTCAAATTCCTTTGGGTGGAAACTCAGGAGGGAATGAAGGGTGTATTTTTGAGTTGGATTTCCTTCTGATGCTGGGAACCCTCAGTTCTTACTCTGAAGAGCTCCAACTGATTAGACGTAACCTACCCACATTATCAAGAAGAATCTTCTTAAAGTCAATTGATTGTTGATACTAATCCCATCTATGAAATGCCTCCAAGTGGCAACTAGGCTGATGTTTGATCAAACAATTGGACACCATGACCTAGCCAAGATATCACATAAAATTAATCATCATAGCCCATGTATTCCAACCCAACTTAGCCCCAAGACCAAAGAACACACCTGGCATGGAGTTACCCATGAATTTAATTAGGGACTTACGAACAGGGGAAGAGTCTTCCTGATCACAGACAGTCAGGAAATGAAAGTCAGCGTTCCACGCAAAGGAGAGAAAGAAGAATGCTGTGGGCATGGCGTATGAAGTTTAGGTCCACAGGGTGTGACGAAATAGGTTCAGCAGTCTCTAGAGTTTTGATTAGGGGAGGTGAGTTTTAATGACATTCTTTGCCCCCTTAAGGGTCTGTTGACCTTTACTGTCTGCCCCCATCATGTAGGTGGCTGTGGGCAGTGACTTGTTCTCATAATGGAAGAGGGGATGGGACCCAGCCCTGGGGCCTCACACTATGAAAACACTACAGAGATACCTCAGGTTTAAAGCTAATTTAGTTTGTTCTCACACTCAGGAGTAATTAGATCAGTCTACCTTTTCCAATATCAACCATACCAATAATCACATTTAAAGTTTCATGCTGCTAACTTAATTGATTTTATCTTAAAATCAACTGAAATCAAGCACTCTTGGGTAAGCCTAAAGTTAAAAAAAAAAAAAAATACAGGAAATCTACATCTACTTTTCTCCCTTGACTAAAAATGTTAGTACCAAGCCAGTTTTTATTTGTTGCCTGAAATGTTTTAACATTGTTGCTATAATTGTTCTTTAAGAGCTTCATTTTGAATCTGAACAACCTGCCATTCCACATAAATAACTGACACAGTGACAAGTGTGGAGGTGGTTGGTCCACAATGCTAAGTATTAAAGCAGACTACATTTTAGCAAACTGTTCCTTGGATAAGCAAGAGGCAGTTTCCTCAAAATTAAACATAGTAACATTTGCTGCCACTCAAATAGAGAAAATGCTTTGATTATTTGGGAAAAGCATCTTATTTTACACTTTAAAATAAAAACCAAATGGGATTTTGAAGGATTAAACATTTGTTGCTTAAAGGATTTCCTTTACACCTTTGTTCCAAATTCTCTTCTTCTGCTGGGTTGTAAGGAATGGGGTATTTTATTATCCATTAATATGTGACATTTCATCTCATAGGCTGTCATCCTTCTGCTTATTTCAAGAACACACTCTTCTAATTTTTTTTTGATAGATAACATCTTTTTCTTAAGTGATTTTTGTTTGTATGAAGAAAAAGAGGAATGGAAAAAAGAAAAACCTTAGTTATGGAGAATATGTCAGTTATCCATTGATGTGACGTTGACAAGACAATCTCCAGTTTTTATTCTTTGTAATTCCAAGGTAGGCATGCCTACTGATGGCGGGAATGGTAACAAGTACACTTCTGCTTTTGCTCACAATCACTGTTACTGAGGAGTTAGGATTTAATAAAAAATTTACTACTGAATCATTATATAAATATTCTTTTTTCTTTCTGGTATATAAGAGTAGACAGAAAGGAAATATCTGAAATCTCTGAACTGTGATCCATTGCCGTGATTTCTGATAATGATTGTAAAAGCCACTATCATGTGCCTTTATGATTGTAAAAACTGGTACTTCCTTTCTCCATATTTTTTCCTTTAGAAACTCATAAAGGCAAATGCCCTAATGCTAATGAAGTAAAATTGAATCAGCTCAAAACCAACCATTAACTGGTTCCTGCACAGTTTCACTCCTTTACATTTGTAAATTGTTTCCACCCATATATAGTATTGAGATGGTAACTCTGTCTCTCTCCCTTTCTGCTTACACTTGCCATTGAAATTATAATGACAGAAAAAGCTTCTGGGAAGATGGTGGGATAGGATAGTTTGAGTTCACCCCCACTCCAAGGAACAGCTAGAGAATGAATGGGAAGGTGACTGAGATAGCAATTCCAGGGTGTAAGGGACCTGAGGGGGTCTTCTATACCACATAAGGAAGTCTTGGTTGCAAAAGGAGAGCCGAGTCACAGAAAACCAGAGACTGTCTAATTAGTGCAAACAGCCTAATGTGCCATTTTCCAAACAGAACCCTGGAACCTTGAGAAATACCAGTTAGAGTAACTTAAAGGATAAAAAGAGAGAGAGGGAAAAGAATATATAAAGCTAACAAATAAAATCCAAAGGATAAGATGGTGGATTCAAGAAACACCTTTTCAATAATAACTTTGAATGTTAAGGGACTAAACTTACCAATTAAAAGATACAGATTGGCAGGATGGATTAAGAAATATAATTCAGCTATATCATGCTTACAAGAGATTCATCTTAGACACAAAAATACAAATAGATTGAAAGTGAAAGGATGGAAGGAGGTGTTCCACACAAGTTGTAACCAAAAGAAAGCAGGAGTAGCTATACTAATATGGGACAAAATAGATTTTAAATGTAAAGACATCATAAGAGACAAGGAAGGACACTATATATTAATAAAAGGGACAATTCACTAGAAGAAATAATCATAAATGTTTATGCTCCCAATCAAGGAGCTCCAAAGCACATGAGACAGACATTGGCAAAACTGAAAGGAGTGATAGACATTTCGACAATGATAGTAAGAAACTTCAATACACCACTCTCCTCTATAGATAGAACAGCCAGAAAGAGGATTAACAAAGAAATAGAGAAGTTAAACAACTTGATAAATGAATTAGACCTAACAGGTATATATAAATCATTACATCCCAAAACATCAGACACACATTCTTCTAGTCCTCCTTGAACACTGTCCAGAATAGGTCATATGCTGGGACACAAAACAGGTCTTTATAAATGTAAAATCATTGAAATTATTCAAAGTACTTTCTCTGATCACAATGGAATGAAGCTGAATATCAATAACTACCAAAGAATGAGAACTTCCACAAAAATATGGAGATTAAATAACACACTCTTAAACAAGCAGTGGGTCAAAGAATAAATTGCTAGAGAAATCAGTAGCTATGTGGAGATGAATGAAAATGAGAATACAGCACATCAGAACTTATGGGATGTGGCAAAGGCAGTGCTGACAAGGAAATTTATTGCCCTAAATGCCTATATTAAAAAACAAGAAAGAGCAAAAATCAAGGCCTTAATTGTTCACCTGGAGGAACTCGAGAAAGAACAGCAAACTAACCCTAAAGCAAAGAGAAGAAGAGAAATAAGAAAGATTAAAGCAGAGTTAAATGAATGGGAGAACAAAAAAGCAATAGAAAGAATCAATAAAACCAAAAGTTGGTTCTTTGAGAAAATCAGTAAAAGTGATGAACCACTAGCAAGACTGACAAAGAAAAAAAGAGACAGGATGTAAAATAAACAAAATCAGAAAAGGGGGGGTCGTTTACCACAGATCCTGGAGAAATAATATGATACTATGAATAACTATATGCCAACAAACTAGACAACTTAAACGAAATGGACAAATTCCTGGAAACACACAAACTACACTGATTCAGGAAAAAATAGAAGATGTCAACAAACCAATCACAAGAGACCAATCAGTCATGAAATATCTTCCTATAAAGAAAACCCCAGGGCCAGATGGCTTCACAGGGTAATTTTATCAAACATTCTAAAAAAGAACTAACAACAATCCTGCTCAAACTTTTCCAAAAACTGAGGGAATAGGAACACTATCTAACTCATTTTATGAAGCTGACATCACTTTAATAGCAAAACTGGGTAAAGATGATACAAGAAAGGAAAACAGACCAATCTCACTAATGAACATAGAGACAAAATTTTTCACCAGAATATTAGCACATTGAATTCAACAGCTCATTAAAAGAATTATACACCATGACCAAGTTGGGTTTATACTAGGAAAGCAAGGATGGTTCAACACAAGAAAATCAATTAATGTAATACAGCACTTTAACAAATCGAAAGGAAAAAACCACATGATCATCTTGATTGATGCTGAAAAAGCATTCTACAAAATTCAGCATCCTTTTCTGATAAAAACGCATCAAAAGATAAGATCAAAGGTAACTTCCTTGATATTATAAAGGGCATATATGAAAAACCAATAGCCAGCATCATACTCAGTGGAGAGAGATGAAGAGCTTTCCCCCTAAGATAAGGAATGAGACAAGGATGCCCTCTGTCACCACTATTATTCAACATTGTACTAGAAGTTCTCACTAGAGCAACCAGACAAGACAAAGAAATAAAAGACTTCCAAATTAGAAAGGAAGAGATAAAACTTTCATTATTTGCAGATGACATGATACTATACTTGGAAAATCCTGAGAAATCTACCACAAAGTTACTTGAGCTAATAAATTCAGCAAGGTGGCAGGATATACAA
Source organism: Tamandua tetradactyla (assembly GCF_023851605.1). Lineage (NCBI taxonomy): Eukaryota > Metazoa > Chordata > Mammalia > Pilosa > Myrmecophagidae > Tamandua > Tamandua tetradactyla. Next base: position 147,698,877 of record NC_135331.1, on the reverse strand, counting down.
TTAATGTGAAGAAATCAGTAATGTTTCTATACACAAGCAATGATCTAATTGAGGAGTCAGGGGAAAATTTCCATTCAAAACAGCACCTCAAAGAATTAAGTACCTAGGAATGAACTTAACTAGGAACATAAAGGATTTGTACACCAAAAAACTATATAACATTGCTGAAAGAAATCAAAGAAGATCTAAATAGGTGGAAAGACATTCCTGCTCATGGATAGGAAGGTTAACCATAGTTACAATGTCAATTCTACCCAAATCGCTCTACAGATTCAGCACAGTACCAATCCAAATTCCAACAGCCTACTCTGAAGACTTGGAAAAGCTAGTTACCAAATTTATCTGGAAGTAACAGAGACCCCAAATAGCTAAAAGCATCCTAAAAAAGAGGAACATAGTGGGAGGAGTAACACTTCCTTATTTTAAAACATATTATAAAGCCACAGTTGTCAAAACAGCATGGTACTGGCACAAAGATCGAAGTATTGACCAATGGAATTGAATCAAAAGTACAGAAGTAGACCACCAAATCTATGGTAAATTGATCTTTGACAAGGCCCCCAAATCCACTGAACTGGGAAAAAACAGTCTTTCCAATAAGCGGGCATGGGAGAATTGGATATCAATAGCCAAAGGAATGACAGAGGGCCCTTACTTTACACCCTATACAGAAATAACTCAAAGTGGATCAAACACCTAAATATAAGAACTATTACCATAAAGCTCCTGGAAGAAAATGTAGGGAAACATCTTCAAGACCTAGTAATAGGAGATAGCTTCCTAAACTTTACACTCAAAGAACAAGTGACAAAAGATAAAATAGATGAATGAGAACTCCTAAACATCAAATGCTTTTGCACCTCAAACAACTTTGCCATGAAGGTGAAGAGGTAGCCAACTCAATTGGAGAAAATATTTGGGAAACACGCATCGGGCAAGTTTCCGTATCCAATACATAAAGAAATCATACAACTCAAAAACAAAAGAACAAACAACCCAATTATAAAATGGGCTAAACATATGAACAGGCATTTTTCTGAAGAACAAATACAGATGGTTCAAAAGCACATGAAGAGATGCTCATTTTCATTAGCTGTAAGTGAAATGCAGAATCAAGACTACAGTGAGATACCACCTCACACCTATAAGAATGGCTGCTACTAAACAAACAGGAAACTATAAATGTTGAAGAGGATATGGAGAAGTTGTGACACTTATATACGGCTGGTGGAAATATATAATGGTACAGCCACTATCAAAGACAATTTGGTGGTTCATTAGGAAACTAAATATTGAGTTGCCCTATGACCCAGCAATGACACTACTCAGTATATACCCAGAAGAGCTGAAAGCAGTGACACAAACAAACATTTGCACACCAATGTTTATAGCAGCATTATTCACAATTGCCAGAAGATGGAAACAATCCCATCGACAGATGAGTGGATTAACAAAATGTAGTATATACATTCAATGGAATATTATGCAGCAGTAAAACAAAATGACGTCCTGAAGCACGTGATAAGATGGATGACCCTTGAGGACATAATGCTGAATGAATGAAGCCAGATACAAAAGGATAGATGTTGTATGACTCCACTTCTACGACCATGGTAAAGGTAAAATCAGAGGCTTATAATAATACAGACTATAGGGGACCTAAAGACACACGGAAGCTAGAAATGGATAAATGGTTAACTAATGAGGTTGAACTCAAATGTAAGGGAATAGATAAAAGTGAAGATGGTTCACTAGGGGGCATATAAGTAATATTACCATATTGAAGGTGAACATGATTGAAAGGGGTTGTATAGACCCATATGTCCCACTGACTAACATTACAAATATAAATAAGTTCTTGCATGAACTACTTCAAAGGTATGATTTTTGTACTAAGAGTGTATATGTTCAGGGTATAGGGGAAAAACTGCTATTGCGTGCTGTGGGCTATGTTTAACAGCAAAACAACAGTACCACAGAAACACCAGGTGTAAATAAAGCGGAAGGAACAAGAGTAAAGGGGAGGTTTAGATTTCTGTTTTGTGAGGGTGTGTCTATTGGTTATCTTTCTCTTGGGAGCTAAAAATTGACAATGTTGACATACTGTTGACTTTGGACATTATACGTGATGCCTAATGAATGGTGGTGGCTGAAGGATGCACTGATTGAGAAGTAGATTGGTGAATGATGGTGTACACATATGATCGAATACTGTGCTGCTGCGGAAAGGAACCAAGTTGTGAGGCATGCAACATTGTGAATGAACCTGTGGGACATTTGGTGAGGCAAAATAAGCCATAAACAAAAAAGCAATTACTATATGGTCTCCTTTAGAAAATCCTTATAAGAAAGCAAGGGCCTAGATTGTAAGCTTTTCTAACAGTCACATTTAGTCTGGAGTGGTAATTATTATTTCTGGACTTTAAGAGACTGTTTTATACGTGTATAACCTGGTATTTAGATTCAATAATGAAGCCAATCAGGTCAGAATTAAGGTAGTTCAGAACACAGCTGTAAGGAAGACATTGTCTATATTTTAGAACCTCACCTACTCTTTGAGATCAAAGGAAAAAAGGCTTATTTTGTTCAGAACCTAAATTTTCTGCAGCACATAATCTAACTCAACCTGTCTGGATAGCTCATCGAACAACTGAAACACAAGGAGCCCAGAAAAATAATGAGGGCCTTTAATCCTGTATAGTTTGATGAAATGCCTGGATACATCCCAGAGTATATTAAGCAGATAATCAAAAAGTATTGGCAGAGTCCCTTGAGGGATGGGAGAAAAAATATGGAACTATTAAACTTTACCATCAGGGAATCCCCCGATACTGGTCAAACATTAGGGACACCCAAATTAATAGGCCAAGCCCTTGATCTTGAGGTTTGCTCTTGTGAAGCTTTTGTATGTAGCAGAGAAGCTTAGCCTACCTCTAGGTATACCTAAGAGTTACTCCCAGAGGACCTCTTTTATGGCTCAAATGTGGCCTTTCTCTCTCTAACCCCAACTCTGCAAGTGAAATTGCTGTCCTCCCCCTACATGGGACATGACATCCAGGGTCTCCCTGGCAGTGTGGGAGATGACTCCCAGGGATAAGTCTGTCCCTGGCAACATGGGATCAACAATGCCATTCTGACTCAAAGGGGGAAAAGATGTATAACAAATAAGGTATCAGTGGCTGAGAGAGTTCAGAGTCGAGAGGCTACTTTGGAGGTCAGTCTTATGCAGGCTTCAGTTAGACATTGCTACCCAGCATAACCTTGCCAAACCCCAACCAAAACCATTCCAGCCTATCTTAAAGAACACTGTAGTAGCTAGGGTTCTCTTGAGAAACAGAACCAGCATATTCCATAGATATAAAATTTGTAAAAGTTTCTCACGTAACCATGGGAATGTAGAGTCTAAGGTCTGTAGGGCAGGCCACAAGCTGGCAACTCTGATGAAGTTCCCCAACAAACTCTCAGGAGAGGCTGGCTGGGCAACCGTGGGAATGAAAGAGTCCAAAATCCGTAGGGCAGGCTGTGAAGCTAGTGACTCCCATGAAGGGTCTGGATGAACTCCATAGGAGAGGCTCACCTGTTAAAGCAGAAAGAGTGACTGTCACCTTTGAATGCTCCTTAAAAGCCTTATAGTGATTAGATTAAGTATTACTCATGGCAGAAAACACTCCTATTAGCTGATATACTATCTTATACACTATCTTATACACCTAGGGCAATATATAAGATTCTACGAAGTTTCCAGGCGCTAAGGTAACTTTCCAGAAACCTACAACCTCCAGATGGGTCCCTGGTCCAGATAAGTCCTGAAACCTAGAGGGACCAGCCTCTCCAGAACATCAGCTAATTCCATTTCCCTACCCCTTATTATTGACAGCCCTTTCCAGCATGACAAATTTAAAATGGGACATAGCCCAAATAACCCTAAAGAGTGGGTGATGGTGGAGTTATACAGAGAAGGTAAGGTTTAACAAATGAGTATGATTGCTGAATCATTATATTGATACTTCTTTTAGTCTCCAGCTTCTTAGAGCAGCTAGAAGTAAAAACCTAAAATTGTGGAATCATAACCCATACCAAACTCTGAAATCTGTTCTACAACTAATTGTTGCACTGTGTTTTGAAATGTATTGCTTTTTTGTATATTCGTTAGTTTTCACCAAAAAAAGATAAATAAAAAAGGGAATTGTGATGATAAGAAATATATATATATATATTCCTTCTGGCCTCCAATGTTCTGGAGCAGCTAGAAGGAAAAATGTGAGAAGATGATATGGTAGCCCATGACAAACTCTGGGATCTGTCCTATAACTACTTGTTGAAGAGTCCTTTGAAAACTGTTGCTTTTTTCTTTCTTTGCTTTGCATATATGTTTTATTTTACAATAAAAAGGTAACAACAAAAAAAAAAGATTGTGAGGATTTGAAGCTGTGTACCTCAGAAAAGATCCTGTTCTTTAATCCATTCCTTGGGTGTAGACCTATTGTGGATAGGCCTCTTTGATTAGGCTACTTCAGTTGAGATGTGACCTAACTCATTCCAGGTGGGTCTTAATCCTTTAACTGGAGTCCTTTATAAGAGGGTAAAAGCACATAGAAGCTAAGCTCAGAAAGGAAGTCACTGAAGCCAGAAACTGAAGCAATGAAACCCGGGAGAGAAGGACCAGTAAATGCCGGCCATGTGCCTTCCCATGTGACCGAGGTGTCCTGGATGCTGGTAGCCTGTCTTCAGAGTCCAGGTATCATCCTGTTGATGCCTTGAGTTGGGCATTTTCTTGGCCTCTGAACTGTGAATTATAAGTTATATATCTCCTTTGTAAAAGCCAAAAAAAAAATTTTAATCACTTAATCTCCTCTTGTTTAGAATCCATAAAAAGTTTGAACTCTGTAGACTCTGGGAGACAGATTTTTGGAGTGCTTTGCCACCTGCTCTCCTGCTTTGTGCCTAGCACTAAACTCTGTCTTTGAAACCCCAGTGTCTCAGGAATCGGTCATTTGAGCTTATGCGGCACAGAATCCACTGCCTTTGTCTGGTAACATCAGCATTCAATAAAATTGCCCCAGGATGTAGGGAAGGAGCTGCAGTCATCAAAAAAGCTTTGCTTTGTAGCCTGAAAACAGGAGGATTGTAGCTGACCTAGTGAGGGAATAATAGTAGACATGGGAGGTAGACAGATCTCGCCTGAACACTGCCTTGCTATTTGATCTGGACAGAGTCAGGAGCCCCAGCCCTGTTTCCTCTTGGGGTAAAAGCAGAGGCATGTTTACGATTCAATTGCAAATGCCTATACTCAGTGTCATTAATATCATCTTCCCCATTCTCTACTATGGCTGATTCATTTCCTTTGTCACATATAGGTCTGGTGTTGCTGTGAGAAAGAAAGAAGTCTAAAAACGTTGAAAAAATTTAATATCAATTTGTTGATTTCTCCTTTTAAAAATCTTTCAGAAAAGATGGTATGTCTTCTTACAAGTTATGACAATGTTCACAGAAAGTCTTCCACAGTCCTTTTGAAAATGTTTTCTTGATTTAGACATCAGTAAATACCCTGTGAATAAGTGTAAAAGTCGAGTTCCCAGTAAAAGATCTCTAGAAATATCCCTAGGAAAAAAGATAGAGAGGCCCTGGACTGGGGACCAGTTAGTGCTGTCCCAGCACCAGGGATGTTTTTGCAGGATAGGGACAGTGGAAAGAGTCTCTGTCAGATAAATGGCAGGGTGGCAGTCCCAGATACAACACATCCACTGTACATTCTGCTGTATGAAACCTGAGGGGCACTGTGAGAAACAGCTGTCTCCAAATATAAGTGGAAATTGAACTTAATACTCTAATCACCATAAATTGTAGTGACGATTTGTATAAAACCAAAAATGTACACTATGACTAAATGAGTCATTTACAGAATATTCCTTTAGGTTATTAACTTGGCATAAATACTAATCCCTGAAGATTAAGTTGAACACTAATCACTTTGAGTATTCAAGGACCTTTTGTAATCCTGAGTTTCATATTTCCATATGGTAATTTCCCCAGTGGTGGCTGCGCAGGCTGATCATTGCTTTGTAAGCAATTATGAATGACGAGGCATGCTGTAGCGAGGAATAGGGTTTCATCTCTACTCCCTATCCCGCCCTCCCCACTCACCACCCCCAGCCCACCCCCCACCCCCCTCTCAATTTGAGTTTAATTAAAACTCCTCAGAACTTGGCTCAGTTTAACAAGCCCTGAAATGCTGACTTGCTCCTGGGCTTCTGCCTGCTGGGTCAGCTCATTAGGGGTCAGGATTTTATAGCCCATCCTGGGTGGCTTGGTGACAGGTTGAGGGAGGGAGGGAACCTCAGAGCAAAGAAACAGGATACCTCAGCAAGTAAAGCAACAATTTGCCTAACTCTTTAAATGCATTTCAAAGATGTATTTTAATAAAAAAAAAAATTGCAGGATAATATGTTCCTCTAGTTTGCTAGCTGCCGGAATGCAATATGTCAGAAACAGAATGGCTTTTTAAAAAGGGGGATTTATTAAGTTGCAAGTTTACAGTTCTAAGACTGGGAAAATGTCCCCATTAAAGCAAGTCTAGAAAAATGTCCAAATTAAGGCACCAATCAGAGGTTACCTTTACTCAAGAAAGGCAGATGAAGTCCAGGGTTTCTCTCTCGACTGGAAAGGTACATGGTGAACATGGTGACGTCAGCTAGCTTTCTCTTCAGGCTTTTTCTTTCATCAAGCTCTCCCAGGGACGCTCTCCTTTTCAACTCCAAAGGTCTCTGGCTGTGTGGGCTCTCATGGTCCTCGTAGCTCTGTTGTCCTTCTCAAGCTTTCTCCAAAAATGCTTCCTCTTTTAAAGAGGTCCAGTAAACTAGTCAAGACCCTCCTGAAACGGGTGGAGTCACATCTCCCTCTAATCCAAGGTTAATATCCACAATTAGGTGTGTCACATTTCCATGGAGATAATCGAATCGCATTTCCAACCTATAATACTGAATTGGGATTAAAAGAAAGACTGCCTCCATAAAATGGGATTAGGGAAAAAGCATGGCTTTTCTAGCGTATATAAATCCTTTCAAATCGGCACATGTGCATTTTTTTATTAGACAAGTTGTAGATTTACAGAAAAATCATGCAAATATACCCATATACCCAATTCCCATATACCCCACTCACACCCACAGTTTTCCCTTTTATTGACACTTGGCTTCAGTATCGGGTACCTTTGTTATAATTGGTGAGCAATATTATAATCATACTATTAACTTCTATATAGTTTACCTTAGGATTTACTGTGCGTAATGTACTATAGTTTTTTGTCCGCGACTTCTCGCTCAGCTTCTGGTCCCCGGCCGGCGGAGGGAACAGGAGGGAGAGAGAGACAGACGCAGACAAATCCGCGCTGGTGAGAAACACAGATCCAAGACACGCAGCAGTTGTAAGCACAGACCTTTACTGGAGTTAAGCTTGCATTCTCTGTTACAGGTTCCGCGCGGGACAGGATACCCCGCGGGGGAGCGACCTCTATGCGGCCGTCAGGCACGGCTCCCTGTGGGTCGTCTCCGCCCACCCCGTCCGGGTAACCTCTTATATACTGTGCCCAAACCCAATAGGTTAGTGCCACGTATACAGAGGTGATTGGAAGATAGGGTTGGTGGGCGTGTGCGTCATTTGCAAAAGCAGGATGTGAGCGCCATCTTAGCTCACTCGATGGGCGGGGGGAACTCTAGAGCAGGCTGCAGCGTGTCCACTAGGCCAAACCCGGAAAGCGGCTCTCTACATCTCCCCCTTTTTGTTTTTATAAGAGGCATGGTCCGTAGACCGTATTCTTGTACCCAGTGTCTCTATTGATGATGGTGCTCCCGTGGGCCTGAGTGGCTCACAACATAGTTTGGTGCTTTGGGGAGTCTGGACTAGGCTCGCGTCATCACACGACGGAGCCTCTGGCACCGACCAGAATGCTCACCTCATATAGAGACCGGAGAGTCCGTGAACTGGATACCACGTGACTCCTCCCTGCAGTGCTTCGCCTCACAACTGGGTCAAGCGGGGATTATGAGAGCGACAGCCAGGGCATAGGAAACGCTGCGGAGGCCTCGGTGCAATGGCTAGAGCCAAGCCCAGTCTGGCCAGGACTGCGGCCGCAGCTCCACCGTCGAGGCGGCTAGGCGCGCAAAATTAACAGCCTCTGGTGCCTAGCTAAACACGGGTAGTGGCCAGGGAGCCTGCAACAAACCTTGCTGACAAGAGCTTTGCCCCAGGTGATTCAGACGGGCTATCTATCGAGGAGGGACGCACACCCACATTTGACTGGGAAGACATAGCTAACATGGTAGAAACACGTAGTTGCTGCTGTGTCTGGAACAAGCGTTCTAACAAACATTTAACAGTGACTAAGCCCACTAATAGTCCCACTGCCACGAGGATCCAAGTAGTCAAATTGGGCCAAGAGAACCATGAGGTGACTCGGTTCCACAGACTTTGTACAGTCTCGCCCAGTTTGGAAAGGTCGAAGGCAACGGGGGTTATTAAAACTGGTCCCCCTTCTAAACAATCGAAGGGTGACCGGCGTTTTCATTGCTATCTCGTCAGTCGCCGCCGTCATCAGCAGAGTTGGAGGCCTGATCTGATGGTTCAGGTTGAAGGCTTGTTGGTTTTTTAGGCAACAGCTCCGTGGCCTCCTCGGGCGATGTCACGGTTCTCACCAGTCTTTCCGGAACCCACACTGGTTGACGTCCTGGCTCCTGGGGAAAAACACAAACAGAGCCTCTGGCCCAGCTGAGCACTGGGTCAGGGCCTTGCCATTGTCCTGACAGGACATCCTTCCAACGGACTAGACCTCTATGTGGAGGACTCGGAGTGGTGTGCTGTAGGGCAGGTGTCATTCCTAGTGAATTTTCATTTAAAAAATTATATGTAAATAAGGCTACAGACAGTTGAGCCTTCGGGGACAGGCCGTGGCCTATTCCCCCTTTCTGTTTTTTGAGCAAGTCTTTAAGAGACCTGTGTGCTCTTTCAATGATTCCTTGCCCTTGAGGGTTGTAAGGGATACCATGTTTTAATTGCACTTCCATATTTGCACAAAATCTTTGGAAGGCTTTGCTGGTGTAAGCAGGTCCGTTATCTGTTTTTAATATTTTCGGCTTACCCCAAGCTGCCCAAGCGGCAAGGCAGTGTGCAATTACTTGGTGGACTCTTTCTCCTGATTCGGCAGAGGCAAATAAAACTTGAGAACAAGTATCCACTGACACATGCAGGTATTTAACTTTACCATACTCTGAGTGATGGGTGACATCCATTTGCCAAATGTCTCCCGGGATGAGACCTTTAGGGTTAACTCCAACTGAAGGGACTACCCTCTGTTCTGCACAATTATTGCAGGCTCTGACTATATCTCTGGCAGCTGCACGCGGTATGTGAAACTGTCTGACTAAGGTGCTTGCATTGACATGAAATTTAGTATGAAACTCTTGGGCCTGTTGACACGGTGTCAGCGCAGGGAAGATATGTGGCTGTCGAGTGGCCACATCCACTACGTGATTTCCCTGTGCCATGGGGCCTGGCAGGCCTGTGTGCGCTCTAATGTGAGTTATGTAGAAAGGATGTTGTCTGGCACATATTGTCTCTTGAAGTTTGATAAAGAATGGTCTTACTGAGGAGGAATATTTTATAATGCCCACCGTCTCTAAAATATTTACAGAATTTACGACATAAATCGAATCAGATATAATATTTAGGGGATCGGTAATTTCTTTCAGGACTGTAATAATGACCTGTAATTCTACCCATTGAGGTCTCTGTGGTTGGAAGAACACAGTTTTAGGAGAACCTCCTTCTACGCAATATGCTCCTGAACCGGAGCTGGAACCGTCCGTGTACACGGTGAGGGCGTTCACTAGTGGCTTAGATGAAGTTACCTTAGGAAAGATTACTGGGTGACGGGTGACGAATTGTAAGAGGGGATCTTTTGGGTATTGGTTATCAATTTCTCCCGAAAAGGTACATCGGAGGATGGCCCACTGATCTATACATCCAGTAAGTATCTCAAGTTGCTGAGAAGAGTAAGGTACTCTGAGGTACTTAGGCTGTTGGCCAAAATGCTGTATGGCCTTCTTGATGGCCTCCAATGCCAACTCTGCAATTGCTGTAGGAAAATGCTCTAAACTTTTCTTAGGGGAAATTCCAGGGTGGACCCAGAGTAATGGTCCCTGTTGCCATAGCACTGCCGTGGGCTGTAGTTTTGTTGGCAGTAAGCAGGCTTCGAATGGCTTTTGGGGGTCTATTCTTTTTAAAGCAGCACTACTGAGCGCCTGTTCTACCTGACGTAGTGCTTGCCTCGCCTCTGGGGTGAGACACCGGGGCGAGTGTAGGTCTGAATCTCCTTTTAGCAAATCAAACAAAGGTGTTAATTTGGCATTGGTGATCTTTAAGTACGGACGAACCCAATTGATATCTCCCATAAGCTTTTGCAGATCATTAAGGGTATGTATGTCATCTACTCTGAGAGACACTTTTTGGGGGGAAACATGCTGAGGCATGATTTTTGCCCCCAGGAAGGTGGTAATTTCTGTCATCTGGATTTTTTCAGGGGCCACTTCCAGGTTGGCTTCTCTAAGACTAAGGACTAAATGTGATAAAGCTGTTTTAAGAAGATCTGTGTCTTTATGGGCTAAGAGAATGTCATCCATATAATGGATGATTTTCACTTGGGGGAACTGCTGCCGAGTGCTGGCTAGCTTTGTAGCAACATACAGCTGGCACATGGTAGGACTATTAGTCATGCCCTGGGGCAGGACCGTCCACTCGAAGCGTTGACAGGGCTCCTCTTGGTTAAGAGAGGGCACAGTAAAAGCAAATTTTGGAGTATCTTCAGGGTGAAGTGGGATGGAAAAGAAGCAATCCTTAAGATCTAGGATGATAATGGGCCAGTGTTCTGGCAAAGCTGAGAGGAGGGGTAACCCCATTTGAACAGGTCCTAAAGGCTCCATACAGTTATTGATGGTTCTTAAATCATGTAACAATCTCCATCTGCCTGATTTTTTCTTTATGACAAATACGGGTGTGTTCCAAGGCGATGTGGAGGGAATGATATGGCTCTCTTTTAGCTGTATAGACACTAGAGTATGCAATGCTGACAGCTTTTCCTGTGATAATGGCCACTGAGGCACCCACACCGGGGTACTGGTCTTCCATTTTAGTTTTATAGGTGTGGGTGGGAATCTCCCCTCAGTGGCCCCTAGGAAAAACCCAGGCCTAGTCTATTAAAATTGGAAGCAGTCTGTACGGGCATGGTGTGTCCCTGCAATGAGGCTCCTAAGCCTTTGCCAGGGACATATCCCATTCCTTTTAAGAGATGCTTAGAGGCCGGAGAGCAGTTACTGGTCAATGTAACATCCATCTGGGCTAGAATGTCTCTTCCCCATAAGGACACAGGCAAGGGTAGTACATAAGGTTGAAAACTGCCTTGATGTCCTTCTTCATCTGCCCAGTGGAGGGCAGTGGCACTCAGCATGGGTGCTGAGACCTGGCCTATTCCTCTAATGGTGTCCTCCGCCTTGCACGTCGGCCAGGTGGAGGGCCAGTCTTGTTGTCTTATAATTGATCGATCGGCCCCGGTATCTAGCAGGCCCAGGAAGGATCTGCCTTGTACCTTAATAGTCAGCATGGGTCGAGACTCCAGAGACATATGGAGGCCCTCAAAAACTTCTCCAGAAGACCCAAATCCCTTATCTCTTCTCTGTCTGGGTCTACTCGGAAAGAATGTATGTAAGCTGGGTAAGAGCAAGAGCTGTGCCAGCTTATCACCTTTTGCAATGACCAGAGTACCTTGCTGAGATTGTACCATAACTTGGGCGTAACCTGTGAAATCTGAATCTACAACGCCTGGTATGACTGTTAGTCCTTTCAGGGCTGTGGATGCCCTCCCTATTATAAGCCCAACAGTCTTCGTTGGTAAGGGCCCTTTAAAGGAGGTCCCTATCAACTGGACACCCATGGAGGGGGTCAGTACAAGCCTGGAGGTGGCACAGAGGTCCAGTCCTGCTGATCCAGGGGATGCGCGAATTTGGACGGGTGTTGTGTCGCCGGATGGCATGCAGGGGGGTCCACCGAAAGGGTGGACCCCCTCTGCCCGTTTTTTGGGTCCTGTTCAGGACGGCCAGAAAGGTGCACACCCTGCGCATTGAAGGCTGACCTACAGTCTTCTGCGCGATGGGGTCCCTTGTGGCAACGGCCACATAGCCTGGTTGCCGCATATGGTCTACCAAACTGTTGAGTGGCAGGTGGTTGGCCTTTATTGGGACAGTTTCTCTTAATGTGTCCCAACTGGCCACAATGATAACATCCTCTTGGCTTTGTTCCTAGGTCTTTGGATTTCTTTGCAGCTACTTGTAAGGAGCTGGCTAGCATGGCAGCTAGACCTGCATTAGTTAACGGGCTACCAGCATCCCTGCAGAGCCGAACCCATTCTGTCAAGCTTTTCCCTCTGTTTTGTGCTAGGATAACTTTACATTCCTTGTTGCACTGCTCAAATATCATTTGTTTAACTACAGTCTCTGCCACTCCTGGATCTGAGAAAATTCTCTCAGCCGCAGTTTGCATTTTGGCTACAAAATCCACGAAGGGTTCTGTGGGGCCCTGATGTATGTTGCTGAGTGAGGCTTGAGCCTCTCCCTCACCTGTCAGCTTTTTCCAGGCTCCTACGAAACAGCGGAAAATCTGGGCGTAGACTTCTTGAGGGAACCCTGTTTGATTCTGGGAGTGGGCACCTTTCCCCAATAGCATATCTGCATTCCACCCGCCATGTCTCCCCGCTGCGTTTTTTGCGGCTTGTTCCTCAGCTAGCTCCTCAAACCATGCTTTCCAATCTATATACCGGCCCTGTGGTAAACAAGCACGGGCCAGCTGAAAAATATCTGCGGGTGTATGATTCAGGGCGGAGAGGTTTTCAATCATGTTCAGGGTATAAGGGGCATTGGGGCCATACTGATGGACAGCCTGCCTCAATTCCTTTAAAATTTTGTAATCATATGGCTCATACTGGTTATTACCTTGGGGATTGATAATAACCGGGTACATCTCTGAGACTGGTTCTGGCTTAAGCGGCTGGCAACCACCCATCATACCGAAAGGTCTAAAGGCTGAAAAGGGGTTCCATTTCCAGAAATGTCTCCCTCCATCACTTGGTGACGTAAGGTCTCGAGGGCTCGCGTACGCAGGCGGGGGGTACGGCTGTAACTGCCCCTCCCCCGACCAGCCTGTAAGGGGTTCCGGGTTTCGCAAAGGAGGGCCACTGTAATTACCTGATTCGGCCACCAGAGGGAGCCCGTGGTGAGGGTTTTTGGCGAGATCACCAAAACCATTCACCGGAAACTGTTGCATCCCCGGGGGCGCTGGCGGAGCGGAAGGCTGCGTGGGTGAGACAGGGGGCCTCCCCCAATCGATCGGCGGAGGCGCGTCTGCACCCTCGGTCTCATTACTATCTGACTCCGAGTCAGAGTTGTCCGAACTAACGTCTGACTCTGGCGGCTTGCAAGTGGGCGGCTCACTTTCACAGGAGCCGTCCGCTAAAAGGGTCTTTAAGGGAGCTAACAAAGGTGAACTTCCTGACTGCCCCATGCTTGCAGTCGGCACTGTCTTTAATCACTCGGAGAGCTCTTCCGAGTCACTGGGGCTACCTGAACGCCCACAGCCCTTAACTCTCACGTAATAAGAAGCACTCACCTTCTCGCGGTGATCAAACGCGGGAAGTCCGCTGCGAGCTCAGGATGCGCGTCCTCACCAGCTCGAGAAAAGGCAGCAGAAGGGTCCCCGTACGGGCCACCACTTGTCCGCGACTTCTCGCTCAGCTTCTGGTCCCCGGCCGGCGGAGGGAACAGGAGGGAGAGAGAGACAGACGCAGACAAATCCGCGCTGGTGAGAAACACAGATCCAAGACACGCAGCAGTTGTAAGCACAGACCTTTACTGGAGTTAAGCTTGCATTCTCTGTTACAGGTTCCGCGCGGGACAGGATACCCCGCGGGGGAGCGACCTCTATGCGGCCGTCAGGCACGGCTCCCTGTGGGTCGTCTCCGCCCACCCCGTCCGGGTAACCTCTTATATACTGTGCCCAAACCCAATAGGTTAGTGCCACGTATACAGAGGTGATTGGAAGATAGGGTTGGTGGGCGTGTGCGTCATTTGCAAAAGCAGGATGTGAGCGCCATCTTAGCTCACTCGATGGGCGGGGGGAACTCTAGAGCAGGCTGCAGCGTGTCCACTAGGCCAAACCCGGAAAGCGGCTCTCTACAGTTTTTTCCTAATGTTTATTCTAGTCATATATATATAACCTAAAATTTCCCCTTTTCAATACATTCAAACACGTAGTTCAGTGGTGTTAATTGCATTCATAACGTTTTACTATCATCACCACCATCCATTACCAGAACCTTCCTATCGCCCCAAACAGAAACTCCACGAATTAACCACAACTCCCCATTCCCTATCCCCCGCACATAGTTTTTAATCAAATAATGTTAAAAGACATTCAGAGGGGGTGCAAGGGTAGTTCAATGGTAGAACTCTCACCTGCCGTGTGGGAGACCAAGTTTTGATTCCTAGCCCATGCACTTCCCAAAAAAGCAAACAAACAAGCAAACAAACATACAAAAATTCAACAAATGGTGCTGCAATAATGGGATACTCACATGGAAAAAGAATGAATTGAGACCCCTCCCACCAACAGCATACAAAACAAAAACAAAAACAAAAAGGAATTTACAAAATGAGCAGCTGTTGCCCTGCCCTTGCTCTCAATCTGTTTCTTCTAACATTTAGCACATATTTATAAATAATATGTATATACTGCTATTTCTTGGTTTATTAACTTCGCATACCAAATTCAATTTCATATTATAGTAGTGGAGGATTTAGCTAGTTTATATACCCTCTGCCATGTCCCCTCCCTTTCATTCCAATATAGTTAGATTACAATTTTGGATTAAATCATTGTTGATATGTTTACATTATTATGACTATGTAACTAGTGTTCACTGATGAGCCAAGTAACATGTTACTATAACCATATTGCCTTTCTTTGAAAGCTATTTGTTTCTTCTTCTATATTTTTAGCCATTTGTCTATAGATTTACCACCTTATTAAGTAAATGCTCCATCATTCTTTTCATCCACACATCAAATTTTTTCATATCCTTAAGCACAGTTACAGACCTCCTATCCGACCCATCACCCCCTGGAGACATCGTTCTGCACCTCCCAGCAGGCTCACAATTCTCTAGGCCAATGCTAAGCTGTCATCCTGGAACCTCCCCAGAACACTTTCCTGGGTTGTATCCCTGTTTCCTGAGATTTCGTGTCTTTCTCTTTCTTGGTTCACTCATCATTTTGCCAAAGTATATCATCCAATAGCTTCTTCAGAAGGGGCACAAGCAAAGTAAATTTTTTTATTCATTACATCCGAAAGTGTCTTTGTTATACCAGCTGCCCATGTCCCTTTGTTTCCCACCAAGGTATACCCCAGTTCTGTAGTATCCCCTGAAGACTGAGCAACCCTCCAGGTCAGAGGACCCTAAAATGGCCCTCTTCCTCAAATGTTTTCCATACCTGTTTAGGCAGGGGAAGACAGGGGCTGGCTTTGTCAGTATTCAAAGGTGTACCTTATTATCATATAAGGAAATTCTTGCTGCCCCACAGTTACACACTTCCTCTGTTGTGTTACATCCTCAGGCTTTTTCTGCCCCAGAATATGGATTGGGTCACAGGAGGAAGAAGGCTTAAGTAAAGAACTCAAGGGCTTGAAACTGACCCTTCCTTGGACTCTGAGGAAGTGCAGGTTGTGTTCTTTCTTGCATTTGTCCCACAGTTGGTGCCCTACCTCACTGTGGGATACAAGTCCCACTTGTGGGGCCAGCTTGCACTTCTCCAACATCTAGCCCTGAAAAATCAGTATTGGTCCATTTGAGAGAGAGGTGAACTGTAAACATACACGAAAATTAACACCAAAGACAGCATTATTTTTTCCAAATGTAGCCAAGGCAATTTAATGTTCTTCTGACCAGAATGAATGCCCCAAGAGAGAGACAAGGGGCATCTAGAATGCTGCTCAAATTAAGGCAAAAAGAGAAAAATTCCTGGCCATCACTATCTGCGACACCCTTCTCTCTTTGCCTACTTCCCTCTGTAGCGACTTGAAAAGTGGTATTTGCATTTCCAGCTCCTGCTGCAGCTCAGGGTAGATGAGACGTCTGTCTGGTCTGTCGCCTATAGCCTTCCTACCACCATGGCCCTGCCATAACCCTCCATGAGGCTTGGTTTGGTCTTATCTACGTATGGGGAATGTGGGCCATGCAGGGATTCGACATTAGGTTCCCTTGTTTGGCTCTCAGCTTGCGTCCTGATAGATGTTCCCAGATGCCCCATGCAGGACCCCCATCGGGCCTTTTGCTGGACCTTTCCAAAGGCAGCTGCTTATCTGAATGACCGTTACTTTCTGCTGGGCACCTTGTCCTCTAGCCATTTGGCTCTACATCCCTGGCTGAAATGCCTACTGACCTGCAGTTGAATTTGTTGGTGCTTCCTCCTCTAGCACTTGCCCAACCCCAGGAAGGTGTCTGGTCCATATCTTGCTCCCTGAGATTGTGACTCACATGTGTTGAGGCCGTCTGCATCCCCTAGGTGTTTTCTCATCTGCATTTAATCCCTCACACTATCATTCATTACACTGAAGCTAAGAAGCCACTTCTACTTCTTTTTGAGGTGAGAGGACATAAATGCTCAACAAATTAAAGATTAATCAAACAAGTGCTAGAGTCAAAATAGAATAATGGCTCAGTCATGCAGACTCTGCTTATCTAAAGAAAAAAATCATCTCCAAAGTGGAATTCTCCATCTCCTAGAATTCCTAATACTGCCCCAGATTTTAGCTTTTTATAGAAATTAACATGAAGATTAAGGTGAAGATATAATGTCAGAGAATGTTCTTTCTTATTCTTTCCTTCCTTTTTTCTTTAGGTAAGTGATAATCGTTTTCAAGCAGGTTAGGGATTCAAGAGAATCTTTTTTATTGGTTCAATCAATGGGAATGCACCATGACAACCAGACCAAGGTTTTCAAGGCTATTGTGGCCTCAGACCGGTGTGTGTGCTGTCAGGTGTGTTACTGGAGAAACTTCCTCAGGTGACGGCACCTCCTTCCAGGGTTAGACATCAACCTCAGCCCGCTTCCCACCCAGCAGATGAAGGAGCAGGTGGGGTTGGGTCATCAGGAGTTCCCAGCAACCTGAGGGTACACCGCCCGTTCCCTCCCCGCCCCGCCACCGTTTCCCCTTCCATAGGAGGTGATTGTTGCTGCTGCAAATGGCAGCCACTGTTCTGAGTGTCTTACAAGTATTAACTTGTTCAGTGCTCATAAGAGCCTTTGAGGTAGGGACCATTATTAACCCCTTTACAAATGAGGAAACAAAGGCAAAGGGAGGCGAAATAATTTGCCTCGAATTACTGAGATATTATGTGGAAGTCTGAACTCCCCCCTGAGGGACAGTATAGGTGAATGTTTTAAGAAAATGTATAAGGTTCTGAGAGCCATTGGAATGAATACATATTTTAAGATCAGATCCTTTTTCTCAAGAGTATAAAAGACTGACCAACACTTGCAACCTATCAGATGGCCATTAGGAAAACTAAAATGTCTTTATAAAAATATCAATTATCTATGAAATGACTGTC
The DNA here is from genome assembly GCF_023851605.1 of Tamandua tetradactyla. NCBI lineage: Eukaryota > Metazoa > Chordata > Mammalia > Pilosa > Myrmecophagidae > Tamandua > Tamandua tetradactyla. The sequence goes on along the minus strand of NC_135331.1, from coordinate 147,681,170 downwards.
ATCAGAAATGTGGTCATGAAAAAGGAAGGAAAATATCCTAGTAAAAAAATATTTCCACATTTTCCTCTTTGTGCTCTTTATCAGAGAAGGCGATGGTGACAGGCTTATTCAACATTGGGAGCAGAGAGAACTGAAATGTGATTACTATCTTTTAAGGAAGACAATATTCTGAAAAAGTGGGAAGAGGCATTTCAACAAGGGACAGTATCTGTGGGATGGTGGGAATGTACAATTTCTGGAAAAAAGAGAAATATGTTAAATGAAGATTCGAGGGAAACATGGAGGACAGCCACCTTGAGTTCTGAATCATTTCCCTTGAAATAATTCATTCATCTACCCAGGGGCATTGCAGTGGGGGACAAATGAGTCCATGGGTAATGGAGAGAACAAAGAGGGGTGTTTCAGGTTGCTAAAGCTGCCAGAATGCAGTATATCAAAAATGGGTTGACTTTTTCAGTGGGGATTTATTAGGTTACAAATTTACAGTTCTAAATCCATGAAGATGTCCAAATTAGAGCATCAAGAGGAAGATGCCTTCTCTGAGGAAAGGCTCCTGACATCCAGGGTTCTCTGTCACATGGGAAGGCACATGGCGACATCTGCTAGTCCTTCTCTCCTGTGTTCTGGTTTCGATGGCTCTCTCCAAATGTCTTTGGGCATTTTCTCCCTCTTGTCCTCATAAAGGATCCCAGCAAAGGGATTAAGACCAACCCAAAATGGTCTGGGTCACGTCTCAATTGAACTACAAGGTCTTAGACGTACCCGCATGGGGATGCACATGGCTCCAAGCCAGCACAAGGTCTAACACACGCAATGACCACCCATTACCAAATGTACCATGAGCATTTAGAATTATTCTAGAATTGGAGGGAGAACCAAAGGGGGAAGCAGGTCCTATCAAGCAGCTTGGGGTCCAGGGCAATATTTGGAAAGAAGTGAGCTTTAACTGAGTCCTAAGGGTTGAAGAAAAGTTAACCAGGCAAATATTATGGGGAAACATTCCAGAAGGGGGAGCAGAATGTTCAATGGCCTGAAATGAAAGAGGTCACTGAGTCACTTGATATCTCAAGTACTGAGGGCCCTTCCTTATGGATACAGCCAAGCATGTGAGGTGGGCAGAGTGACAGATGAGCCGGGAGAACTAAGGGGCTGGGTTATGCTGCACCTTGTGTGTCCACTGCAGGATCCTGGATTAAAGTGACAGCCCCAGGGAGCCTTGGTCCGAGTCACTGCCACACCTCGCATAAGTTGCTGCAGTTGCGTCCTAACTACACCCTGACTCTGCTCTCAGTCCCGCCAGCCATTCCCATGGAACAGCAAGAGTGGACTTGATAAAATATACATTACATCGTGATTGCCACTGGCTCAAAGCCCTTCAGGAGATTTTCCATGGTATTTGGGACAAAATCTGAAACACTTTACATAGCCTGCAAAGCCTTCCCTCATAAGGCTCTCCCTTCAGGTCCATCCCAAGCCCTCTTCCTCTTGTCAGTGCATGCTCTTCTCTACAACCTTCTCCCAGCTAACTCTTGCTCAGCCTTCTGGTCCCAACTTAAATGACCCTTCCTCAAAGAAGTCTTCCTTGATGCCCCAATCTATTAGGTCCTCTTGTTTTGTTTTTGTCTTTAATCATCCTGTACATCTCCCTGTTTCAGTCTCTCACCTCACTTGTCAGCTCTGTGAAGGTCCTGACTATTTCTGATTTATTTACTGCTCTACTCCTAAGGGCTAACTAACAAAGTCGGCACTCCAAAACATCAGCTGACGGAATGAAGAAATAAGTGAGTGTGACAGGGCTGAGTCATGCTTTAGACTCTAGATGCTGATTGACAGGTGGGGGCAGAGGCATGGCAGATACCCCTAAGGGCAGCTGTGTTCCCTGGGAGCCTGACTGGATGCCAAGACCAGGTGTGAGAACTTCCTGTTATCCGCCACCACCCCGAGAGCTTATCTCTGTCAGCGCGGCGAGCACACAGCCTTATGGGGTGTGTCCGCTGCCTGGCTTCTTCCCTTATTCGGTTCTTGAGTTCCTTAAGGGCAGCCATCACGTCTTTTTTCACCTTGCCAGAAGCTTCTCAAACTCTGCTTGCTGAATGACTGAATATGAGTGGGAAAACAGATAGTGGCTATATGATCTTGGGCAAGGTACTTTACCTTTTATATCTTAGTTTCTCCACTGGGAAAAGGGAGACAGTGAAGGACTTTTCCTCATAGAATTCTGATATGAAGGAAGAGAAATGAAGCAGATGGGGCTCTCGGCACAGGCCCCGTGTATGGCAGGCACTCACTAAAGGTGCCGTGCAGTCTTTCTAACTCCATAGACCTAATCGGAACTGATGGGTTTAAGGTAAAGGGACAGAATTTCCATGTAATGGGCAGAAGAGCATTCTAACAAGCTTTATGAGGGCAGGACTACACCCGTCTTGTTTCCTCTGATTTCCCCACTACCTGACAGAACCAAAACAAAATGTGGAATGAATGAACATTTCGTAAATGAGACTGAAATGGGCAGCTGTGAGGCAGAATGTTCTTCTACTCGGAAGTAGGCATCCCCATCTCTCAGAGACACTGTGGAGGGTAAGCCCGCCCTGGGTAGGTCTCCTACCATTCTGGGATGAACCACGTTCTTTAATTGCTCTTGTAAGACAGCACACTCCTCAGGATGAGGATTGCTGAGCCTTCCTGCTTCCTGTACTCCCAACATCAGGAGAGCGGCTGCCACAAGCAGAGCCCTTGGCGTGCATTTGCTTTTTCCAATGGGAACGAAGAAACACCAAACCATCTCCAGAGATGAGGGCCACCGAACACAGTACTTTTAATCATCTTCTGTGGGAAAAGGGAAGCATTTAATAGCCTTAAAACTGAAGATGATGAAAGAAACCAAAATTTGGAATTATCTTGGGAGAGTAAGTTTAAAGAAGAAAGTTTCATAGAAGGGTAGGAGCCTGAGACTTTCATAAAATGCAATTGCAAACACTTCCAGATTTCCAATTAGAAATTTCTAAATATTCTTTTCTTTTCTTTTTCTTTTTTCATACAATAAACATTTTTTTTTTCCACATGGGCAGGCACTGGGAATCGAACCGGGGTCCTTTGGCATGGCAGACAAGCACTCTTATCTCCTGAGCCACCGTTGCCCACCCTCTTTTTTCATACAATAAGATCCATTTATGGGAAACTCAAAAACAGACAAGAGGAAACTAGGGGGGTAGAAGTCAGATTAGTGTTTTCTTTGGTGCATTTAGGGTAGGTATCAACTGGGCAAAGTTACAAGAATCGTAAATATTCTTTTTAAATACTAGCATTTTATTTAAGAAATCTGTTCATATATTGGAGGCAAGCTATTTATCAGTCACTAGATTTAAAAAAGCAAAGAAAATTAGTAACATCTTTTCTCCCCCAGCATAACCAGATGAAGCTGCTTTCAAGAGGAATAAAATGGCTGAATTTCTTGAATAAAAAAGTGCTTTAAAGATATTTTCTATGTTTATAGGCTGTGATTGAAATGTCATATTTTGAGGGTCTAGGGAAATTAAAAATTGGATATAGATTTCATGCATATTGATCACACTGATTTAAACACACACATACACACACTTCTATTCCCATAGTCAATAAATGCAATTTCATAGGCACAAGTGCTACTGGAAAAATTTAAATCAGGTAATTTGGTTACTTGCTTTATTTGCACCTATTTGAGTTACAGCTGCTTTCACAGCAGGGGTATAATCAACTCCCTCATGCCCAAATCAGAATCTCATACATAGGACTTGAAGTCCATTAACAATCAAAGTCATTTTTGACAACAGAGCTAGTTTCTATTCAGCCCCAGTGGCTGACCCTGGGCGCCGTCTCCACTCTGCTCTGCCGCATGCAGGGCCCGCTCAGCTGCCCTGTGTGAGGGCCGTTGGCCCAGAGGCCCGGCCAGGGCAGAGGTGGACCTGGTTTGCACAAATCACATGGTCAGCCCGGGGCTCCACTGCGACAGCCCCACAACTGTACCTGACGATGTTCTGTCAGAAGAGAGCACAGTGCCCTCCAAGACCGATTAAAATCAGCTTCGTATTGTCTCCTTTTACTTGCTTCATTTGATAGCGACAGAATCGCCAAATTCAAAAGATTATGGGGCAGCAAAGGTGAATGAAGTAAACAGCTAACATCAGACACCATTTCCAAAGCGGCTGCCTGGCTGAGCCTTTAATAGAATTTCCCAGTTTACAACTCTGAAGATGAAGAAGGCAAGTTGCCATGGAAACAAATAGTCCCTTTAAGGAGAAACAGGATCCTCTCCTAGTCGAGCTCTTTCCAGAAGGGAAGAGGGGGGAGGGGGGAAAAAGCAAGTCCTGCATCTGGGACTAGAACAATGAAAGGATATGTTCTCATTATTAAAATTTTTACCAATGAAATCTGATGAGAGGTTCAGCTCAAGACTATTTCATTTTCTTAGCCATATTATTAAAAACCTCAAATCAGATCTTTTAAGATGATTAAGCAAGGTGGCATTTTATTGATCATTCCTTAACTTTTTTTCTTTACTGAGTTAGTAGCACATGCTGGTGACAAGTGAGACCCTCCAGTACAAGAATGTATGAAGGTAAAGAATCACTTTTCCTGGACTTCCGTTCCCAGCATATGCACCTCAAGGCAATACCCCTTTTGCTGTTTTATGGTACCTCTGCCTTGTTCATTTTTACATTTGAAACAACATATTCAGATGAGAGGAGTGTTGGGTTTTGGTTTTGCTTTTACTAAAAGAAAATTATATCATGCACATATTCCTGTGTAACGAACCCTAAAACTTAATGGTATAAAATAATTATTTAATTATGCTTAAAATTAGGAGCTCTGTGGCTCAGGAATTTGACCTAGGCACTGCTCATCTCTGTCGATAGTGTCAAGGTGTCCGGCTGAAGGTGACCCAATAACTTGGAGTTGGGATCCTCTGGATGCTTCTTCACTATATTTGTCTGGCAGCTGGTGCTACCTCTTGGCTGGGTCCTTACCTTGACTGTTGACCAGACACCTACTGTGGTGGATTGAAGCTGTTATATACCCCAGAAAAGGCCATGCTCATTTAATCCATTCCTGTGGGTGCAGACCTATTGTTGCTGGGAATGTAGTTAGATTATTTCACTTGTGATGTGGTCCACCTCATTCAAAGTAGGTCTTAATCCTTTCACTGGAGTTGTTTATAAGAGGTCAAAACACATACAGAAGATAAGAGATGAAATTAAGAGAAGCTCATAGGGAAACGCCCTGGGGAAGCTGAGAGGACCCACAGAAGCTCAGAGAGGGAAGAAGCCACAGATGGAGAAGCCAGAAGCTGAAAGAGTGAAAACCCAGGGAGAAGAACCAGCAGACATAGCCATGTGCCCTTCTATATGATAGAGGAGACACTGGTAACAGGTCTTCAGAGAAGGTATTGTTCTGTTGATGCCTTACTTTGGGTATTTTCATGGCCTTAGAATAGTAACTTGTAAGCTAATAAATCCCCATTGTTAAAAACCAGTCCATTTCTCGGGCATTGCATTCCTGCAGCTTTAGCAAACTGAAACACCTACCTACATGTGAGTTCTCCACGTGGACTCTTCTTTGAACTACCTTACAGCATGACAGTTGAATTCAAAGAATGGAGTCCCAGGAACAGAGCAGAAGCACATGGCATTTTTATAATTAAGCCTCAGAAGTCAAATGGTATCATTTCCACTATACTCAGTTGAGGCAGTTAAAATTTTTGTAAAAACTCAGAAATGGATAGCACAATACTACCTAACTGTAATACAATAACGTTAGAACACTGAATGAAGCTGAATGTGAGAATGACAGAGGAAGAAGGGCTGGGGGCACAAATGAAATCAGAAGGAAAGATAGACAATAAAGACTGAGATGGTATAATCTAGGAATGCCTAGAGTGTATAATGATAGTGACTAAATGTGCAAATTTAAAAATGTTTTTGCATGAGGAAGAACAAAGAAATGTCAATATTGCAGGATGTTGAAAATAGATGGTAATTCATATTTTAAAACTTTAACTTATGTGTGTGACTAAAGCAAAAAAAATATTTGTTTGGTACAAAATTTATGTTTTGACTAGTGCATTTCCTAATATAACTTATGTGGACAGCTTAATTGAACACTATAGTACATGGAACCTTGAGTAGGGCACAAGATTTTATAGGTTTGTCCAGAGTGATGCCCTGATAAATCCCAGAGTAATTGGAACAGTGAATAAAAAAGTATTTGCAAAGTCCCCTTGGGGAATAGTGAGAAAGGGGGGAAATTCAACTTCCCCATTTGGAGAATTCTTGATATTCTCACAAGCAGTGGGGACAACCAAAGCAATAGGCTGAGCCCCCAATCTTGGGGTTTGTTTATATAAAACTTAACCCCACAAAGGATAGGCTAAGCAAAAAATAAAATAAAAAAATAAAAGTTCTGTCCAGGTTCAACAGGAAGAGCTTAATGGAAGGAGTACTAAGGTCTCATCATGAGAAGAGCATGAGAGAGGGAAGATGTTGTGACTATCTTTGGGGAAAACAATCTACCATAAATACATTAGTTTGTGACTTGCTTTTATTGTAAAATATTTCATTGGCATCCCAACAAATCCATAAAGATGTATTTTCTCTTTTTCTTATTTCTTCATAATTATAAAATAACTTTAAATTCCCAAAGTAACAAAATTACTGAAATAAAACTTGGAAAACATAAAAGAAAAATCTATTTACAATCTTCCTCGTGGTAGTTAGATTCAGTTGTCAACTTGGCCAGGTGAAGGCACCTAGTTGGGTTGCTATGGACATGAGCCAATGGTATGCGAACCTCATCTGTTGCTGATTACATGTGCAGTCGGCTAGGAGGTGTGCCTGCTGCAATGAATGATGTTTGACTTAACTGGCTGGTGCTTAAATGAGATTGCTCAAGGTAGTACAGCCCAAGCAGCTCAGCATTCCTCACCTCAGCACTCACAGCTGAACCCAGGCCTTTGGAGATGCAGAAAGGAATCACCCCGGGGAAAGTTGTTGGAACCCAAGGGCCTGGAGAGAAGGCCAGCAGAAATCACCCTGTGCCTTCCCACATAAGAAAGAACTTCAGCTGAAAGTTATCTGCTTTTCCTCCAAAGAACTAATGAAATAAATCCCCTTTTATTAAAAGCCAATCCGTCTCTGGTGTATTGCATTCCAGCAGCTAGCAAACTAGAACACTCCTTAACCCAGTTACAGTAATTATTTTTATCCCTTTATCCCCATAATTTCTGCATAATGTACATAGAATTTTGCATTTGTATAGTCCCTTAATATGTAAGTCCCAAATTCACACCTCAATGTACTCATTTTCTTTATTTTTCTTGCATGGACAAAACAAAAATAGGACTGGGATTGCTTTGCCTAGTCCTACCTAAAACTCATTAGGAAAAAATCACATCCAGACTTTCCAACAACTATCAGGCAGAGACCCAGCACTCTGGCGAGAAGAAAGTGCCATGAGTGAGATGTACCCACTCCCTTAGCTGTGTAAGGAGCAAGCAGGTGACTGAGCTTGGAGGAAAATGCCAGCAGGTGGGCCTGAGCCTACTAATAAAACTATAAAAGCTTGACTCTGAGGTTTCAGCAAAAAGCATGGATCTAGCATATTAAAGATCATCCAAGCTAGTGATTCCTAAGCACTACTCCAAACTATTGCTAGTTTTCTTTGGTCCACTGTGAAATGGGAAAAATAATAGCAATATAGTGGGGTTGTCATCAAGTTACATGTATTCAAAATTTTTTTCAACTGGACTTATATTCTGATACCATTCCTCATTTTTTTTAGGGGGGAAGGGGTCAAACTTTATCTTCTTTTATGGCATAATTTTGATAAAAGATTTTCCTGATAAGCAAAATTAAAAGCTGGCAATCCTACAGTCATCCCTTGTTCTAGTTTGCTAGCTGCCAGAATGCAACACACCAGAGACGGATTGGCTTTTAATAAAAGGGGATTTATTTTGTTAGTTCTTCAGAGGAAGGGCAGCTAACTTTCCACTGAGGTTCTTTTTTACGTGGGAAGGCACAGGATGGTCTCTACTGGTCTTCTCTCCAGACCCCTGGGTTCCAACAACTTTCCCCTGGGGTGACTTCTTTCTGCATCTCCAAAGGCCTGGGCTGAGCTGCCAGTGCTGAGATGAGGAATGCCGAGCTGCTAGGCTGTGCTACATTGCGTTCTCTCATTTAAGCACCAGCCAGTTAAGTCAAACGTCACTCATTGCAGCAGGCACGCCTCCTAGCCGACTGCAGATGTAAATCAGCAGCAGATGAGGTTCACGTACCATTAGCTCAAGTCCACAGCAACAGAACTAGGTGCCTTCACCTGGCCAAGTTGACAACTGAATCTAACTACCACATTCCTAAACTTAAGTTTAAAACATTTACTGATTCTTGATGTCCCAATAACTGAGAACCACTGAACTGGTCCAAAGAGCCTCCTGATCTAGGGTCTTTGGCTTTGATATATAATGTTTGTCTAAAGAAATAAAATTCTGAGGCGGACGGTAACTGCTTGACATAAGAGGAGGATCCAAAAGTCTGGATTCTGCATGTGACAGACCCGTTGCATGGGCCCAGCGAGCCCCTCCTCCTCAGGACCTCTTAGTTCAGCCAACTCCAGTCAATAATGCAGCCGTGGACGCTGCAGAGGGGAGGGAAAAGCCTTAATTATCAAATGTGCGGAGTGCTATGGAAGCGCTGAGCGTCTTCATCGGGTGCTGCATCCTAGGAGCTTTTCATCACAAACGCTGCTCGCTGCTCGGTATATCCAGTACTAACTGGCGAAAAAATGGGAGGCAGGGTACTCGAACGTATTAACTATTTCCTTGGGAGTTCCTAACGTCAATGAGAAGAATATTCTCTAATTAAAAATGCCACTACAGAATTTTTTTTTAATCTGATTTTTCCTTGATCTTCCTTTTTTTTTTCCCCCACTCGGGTTGCAATGTTTTGAAGAAATTTCCCCAGACTTGTCAGTCTGCAGTACTTCTATTTCATTCTGACTAAATTTCAAAAGGACAAAAAGCAACGCTATCATAAGAAACTAAGATTTTTCCCACTTTGTTTATGCCATATGCAGTCTGGGGAGCTTCTACAACGTGTCTGCACACTGTGTGGGGTGTCAGTGATACAAAGACAAATAAATGTTACACAACACAGTCCTTGTCCTTGCTGTGTTCAGTGTTTCGAGGAGGTGATCAGCCCTAAACAGAACATTATAATGCAATATGGTGACAAAAGAAATACCACATTGCCATTTATACAGAACTTTGTGGAGCAAAGTGGCGGCTGTCACAAAGCTGACACTTTATTTACTTTATTTTTATTGTGGTTATGCATATATATACAACACAAAATTTCACAGTTTCAAGTATACAACTCAGTGACCCAAATTACATGCACGATGCCATGCTACCGACTCCAGCATCTATTACCAAAACCCTTCCATCACTCCGAACAGCAACTGCACCCATCAGCTCCTCATTCCTCCTTTCCTCTGGCAACAGGTATTTCTACTTTCTGCTGATCGTGTTGATGTGCAGAGAGGGTGATGCCTCCTCCCTCCACAGGGACAGGACACAGAAGCTCTGCATTTGAGCCCCTTCCAGACCTCACCCTGTGCATTTTTCCTTCTGTCTGGTCCTGATTTGCATCCTTTTTGCAATTGTACAATTGTAAGTCTAGTCCTTTCCTGTCCTGTGGGTTGTCCTAGCAAATGCTCGAGCCTGAAGGTGTGGCAGCCTCCACATTAATAGCCAGTTGGTCAGAAGTGGGCGGGCCTGGGAACCTCGGGATGTGTGGCTGGTGTCTGATGTGAGGGCAGTCCTGTGGGGACTGGGCCCTTAACCAGTGAGGTGTGACCTAACTCCAGGCAGGTGGAGACAGCATCGCATTGCGGTTGGTGTCAGAAGTCATGGCACCATCTCCCGGGACCATCACCCGTGAGGACACTGAAAACCCACTGTGCTGTGCGTCAAGAGAGGTAAAAGAACTGTCAAGGCCAATACACATATAAGCTGTGATAGTTACTATGCAGATGTCTTGCCATTCTATTCTAAATTGGGAACAAATTCTTCATTAAAACGTTATTACCATACTCTCTGTGTTTCCTCTAAACTGCCTCAGACTCTGAGGAACCAGGTGGCACTTACTTAAATATACACATTCATAAAATAAATGTCTGCATGTAACCTAAAAGTAAAACTACTAGCACTGTCTGATAGAAATGTCATTATATGGTATGTGGGTGTGTGTACGCGTACAGATAGGGGAGATGATAGAGACAGAAAGAGACACAGACAGACAGACAGATGTAACATTCTTCCTCTGTACTAAATTCAAAGGACCGCTTATTAAAGCAGGTGAGATGTTTTCCCAGACAAGCAGTTTAAAAGACTATTATTTAAAAGCAGAAATTGTCTGGAAGCAGACGACTGGAAATCATTCCTCACTGCAGCTCAGACGAAGGAAGCCGTCTAATTCTTGGAAATTTAGATGCTCTTCTAGTCATTTAGCACAAAAATGGGCCTAGTTCAATCTGCTCTTCACATTTTGGTAATTTAAAAGGACATAACAGAATTTTATTTTAATGGTAATTGCAAACTCATGCAGAAAATGTGAATGCACATTTCATGATTAGCTTGCAGCATAAACTATGGCTTCTATTAATGTATTCCAATTTGTAATTCTTTTCACAGTATGAGATTTGAAAGCTGTGATTAAAATTAATTAGGTTAAGTAAAGTTTATCCCCCCTGAGCACTGCTATTGGGAGAAAGCAAGAGGAAAATGCAAGCTACATCTGGCTCTGCAGGAAGCTGTGTTTTCACAAGGAGTCCTCTGACTTCTTTTCTCCCCACAGAGGTTGCATGCTGCTTATTTGGCATATCTCAAGCACCATGTATCTCCTCAAGGAGCTAATTGAACCATTAAACTATTCTTTGCTGACTCACAAAACGGCAGAGGCTGTGACTATATCATCTTCAAATAAGGGTATTAGGTAGATCCATCAATGGTTTAAACACAATAAATCTTCAGAGAAACACATACATTTGGTACACCTAAGGTAATAGTGGCTCTCCAGAATTCAATACCATAATTGTTGTCGAAAAGGTCCCCAAATGAGGGAATAATTATAGAGATAACTAATTATCAAAGTTCTCTGGTTTTCAAATAATTATCACCCATATTACTTCACTTGATACCCTCCACAATCCTGACAAGGATTTATTGTAGGCTAATTTCACACATGAGATACTGATGCTCAGGGTCAAAGAGTGCTGGAGATGAGAGGGTCTTCTGAATTCCAATCCTATTGACCTTTCAGGCTCTGCAGCTACTGAAAACAAAACACAACACATCTTTTCACTCATTCCTGGTCAATTATTTCGTAATGAGTTGAAATTCATTACCAAGTCAGATATATAAACTAAGGCAACGATTAACCTTTCAGGATATTGGCATGCATCCCAATAAGTAGAGTATGCATTTGGAGAACCATGACAAGACAGGGAGAAAAGCTGGCACAGGGACACCCCAAATCTCATCTAAGATTCTGATCAAAGTTCTCCCATCTTCCCCTACAGTCCCTTTGCTTGTTGTACCCAGCTCCTAATGCTATCCCTGTCCCTGCTCACTTACTCTGGCATAATGTAATGCCAACTTCAATCCAGGCACTGAGAGTATAGATGTGGGTGAGACACATCTCGACTTCTGTGCTTGACTTGTCCATGCTCTGAATCATGATGGATCCTCACCTCCTGCAAACTCTTTCTTCCTGACTCTTCACCCGGCCTGGCCTGGCCTTTTCCAGGGAGGACTGGATAGTCTTATCTTTTAAATTGTAATGAGGCACTATGACATACCCTTGAGGAACCTCTCCCAGGACATTTTAAATGGTGTCCCCTACTGAGAAGCTAGTCCAATGCAGTCATGAGAGCAGTAGACCTGGACTATGGAAAACTGGATCCATTCATAGTTTTGCCATGGATGTTGGGAGAGGCATTTAATCTTTTCCTGTCTTTAAAATAAATGAGGACTTTTGTTTACTAGCACTGTCTGATGGAAATATCTAAGATAATGGAAATGTTCTATATCGTCACTGTTAGATATGGGAGCCAAGAGCCATAAGTAGCCACTGAAACTCAAAGTATGCTTAGTGCAACTGATAGATTGAATTTTAAATTTTATTTCACTTTAATTAGCTGAACATGTGACTAGTGGCTACTGTATAGGACAAAGCAGGCAGATGATCTCTTAGGCTCTAGCATTCTAGAGAGTTCTATCTAAAATAAAGTTGAAAGGTGGGAACACCTAATGGGAAAGATGGAGGAGCACTGGACCTGGTGATGACCCTTATATCCTACTCCTGGAAAGTAAAGGGAGGATGAATTGCAGTTTTTAAGGTAGATGGTGTAAAAATAGTCCTCTACTGCCAATGGAAGTTGGGCCAAAAGCCTAATTATAGGTTCATTTGTAGCCAGTTCCCACATCATATTGCTTGTGTAGTATGGGCATCTGCTAATATATATATATATATATATATATATATATATATATAAAATATACATATACATAATTAGCAGGGGCCAGAACTTTTCCTTGCAGAAGCTACCCATATTCTAGCCATCTCATCTCTTGCTGCCTACTAGTGGGAATTTAGTGCAATCCTCTCATTTCTGCCTGAATATGAGGTATAAGTTACATGGAAGTATGTCTTAGCTCAACTAGGGAACCACTTTCTACCATTAGAACTGTCCAGCAATGGACAGACTAAGTAAACTTGTTAGCTCTGCTTCACTGAAAATCCATTCAGTTCGATGAACACGCACAGCCATGAACTAGGGGATACTGAAAATCAAGATGAGACGTGGCCCCTGACCTTCAAGGGGGTATGGACTCTGGAATGAATGAGAATTCAGTGGTCCGTGTTACAGGTTAGAGGCATAAAACTACAGTAAGTTTATAAACAGGCTTACATTTTTAAAAACATGCCTTTATGAACATACACAACACTTTAAAATTTTTAAACTTAACTACATGTATGTTTACAGATTATTAACTCCTAGGAAGGATTTTGAGCCTATCAATTCAATAAAAACTCTCAACTATTACATCTTAACACATTCTGGGGTAAAACTCTGGTTTAATTGTTACTGTATTAAGGAGAAAACCACCCACAGAGAACAAGGCCGTGAAACATTGTTTTATATTCTTAGGGCAGATGATTTAAGGGAGCAATCCAGCATTCTGAAACCATGGAGTCTCTGTAAATAAAGATACTCCCCTGAAATTCAGAAACTAAGTGAAGAATAGATTTTTAGGTAAAAGTTAAGTTTTTAAGAAACAACAGCTTGTGCTTAGAAGTTGGAGTATGGTGGTGGGAGGGAGTGTTGTCTTCCAGACAAAAAGGGGCTCCACCATTCAAAGGATGTCAAAGGGTGACTCCTTTAACCTCCCATACAAAATGTCCTTTTCTCATCTGATAGAACCATAGAAGTTAGAGGTAAGGGGACCTTCATGTATAATTTGTCCAGCCCCTTCATCTCACCGCCAGAAAAGAAGTTCAAGGATTCACACATTCTGAATTGGGACCCCTGGCTCTGCCTCTCTCTGGTAATCTGACAAACTAGTTCTGGAAGAAACCTTTCAGCGCTCCTTCCATGCTGCTATTTGGGTTCTCATCCCTCTGCGGGTCAGCAGAATGGAGGTCACGATTTACAGCTTTTGAGTTGAAAGCTGCCTTTTCACACCTTTAGTCTAGAACTGGTACCTCTGAGAAAATTTAACCTCGCAAACAGTCTCCTTTTCTAACACTCCAGGAACATTAACTGGTTTTATATTAATATTATTATCAAGAGTTGACTATTCTGATAGTGAGCGTGCAAAATTAACCTGGAGCGTTAGAAATAGACAGGCTCTACTTCTAATCAGCTGTGCGATCTTGAGGACGTTACTTCACCTTCCATAGCGTCAGCTTCCTTATGAAATGGAGCGCTCACCCATCTCCCAAGAGAGCTTTGGAGATTAAATGATCCAGTGTGTAGAAGAGAAATTGCCATGCTTGTATCCAACATGAAGTAGTTGCTAGAGAGTTCTTCACGTCTCCTTCAGCAAATCATGACAAGGAGCCTTTCAGAACAATCAGAAGACCCCATAACCCAGGACGAGAAAATCAGTGGCCTCGGTAGCCGCCCCCCATCACGCGCAGCCACGCCCACGCCGACACCCCTGCATGGGCGTGGAAGATGTGATTGGGTAATAAGGTGTGGGAGGAAGATCTGATTGGGTAATAGGGTGTGGGAAGAGACTCGTGGCTCCTCCCCCTCCTTGTCTTCTTTCCAGGACCGCTGTCTCCATCACCAGTTTAGTGCGGGCTTGAGGAAAGGGTCAGTGCTATATATTTATATATCTTGAGCTTCTTTTATCTAATCACAGCGCCCAGCATGCAATCCCCCGACCTCAGACCCGTGCAAAGCCCTTACATCTCCAAGGTCCAAGTCCCACTTCAGACCTCTGTGCCCAGGGGGGCGCGCACCCTCTGTAAGGCGTGCAGAAAGAAAGCATGAAAGCTTTCCTCTATACATTAACTTCTCATCCTTTAAATGCGTCTCTGTGTGTTTTAAAATACATTAATATAGGAGTAATATAGATGCCTAATAAATAAATATGCATAGTGAGGTGCGTGCCCAAAATGATTTCGCTAATAGGGGTGCACCGTCAAGCAAGTTTGGAGACTTCGGCCCCAGACGTGAGCTGGACTTGGGCAGTGGACACAGGGTGAGCAGCAGGGAAGGGGGCTTTGAACGGGAAACGAGAGGGGCCGAGCTCAGGGAAGCGCAAAATGGGTTTGCAGAAACTCTCCTCGCGGCCAGGAGAATTTCAGAGATCAGAGAGAAACCGAGCCTGGAAGGAAGCATTTTGAAGACTCAGGCAGGAAAGCCCAGGCGCAGGGCCAGGCCGGTGCCTGGGGGAGGCAAGCAGAGCCCTGGGTGTAAATTCTAGCAAGTCCTGCCTGTGGACACCAAACCTCGGGTGCTGTCCTCTGTGTGGAGGTGTGTCAATGGCCTGTGAGTGGCGGGAGTCTCCCTCCGCCTCTGGAGGGCGGGTGTGAGCATTGGGGCGGGCAGAGGGAGAATCAGGTGCGGCCTGAGCAGGATGTCAGGAACTGGATAACACCACGTGCTTTACGAAGAGGCTTCAATTAGGGACTCGCAACCGCCTGTTGAGTAGGAAGTCTCGGTATTAACCTCCAGTTTGCTGAGGGGAAACCGAAGGCTGCTGCCGGTTCCCCAAAGTGAGACACTGAGTTGGTGACTCATGCCTTTAGAGACTAGGCTGGTAGGTGCCCTTGGCCCTACCTTGACTCTCACAAATTTTTTAATGCCTCTTGGGTGGGGAGAGAGAGACTAAATTTAATAGTTCAGCGCCCCCCAAACTAATAGAAATTAGCGTGCAAATTTGTGAATAAAATGTTCATCATAAAATTTCGTGAGGTCTGGGATCCCTCCCAGACCGAGCCTTGCCTTCTTTGCCCACTAGGTGGCAGTACAAGCACAGCCTTCCGGAGACCCCGTGGCGTGGATTACCCAAAGCTGACAGGTTTCCTAACCGCGTGGAGGTTAGTCATTCCACAACTGCAGTATCCTGGTATCAGTTTCTGTGTGTTTGGTTAACTGGAGTTTTCTCTGTGCTGTCTGACCTCATCGGCTGCGTAGTTTTGCTGCGGAGCTATGGGACCTTCTACTGAATTGAATATAGTGAGTGAGGGGAAAGCTTAACTGGACTCCCCTCCATTTGAATAAGCAGTTTCCACCCCTGTGATTAAGCAGGGCCCCTCCGGATCCGGGAAGGACACGCTCGAGTCTTCTCCACTGGGCTTCATGACCAAATCCTTAGGCTGCATAACACCCCCATTATTTGCAATGTGGCCAGTTACAGTGTAACTGCTGTTAAAAGGAGACGGAAAAGGAGGTGCAAGGGTAGCTCAGTGGTAGAATTCTCGCCTGCTATGTGGGACACGCAGGTTCAATTCCCGGCCTGTGCACTTCACCCCTCAACAAATGGTGCTGCAGTAAAGGGATAGTCACATGGAAAAAGAATGAAATGTGACCCCCACCAGACAGCATACAAAAAAAAAAAAAAAAAGGACATGGTAGGCCCAGAGGTGGGGATTTACTGGACAGAAAACTTCTCAAGACATTGTGTATATTCTCACTACAAAGAAGGGCATTTGGGGGTATGACTCAGCTTTACATACCTCTAGAAAGGAGCACTCTATGCCTAAAATAATAACACTAATACTAAATAATGCGTATTGAATGCTTGGTATATTCCAAGTACTATATTATGATACCTTATTTAATCTCACAATGATTATAGGAGTTATATAGTATTATTTTCCCCATTTTCAAGTAAGGAAACAGGATTAGAGAGGTGTGCCTAAGCCCTCAATTTTTTTTAAAAGTATTTTTATTGACAAATCTTCACACACATACAGTCCATACATGGTGTACAATCAGTGGCTCACAAGATCATCACATAGTTGTGTATTCATCACCATAATCATTTTTTCAGAACGTTTGCATCACTCCATAAAAAGAAATAAAAAGAAAAAAGAGAAAACTCATACATCCCATATCTCTTACCTCTCCCTCTCATTGACCAGTAGTATTTCCATCTACCCAATTTATTTTACCCCTTTCCCCACCCCCATTTATTTATTTATTTATTTTATCCACATTTTTAAACTCATCTGCCCATACCCTGGACAAAAAGGAGCATCGGACACAAAGTTTTCACTATGACACAAGGACCTGGAATTTTAATTTTAGGTCTGATTGAGAGTCTATAATTGGTCTTATTATATTAGCATTTAGCCCACCTCTGCCACAGAAGTTGCACAGATGGAGCCCCGTGTCGTATTTCAGAATTCCTTGGTGAAGAAGAACAAGATGTTAAACTGGGATGCTAAGAAGGAAGA
This sequence comes from Tamandua tetradactyla, assembly GCF_023851605.1. NCBI lineage: Eukaryota > Metazoa > Chordata > Mammalia > Pilosa > Myrmecophagidae > Tamandua > Tamandua tetradactyla. Next base: position 147,664,167 of record NC_135331.1, on the reverse strand, counting down.
CATGAAGCAGGTGTGGCTGTCATCTGCCAGGCTGGGAGGGGTGCAAGGTGATGACAGGCTTGGCTCAGCAAATGTTGAGCGAGCGGGGCCCATCCCTAAGATGTGGGGTTCAGCAGCCATGTGTTGATCCTGGCAAACAGAAAACGACTCAGGTAGTTCAGAGGAAGTGGCAGGTGGCTCAGCAAACGCAGCCCGCATGCAGGCAGGCATCCACACTTGCTTACCTTCTTCCCAGTGAGTTGCTATCAAACCAGGGCTCTATCACGTGCCACTCACTGCTTCTCCTCCGTGATTCTGGACTGACACCCTAGGTAAGGGCTTAGAGTCAATTTGGAGGTGAGATAGTGCGAGCCCAAAGGGTCGCAACTTTACTCATGGAAAACACCTGAGAATTGCGACACTCCTTCTAGATTTATTTAAATGGTTGTTCATGATAACTCTTTTACTGGTCTGCATCAAAATAAGAGCAAAAGGACAATGCGGTGACTTTTTCATAAAGCTATACTTAGAAGATATAGAAGACAATTCTTTTTTTCTGAGATTCTTGTCCATCCTACTTCTTTGTGGTTAAAACACTGTTTAGGAAGTGATGGTGATAAGAAATGGAAGTTGATTTATATCTTAATGACTGTCCCCAGGAGAAAAAATGAAAACTTGGCAAGCTTAAGGAGTTCTTCCCTTTTCTTTTACTCTTAAACTTTGCAGACAAAATCTAGAACCCCCTGCTCTGGGCAGTCCTCAAACTTTGTTCACCTGAGCACATTCGGAATGTTTAATAAACTTAATATACTGCCATCTAGTGGTGTTCCTAGCTCACGGTCGCTCACACCTCACTTTTGAGCACAAACACTCTGTGCGTGGACACGACTGTGCTGTGGATGTACATGCTAAATTAGGTGCTGACAAGCAGAGATGCAGGTTTCGAAAATTGTGTAGAAATATTTGGCATGAACAAACCGCTTGATCCTGGCCCATGTGGGCAAAACTGAAAGCAGGTGTGTGGGATTGGCACTGGGTTTTTTCCCCAACACCCCACACCAAAATGGCAGCCACGCAGAAACACTCACATTCGGAGCGTTATCAGCTCATGGGATGTGAGAAGTTGTAGAGGAAAAGTCTTCAAGACAAAACTTGAGCCGAACATGTTCACAATTGAACTCCTAGCTTTCAAATGAGAAGCGTCCCATGAAACTCTGGGAGGACCCACCAGACTTTCAAAATTGGGTGAGTTTATATTTCTACAAGAGCCTAATGTCCTTGAGGGGGGATGTGGGTTTGCAAATGCAGACGGTCCTTGCCTTCTGAGTCACCTGGATGGCGACAGGTCCTGCCTGCCAGCAGCTTGCATGCCCTACCTCTCTCCTCCTGGGCAGCTACAGCCTCTGGAGCCCTCCCTGTTCAGCCTCCCATGACTCCTCCTCCAGGCTGGCCACTCACCCACCAGACGAAGTGGACTTACTTTATGTCTACTTAAAAAAAAAAAAAAGAGAGAGAGAAGGAAGGACAGGGAATGGGGGAGAAATGCTATAAGCCCAAAGGCTGGGGGAGGCAGGATACTGGCGGTTGCTTCCTAATAAGACCTGCATCAGCACAGCCCTTCTGAAATCCAGAAGACCTTCTGTGAAAAGGCCTTCAGCTTCGCAGCGGTATGTAACTGACCAGAGCCATCGTGAATCAAGGCGGGGAAATTCAGTTTCTGGTCATTGGCGCACAACCAGGCAGTGGTAACTAGCTAACAGGTTGTGTTCTGAAAGGTCATGTGCATATTAGTGGTATTTGAAGTTGAAAACATTGACACATAAAACCTATGAGCTACAGTGTTTAGGTTCCCAGGCTAGCCCAGGAAACCCACTTTACCTACAAGGCAATTCTGACTAAGGTTTTGACCTCCTTTGAAAAATCTGAGCTTTCCTTGAGTTGGGCAGAGAGTGGGGGGGGGGGGGGGTTCCAAACAGTCTTAATTGTTGTCTTATTAGGGACTCTTAGTACATGAGAAGAGTACCTGGAAAAAAATTAGAAATAGAGAAATCTAAACATAATTCATCATATTTGCCATGGGGACGTGTTCAAAAAATTCTTAGAAAAGACAGCAGCCAATGGTTAAAAACAGAAACCCCCAATGTTGCGCTGTACCCCTTGTTCTCCTGAGCACCTGAGACTTACTTTTTTCCCCATTCAGTTTTCTCTGTGTCCAACTGCTTATCAAATTGTCTACTCCAGGACAGCTCTACCCACCTCGGGTTTGGCTCATGGTAGGTGCTCAAAAAAATATCTGATAAACTGAACATACCCCAAGAACAGGCATAATCTACTTCTTCCATTCATTCTGCATATATAATCGAGTGACTACTATGAACAAGGCATGTGTTAAGTACAGTGCACAAGGTAGATTGAGTCCCTGAGTTTTTGGCTGTGGTTAGCTGAATAACGATCCCCCAAAGACAGCCTCATCCTCATCCCCGGAACCTGTGACTATGTCACCTTACGTGGCAGAAGGGACTTTGCAAATGTGATTAAGTAAAGGATTTTGAAATAAGACAATTATCCTGGATTACCCAGGTGGGCCCAGTGTAATGACAAGGGTCCTCATAAAAGGCAGGCAGGAAGGTGAGTCAGGGAAGAAGTGACGAGGGAAGCTGAGGTCTGAGTAGGGCCACAAGCCAAGCAATGCAGGCAGCCTCTAGAAGCTAGAAAAGATAAGGAAACCAATTCATCCCTAGAGCCTGCAGAAGGAACGCAGTGCTGTAACACCTTGATTTTAGCCCAGTGAAACGTATTTTGGACTTCTGACCTCCAGAACTCTAAGATGATAAATTTGTGTTGCTTTAAATCACTAAATGTATACTAATTTGTTTCAGCAGCAAGAGGAAATGAGTGCGAATGGAATGTAGCTGTAGCTCATTAAACATTTTGCATAATGTTTAATAGACATTAAAAATGTAATTCCAGTAAGACGTACAATACAGTAGAAGGAGTAGAAAGTGTTGATTAGCTCATTCACCTTGTTATCACCTCACAGATTAGCTTAATAGTTCATTTTTCTCTTTGCCAATCAGAGTACTTGTCTAAGACTGTACCTTCCTGAAATAGCAGGAATTGAATACATAGCTCCCAGCTCCAGGCTCTGAAGCTTCAAATGCTTATCAAAGCCATTTGGTGATAAAATCTTTTCTATAATGACAACTTGTACTTAGGAGGAATATGTTTCTTTAACTCACAATCGAGTTAGATTTGATTTTCCAGTGGGGGAAACTGAGGCACAGAAAGAGTGAAGTTTACTTTGGCACCCAGGAGCAAGAACATGACCTCAGCTCTTCGACACCTAAACCAAGGGGTTTCCGTGGTCCCGGGCCATGCTTCCCAAAGCATTAAGAAAGGGACAGAAAGGAATTCAAGACACGGCAAGAGGAAGACAGTCAGGTTTCTAGAGGGAGAAGGGAGGAATTCTCAAGAAAGACTTGTAGTACAAACCTTATGGGATAAGAGAGTCTCCTCTTTTTTAAATTTCATTAAAACCGGGGAGGAAATTTTGACAATTGGGCGAGTTTCATTTTGAAACTCACTTAACCCTAAAACTCAAAACGAAACTCCAGGGATGTGAACCCACAGGAATCAAAATAAAAACAAGTTTTCACAAGCCCCCGGCGAAGATAAATATAGGCTTTTCAGATATAGACCTACTCCACCCCAAATTCATGAGTTTTTAGATATTTTGATGCTTTTTTTTTAAATAAGTATCTCAAAGAAAGGAAAAATAGTTTTGATGGAGGAGACGGAGTAAGGACTGGGTGTGTGTGTGTTTGTGTGTGCGCCCGTGAGCTCTCTTTCTTTCTTTTAACAACTCCCACCCCCCCACCCCCCCACACACACACAAATATAAGCTGTCGGGCTGTTTTAAAATATCATTTGTGGTGACTTACACTGGTAATAATTTTTAATTGTGGTCAAAAGATTTAAGTTGGTGAGTTGGCTCCGGGAGGAAGCTTGGCTGTAGCATCGCGGCCACTTCATTGTCCGGGAACCGTTATCATCTGGTTTAGGACTTGCTTTGCTGCGGCATCTGCAAGAAGCTCGTTGCGTTCTGACATAACGAAAATTGGAAAGCAAAGGACTCTGGCAACAGCAGACTCTGGCAACAGGGGCCCTTTTTCTATTCATCCCGCCTCACCTCTGCGCTTGGGAGCAAGAGGAGGTAGGACGGGTCAGGACCGAGGAAGATGATGGAGGGTCTCTAAAAATGCCCTGTGCCCTGGTGAAGCCTGTTGGGAATCCCCTGCACCTGAGGTTGCCCCGGCAGGGCGGCCTCCTCGGGTTCCCTTACGGTGTGGTGAGGGCTTTGAACCCGGACTTTTGAACCGCTGAGCAATTTCTTATTAAGACGTGCACGCTGGAGAGTCGGGCGGAGCTTTCAGCTTTTATTTGTGGTGGGTTGTTTTCCTGCCACGGTCGTTGTGGTTTACCGTCTGCGCTACCTGAGTGGGTTCCAGACTGCTTTGCAAAATCCAGAGACTCTCCTTCGGACTTGGTGCCTCTCCCTACCTGCCTCGCCCCTCAGAGACACCTGTGCACTTTCTGTCAGGTCAGGCTGGGTTTTCACCCCATGAGTTACCATCAAGAGAAGAATCGCCTATTGAAGAGGCACAAACGTCAGATTTTTAGCACAGTGTGTATTTCCAGAAATGGTATTTTGGGAAAAACTAAGATGTGTCTTAGACTGCTGTGCAAAAGCTGATTTCCCAAAACGGACAACTAAAATCAACCAGAAACCCAGGCTAGTCTAAAAAGGGAGTGGTTAAATCAAAAGCTTTAGAATTTTGTGAACCTAGCAATCGACTCCTAGGAATTTATCCTAAAGAAATCATCATGAATATGCAAAAAAAAAATGTTTTTAATAAAATCACAAGGATGTTTCTTAGGACCTTGTCTATAATAACAAAAATTGGGGGGGGGGTTGGAATCTAAATAGCCAATAGATTACTGATTGAGTAAATTATATTATACCATATTGCTGCCAGAAAAAAAATAGTTCGCACTTAATTGAGTGCCTACTGTGGACCAGGTATTGAGGTAAAGGTTTAATGTATATTATCACATTTAATCCTTGAAACACCCTCAGGGGAACTAAGGCTCAGAGAGGCAAAGTTTCTTGCTCATAATCATAGTACTAATGAGCTTGCACCTAAGATTTGTTCGGGCTGAGTTGAGGACCAGAATTCTCCCACTGTGAGAGGCCACCTTTTCTAAAAGTAGGGCTCAAAATTGCCCATGTAATACCACCCTTGTGTAAACACTTTGAATATATACATAGAGAAGAACTGGAAGATTATATAGCAAAATGTTTATTTCTGGGTGGTAGGTTCCAGATGGATTTTTGCTTATCTGATTTTTTTTCCTGCACTGAAGTACAGTACTTTTTATAGTAAGATACATTCTTGAAGTATGTCAAAGTAAAGGGCCATCATGTTTGCAACTTGCTCTCAAATGGTTCAGACATCAAACTCGTAATATGTACGTACACTGAGAGAAAATGATACAGCAAAATATGGTAAAAACGCTAAGCATTGGGGAATCTTTGTAAAAGGGCACACAGGAGTTCTCTGCACTAATCTTGCAACTTTTCAGTCATTCTGAAATGATCTCAAAATGAAAAATTATCCTTTTCCCCCTGCAAAAAAGGAGTTCTAAAATGGAAGATGTCCAAAGTTGATACAGAAACAACTTTATAAATGTGAATGCCAAGAGAACTGCCAACTCGTGTATTCCAGGAATCAGAAAAGTTTATTTGAGGAATAAAAGTGAATGTGTTACATTACAGTATAGATGATTCTCAAAGAAAAAAAAAAGGTAGAGAGGTGAAGGAGGTAAAAGAAGAAATACCAAAAGGAAGTTTTTATTTACCGTTCAGACAATACAACTTAATTCAGTTCTTGTCTGCTAATTTCTGCACATACATGAGACCAAATGATTTAGGGAGAGGCCTGAACAAGGAGTCAGAAGACAAGGTTTCACCTCTGAGGCCCAGAACATCTTTATGGTCTCTTCAAGCTCTGATGGTGACTTTGAGTTACCAGTTACTTATTCCCAGAAGGCAGTTATCAATAAAAACTACATAGATTACATTTAAAAAGAATATGGATAGGGCGGGCCGTGGTGGCTCAGCGGGCAAAGTGCTTGCCTGCTATGCCGGAGGACCTCGGTTCGATTCCCGGCCCCAGCCCATGTAACAAAAACGGAGAAACAGAATACAATAAAACAAGAAAATGTTTAAAAATGTTTCCCTTTCTTCCTTCCTTCTATCCTTCCTTCCTTCTCTCTGTCTTTCCTTTAAAAAAAAAAAAAAAAAAAAAAAAAAAAAAAAGAATATGGATAGAGACAAGCCAGAAAGGCTTTCCTGGTCCCCTGACAGGCCAGTTGATATCTTCATTTTAGTAGGGCAGAAATTCTCATTTTGTGCCAATTTTAAAGCCCACTTCCAACCAAAGTGTCTAGTTTACCATCTGGACAAATATAGGGAACAGTATGTCCATAATTTGGATTTGTCTATATATACTACTAAATGACATTATTTCCAATGACCCATTTCTGTGTCCTTAATTTCCATAAAAATCTGTGCCCATTGCAAAAACTAACTCAATATGTTGGCATTATTTTATTTGTGTACGAGATATTGTGCGACCAAGCTAGCTCATGGCCATCTGAAGGAACTATTTGTTCCTTTCATTCCAAGGTTGGTCAAGGGCAGGGCTGGTGCTTAATAGATCTTGCTTTGGAGCAACCCCCACCCTCTCTCTTGAACGGCTTAGATAAATATATGGTTTGGCAAAAGCATATTGAATATATTATGTGTACTTAATTGAGTCAAAGAATAATAGGCCCATTTTTATTCCGTTCTCAAGTCGTTTCATGTTCAGCATTCCTTCATCACAAAGGTTGGCTAATTGTTCCAATTTGCAACGCCAAGTAATTTGTGCCGAGTAATTCCATAAATGTCTGCATTTCTGGGTTCTTACAAAGCAATGCTGCTTCACAATGGCTCTGAGTAGCCATTTGGAGGGAAGCAATCCCACAAAGAACATGGGGAGAGTCAGTACTTTGTCCAGTCGTCACGTGGGCATGGTTTGTGGGCCCCTGGAGGGAAGGAGAGTAACGCAGTGATGTATAAGCTGCACAGAATACCACCCACAGACCATTCAAACAGAATTAACAGCCAGTGGGAGGGTGTCTGGGTGGGAGGTTTGTTGTGTGTGTGTGTGCATATATATATATTTCCTAATGTATTTTAAACTAGTTTGAAATACAAATGGGAAGATTCTCTTTTTAGCCTGATTTCTTGCGGAAAGAAAAGCTTAGACAAGCAACTTCTTGGTACAATTCCAGCCTGCCAGCCCCACCTCCACTGTAAAATCTTTTGAACCCTTGTCTTCCAGTTTTATGACCACTTTCTGCTTTAAGCCATCGTTTTGGGAGTACAAAGAATGTGTCCCTTTGAATCGTAAACTTTCCTTTTAAAGTGAAACCTCCTCCCAAACCTGTACTGGCCGTTGTGTTTTGGATTTTTTGTTTTGTTTTGGTAATGGCAAAAGTACTTACAAACGTAAGCATAAAGCGTGACCTCCTGGTGATAACAAAACTGACTCTGAGAGAGGTTTTTAAATCATTTAGTTCCCTCAGCTTTAAAGGGGAAGTATCCAAGGAATTGGTGACATTAAGACACTGGCATCCATCCTGGGACCAGAAGCCTCGCACTCCTGCAGAGAAAGGATTGCAGCCATCTACCCAGGAGCTTTTAGTTATCCTGACAATAAAGTTAAAGCCTTCCTTCTGGCAGTAATACTAAAACAGTTATCATTGTCAAAAACAGCTGATGTTTTCACATGCTCGGTGGAGGCTGTGTTTTCACATTTGAACTCGGTGCACTAACCTACGTCATTCCATGAAATCTTGGGTCTACTTTTCCCTAATCCACTTTTTAAAGGAGGAAGGAACCTCCTTTAAGTGACTCAGGTTTAACATGGTGGCTCTCAAACTCCAGTGAGTAGGAGAATCACCTGGGGATTTGTCAAAAATATGGGTCTAGGGCCCCCAGCCAGGAATTGACTTTACAGGCTGGGGAGGAGTTACCGGGAGTGGGGAGGGGTATTTTTAACTAATACTCCAGGTGATTATGATGCTAGTAGTCTGCAATGAGAAACAGTGTTCCGTAAATTCTGATGGAGAATATCGTGAGGTATGGTTTGTTTTGGTTTTGGTTTTGGTTTTCAGATTTTCCAATCAAAACTCCATTATTTCAAGTATGTTTCCTAATATAAAACATTTAGGATATGAAACAATGCTCAACACCATTAGTCTTCAGGGAAATGTAAATGAAAACTACAATCAGATACTAATACACACATTAGAATGTCTATAATAAAAAAGACAGTACCAAAGACAGATGGGTGATGTGAAGAAATCAGAGCCCTTATACTTTGCTGATGAGACGGTAAATATAGCCTCTTTGTTAAACTGTTTGGCAGTTTCTTAAAAAGTTAAATAAACACTTCTCATGTAATCACTCTGAGGTGTCTACCGAAGAGAAATGAAAACACGTATCCACACAAAGATTTTTTCATGAGAGTATTATTCACCACTGCCCCAAATTGGAAACAATCCAACTGTCCACTTAATGGCATGAGGGGAAGTAAAATGTGGCATATCCATAGAATGGAATACTACTCAGTTCAAAAAGAATGAAGTGCTGGTAGAAGCTACGCCGTGGATGCACCTTAATAACATTATGTAGAATGAAATAAGACAGACACAAAAGACTATGGATTATATGATTCCACTCAAACGAAACTTCTAGAGAAGGCAAATCTATATAGAAAGCAGATCAATAGTTGTTGTTGGGGTCAGTTGTGAAGTGGGGAAAACTTTTTGATGAGCTGGAACTGTTCCAAAACTAGATTGTGGAAATGGTAACAGAACTCTGTAAATTCACTAACAAAAAAATCATTATGTGGTAACAACAAACAATGAGTGAGTGCAACAATGTATAAATTATACTTCCAAAAGCTGTTTAAACAAGCAACAGGCTCTCAAAAATGACACTTGAATGGTACAGGAGTGAATGAATCAACCAATTAAAAAAACACTTAAAAGGATTTAAGATATGTTATTCAAAGAAACATACACCTACCTATGCTTTAAATGCCTTTCTCATCAGCTACGGCCTAATGTGGGTCTGAGTAGTAGGCGGCTTTTTTCCCCGTGTCACCCTGAATCACAATTTCAGCCTCAGCCTTTACCAACTTGTCCCCAACTTTTCAACTGCTCTCAGCTATTCTCTCTCTCTTTACTGCTAGACGCTTCTCCTCTAGGTTAACTACTAATCGGCTCATTTGGCCTTCTAGCTTTCTTTAAGAGCCAGAAAAGACCATCCACCATTCCTCTGACTCCTCTGCTTTCTTTTCCATGTGGCAGGAGAAGAAAAAAGAGTTTTCAGTCACATCACATGTCTCTGTGTCAGCAATTCAATTGTTTCCTTGGCAACCATCACTTTTACTGTCGGCTTTCCGATTCGCTCTGCCTTCTCAAAGAGCTTAGAGTCACAAAATATCTTGGTTTATGCCAGAAGCTGTTTTCTAAAAAGGCCAAAATCTCTCCTAGAATAAACTATTTTTAAAATAATATTCAAGCCCAACATACCGCTTTTGGGCAAAGGTTATAATGGGGACAAAGCGGAGGCTATGAAGCCTCTTAGGGTCATTTAGTTTACACTGAGATGAGGGGTGTTTGCAGCCAGAGGTGCCCTGCTCGCCTCCTGGCCTGGATGTCATGGGTCATAAGGGAAATCAGGGGGAGGGAGGAGGGAGAAGCACACCTAGTGGCAGCAGTCTCCTGGATCTCTTGCCCGTGGGAGGATAGAGGCATTGTGTTTGCACATGAACCATTTTGGATTGATCATTTTTTTTCCATGTGACTCCTTGATGGAACATACTGTCCTCCGCAATGTATTTCTATATCCAGGTGAAAAATAAGACCGAAGAGTAGCTCAAAAGTGTGGATTCCTTCGTCATTCTATCCATTATTTATTTTCCAAGAGACCTATACATTTTTTCCCTTAAAAAAAAGGACACATATCCTAAGTCTACACTGTTGAAGAAGCGAGGGAGTCTCGGGACAGAGAACACGGGAATACTTTCAAGGAAATAGTCGCAAACACCTTGAGAAGGATTTGGAGTTTGTGATATTTCTCTTTCACAGGCTCATCTATAGGGAGAAAATCATTTGCTAACTACTTGAGAGTTTGTATCAAAAAAATAAATAAGAATAAAGAGGTATTTTATGATAATTTGAGGGTGCAATGGCTTTTCAACATTTCAGAAGAACACCAGTTCAAACGGTTGATATCAAATATCTTTAATGAATCTTATTTGGGTATTAACTCTTGTACATAAGGGAGTTGGGAGTATTAATTACAAGTATTGCTACCTGCCTTATTTTAATATATGCATGTGGTAGGTTGAATCATGTACCCCAATTTGGACATGTGTGAAAATCCATTGTAAACAGGATTTCTTAAAGATGTCAAATTGTTAGTTAAACTAACTGAGGGAATGTGGATCACTGGTGTCCTTTAAAAGCAGAAGAAATTCAGATTTGGTCAAAGAAAGATACAGGGAGGAGCTGGAAGCCAGAAGCCAACAGAACCCAGAAGATAAAGAAGGGGGCGTGGCCAGGTGACAGGAAAGTCAAGGAATCTAAGGATTGCTGGCCAGCCAACACACTGCCCTGGCAGGAAGCAAGCCTTCTAGCCAATGCCTTGATTTGGACTTCCGGCCTCTGAAACCGTGAGCCAACAATTTCCCATTGTGTAAGCAGACGCGTGGTGTGGTGTTTGCCACGGCAGCCGGGCAGACTAATGCACCTATTTGGGGCTTTGTTTTTTAAACTCATTTTATTTCAGCTTTTCCTTCAAACTGGTTCTGTTCCTAATACAGGCAGGTCTTCTCTGATAGTCACCTACATTAAGAAGATTTTCCTGTACATAAATTATTTAAAAAGAGCTAACACATGAGCTATTGACCCAGTGGACTTGTAAGGAATACAGAAAGTAGGAAATGCTCTGCCGTCTTTTATAAGGAGAGAGGCCTGTGGTTATAAGTACATGTGCTCCTGCTGCTGCCTGAGTCTCAGCTGTGTGGCACAAATGTCCCCAAACCAGCCCTTTATGGTGTTTTGAAAGATTGCATTTAAGTCCGATTCACTCCCTTCAGCTTACCTAAAATAGTACTTAGTTACCGAGAATGAAAAACTCAAACAAGCTAAGGTTCTTACCCCACTCAAAGGCCTTGAAGATAAGATTTGCAGGTGACTTGCCAAACAAGGCCGAAGTGTGAGCACAACCCAACCTTCACCCAACCCACAGAAAGGCGAATCTCTGTTTACCTTTCAGTTAAGAAAAGATAAAGGACTCATCATTAGAATTTTCCTTGGAGGAATCAATAGCATTTTGTTTGATTATGACAGAAGAAGAATAAGGTCTTTTTAAATCTTCTGTTCTTAATAAAAACTGTGAATTCTATACTTATGTAGACAAATGTTTTTTGTAAGTTGCACTGAGTTGCTGGAGAGCAGGGTTTTTCTCCTTCACTTCTCTGGCTGTTGGTTTTCTGGCCAGCAGAGGATGGGATGGAATACGAGGTCCCTCTATGACTATATTCTGTGTTTATACCTTCAGCCTTCCAGTAGCAGACTGTGTAAGTCCATGGTTTTTAGCTGCCATCCCCAGACGCCTGGACCCTGGGAACTCTCCTCTCCCTGGGAATTCAGCAGCTCTCACATACACTGTCCTGCGTGCTGTTCACTCGCGTCTTCCTTTCACCACCACCACCATCTGACTCACAGATGTTAAAGGGAGGAAGCAAAAAACATAAAATACACACAGACACACGTACGTATAAATTTATACATATACACTTATAGATTCATAAATACATGCCTATATAAAATGCATACACATATACACAGAGTTTAGCCCTGAGTTTAGCAGCCTGAGTTCCGTCAAGGTGACTTGCCTTGGCAGGAACTGATCCAGTCTGCATGTTACTCATTCATGCAGGGCCCAAGAAACTTCCTATTCCTGTCTGGTGAAGGCTCGCCTGCCCTTAGCCTTGCTTCCTAGGCTAGAGAGGCCAAATGAGTATCTCTTAACTTTTAGCAATTTCTAGACATAGGGTAGTTTACCTTAGGAAAGGGCATTCTACCTCTCTCTCTCGCTCTCACGCACACACAGCCTCCCTAACTCTTTATGAGAACTATATATTAAAAAAAAACAAACCTGTATATCTACTGGTAATTTGCCCTGAGTTAGGATCTGGTAAATGAGTGTAAAGCAATCATTATTAAAGCTCACAATCATTTTACAAATGACAGGAGCTAAACTCTTAGTCCTAAAGTTTTTGACACTCATTTAGTAAAACAAAACAAAACAAAACAGAACTTTCCCCGTGCTCCTATCTCTATTTTTATCATCCAGCTCTTTTCCTGGCTATCAGAAAAAAAAATCAGATTTTTGTGATATTTGATATCACTGTTCCCATGTTAGATGGAAGCTTCAAGACTGTGACTTAGTATCATTTTTTAAAATGAATGAATGAATGCTGCATGATTACCATAGAAGCACTGATGTTCATGGTCAAAAATTGGATTCTGGGCTAGGAGGAGGTGTACAGGACAATGGGGTGGCAGGAAGAAAAGAAATAACTAGAATATTCTAGACAGTAGAGCACAGGCTCCCAAGGTTGAGGGCTAGATGGAGGAAGGCAGAGGGGAACGGGGAGTTAACGCATATTGTGTGTCAGGTTTCTCTTTGTGGTGATGGACAAGTCTGGTAACGGACGTTGGTGAGGGTAGCACAGCATGGCGAGTGTGATTAATCCCACCGAATGGCATGCTTGGAGGTGGTTGACGTGGGAAAGTTTGTGTTGTAGATACGTTTCCACAACTAACAAAAAAGAGCAACTAAAGAGACAGTGCAAAGTAAATGTAATGTATGATGCTAGACTGGATCTAATAATGAAGGAGAAAAGGCCCCAAAGTACATTATTGGGACAAATGAAAAAAATGAAATGTAGACTAAAAACTTTATGTCGATATTAAATTTCATAACCATTACTGAGGTTACATAGATGAATATCCTTATTCTTAAGAAGTATACATGGAAGTATCAGTGTTCAAAGATCATGATGCATGCAAATTACTCTCAATAATTTGGAAAATTGAATATCATTATTCAAATGATATAATGAATGTGGCAAAATATTAAAAGTTGGTAACTTTGATATCTGTTGATACCAGATAGAGGATATGTTGGTGTTTTCTTTGTTGGTTTTATATAATTTTTACTATTGTCATGTAAGTTTGAAATTATTTCTAAATAAAATGGTTTTTTTTATATAGTACATAACATGGCATGTAGAAGATAGGTGCTGTAAAGCAGAGTAAGGGAGCATCAGGAGTATGCGGTGGGGGTGGGGCAGGCAGGACACAATTTTAAACAATGGGTCAGAGTAGATCCCACTGAGAAGGTAGGATCTGATGAGAGGCTTCCATTCACCACAGAGCCTAACTGAGAAAACCCATGTCTAAATCCACAAAGGAAGAAATGTGAGCGGTCCTGGCAGGCCCAGGTCTCTAGTGCTGGTCCAAACAACTCTAAAAAACAAGAGCCATAAAAAACAAGTGTGATTCCTGGAAGCCCAACCCTGTGGATGGGTGGGAGGGTGAAGGTCATTCCCAGAGAAGGGGGGACATTTGAACAAGAAAGAAACCTCCAAGCACATCTGGCTTTAGAGAGATTCAGGGACCCTCTGTTCTTGCCACTGGGCTGTCTGTCTTGTCTTTATCGTTGTTGTGTTACGTAGCAATCCAGCTGAGCTCTTCAGGTGACCTCACCTGTAGAGAGTCTCTGTGGTAAACCAGTCCCCCCATCCTGCCACATTCGTGGGAAGCCATGTGCTGCTAGTTTCCTGCTGAGTTGCTAAAGACAAAAGAGGACAGAGATAGTGTCATCACAGAGAAACTTGCTGAATGTGAATTGCTCAGAATGATTGAGAATGATGCTCCATGTACTGAACTTAAGGGCTGGTTTCTGCCTCCTGGGGCAGGGCTGCCCTTTTTTTTTTTTTAGGACAAACAGACCATTTTTCATCTCGAATGTGAAAGAGCAAAACATCACAGAGAATTTAGGGAGTGAGAGGGAATAAGACATGAGACATACTGATGATGATATAATGGCAGAAGCCATGAGATTCAGGTTATTTCTTTTTAAGGGAGACAAAAGCAGAAATGGGGAATTTAATAAACCCTAAGTCATCTGCTGCTCTGCCAGGAACACTAAGAGAATTTTGAGTTTCTGCGCTAGCTGGGAGGGAAGCCAGTGGAGCCTCCCATGTTCACAGCCTTCTCTGAATTCTTAACCTTTGAAAAGCAGTGTTTGGGAAGAAGACAAGTGGTATTTACAAATTGATGAATTTAGAAACCTTGGGTTCCCATTATTACAACCAACTACTGTAGGAATCTTCCTGGGTTTAAAAGCAGAATGCAGAGGGGTGTGAGGGAGGTTCAGTGGTTGAATTCTCGCCTGCCACGTGGGAGACCTGGATTCGACTCCCGGCCCATGCACTTCCCCCAAAACCAAACAAATAAAGAAAAATTCAACAAATGGTGCTGCAATAACGGGATAATCACATGGAAAAAGAATGAAATGTGACCCACCATACAGCACACAAGGAAAAAAAAGCAGAATGTAGTTCCTCTATGACTGAGAGGCCATTACAGAGCTATAGCAGACCTTTGAGTATAGCTACACACACACACACACACAAACACACACACACACACACACACACACACACACCGCACTCCACCAGCATTGGCAGGAGGTAGACACTGAAGCCATAGTATGAAGGCCTCCCTGCCAGTGGATGAAGATACCACAGAAAGGGAAAAAAATGGCAGAACCAAAGAATTTTCTTGGTTTGCCATGGCCAAAGGAAGAATAAGTGTGTTTCTGGCTTTTGCTTTTATGGGAGGTGATTGCAGAAGCCAACCAAGTCTAACTAATAAGCAGGTAGGTTACCTGAAATAAATCCAGACTCTGGCTTGCACCAATCAAAGAAGCCAGAGAGGGAGCTGCTTGGTACATAGAAGAGGTATTGTCCTGGGTCACCTTTGATCTCCTCATCTAAACCAGTCTGCTTCCTCAGAGAAGCAATTAATGCATAATCACAAGCAAAACTACTCACAAGAGTCAAAATCAGGAAAATCTTTTCTGGGTTGCCTTTGAGTCTCGAGAGAATTCTGAATACTGAAGAGCCTGCAGATACAGGCTTTTATTGTACTTATCTGGATTTTTATCATTTGGAATAGATCTTTGAGAGACTGCCGTCCTCAAAAGCTCACCTCTGACTACCCTGAGATCACACAGCAGGGACCCCAAAAGCATTTGGGGGAATCCTAGGCCCAAGAGAGGCTGGTCTATAAAGCCCAAGGAGTTTCACTTTAAAAACCCAGCAGAGAAAGTTTCCCATAGGTTATCTGGGACAGAAGGAAGGTATCACGAGTCCAGATGGCTCCTCTCTTTTTAGAAAGTTCCATCAAAGGGGCTACTGCGGCTCACTTCTCCCTGCCACACCTTGGCATATCTCCTGTGAATCAGACCTCATGAGGCAGGGCCCATTCTGCCCGAGGTGGGTCCTCTCTGCATGCCACCCACCCATTGGCTTGGACCCAACAGTTTCTGAATGGTTGCGTGGTGTCCCCTGTTCATTTTTAAGGACACCATTGCCCAGTCTCAGCCCTCCCCAGGACCTTGGGCTTGATCTCGCCACTGTAAAATCTATTTCTATGCAAGGAGTAACATTACCAAAACCCTTTCTCTCTTAAACTATTTTCCAGAGACCTCGCTGAGTTCCCAGACAGGCGCCAGTAGGAACCCGTCAAATGGTGAGTTAACCTGGGGGAGCTTGAGAGCTCAGGGAGATTGGTGGGCACACAGGAGATGTCCTCAACATCAAGATGACATATTTGTCCCTTGAATGAGTTGTAAGGGGGTAGTAAGCAATGCTTTGAGCCTTCTAAAAAGAACATGTGTAGTGATTATGAAAAAGCTATGTTCTTTCATGTGCGTGGATCACTCAAGGCTATTTTTGATTTAGGAATAGGGGCAGTGGCTGTGTTGGGAAGAGCAGAGGCTTTTGAGCCATATAGACCTGGTTCAAATCCTAACTCGGTCACTTCCTAAGTCTCTCTGAGCCTCAGTGTCCTTAGCTGTGAAATAGGGACAGTGATGTCCACCTTGCAGAGAGGGATATTGTAACTGGATTAAAGGCAAGGTAGAATAATTAGCCAGCACAATGCCTGGCACATGGTAAGTAGCCGATAGATGGTAGTTGTGGCTGCTGCTGCCTTCTTTAATAAAAACAATGGTAGTAAAAGTAATAAGAGAAACAGAATGATTCAGAAAGGTGTATTAAGATAACTTCTTTGATGCCAGGGAAGTAAGTTAATAGGTTAGGCACACAGATGTACAAAATATGGCAGTGCTGGCTGTCCATTCCTAACCCTCTTTGCTCCTGGTTTCTTCTCCATGGTGTGGAGGCCAAAAATGCTAAAAAGTCACTTTTCCAGGCCGCCAGTAGCAAAAGATTGCCATATGACACAGTTCTGGCCAAAGAGGTATAAGCAAAGATTTTGTTTGCTGATAAGGACATGGCTACTGTCATTCTTCCGCTCCTTCCTCCTGCCTGGAATGTGGACTCAATGGCTGCAGCTAAGGCAGCCATTTTGCAGTCATGAAGTATTAAGCCAACATGGTAAGGATATCTGAGGGAGAAGGAAAAATAGATTAGGCTTTTGTTGACATTACTGAGCTACTGTATTGGTCCTGGGCCACCAATGTTCAGACTTCTTAGTTTTGTAAGAAAAAGATCCTATTTATTTAAGTGACTCAGATGGATTTTGTAAGGAAGACCAATTTATTTAAGTGACTTAGATGAGTTTTCTGTTGCTTACCACTAAAAACATTTTTATCTGATAAAGAGCTTTGTGACAACTTCTGAAATACCTTGATGACCTAAAAGAAAAATCCACACTTTGACTTCATAATCAACATCTCATGACCAGAAGCTTTGCAGGCATTGAATAATCCTAGATATTATAATGAAATATACATATATATCTATGTATATATGTATATATACATATATTTATATAGTAGCTTATGAAACTTGAGAGGTTTGACTTAGATGCAATTCTTGATCTTTAGTATGCATATGTGCATCAGAGTCACAGTGGAATTCTTTTACATACCCAGAGTTGGGCTCCAACATGAAGCTTCCTACTCCATACATCACAGATGAGGCCAGGGGATCACGCCTTTTAAAGCTCCATACATACCTACAAGGCACAGACATGGGTGAGAGCTACACAGAGCCTTCCTTAATAGGGAACTAAGCTCAGAAAATCCTGTTTCCTAGGTAACTAACCCCCCAAAAGTCAGACTGGAAAGGTACGATAGCCTTACAAGTAGTTTGGCATAGTCTACTCTTTTAATTCAACAGAATTATTATACATAATTACAAAAAGTTATTAGGCTCCATAAAATACAGGATTTATATGCAATCCTCTCCTGTAAATTATGCAGGCTTCCTCTATGATTTCGCATAGCACATGGTCTGGATAAATCAGCATTCAGCCTGTGTAGGGACCAGAAATACCAGAATGTCACATTATTACCTTATTTTAATAATTCAGATGACCATGATACAAAGTCAGTATGAGGGTGTAGGGTCCATGGGCTAAACTGACAAATAGGTAGGCTCGGGCACTTCTGATGACAAGGCAGGCAGCTAACTCCTTGCCTTTTGAAATGTTGCCAGAATTGTTCAGTCCCTTATGATGTAAAGTGTCCACAGGGTAAAAGCAGACTCATTTCCGTTGCTGACCCAACATGTTAGCTCTGCTATTTTCTTCATTTTTCACATTTTCAGAGTTACATATTTGCTTATGTTTCCTGTATACATTTTAAATGAGATATTTATATACATAAATAAATATGCATACGGTCTAGAAAGTTTTGGTTTTTGTTTTGTTTGTTTTTACTTTTTAACCAGTAACAAGATGTTTAGTTTATGGGCCAAATCTGCTGGCTCGTCAATTAATTTTCTATCCTAACATGCTTTTTCTCAGTTACTGCTAAGTAATATTGGGTTCATACATAGAGAATTATGTTAATTCCTTTATCAACCCACTTTGGAGAAATGTGTTGATATGACACCTTGTAATATCTATTGATACAATTTACAGCAGCCCATTTTCATATCACATTTTTAGTTTCCACTCATAATACTGATGGTAAAAGATAGCTTAAATAAGTTCTGACTGTATACCAGGCATTGTGCTATAAAAACTCTTTATGTAAATTATTTTAGTTAATCTCCGTACAACCCAATGAGGAAGGGTAGTGTTATGCAAGCCATTTTACAGATGAGTAAACTGAGTTTAGGAGGTTAAAAAGCTTGTCTGAAGTCACAAAGCCAGGAGCTGGTAGGGTCAGGCTTTGAACTTACATATGCCTGATTCCAAAGTCTACCCTCTTAACGACATTACTCTACTAGCACCATTTATCACCCACACTTATCAACCATATTTTCCTTCCAGGCGTGCTCATAATAGCCTCTGGAACAATTATCCTATCATGAGTCACTGTCAAAAAGCCCTTCAGCCATATTTTGCTACAGCTCCATCTGTAGAATCTTTTAAGAACAGATACAGCTATGGACTTGAGTTATACCTTATATGTTAGTGCAATTGCACTTCCAAAGATGCTGGTGTGATGGAGCAAACACAGATTTTGGAGTAAGATGATGTATCATTGCAGACATTTAATCTCTTTAAGCAACAGTTTGCACGTTGATGAAGGGGAGGTGTCATGAAGGCCGCGTTCCCATGCCCCGAGGTTGTGTTGATGGCTGCACAAGCTATTGCAGGTGAGACGGGCTTTCAAATCAGGTGTGATACGTGTTATATATATATAAGGTATCATCTTATAACTTTCTTTTCCACACCACTTTCCTGACTGGTTTCACTCTAATCCATGGCAACAAACCTCAAGCTGGCCCTCAACACTGCCTGATCATCTGACCCTACTCCCCAAGTCTGTTGGTTTTCCCATTCTTCAAAATGACTATTCCACACTTACCCTCTTCTCAAAACCTCTACACCATCACCAGGTTTCAGCGATGACTAAGCCGCACTCATCATCAAGTAAATAGAAGCAAACAAGACGTTCCCCCTCATCATGCCATCACCACAACATCCCTACGTGCTCTGAAATCTCTCTCCTCTCACTAAGGGTCAAGCGCCTCACGTTCCAAAGACCAACCGCCCCTCCCTCTCACCCCTGGTCCTTCTCAAGGACATTGTCCCTCTGATTATTCCTTCTTTCCCTTCAGTATTATCCCTTTCCCTCTCTCCATCATTACACTTACCATCAGCACACGAGTATACTCTTTTTTATTTTGTTCCTTAAACTTTTTATTTTGAAGCAACTTCCAACCTACCAGACAGTTGTAAAAACAATCTGTCCTGTGACTACTTGTTGAACAGTGCTTTGAAAACTATAGCTTTTTTCTTTCTTTGCTTTATATACATGTTAAATTATACAATTTAAAAAGTTAAAGAAAATGTTAGTGGCCCAGGGTTCATGCTCTGACCCCTTTGTTTCCACCCCGTGTCTATTCTCTAACAGCCTCAACTAGTGTCATGGCTTTAAACATCATCAATTTCCAGTCACTCTCTCTCCCTTGAATCAATTATGTAGACTATTCGGTATTGTTAGATGAATTTTAAACAAACATCTCAAACTTTTTATGGCCAATCAAAATTTTTTATTACCCCCCCCACCCACCCAAAGTTCCTCTGCCAGTTTTTTCCAGCTCAGTAAGTAAATAGTACCATAATGTCACCACTCATTGATACTATTAGACGGGGCCATGACATGACAAAAATTTAGGAATTAACCTCAGTAACTTTCTTTGCATCACCATCATGTCCAAATCATCCAGAATCTCTCAACTTCACCTCTAAAACATAACCTGAATCTATCCATTTCTCTCCAATCCTTTACTATGACACTCCAAAAAAAACCATCATCACTTTTTGTATGGAGCACTTCAAAACTTCATTGCTTCATTCTTGCCTCCCTATTATCATTTCTCTTTTAAAAAACACAATAAATGGGAGAAAGGAAAGCTCTTCCTTGCAGTTGAATTCCAAGTAATAAATATAGAAGCAGTGATGATTTAAAAATCCATTAACGTATGCTAAAAGTAGTGGGTTAAAGTTGAATAAGCAACAGGAGATTTACATAGTCTCAAAGAAACTCCCCACAGATTACTTAGTAGTTATCAGGGGAAAAACAGTAATTTTACAGAGAAGATATCTGGGGCATATCACCTTAAACAAGTGATCAAACCTGGTATCGTGAGTATGGGAAAAGTCCAACTATACGTCTCTTGATATGATGCACTGAGATGGGCAAAACAACGCTTCTGTGATATTTCTGCCCAAAACACACAATTTGAATATAATCATGAAGAAAATTCAGGGAGGCCCAAATTCAGGGACATTCTACAAAATAACTAGCCTGTGCTATTCAAAAATGTCAAGGTCAAGAAATACGAAGAAAGCCTGAGATTCCAGATTGAAGAAGCCCAAAGATGCATTGACAAATACATGTAATATGTGATCCTGGATTGGAATGGACCTGGAAAAAATAACTATAAAGGAATTTTTGGGACAACTGATGAAATTACAATATGGGTAATAGATCAGAATAACAGTAACATATAAATATCAAATTTCCTTAATTTTGACAAGGGTATTGCAGTTATGTAAAGAGAATGCCTTTGTTCTTAGGAAATAGATTATTAAAATATTTCCTGGTAAAGGGGTATCATTTCTCCATTTTACTCTCAAATGGTTTGGTGAAATATGCATTTATATTAGAATATATATATATATATACGGAGAGAAATAAAAGTAAACAAATGGGGCAAAATGTAAGCAACTGGTAAATCTGGGTAAAAGGTGGATAAAAGTTCCTTGTGCTATTCTTGCAGCTTTTCTGTACATTTGAAATTATATCAAAATAGTTTACAAAATGCTATACTCATTTGATCATATGTTCATGCTTCAGCCCCTCCAGTAACTTCCCACCATATTCATAATAAAATTCAAATCCTTTCTATGGCTTACATAACAGTAGACGATCTGGCCCACGTCTGCCTCTCAAATTTCATGTCGTTTCACATTTCTCATCTACCGTGCTTAAACCATGTCGTTTGTCCTGTCCCTGAAATACCCCATGCTCATTCACATTTTAGGGCATGGAAGCTGTTTCTCTACCTGGAATGCTCTTCCTCTCAACTTTGCAAACTTGGCTCTTCCTTAACATTTAGATATCAGCTTCAAGGTCACCTCCTAAGGAAGCCTTCCTTGACCACCTCCAGGCACTCTCTCTCATCCCACCGGGTATTAACTCTTTGCAAAGCACTTGCCACGCTACATTTTTCTTGTTTATTACCTATGCCCCTACTGAGACTATGAAAGCAGGAATTTGTTCACGTTCACAGCTGTATCTTAGTGCCCGGAATAGTGCTGGCTTATAGTATGTGCTCAGCTAATATTTGCTGAATGAAGCCGCGTGTTTGTTATATATTTTGATAACACTAAGTACTATTTCCATATTTATATGACTTATAATAATAGAAGCTCTCTCCCACCAGTCATAGATACTCTTTCCTATATAACTCTAGGATTTTTAGTACTGTGATCATTCTGGTTAAATTCAGCAAACTAGATATTTTGTTTCAGTTCCTTTTTTTTCTAGGGAGCCAAAGATCATTAAGCCCCTTCCCCACTGGGACACTTGGGGACCAAGGCAATTACTAAGAGGACAATGGGTATTATGTACTCTGACACTTTTCAGAAACGATGCCTGCATTGCCTAAATAACACGCCTTGGGTTTGCAGTGATTATTTTTATCCTCATTGTTTTGAGTCTGATGATGAAATATCCTCATATGCCGATTCCTAAGAGCCAGACAATAGCAATAGTTATCATAAGTTGGGGACCAGGAGAGAAGTTTGATCCTGCTGTCTTCTGACAACTCCAAGTGGGGTCTTAGATTTGCCATTTGAGTTCTCTGTGGCAGCTGCTTTCCTTTGAATTTAGAGAGTGGCTCTTTCAACCTTGTGAATGAAGCATGGAGCCTGCAGAATCAGAAACCTGGGCCTCCTTCCCACTGGTAACTGATCTCCACAATTTCCTGCATTAGTGCATTCATGAGCGCTGTAAAACTCTAAGGACAACGTGTTATAAAAGAGACACTTGATCTGACGTGTAAAATTCATACCTGTTGTCATCTTTCATCCACCCCAGGAAGCCTGTCAATAGGATTGCCCTTCAAAACCATCCCCCAAGGTGCAGGAATATTGAGTCTCCCTGTTAACCCATATAAAGGCAGCTACCCCAGGGAGAATGGGAGACGTGTGTGCTGACATGAAAAACAAGTCACTCCCAGTGTTTGAGATTCCCAAGAGGTCAGTCCTGCTTGCTGCAGATTTGCAGGGACAGATGTGGCTGGTAAGGGGATACTGCCCCGAGGCACCACGGGGCAGATGGATTAATTACGCCACCTAATGAAAAGCAGTGATTCACTGTGGCCTGAGGGAAGGAAGGTTAGAGGCATAAAGAAGATATACGAACTTGGACACGTGCAGATGGAGAGATATGCAGATGGGGAAAATGACAGCACGGTACGTGTGAAAAGATGATCTTTCTTCTCTACCCAGGACTGTCAGGAGAGCCCTTGCCTGCTGCTGGTTCACTGTCCACATCCACTGCTGGGTGGGAGCCAGGGTGACCAGCAGCCTCAAATTACCAGACCCAGCGGTAGCCATCACCGGTTAAGCAAATCTGTATAGAAACAATGGAATAGAAATAGGCAGAGGAGGGCACAGTGCGGTGGGATGGTGCTTCCCGGTGATCACCATCTGGATGACGTTAGGCATTTTAATTCTCGTCCTCAGCCTCACCTGTCTCAGTCACCTCCTCAAATGGTTAATGTGAGGGCTAAATGTGAACACATAGAAAACCCTTAGCACCTTGCCTGACACCGGATAAGCCTTCAGTAAATTTTAGGTATTGTCTTAGTTTTTTATCACTAAAGTATGAAATTATCACAAACTTAGTGGCTTAAACCACAAATTTATTAACTTAAAGTTCTGGAGGTTTTAAGTCCAAACTGAGGCTGAAGGGGCTAAAATCAACCCTCCAATCGTAGGGTTGGAGACTTCTGGAGCCACCAGGAAGAGAATCCATTTCCTTGCCCTTTTCAGCTTCTAGAAACTGCCTTCATCCCTTGGTGTGTGGCCACATTATTCCAGTCTCTGCCTCTGTCATCTCATGGTCTTCTCCTACATTGATTCTTCTGCCTCCCTCTTATAAGGACCCTTGTGATCACATCTCGAGATGTTCAATTTAATCACCTCCACAAAGTCCCTTTCACCATGTAAGTGAAACGTTCACAAGTTCTGTGGATTAGGATGGGAACTTCTTTGGCGGGACCATTATTCTGTCTACCACATCTATAATTACTACTTTCACTTAATAATGATATACCTAAATAATCTCAAATGATCTCATTTGCATCTCTGCTGCTTTAATGAAATTCAAACACTTTCTGTGACTTACATAACCCTACGTGACCTGGTCTGTGCCTATCTCTAGATCTTGCCCTGAAACACTCTTTCTCATCTACCCTGCTCCAACCTCTTCAGATGTCTGTCTGTCTTTGAAATACGCCAAGCTCTTTCTCATCCTAGGGCCTTTCTGGAAAGATTAGAAACAGATCCATATGCCATATTCATTTGCTCAGCAAGGAGTGTTATTGTGGATATAATGAAGCCAGAAATGCAAGTACAGGATGCAAGAGAATATATTGATGAAAGAAAATAGGCATTATCGGTGTAAGGATTAGACTAGTGCCTGCAAGTGGGAAATCAACTCTATAGTTGACATGCCATAACCCAGGACAATGCTTAGGATATTTGGATAATTAGCTGGTTAAACCTGTTTCACTAATAAGAAAACTGAGTTTTGCAGAGGGTCACCTTGCCTGAAAGAGCTCATAACTGGTGGAAATGGGACTTGAACCCAGATCTGATGACTTCAAGAGTTCTTCTCTTACTTAATACCCTGTACATGCAGGAAGATTTTCAACATCAACATCAGTGTTCTCCATCAGTGCTATGGGTTAGTAGAGCCTATTCCACCCACAGAAAACCCTTTGAGGACCAGGAGGGGCCAATCAGGAAGCCTACACTGAAGACTTACCCCACAGAAGTTGGTCAAACGCAGCTTTGCTTCCCTGGAACAATGCCTTAGGGGACCACGTGGCCCACTCCTGCCCCACCAGTTCCCTTGGCTCATCTGGCACTGGACCCATTTTTTGAAAATCCAGAAAGCCCCCTGCCCTTCTTTAGCCCCAACTTTTCACCCCTTGATCCACACTTTCTCTTCCTATACCAGAGATCTCCTAGTAGCAACCATACCCTTGTTACTTAAAGTATAGTTTTGGCAACTCTTAGGAGCTTATTAGAAAAGCAAAATCTCAAGTCCTACCCCAACTTACTGAATCTGAATCTGAACTTTAAAAATATCCTCACTCAAATGATCCATAAGCATATTTAGGTTTGAGAAGCACACTGATCTTGCCTATTTCTTCATAAAGTCTCCATAATGTCAAAGGTAATAAATTAGGCCCATTGTATATGTCACTCTGATTTTCCAGCCCCTGCACAATCAGAACATCTGTACCAAACTGCCCAAATCACCACTTTTAGTGGCTCCACCTGGTCTATGCTGCTTCCCCCAAAGACTGAGCCCAGTCTTTCAGGCCAGAGGCAATTAATTGGCTTTTATAGACAAATAAAATAGAGTGTTATTCACACATCAACTGATTTGAGTTCCAGAATTAGAGCATCTCATTGTTATGGTAGAATATTATGTCAAAGGTAGATAGGATTTTAGTATACCATTCTAGGATAGTGGAGTACGGGGGTTTCCATTTGAGATAAAGACACAGCAAGCAGGGTTTTAGATCACAGCCTTCTCCTGCCTAGTTCTGATGTTTTCTTGTTAGTAGTACTTAATTTTGTCCAGCCCTTAAAGTTTAATGGTTGGTAGAATAATATATTTTAAACCAAATTCAAAATGACTTGTATTTGCTATGTGAAGACTTTTCTAGAAAGGTTAAATATATTCTACCAGACTGCAATTGGGGGGCACGAGTTTCTAAATCCAAAACCCCTGTACACAGTCGAGAAGTAGGAGTGTAGGAGAGCGCTAGCGATATCCAGAACTGAAGACACATGCCATCCACCGCCCAGGAACGCAAAGTGCCTTATGAATTTTCCTGATAGTAAGAGTCAGGTATTGTCTCCACTCGCAGAAAACAAGGTCCAGCCAGTGATATGATGATCATAATCAAGCCTCAGTGACAGTTCAGACGGTCCAACCGTTTCTCTTTTAAGTTTGGGTTCACGGCAAAAGACTAAAAATAAGAATAACTTCAGTCAGCTGCACCCACATCAGATATTCTCACATTGAAAAAGTCATTTTCAGAAAAGGGATGTGCTGAAAGGTCAGATGGAAATTTCCCCTTTCCCACCCCAAAGTGCCACTGGGGTTGTTCTTTAAGAAAGAGTCGTCACTTCTGTCTAATGCATACAGCCTGCACTAAGAAGAAACATGAAAATAAATGCAGGGATTCATGGGGGTGGGAGTTAGGTGATTTTCCACCACCTGATGTCAAGTACAGAGGATGTAATTTATTTCCTACAGAAACCTCAAGCCACCAATCTAAAAAAGAAAAAAACAAACAAACATGTTACCTGAACTGACTCTCTAGGCCTATTTGCTTTTCCTGTTTGTTTGTTTGTTTGTTTGGCTTGTATTGCCTATTCAAGGTAAACGCTCACTGCTCAGAAAACGTGATGAGAAAAATTAGACACTGTCTTCTCCCTTTACCATGGTTGCTGATAAAGAGAAAACCCCAATTTTTCCAATATTTGTTCACTTTTCCTCTGAAAATTTGACTCTGTTAATACAACTGAGGCAATAAAATTGTACTTTGAGGTAAATATTAAATGAAACCAACCCACCAGTGGGGTAGCCAATCCTTTCCAGGAAATGAAGTGAATAATTAGAAAAACTTAAAAATATTTTCCACCACCCACAGCCCCTGCTTTCCCTTCCTTCTTTCTTGTTTAATTTCCTCATACTAAGTACTTTTTAATGATGCTAGTTCTTAATGAGAAACCTTGTCGCGTGCCCTGAAATAATTGCCCAGGTGAAGGGAGTTGTTGGTTTAAACTCTGCCTCTTGGAAGTTTGCTTTTATCTCTTCCAGTCATTCTATTCTATCTTTCAAAGGGGTTGACTGGATATCTCAGATTTAGCATTTTAACGTAGAACAATAAGAATATGTGCTCACATTGTTTCATTCTGCTGTCTTGAATGAAAACTCTAGCCAATAACTGTTTTCAAATGGCCATGTACCTATAATCCAACACTAAAAAAATTGAAATGTAAGATCAAGTCAGATGAGTTCTACAGGGGAAAATAAGCACCAGCTGATTCAGAATGGTTTCTTCTATTTCTCGTTCCAGTTGCTTATTCATCCCCTCCCCTCCTCCTCCTCGGTTTTTCCATCTCCACAGGATGTATATTATTTTTGTAACTTTGCACTAGCCCAACAATGCAATTTATAACATTTACACAGAGCCCTCCACGTTCTAATCAATTGTTGCTTCTCCACTCTGGGAACCAGCACCAGTCATTACCATTCCCACCAGCCTCTGATCAGCAGAGTACCAAGGCCCCAACAGAAGCCGAAAAAGCTGCCAAGAGGCAAAACTTAGCTTTTTTTGCTCACTGACCTCATGCTGGTCTAGCAGTAAAGAACAGGATAGAAATTGCACGGAGAAATTGGCTATCAACGAACAGCCGACTCTTTGAGACTGATCTACGTTTTCCACTCAAGCGCTTTTATAGCCTCAGAAGGTAACGCAATACCTCAAAGCATCCTAGGCAGTGGCCTGTATTTTCAAAGAAGACTAGCTTCGCAGAGCTTTGCCTTTCAAACTAAAGCTGAGGCTGGAGGTCCACGAGGGTCGGTCGCTGCACTCTGACAGAACATTGTCCAGGAAGTGTCAGGAAAGACATTTAAAAACAGCTGAGAGAACATCAAGAATCCTTCTTGCTGCTTCAGAATAATGAAATGTCAGAAACCACAATGTCATTTGATATGAAGGCCGACAAGCCTCGATTAGATACCAACACATCTACAGAATTGTCTGACTGTCCAAAAACATAAGGCTTTGGTGGATTCAGTCTTGAGCACTACTTTTTCCATAACTCAGTCTGAAATTAGTTTTCATTTCATTTCACTTTTCAAAGAAGAGGAGTCTGGGATTTAAAGAATTTACACTACATGTTAAAGTCACACACCTGATGAATGTATATGATCAAGACAATTTGCAGTTCAAGCCACGTGTACGCGTATGATCTTTCTCTTCTCTACCTGTTCCTAATGCTAAGCCCTTAGTTCCTGCAACCAGAGCCACAGACAGATTCATGTCTTCATGCAGGGAGGTTAGGAACCAGAGCCCAAGGCCACGGAAATGAAGGACACAAAGAAAAGGAAAACTGGGAAAGACAAATCTCCAGTCTTATAGCATATGGCCATACTCAGTATGCAGCTCTTATTTTTAGCACAGGGCTTTAAATATTGATTAAACCTGCATTCCTGAAGGTGGGCTGCAGCAAACCCTCCAGCCATGCTCAATCAGATCAAGTTTCATCATCAAGTCAACATTACTGATGGCTATTTTTCTCTATTACATGTTCTCCCATCCCTGCCCAAGTCTTTCTATTTCTTCCTTTGCTTCACTCTTTTTTTTTTTTTTTTTTTTTTTCTATTCCAAGGCCTAAATTTGAATTACTGCAGTGTTGCCCTAGCTTGCCTGTCTCTAGTTGCTTTCCTCATCTCATCCATCCTGGGTGCCATCACTGAATTCTTTCCCTAACGGTCTGTTTTTTTCATCATGTCACGTCCTTGCTTAAGAACCAGCAACGGCTTCCTGTGATCCGTCATCTCCTGCTGAGTGTTGAGGGGCCCTCCACCATCCAGCGCTGCCCTCGTCTCTAAAGCGTCATTTCCCAAACTCAATTTGAGAGCGAGCCTCCCTCTGATATTTTGTAAGGGTATTTTTCTGTTCAAAGACTGTCATGATAAGGTTTTGAATGGTCACCTCTGGTGACAGGGAGGGGAAGAGGGCACCCATATTACCTGAAAAGGGCTGGGCTGAGAACCGGAGCTGGGAAAGAGCAGCTGTTCCTTGGACTTAAAAGCCACCAGCCACGTTGCACTACAAATGCAGCTGAGGGTGGAGAGACCTCTCAGACTGGAAATAGGAACCCAGTGGGGTATTCTGTAAGGGCAGAGCTTAGAGGCTGAGCTTTCTGCTGACTAGAGCCGGCATCAGGCTTGAGGTACATGGCTCCGTGCCCACGGACTCCAGGAGAGGCAGGTCTGATATGAGCTCACTGCCAGCCCAGAACCACGGGGACAGAAGCTGACCATTCCCACCATAACAGACAGCTTGTGACACGCTTCAGGTAAAGTTCGCAAATGGAACTCGGGTGCCAGGACCGCTGAGGAGCTTTCTCTGATCTTTTGCTGTACTGCCAGCAAGCCACGAGAGAGGCATGGAGCAGAATCTTCCCCACAGGCTTCAGGGGAAGGGTGGCCCTGCCAAATCCTTGATTTTAGAGTGCTAGTCTGAATTTCTGTTCTTTTCAGCCACCCAATCTGTGGTACTTTGTATGGCAGCCCTAGGGAACTAAAACAGCTGGCACGTGGAGCAGCTCAATATGTGGAAAACAAGCCCCATGGAAAGGAAAAAAGGCTGGCAAGAAGTGTCGCTTGGACCAGAAGCTTCTTGTGACAAGTGCCCCACCTTACACATCTCTCCCCTGCCGAGCAGGGCTCTGGAGATCACACAAAGTAGAGCCTCAAAGTAGGGCCACCTGCTGAGGGATACAGTGACTGATAAGCCAATGCTGTTTTTCATACTCTACTGTTCCTTTCATTTCTTTTTCAGATTAAACATGAAAGCCCACCAAAGTGATTACTATAAATCTAAGAGCTTTACTTTCAAAGTTAATGGTTAAAATTACACCAATCAAATTTTCACGTGCTGCTTTAGTGCAGCTATCTTGATAGATGGATATATTGTAACCTGCTGTATCATGATGTATAGAGCTTGAGAGCATTTTCAAGGTTGTCTGTGACCTGACTTCCAGATGCGGCTGTAGCAACACTGTGGCATTACTTCGAGTTGGATGCATTGCCAGGAGAGACAGGGGCTTGCAGTTGCTCGTTTTGGGTACACAGCTTCTCTATGATGCACGGCATAGCCTGCCAGTTGGGGAAACCTGGACTGCAGGGTCTAACTTCAAAAGCAGGGGAAAAAAGAGAATTCCCAATCCTGGTTTCCACTTTGGCCCTAACTAGCTCCTATTGTGCACCACATGGCAGGGCATATGTTTCTTACGGCACAAATTTAAAACATCTGAAAATAATACTTTCCTGATTGAGGAGCTATTAGGGATGAGGCAGCATTTTCTGAGCAAAAAATTGAGTCAATGGAGAGCCTAAGAGGCAGTGTCAGTGGAGCAGCCGGCGCCACTCCCCCCAGTTCCCCTCTGATCCAAGAGCAGCTCGCAGGTCCGTGGGGTGGGGAGGGGAGGGAGGGTCTCATCAGCCTCCCCAGCCACCACCCCCAGCTCTCTCCACAGGGTGCCCAGAGTAGGAGCTTCAGAATACAGAAGAACAAAACAGACATGTAATTCAAAAAGCAGTATTTAAATATACATGTTTTGATAGATTAATGTTGGAACTCTTACCTGTGTGCTTTTTTTTTTAAACAAAGTAGTTTCTAGGTCCTGCAGCATTTCATGCACATCGTGGGTGAAAAGGCAGATACCCTTCCATAAACTACTTTGGATTGGGTGGGAAACAGATAGCTCAGATGAGGACATACTACAGTTTTGCTGACCGTGTGTTCACATAAAACTCCCTGCGATTCAGGAAAGGGAACTGACATACAAGGAGACTGAGCGCCTCTGATGGGGGAAACGAGATGTTTAGAGACGTGCAGACCTTTGGGTTGTAAACAGGTAAAACACAGAGGGCACGCTGAGAAAGCTCAGGGTGGCCTGATGAATAACAGATGCTGAGCCAGGACAGCTGCATGCAGCACCCCCAAAACAGCCCTGGGGTGAGGGGAGCCTTCCTAGGGAATTCCCAGGGGCATGGCGCAGGGAATTCTACTGAGTCAGCGCACAGCCACCCTACAAAAGCAGCTTCCTCTATGCCAAGAGAGCTGCCCAGGAGCCCGACAGGGGAAAACAAAAGAAAGGAAAGAAAGAAGAAAACTCACTGTTCCAAACCAGTCGCGTCTCAAACCAGTTGCCTCTCCCTGACAGGCCTCACACCTTTCCACTCCATTCATCTGACCTGTCCCACTCCCAGAAGGGTCTCTCTCCCTTCTCCACCTCTGCCAGCCTTGCACACCCTTTCTAGAGGCCTTTGGTCTCTCAGCTCCACATCGCTCGTATGGCACATCTTTGTTTAATCACTTGTATTAGAGTGTATAGATCTACATAAATGCCTTTTCTCTTAAAGGCGGGATATTTTGATCCCTGAAGAATTCATTCCTTCATTTCCTAAATGTTTATCACTGCCTCTTTGCAGGCACCGTGTCAGGTGCTGGAATTTGGGTGACGAACAAGATAGATAAAAATCCCACTCTTCAGAGCTTGCATTTGAGACGATACCTGAAATGCGATCCTGGGGCCGGTAGCATCGGGGACACCTATGAGCTTGTTAGAAATGTAGGCTCTCAGTCTTCCCCCTTATCAGATTCTGCCTTTTAACGAGCTCCCCAGGTGATTTCACGTGCACACTAAAGTTTGAGAAGCATTGCTCTAGAGGTTCAGACGACATGTGAATGCATGTACAATCAAAAGGCGGGTAGAACTATTACAGAATAAACAGGTTGAGGGGATTGAGGAAACCAGCGGGGGTGAAAGGGGACACAGCTACTGTAGATACTATGACAAGGGAGGCCTGTCTGAGCAGAAGCCAGCGGTCACTGAAGCCTCTGTTACACTGCCTTATGTATAGCTCATGTTGCCTTGTTGCATTCCAGACAGGGTGATTTGAATTAAACTGAGCCTGCAGAATTAAGGGAACCCGACCTGGGCTAATGTGGCAGTGAGGAACTAGCTAGAAAGGGAGAGTGATCCTCAAGAGTGAAGGATCAGAGAAGTGACACAGGGAAGCCTGGAACAGAGGTCATCGTGCACCCTCCTCAGAGCAAGAGGCACTGCCTCCTGTTCCTCTAAAGTGTCTCCCAACATTTCACATCCCCATCCCCTGCTTTATCTAACATACTGCGCCGGTTTGAAGCTATCGTGTACCCCAGAAGAGCCATGTTCTTTCATCCTCATTCAATATTGCTGGGTGGGATCCTTTTGATTGTTTCCATGGAGATGTGACCCACTAAACTGTGGGTGAGAACTTTTGATTAGGGGTTTCCATGGAGATAGATGTGTCTCCACCCATTCAAGGTGGGCTTCTTACTGGAGCCCTTTAAGAGGAAACCTTTTAAGAGGGAACCATTTCAGTGCTGACATAGACAGACACCTTTGGAGATGCAGGAGGAAAATGCCCCTCTGGAAGTCCTTTGAAACAAGAAGGCAAAGGCCCCAGCAGATGCCAGCCGTGCGCCTTCCCAGCTGACAGGGGTTCCAGACCCATCGGCCTGTCTTGAACCAAGGTATCTTTATCTGAATGCCTTAGTTTGGATATTTTCACAACCTTAGACCTGTAAACTTGCAACTTAATAAATTCCCTTTTAAAAAGCCATTCCATTTCTGGTATACTGCATTCTGGCAGCTTCAGCAAACTAAAACACATACCCACATTGTTCTTATCTTGTCTTCTTACTCTTCTACTAGAACATTAACTCCAGGAGAATAGGGGATGGTATTTGTTCACTGTGCTGTGCCTGGTACCGCCAGGACGCCCTATGATGCTTGGAGGTTATCTGAGCCGACTGCAGAAGGGTGGGTCAGGGACGTGAGGGCAGCAGAGGTTCGTTCCCTGCCTTAACGGCACCGCTTGAGTGGAGGTCTGGTGCCCAGGTCCCACCCAACCAAAGCTCTCCACAGGCCTGCAATCAGTCCCCCTGGCTGCACTCTGCCCAGGATGTCTGGCCAGGGACCACCCCTACCCCTGATTGGTTTCTATAATTTGCAATGTACTTTTAGCCTTTTCGGGTCTGTGCTGGTTTGAAAAGATGTATGTTCCCTAGAAAAGCCATGTTTTAATCAAAATCCCATTTTGTAAAGGCAGAAAAATCCCTACTCAATACTGTATGTTTGAAACTGTAATCAGATCATCTCCCTGGATGATGTGATTTAGTCAAGAGTGGTTGTTAAACTGAATTAGGTGACGACATGTCTCCACCCATTTGGGTGGGTCTTGATTAGTTTCTGAAGTCTTATAAAAGTGGAAACATTTTGGAGAATGAGAGCGATTCAGAGAGAGCAGAGCAGAACGACACAGCCACGAGAAGCAGAGTCCATGAGCCAGCGACCTTTGGAGATGAAGAAGGAAAATGCGTCCCAGGGAGCTTCATGAAACAGGAAGCCAGGAGAAGAAGCTAGCAGATGACGCCGTGTCCGCCATGTGCCCTTCATGATGAGAGAGGAACCCTGACCATGTTCACCATGTGCCTTTCCAGATGAGTGAGAAACTCTGTGTTCGCCATGTGCCTTCTCACTTGAGAGAGAAACCCTGAACTTCATCGGCCTTCTTGAACCAAGGTAACTTTCCCTGGATGCCTTAGATTGGACATTTCTAAAACCGTGTTTTAATTGGGACATTTTCTTGGCCTTAGAACTATAAATTAGAAACTTATTAAATTCCCCTTTTTTAAAAGCCATTCTGTTTCTGGTATATTGTATTCCGGCAGCTAGCAAACTAGAACAGGGTCTTTGGTGATTCTTAACTATGGCAGAATATTTATCATTTACTACTTACTATTTTGTCTACTTTCACCTTTAACTGTATTTGATCCTGTTTTTTCTTTTCTTTCTTATAACATTTTTGTTAATATTTTACTTAAAACTTTATCTTTTATTTTTCTGTTTTGAACAGAGAATGGGAATTCAATTCTATTGTCATTTATTATTGATTCATTGAGTTCCTATTATGTGCTAAGCTCCATACTACATGTAAGGAGCCCCCCTCAGCCCATCCTAACACACACACAGATGAACTGTGCTCTAAACCAGGGAGGCCAAACACTCTCCAGAGATTCTTTTCCATCCTGACCCATCTCAGACGCCTCCAGCACTCATGTAGAGTTCTTTGAGTAAGATGCTCAGCTGTTTACCCCAAATCGGGGCTCCAGGCTTCTTGGCTGGGCTTCAGGCTGAATGGACCCATGTGTCACCCTCACAAATGGAGTGACCCATCTGCCCCACCCACCACAGCTCTGAAAGCCGCCTCCTAGCACAGGTAGGCTGAGCTTCTCGAGGTCAGGCTTAAAATCAGCTCCAGCATCAGCCAAACCACTACGTCTCCTCAGAAATACCTTTTATCACATTTGAATGCTGTTGGAATCAAGACACATCTTATGGACATAATGCACATTTGATGTGGGAGTGTTACACTTCATTCCGCCTGCCAAAAAGGATGTTATTAAATCAATTATAATTTTTTAACCTTCCCAAATATTTGCATTTCAGTCACTAACCAGATCCTTTAACCATGAATCCAGGACTTGCCGAAATTTGTTTTGGAATCTGATATTTAAGAGAAAAAGTCCAAAGGTCATGTTAACTATACATTCCTTATGATTTTTCCAAAATCGGTTCCTGGGCGAAACTGTCTTATTTTGCCACAGAAATGTCTTTTCTGGGTTAAAACTTAACAATGGGTTGTCGACGTTCATTGAGGTAATAAGCCTCAAGTCATAGATCTTTCCTTGAACGAGATCTAATGTGCCTTATATAAGAAATTCCTTCTGAAATTAGGTGTCATGAAAATTGCCCTCAGCCGGGGCTGACTTCATGCCTTGAACTGACCATCAGGAAGGTGCAAGTGAGCTGGCAAAAGGCACGAGACCAGGGAAAGTCCTTAAGCCCAGGACTTCTCTTCCCAATGGGGAGGCTAACACAGCAGCACCGACACTTATGAAAGGCTTCACCCACATGATAGCATTTAATTCTCACAGCAACCCTGTGGGGCAAGTACAATTTTAACCCTCCATTTTACATAAGATAACTGAAGAGCAGAGGGGTAAAGAGTTAGGTTGAGTTATGAAATTGCTGTTTTTGTGGATTAAAAAAATATATCAAATATCAGCAATACTCTATGGTCCAACCTAACGGTATGCTCAAGATAAACTTCTTCAGTAGCAGCATGTAGATGCAAATGCCGTCCCTCTGACACCACAGCCCAAGTTTAAGGGCAAAGTCAGGCCTGGAGCAGGAGCAGCACTGAGAAGTCATGTCATCATTAAATCTCACTAGAATATTCATATAATGAAGCCTGGGAGGGAAAGGAGGCAACTGGAAAGAATTGTCTATGTGAGCTAGAGCCATATGGTCTTTCCAAAATACCTCCCTTTTAAAATGAAGCTTCTGCTTCAGTTCGAACACGTCCAAATATAAGCGCTGTTGGATGTGTCAATGCTAAAAGACAAAGACTATTGTTTCCAGGCTATATCGTTATGACATAAAGTGTATATGCATGTAATATAGTTAGCTGACATATTTTGAGCACTCATCTAGTGCCAGACTCTGATCTACATGTCCTACGTATATTAATGCACTCAAACCTGCAATGTAACTTAACTTATATTGTTGATTCATTATTGAACTTAATGGCCAACAGCACTGTAACTGAATGAAACTTATCCAACACACGTATTTTCCCTTTAAGTCACAGTGCAAACTTCTTGTGTGCGGAACAATAGACTTGCACTTCAGCACTACACTTGGGGGGCATTTTAAACAGTAAAATCAGCAGCACAAAAACAACAAACTCAAAGACATGCTCAACGTGGCATTAAATACACTGTGAAAAGGATACCTGTTTATAGTATGAGAGCTAAAATAAGAAGGCAGAACGTTACCTGGTTTGACCTTACTGGGACCATGCATGATGGCAAATTACAGTTTTTTCTTCTCTCTTATGTCCAGGAATGACAGTGAAAGCACCGCGAGGATAGACTGTATTTTGTAACCAAGAAACCAAGATTTAAGGCTTGATTTTGAGTACTAAATCATTATATAGATACTCCTTTTTGCTTTCTGTTATATTGGAGTAGAGAGAGGGAAATTCCTGGGATCTCTAAATTGTAACCCAGCTGCCTTGATCTCTGATAATGATCAATAGTCCTTATCTTGTGCCCCTGTGATTGTAAAACCTTTATAACTAACCTTTATTTGTACCCAGTTATCCAGTTTTTCAACTTTAGAGTCTTGTAATTGTTAATGAAAGGGTCTTGGGTCAGTCCAGAACTAACCCACCCTAAATCTAAAGTTATCTTGATGACCGAGACTGGCTGTAAGGAAAGTGGACCCACCTGACATGCGCAGTAGCTTAGACTTCAACCAACAAGTTGCCTCTACCTTATTCCGCCATTTTCTTTCAAACATTCTGTGACTAGACATGTAATCAATCTGTGATGCTCAGTAATCAGATCACCTCTAATTCCATCATATGGGGCCATGTGCTCATGATCTTAAACCCTGCCTCTTTTCTTTAATAAAACTACCTGAATTACTACAGTTTGGGAAGACAGATATTTGGGCCGTGAGGCCATCTGCTCTCCTCCTACATGCCGAGTAACAAACTCTTTCTCTGTTTGAAGCCCCAGTGTCTCAGGAATTGTTTATTGAGCACATCCAGGCAAAAGAATCCTTGGTCTTTGGCTGGTAACAATTTGATGCCCTCTGTTTTGTTTCCTACCCTCTCTCCTAGACCAGGTATACATTTTAGAATATGTTCACTTTTTGCAGTCTGTGGGAATCTCCTGGAGAGCTTCAAGAACAAAAGGTCTTTTGTTGATAATGAAGACTGCCTGGAAACAGAGGCTTAAAACAACCAGATCCAGACTCTCGATACATTTTTGTTAAGCAAAAACCACATGACCAAAAATTATTTTCCTAGGCTTTTCTGATTGTAGTTCTCAATATTTGTATCTCCAGAGCTTTAAATATGGAGAAGTGAAATAAATCCCAGCATCATGGTGAAAATTTTCTTCTGAAATGGATTTTGAAACTTTTACTAAGTAGAGATCTAAGCTATATTTAGAAATGGGCTTTTCGTTTGTTTGTTTCACCCAAAGTGCAGTATCACAAAAAGGTTTCGGCCTTTTTAGGTGGAGGAAGTATTTTGTAATGGTTTTGTGCAGTCTCAGCGTTGTTTCTGTGGGTAATACTCCCTCCCCCTCGCTTTCAGCCCGAGCTTCTTAGAAGCAGACTCTCTCTGGTTTGACCACACAGTATTTTTTTTCCTTCTGACGCTATTGGAACTGGGCATAGAATCGTCAGCTAGCAGTTCTAATTGTTGCATCTATTGCACAGAAACTTGGGGAAAAAATGATTGAAGCTCAAGTCACAATCCTCATGGAAAAGGTGTGATGTCTGTCAGTTCCTCAAGAGTTAAGCAGCATATCTTGCACTTTCAAAGCCTGCTGTTTTGCAAGAAGTCTTAGGTGAAAACAATGAGACAAAACGATGAGAAAGACAATGACTTTCATTCAAATACCTCTCATTAGCTCTTTTATACTCTCCTATGTTGCACAGACTTGTATTCAGAATTCTCCTGTTCTATTAGCTAGTCTGGTTTAGGTTTAAAAAAAAAACACTCTTTTTTCTTAAATGCAGGGGTGAGGGGGATATTAAAGCAAAAAAGGCATATCTTTTAATTCATTCAGTCGTGAGTGTTCACTGGTTGGAGAAATTGTTTCTAGTCACAGTCCCTTTCAGCACTTTATGGGAAGAGCTAAAAGCTTCCCAGAAGTGCAGATTCCCAAGAGCATGCTTGAGGTTTAAAATAACTCACTTCACTACAAACGAGGCAGCCCCACGATAGGAGACAAAGGGAAATGTCCTTCATTTTTTTCTCTCTCTCCCTCTTTTTTTTTTTTTTTTTGTTGTTGTTGTTTTTCTTATTGAACACGATTCATATAAGAAATGCTAGAAATTGGGAGAAGAAAACAGTTCATGAAGTCTCTGACCCATTTCTGTTTCCTTCCCCTTCAACACATTCCTCAGAAATTTATTCCATCAAGTCTTAAAATTGCTGAAGAAACTCATGCCCAGTACTTCCCAAGAAACCAAGTCCCCAGCTGATGAGATTTGTTGTCAAGACATTGAGACTCTTGGTTCGCAGGGCTTGGTGTGTGAGAAAACTGGATGGCCGGAAGGCGGTGCCTGGGCAGAGCTGCTGTGAGAGGAGAGGACCCTGGGATGGTGGCGGGACTGGCCGGGAGGCCGGGGAGATGTACCAAGGCTCCCTGGCTTGGGAGAGGGTGGTGGAGATCAGCCCCCCAGGTTCAGCCTTTGGGATTCACCTGCCCACGGACAGCCCATCAGACTGAGGACCTGTGAACAAAAAGGCCTTAACGAGCTGAACTGGCAGGAGTAAGCATAAACTGCCAATCATAGAAAACAGGGTGCTGTACTAGTGTTCCTGTGAAAAGCCCTGATGGATGAGCACAACCTGGTCCTGTCCGTCATGGGCAGTAATGTCCCCTGTCATTGCACCTTTTCATGGAAACAGTCAAAAGATTGTATGCATCTGTGGAACAACTTTGTCCCTGGTTTCACCAACCTGTGCATATTAAGGAGATCGGATTTACAATTAGGCCTAAATGACAGTGGAGCTTCAAGTCTCCACTGCTTCTAGGGAAAAGTCCAGTCTTTTCCAGAGTAGCTCTCTCCAAGTATTTCAGAACCTCCCCCCAGAGCTGCTTCCATGGATCTGTGAACAAGTTCCCCCGCAGTGACTGCAGAAACTGAGGCAAGCCCTCTGTGCCTGATTCCCCAGCCACCGGCCCTCTCTGGCTGCCTGCTGCACCAGCATTCCAGGGTGGGTGAAGCCAGAAGCCCACTGTTGCCGAGTGCCATGCCGAAAACCCCAGCAGTCCAGCCATATGGCTGTGACCAAGCCACCCATCTGCTGGCCTTTGTGCTTTGCTGCCATCACGTTTGCTAACACAGAGCACCCACACCCCCCACCTCCACCAAGCCTTGGCAATTAGCTCAGGCTGGTTTGGTTTCTGACGATAATAGAATAGATGCTCCTTCCTGTTATTCTCTACAGAGATGGCACACAACCACATGGCATGAGCCACAGAAGCTCACATTTTCAACGGAATATCACAGCTCTTTCAGCAGTGGTCACATTTGCAGTAATCTCGCTCACAGTCTCCCATGGCCACAGGGCTGCCTCAGCAGGGTTGCTAGTACCTTTGCAGGGTTGCTAATACCTTTGCCCAGATCAGCAAAGATACTAGGGAAGATTAGACCCTGGCACAGAACCAGCTCATCTCTAGTCTCTACTCTTTCTTATGGTGAGGTTCTTACAGAGACCATGTTGTCCTCTCCCTCAAACTTTGGTCTGTGGCACCCCAGGCCATCAGATAAAGTTTTATGTCTTCATTTTTCCCTGCTGGGACAGAGAAGTAGGTACTTCCCTCCCCATGTAAATTTGTGTAAGGACAGGGCTGTATGGAGTCTGTAATACAAATGGTTGTGTTGGGGAAGGGACAATGTGAGCCGAGACACTGAGTCAGACCATATTGTCCTAATGTAAAAACGAACTATCAGATTCTCCTTGTGCCCACTCAGACTATGTTTATCAAATTATCTGTAATCATCATTCATCTATTCATTTATACAACATTTATTGAACACCTACAATGTGCCAAGTAGTGTGCTGGGCTTTGGAAACTGAAAGACAAATCAAAGAGGGTCCTTTAACTGAAAGTATAGGCTGATACCTAAACAATCACTTACAACATAAGGTAAATATCTATTATAGAGCTATTACATGCTGTGGATCACTGAAGAGCAGAAGATTCCTTCTGCCTGGAAAATTCAAGGTAGTAGGCTGGGTGTTGAAGGATGAGTAGGAGTGCCTTAGGGTTGGAAGTTGTAAGGAATTCCAGAAAGAAAGAAATGGTAAGGAGCACTGCCCCAGAAGCATGGAAGTTCATTGCTTACTTAAGGAAGCATTGGAACGAAGTCAATGGCTGGCATACATGGGCAAAGGGGAAACTGAATGGTAGGAAATGAACCTGGCCAGATACTTGGAGCAGCTCACAGAACACCTAGTATGCCCTTCCAAATACTTGTAATTTAGTTCAGTTTCAGAAAATATTTATTAAACACCTGCCATATTTCTGGTATTCTGTTGGGTAATAGGGATGGAACAATGGTGAAAGAATGGCCCTTATCCTTGAAGAGGTTACATCACTAGGAAGACAAACTTGGGGAGAAATATTTTCAACATGATGCCAGACAGAGGGATGAACAAAGTGCTCCAGGGCACACAACCTTGATGGAGAAGGAGTGGGGGCAAGCTTGAGGTAGGCTACCTGTAAGTATTGCTGCTGAAGTTT
The DNA here is from genome assembly GCF_023851605.1 of Tamandua tetradactyla. Classification (NCBI taxonomy): domain Eukaryota; kingdom Metazoa; phylum Chordata; class Mammalia; order Pilosa; family Myrmecophagidae; genus Tamandua; species Tamandua tetradactyla. The sequence goes on along the minus strand of NC_135331.1, from coordinate 147,624,280 downwards.
TAGTCTTAAAGGGTGAGTGGGTATAATGCTTCAAGGACAAAGGAAGAAAACATCTTTCCAGGTAGAGGGAACAAGCACAGTGAGCAAAGGCATGGAGACACCAAACAGCATTGTGGTAGCTTGAATTACGAAACCCAGAAAAAAAAAATCATATTCTTAATCTTAATCCCATTCTGTAGATGTAAAACCATTGCAAATAGACCTTTTGAAGTTGTTATTTTTAGATAAGACATGGGACTAATTGAATCCTGTTGGGTCTTAGCCTTATTACAGAAGATTTTATTTTTAAAAAGCCACAAGGAGGAGCAGGAAATGAGAAGTCCATAGAGCCTGGAAGAGAAAGGAAAGGACATTGCCAAGGCACCCAAGGATTCGCAGCAGGCCTGAATGCTACCGAATCCACGAGGAAGCAAGCCTTCTCGTCTCTGAAACCATGAGCCAATAAATTCCCATTGTTTAGGACAACCTAGTGTTTTTATGGTATTTGCCATAGTCCCCAAGAAACTAAGTCAAGCATCATTTATTGTTTTAATTTATTTTGGGGAGGGAGATGTTAATTTCTTTTGGGGGAGGAAATGGTGAGAAACATTTTGGTATCGCTGAAATGTGAAGTAAGAGGCTAGAAGTGATAGGAGGTAGGGATGGGTGGGAGGCAACAGCCAAGGCACTGAGGGCTGGTGTGCCAGCCTCAGACCTTTAGACTTTATCGTGTAGGAAATGGGGAGCCATGGAAAGTTGCAAGCAAGGGAGTGATATGATCAATTTGCACACTCTAGGTCATTCTAGAGGCAGTGCAGGACCCAACAAATCTGGAGGCAGGGGGACTGGGTTGTTTCCATATCCAAGCAAGAGATACTGAAGTCTTGAAGGAAGGGCTTGGAGAGAAGTGACTGAATCATTTTCATAGATGTCTTCTAGTGAGCTAACTTTCCAAATGGCATTATATTATGCTAAATGTGACACTTTACGTTTATATCTGTCTTTATACCATATCCCCCACTCTTGTCCCTAGGCAGAAAGAAAATTACCGCTTCAAGAATGAGTCTAGACAGGCTGTTTTTGTAAATCCAGTTTCATTAGGCTCCAACCACATTCATTTGTGTTATATTTTGTCCATGGTGGCTTCTACCCTACAGAGTCAGAGTTGAATAGTTGTAACAGAGGCCACCAGATATGCAAAGTCTAAAATATTTACTATCTGGCTCTTTCCAGAAAAAGTCTGCTGAACCCTGTCCCAGACATTTGAATTTGGAATGTGCGTTAGATAATCATATCGTATCAATGTTAAATTTGTCTCGTGTGAGACCATATTGATATTATACCCTTGTTCTTAGAAAAGGAGTGCTGAAGATTCATGGGGGAACCCTCAAATGGTTGAAACATAGATGATCACTAGCCAACTAGAGAGATAGGTAGGCGATAGATAGAGATACTGTAAAAGTGGGAAAATGGCAACTCAGCGAACCTTGGTGAAGGACAGAAGGGTATTCATATGTTATTCTTGCAATGCACCTCAAGTTTGAAGTTTATAAAAAAAAGAATAGGAGAGAAAACCAAGAATGAATCTACCTTTAGAGCTCAATTTCTTCCTGTCCTTTTCTGCAGCTTCTCTGGCGCTTGTGACTTTATATGTGATCGCAGATTAGAATAAAGTATGGATTGAGGGAGAAGACCACGGCCTCTCTGTTCCTTAGAGGGTATATGCCAACTGGTCACTACCTATTAGTTCCTGGATTCTTTTTTGTGTTAATGTCTTTTTTTTTTTCTTTTGGATAACTATGTCTTGGACTCTAACTCTCCACATGTTGTGCATGTAATGCCAGCAAATCCTCTTGCTATAAAAATAGCAAATTAGTGGCACAGTTTTCCTATTCGTGCTTCTAGAGTCATTCAGAAATTGAATAATTATTCTCATGTTCACTTGCCACTTTGAATCTCTACTTATCCCACTATTGGACCTGACTTCTCTTTGCTATTTTTTTTGTTTGTTTAAGAGCTGAGAGTTGACACTGAGCTCACTATCTAATTGGGGATATGCACTATGTGCCCAGAAAGAAATGCATAAGAACAATTATCAAGGAACATACAGTTTCATACTTTATGCTACAGTAGTACAAGGCCTTGGAGAATATTCTAAACATTTTCTCAACACAAGCTATAAATTGATATGTACAAAGATTTTCTTTGCGGTTTGTTTGTGGTGATGGAGAATTGAAGGTGGAAATCAAAGGGGAAGTAAATAGACAAATGTGATAAATTTCCACCATGGAGTACTTTGAATCCTTAAGAAGCTCAGAAAAGACACATGCATAGTAACAAGAGTGGATCTTAAAAAAAAAAAACAGTGCTTGGTGAAGAAATGTGAGAAACAGAGTGACAGATAATAACATAATAGCATTTATGGAAATTAGAAATACGTGCACACAAAGACACTAGTACACATTTTATAAGAACACTTAAAACTAAATGATGGGGCGGGCCGCGGTGGCTCAGCGGGCAAAGTGCTTGCCTGCTATGCCGGAGGACCTCGGTTCGATTCCCGGCCCCAGCCCATGTAACAAAAAAAAACGGAGAAACAGAATACAATAAAACAAGAAAATGTTTAAAGATGTTTCCCTTTCTTCCTTCCTTCCTTCCTTCTATCCTTCCTTCCTTCTCTCTGTCTTTCCTTTAAAAAAAAAAAAAAAAAAAAAAAAACTAAATGATGCACATTAAATACTTTAAAATGGTGGTTAATGGAAAAGGGGAATAGGATGGAAGGGAATATAAAATTAAATTAAACATGAATTCATTTTTCAAAAGAGAGCAGGGTCTAGCAGCACCAATGATGGGGTTCAAGGAAAAGAAAAAGAACTTATTAGAAGAGCCAAGTAATCATATATGTGGTGTGTGTGTGTGTGTGTGTGTGTGTGTGTGTGTGTGTGAAGCCAAGAAGCAATCAGAGGGAGGTAGTTAATTCGGATACTCTCCCCAGAAAAGGTGAGTTTTAGGTATAGCACATCATTCGCATCCAATACATACCCCCTAATACTTCTATTAATTCCAGTGAGCATAAACTAATAATAGCTAATTATAACACTAACTATATTTTAAACATTAATTCAGTCCCAAAATATGATCCAAGTTAATTTATATGCATTATTTAATTTAACCTCTACAAAAAAATCTATAAGATAAAGATTACCATCATCAATTTCACAAATGGGGAAACCAGGCTCAGAGAGATTAAGTAATTCATTTATCCAAAGTGTCATATTGTGGTAGATCATCCTTAAATGAGCCCAAGCAAATCTTCTATGAGATCAAGGTGGTCAACCAGTTATTTATCAGTTGTTCTGCCAGAACTGAAGTCCACCTTCTTTAGAGGAAGATAAATATAATTGAGAATCTCTATAATGTATTATCTAAAATATCCAGCATATAATAAAAATTACTAGACATGCAAGTAGCATGAAGAAGTGACTGATGGTCAAATGATAAGATAGTCAACATAAGTAGACCCAGATCAGAAGGCAGGAGCTTTGAAAACAACTATGATTAATATGTTAAAGAAAATAGAGAAAACATGGAAAAGATGGAGTATTTAAATAGAAAACTGGACTCATTAAAAATCAAGTGGACATTTTAGAACTGAAAATTATAACATCTGAAATTAAGAACTTATTGAGTGGATTTAACAAGCATTTTAACTCATCATAATATAGGATTAGTAAACTTAAACACAGCCCAATAGAAAATATCCAAAGAGAAGCATAAAATGGAAAAGATACTAAGGATAAATAAATAAATAAATAAAACAGAACAAAGTATAAGAGAAGCGTGGAACATAGTCAAAGGTCTAGCATATGCGCAACTGGAATCTCAAAAGTAGAGGGGAGAGGGTGCACTGAGAGTTCAGTGGTAGAATGCTTGCCTGCCATGCGGGAGACTCCAGTTTGATTCCCAACCATGCACACCCTCCTCTCCCAAAAGACATTCAACAGATGGTGCTGCAATAACAGGATAGTCACCTGAAAAAGAATGAAATGTGACTTCCACCACACGGCATACAAAAAAAAAAAAAAAAAGAAAAGGTAGAGGGGAGAGCGAATGGGACAGAAACAGTATTTGAATAAATAATGGCTAAGAAATTTCCAAATCTAATCAAAGATATAAATGTCATCATTTGAGAAGGTTAAATACAAAGAAAACAACACCTAGGCACATCATAGTCAAACTGCTGACAAACAATAATAAGGAGAAAATCTTAACGTCAGCCAGAGAAAAAAGAGTTATGGCCAATTTCTCAACAAAAAATATATAAGCTATAAGACATGGAATGACAACTGGAAATGCTAGGAAATTAGAAAAAAAAACTGTGAAATGAAAAGCTGCCAATCAGATTGTGTATCCATGGAAATAATCTTTCAAAATAAAGATGATATAAAGATATTCTTAGATAAAAATTGAGATAATTCATTGCTAGGAGACCGACACTCTCAGAAATGCTAAAGGGGAGTTCTTTAGGCTAAAAGAAAATCATCTAAGATAAAAATCATAGAAATGCAGGAAAGAAATAGTATTAGAAACTGAAACTACTGGACTAATGGATGATGGATGATGGATCCAGCAAAATGAGGAACTAGACTGCGAAAAAGGAAATCAGAAGATCCAGGAAACATGAAGATACAATAGAGGGGACTGGCAAAGTAAAGTCCCAGAGTGACCAGGAAATCAAGCAAATTCCCAGGGCGACAGATATGTAGTAAATATGGAGAGAAATTTATCCATCTGGAGCAGAAAGATGCGAGCAACTAGAAAAGATGTTTTCAGGTAAAGAATAGAGGTAAAATATTATTCAAATGGTTTAGCCATATGGAAAACTGTTTCGAGCCGTAGGAAGTTGTAGGGAAACAAATTCATAATTTCAAAGAAAATGAAGCAAATAAAAAATTAAGACAATTATTATCTCAAAATAAAAGAATATATAATTTATGGCTCAACAGTAATTACTATTTATATAATCAGAAAATGAAAACACTGAATATGGATTTGATTAACAAATATAATACAAATTTATGGGGGGAGATGTAAAAGCAATGGGGCTATATCGAAGTTAAAACTATTACCTACCATAATAAGTCAAGAGATAATCCTAAGTATTAAAAGGGTGAACTATATACATATCAAAGGAAATAAACCATTAAATACCCAAAAGAAACAACTAAAGGTATTTAAAGGAGTTGACTCTGGAGAGTAGAATAGGTTTGGGTGCACATGTAGCAGTATTTTGTTATGAAAGTTTTAGCATTATTTGACTTTTTAAACTACACATTTGCATTACTTTGTTGAAACAGAACACAAAATAAAGCTACCATTCACTAAACCAAGAAGGCCCTTGAAAGACAGAGAAAAAAATACCAAATGAGACATGCCTTTTTTTTTTTTTCTATTTATTCACAATCCTGAAGTCACCATAGAAACTACTCTTTCCCCCCAGATTTCATATAGGAATATTTCAAAGCAGTTGTTGTCTATTCAATAGATACTAAAAGGGTTTGCAGCCAATAATCCTAAATTTAAAAGTAGTTGGAAAAATCCATAGTTACAAAGCACACATCTGCTTGCTGCTTTGATATTTGCCAAAACAGAAAGTAATGTGTTACAGAGGACCCAAACTTAAAGAATCCTTAACTAGTTCAAATCACTAACTACCAACCAAATTAAATTCAGTTAGGAAAACGTAGGTAGGAAGACTAAATCATACTGATCGAGAACACAGGACTAGATGTATATAAAGATCCTCGGTTAGAAAGGAAAAAAGACTAAAAGCAAAATTCAACTCAATCTTTTTTCTTTTTTAAAAAGCATGTACAAGAAACCCGACATTAAAGGGAATATGGCCCATGGTTTATGTGACAATTATGTGGAATCATAAATGCTTGGTACGTACCAGACTCTCACTCTGATGCATCACCTGCTCTGAACGGTTCTCTCTTAGCCAATGCCAGGGAAATAAATGTGCATTTTTCTATTTTTATTGCTAGCACTTACAACCATCCCCCTAATTCTTCTGTCTCCTACCCTCTGTAACATTCAATTACCTTACCTGATTTAAGAAGGTCTAGAACATTTTGAAAAAAGGTTTCCAGTACAACCGCTCATTGATAATTCTTAAGATAAAAACTAAAAGAGCCAGACCTATTAAGTAACTAGAAAGATAAAAGGACATAAAGATTGTATCTGCAGCTTGTATCCAGACTAACAAAAGAGCTTAGACATGGACCATTCCTATGAAACTAGAGATCACTTACTTTTCATTAATTAACTTTCGCTGCTTTGGGCATGCAGTAGTTTTCCAGACCAGACTCCCAATGCTTTACAGATAAATTAGTCCTGTGAAACCAACAAAGGAACCACTGCTCCCCTTCGCAGATTATCCCTAGTTCCCTAAAGACAACTGAAAGAGCAAAATGATAAGATTACTTCAAAGATTTAATTTGTACCAATTCAAATATTATTAGTTTTCAGGTTTTGCATTTCTCTGCACAGTGTACACTTTCTTGTCAGTGAGTTGGGACCGAAATTCATCTTCAAATTTAGCTATGCAAACTTGACCTTGAGCTACACAGGAGATTCGAATACTTTCCTCATCTTCATTTTAATAAAACGTCTCAATTTTTTTTTCAGTAGTACTTAAAAAATCCAGGTTCTGTCTCTGAAAAATTAAAAATAGAGTATTACATATTCCGAGAAACTTAAAATTAAAAGTTTCATGTATAATAGACACCATTTATAAAACTAAATATGAAATTTTAGAACTTAAAGTAGACATAAACATTTATGAAAGAAGAAGGAATAGAAGAGAGAGGGGTAAGCGGAAGAAACAGGCAAGGCCGGGGACATGGTGGCTCGAATTAGGATCTTAGTAAAAACGAAGAAAAGTGAAAGCATTCTCTATACGTTTTGGAAGTAGATGAATAAGAACGTAGAAGGTAGGAGATGAAGGCAAAAGAGGAGACAAGGATGATTCCTAAGTTTTTAGCTCAGGTGACTGGGTCAATCAGGTATCATTGACAGGGATTGAGTAGGAACAGGTGTGAGGAGGGGACCATTTTAATTTTGTGGATATTTTAAGAGACGCCTAGAAGATTTCTGTTTCAGTTTCCTAGCTGCTAAAACAAACTTCACTCAGTGGGTTGCCTTACCAATAGGCATTTATTGGCTCACAGTTTCAGAGGCAAGAAGACTGGCTTCCTCTCGGCATCGGGATCTTCTGGCTGGCTGGCACTCTGTGGGGCTCCTTGCCTTTCCCATCACATGGCAGTGCGCGTGGTGGAGTCTTCTCCTTTTTCTTCCAGGCTCTAATGACTTCTAGCTTCTGGCTGCTCCTTAGGGCTTTTCTCTCTGTGGCCTTCTTTATAAGGCCTCCAGTAACTGAGTTAAGTCCCATCTGGATCCAGGTGGGCCACACCTTACCTGAAGTAGTCTCGGCAAAAGGTCCTATTTACAATGGTTTCACGTTCACAGGAATGGATTAAGATGAAGAACATGTTTTTCTGGGGTACCCAACTCCAAGCCACCACAACTTCCAAGTGATGATATCAGGCAGAATATTAAATATATATCTGATTTGAAATCCCTGGGTACAGTCAGGGCCACTGTCATAGATCAGGGAATCATAGACAAATAGACAGTATTTAAAGCCTTAGGTCCTGGCTTTAAATGAAATTTCCTAGGGAGAGAGTATAAGTAAGAAAGAACAGATGCTAAGGACCCAGCCTAAAGACATGTCATGAATTGGAGGTTTTGCCCCTTCCCCCTACCTGCACATCCCCGCTCCATGCACGTGTACACACACACCCTGGCCCTGCCCACCTCTCTAGTGTAAGCACACACCCTCACCTTGTCCCCAGGGACCCATGCACGTGTGCCAGCCCTTCACCCCCACTTCTCCTTGCCTGCCCCTAGCAGGAGTTCACCTGAGCATCTGGGCCACACCCACCCCCAGCCCACCCAAATGCTCAATCTCACCCTGCTCCCCCTAAGTTCTGCGCACACCAGGCCCCAGACCCCCAGATCCAAGCATGTACACACGCACACATGCATCCTGCCAACCCTGGCACCCACACATCTGTGCCCCGACCCCTCAAACCCCTGCACCCCTCTCCTTCTGCCCTGCACAACCCCGCCCTGTCCCCACTTCTCCACGACCACTCACCTGTGCATCCAGGCCACACCCACCCACCCCCAGCCCACACAGGCAGTTAACTCTGCCCCATTCCCCTTGAGCTCTATGCACACTCAACAGGCTCCTACACAGTATGCACACTCAACAGGGCCCCTGCCCCTGAGATCCGCGCACATGCATACCCATGTCCTGTCCGCCCTGGCTTCCACGCATCCATGCCCAACCCCTAGACTTCTGTACCCCAACCCCCCCAACTCCACATAGCATCCCTGCCCCAGCCCTCAGCTCTGTTGACATGCACACCAGCAGCATCCTGCCCTCCCAAAACACACACGCCCCATATCAGAGCACTGCCACACCAGCACCCCTGCATCTGTGCCCGACCACTCGACCCCTGCATCCTACCCCACCCCTGTCCTGCACACATGCACACTCCTGCCCCGAGCCCCCCCCATACACACACCCCACGCATCCTGCTGCCCAGCCCCCCCACCACCACCCACGCCCTTGCACACGCATGCATCCACATCCCGGTCCTCCTGGACCCTCTCCCTCACGCAGGCACACACCCGCGTCCTGACATCTGAACCCCAAAAGAGAAAGACTTCCAGCCAAGAATTCTGTACCCAGCCAAATTGTCCTTCAAAAGTGAGGGAGAGATTAAGATTTTCACAGACAAACAAATGCTGAGAGAATTCGTCGACAAGAAGCTGGCCCTACAAGAAATGCTAAAGGGAGTTCTGTCACAGGCTGTAACGAAGAGAAAACAGGAGTAACTATATTAATATCAGAGAAAATAGACTTCAGATGTAAAGACATCATAAGAGACAAGGAAGGGCACTATATACATTTATTAATAAAGGGACAATTCGCCAAAAAGAAATAACAATCATAAATGTTTATGCTCCCAATCAAGGAGCTTCAAAGTACATGAGGCAAACACGGGCAAAACTGAAGGAAGTGTTAGACACTTCAGCAATAATAGTAGGAGACTTCAAGACACCACTCTCCTCTATAGATAGAACAACCAGGCAGAGGATCAACAAGGAAATAGAGAACTTAATTTGATAAATGAATTAGACCTAACAGACATACATAGGTCACTACCCCCAAAAACACCAGAATTTAGATTCTTCTCTAGAGCTCCTGGAACGTTCTCTGGGATAGAACATATGCTGGGGCATAAAACCGGTCCTTATAAATTTTAAAAGATTGAAGTTATTCAAAACACTTTCTTGGATCATAATGGAATGAAGCTGGAAATCAATAACCAACAAAGAACCAGAACTTCCACAAATATATGGAGATTAAATAACTTATTCTTAAACAAGTGGATCAAAGAAGAAATTGCTAGAGAAATCAGTAACTATCTGTAGACAAATGAAAATGAAAATAGGACATATGGGATGCAGCAAAGGCAATGCTGACAGGGAAATTTATTGCCCTAAAAGCCTATATTAAAAAACAAGAAAGAACAAAAATTGATGACTTAACTGCTCACCTGGAGGAACTAGAAAAAGAACAAACTAATCCCAAAGCAAATAGAAGAAGAGAAATAACAAAGATTAAAGCAGAGTTAAATGAATGGGAGAACAAAAGAACAATAGAAAACATCAATAAAACCAAAAGTTGGCTATTTGAGAAAATCAGTAAAAATGATGGGCCCCTAGCTAGCCTGACAAAGGAAGAAACAGAGAGGATGCAAATAAATAAAATCAGAAATGAGAGGGGGGTTGTAACCACAGACTCTGAAGAAATTTGAAAAATCATTAGAGAATATTATGAACAACTAACTATATGCTAACAAACTAGACAACTTAGATGAAATGGACAAATTCCTAAAAACGCATGAAAAAGCTACACTGACTTGAGAAGGAATAGAAAATGTCAACAAACCAATCACAAGTAAAGAGATTTAATCAATCAACAAAAATCTTCCCACAAAGAAAAACCTAGGGCCGGATGACTTCACAGGGGAATTTTATGAAACACTTCAAAAAGAACTAACACCAAACCACTCAAACTTTTACAGAAAATTGTAGGAAAAAAGAACACTAACTCATTTTATGAAGTTAATATCACTATAGTACCAAAACCAGGTAAAGATGCTATAAGAAAGGAAAACTACAAGCCAATCTCCTTAATGAACATAGATGCAAAAATTCTCAACAAAATATTAGCTAATCAAATAAAATGACATATTAAAACAATTACACACCATGATCAAGTGGGGTTTTAACCAGGAATGCAAAGGTGGTTCACACAAGAAAAACAGTTAATGTAATACAGCACATTAACAAATCGAAAGGGAAAAATCACATGATCATCACAATTGATGCAGAAAAAGCATTCAACAAAATTCAACATCCTTTTCTAATAAAGGATTCCTACTTCAAAATGTAGGATTCAAAGCTAACTTCCTCAATATGATAAAGGGCATGTATGAAAAACCGACAACCAGTATCACACTCAATGGAGAGAGACTGAAAGTTTTCCCCCTGAGATTGGGAACAAGACAAGGATGCCCTCTGTCACCACTGTATTCAACATTGTACTAGAAGTTCTAGCTAGAGCAATCAGGCAATAAAAAGAAATAAAAGGCATCCAAATTGGAGAGGAAGAGATAAAACTTTCATTATTTGCAGATTACATGATACTATACTTGGAAAATCCTGAGAAATCTACAACAAAGCTACTTGAGCTAATAAACAAGTTCAGCTAGGTAGCAGGATATACAATTAATGTGCAAAAATCAGTAATGTTTCTACACACAAGCAATGACCTAAATTAAGTGTCAATTAAGGAAAAAGTTTCATTCAAAATAGCAACTAAGAGAATCAAGTATCTAGGAATGAACTTAACTAGGGATGTAAAGTACCTGTATACGGAAACTATGTAACATTGCTAAAGGAAATCAAAGATCTAAATAGGTGGAAAGATATTCCCTACTCATGGATAGGAATGTTAAATGTAACCCCACAAAGAATAGGTCAAATCTACTTAAAATTTAGGCCTAAGAGTCACCCCCAAGAGAACCTCTTTTGTTGCTCAGATGTGGCCTCTCCCTCCAGCCAACATGATGAGCAGTCTCACCACCCTCCCCCTCTCTGCGTGGGACATGACTCCCAGGGGTGTGGACCTTCCTGGCAACGTGGGACAGAGATCCTGGAATGAGCTGAGACTCAGCATCAAGGGACTGAGAAAAACCCTAGAATGAGCTGAGAATTAACATCAAGGGATTGAGAGAACCTTCTCGACCAAAAAGGGGAAGAGTGAAATGAGACCAAGTGTCAATGGCTGAGAGATTCCAAACAGAGTCGAGAGGTTATCCTGGAGGTTATTCTTACACATTAAATAGATATCGCCTTTTTACTTAAGGTGTAACGGAGAGGCTAGAGAGAACTGCCTGAAAATGTAGAGCTGTGTTCCAGTAGCCATGTTTCTTGAAGATGACTGTATAATGATATAGGTTTCACAATGTGACTGTGTGATTGTGAAAACCTTGTGTCTGATGCTTCTTTTATTTACCTTATGGACAGATGCGTAAAGCGTATGGACTAAAAATAAATAAATAATGGGGGAACAAATGTTAAAATAAATTTAGTAGATTGAAATCTAGTTATCAATGAAAGGGAGGGGTATGGGATATGGTATGTATGAATTTTTTTTCTATTTTCTTTTTATTTCTTTTTCTGAATTGATGCAAATATTCTAAGAAATGATCAGGATGATGACTATACAACTATGTGATTAAAAAAGAATGCTCATATTGTATGTTGATTGGTTTTATTAATAAAAATTTTTTTTAGATGTAGTTAAGATGCCAATTCTACCCAAGTTGATTAACAGAGTCAATGCAAATACCAATCAAAATTCCAATAACCTACTTTGAAGACTTGGAAAAGATAGTTACCAAATTCATTTGGAAGGGAAAGAGACCCTGAATAGCTAAAAACATCCTAAAAAAGGAGAATGAGAATAAAGTGGGAGGATTCACACTTCCTGATTTTTTTTTACTATTATTATTATTTTTATTTTTTTCTCTATATTAACATTCTATATCTTTTTCTGTTGTTTTGCTAGTTCTTTTTCTAAATCGATGCAAATGTACTAAGAAATGATGATCATGCATCTATGTGATGATGTTAAGAATTACTGATTACACTTCCTGATTTTGAAGCTTATTTTTTAAAGCCACAGTGATCAAAACAGCATGGTAGTGACTCAAAGATAGAAGTATTAACCAATGGAGTCAAATTGAGAGTGTGGAGTTAGACCATTAAATCTGTGGTCAACTGATCTTCAACAAGGCCCCTGTGCCAGTTTGAATCTGTTGTGTGTTCCAGAAAATCCAAGTTCTTTAATCCTTACTCAGTATTGCTGGGTGGGAGCTTTTGTATTGTTTCCATGGAGATGTGACCCACCCAATTGTGGGTGGAGATTTTTGATTAGATGGTTTCCATGGAGATGTGCCTCCACCCATTCAAGGTGAGGTTGCTTACTGGAACCTTGAAAGAGGGAATCATTTTGGAAAAAGTTTCAAAGCCCACACAGCCAAACACCTTTGGAGGTGAAAAAGGAAAATACCCCTGGGAGAGCTTCATGAAACAAGAAGCAGGGAAGAGAAAGCTAGCAGACTTCACCATGTGCCCTTCCAGCTAACAGAGAAACTCTGAACTTCATTGGCCTTTCTTGAATGAAGGTAACCTCTTGCTGGTGCCTTAATTTGGACCTTTTCATGGCCTAAGAACTGTAAACCTGCAACTTAATAAATTCCCCTTTTTAAAAGCCATTCTGTTCCTGGTATGTCACATTCCGGCAGCTTCCAAACTAGAACAACTCCCAAGGCTACTGAATTGGGACAAAATAGTCTTTTCAAAAAGTGAGCATGGGATAACTGGGTATCAATAGCCAAGAGAATGAACGACAACCCTTACCTTAACTCTATACAAAAATTAACTCAAAGTGGATCAAACACCTAAATATAAGAACCAGTATCATAAAGCTCCTAGAAGAAAATATAGGGAAACAGCTTCAAGATCTAGTAATAGGAGGTAGCTTCCTAAACTTTACATCCAAGGCACAAACAACGAAAGAAAAAGTCAATAAAGGAGAACTCCTCAAAATCAAATGCTTTTGTGCCTCAAAAGACTTGGTCAAAAGGTGAAAAAGCAGTCAACTCAATAGGAGGAAATATGTAGAAATCACACATCAGATAAAGGTTTGATATTCTGTAAACATAAGGGAATCATAAAACTTAATATCAAAAGAACAAACAACCCAATTATAAAATGGGCTAAAGATATGGAAAAGCATTTTTCCAAAGAGCAAATACAGGTGACTTAAAAGCACATGTAGAAATGCTCATTTTCCATTAGATATAAGGGAAATGCAGATCAGGACTACAATGAGATACCACCTCACACCTATATGAATGGCTGCTATTAAACAAACAGAAAACTATAAATGTTGGAGAGGATGTGGAGAAATTGGAATATTTATGCACTGCAAGTGGGAATGTATAATGATGCAGCCACTATGGAAGACAATCTGGCAGTTCCTCCGAATACTAGATATCAAATTGCCCTATGACCCAGCAATTTCACTACTCAGTATATACCCAGAAGGGCTGAAAGCAGTGTCAAAAACAGACATTTGCACACTAATTTTGTAGCAGCATTATTCATAATCACCAAAAGATGGAAACAATCCAAGTGCCCATCAACAGATGAGTAGATCAACAAAATGTGGTGTGTATATATATATATATATATGATGGAATATTATGCAGCAGTAAAACAAAATGACATCCTGAAGCACATGATAAGATGAATGAAACTTGAGGACATAATGCTGAGACAAAAAGGACACAAAAGGACAGATATTGTCCAATTTTGCTTTTATGACCATGGTAAAGGTAAAGTCAGAGGCTTATAATACAGAATATAGGGGACAGAGATACACAGAAGCTAGAGATGGGTGAACGGTTAGCTAATGAAGGTGAACCTAAATGTAGGAGAAAGATAGAAGTGAAGGCAGTTCATTAGTGGGTTCATAAATAATATTGCTATTGAAGGCGAACATGATTGAAAGAGGTTATACAGACCCATGTGTCCCATTGATTAATATTACAAATGTAAATAAATTCGTGCATGAACTACTTTAAAGGTATGACTCTTGTACAAAGAGTGTAAATGCCAGGGCATGGGGGGAAACGGCTATTGTATTCTCTGGCCTCTGTTTAACAGGAAAACATCAACAATACCACAGCAACACTAGGGGCACATAATGGGGGAGAGGGACAAGAGTTAGGGGGAGGTTTGAATTTTTGATTTGGTGACGGTGTGTTTACTGGTTATTTTTCTTTTTGGAACAATAAAATTGTCTAAAATTGAGAGTGTTGATGGACTGTTGACTTTGGACATTAGACATGATGCCCAGTGGATGGAGGTGGTTGAAGGATACACTGACTGTGAAATAGAATGGCAGACAGCGGTGTAGACATGTGGTTGGATATTGTGCTGCTACAGAAAGGAACAAAGCTCTGAGGCATGCAGTGTTGTGAATGAAACTGTGGGAAATGAGGCAAAATAAGCTAGAAACAAAAGAGCAAATATTGCATGGTCTCATTTAGAAAATATTTAAAAGAAAACAGGGGACTAGATTGCAAGCTCTTATAGCAGTCACATTTAGTCCAGAGCGGTAACCGTCATCCCTAGATTTTGAGAGGCTGTGCTATACATGTATAACCTGATATTTAGAAATAAGAATGAAAGAAATCAGGTTGGGATTAAAGTAATTCAGAATACAGGGGTAAGGAAGACATTGCCTGTATTTTAGAACTTCACCTGTAAGACCAAAGAAAGAAAAGTTTGTTTTGTCCAGAACCTAAATTTTCTGTGGCACATAGTCCAGCTCAATCTGTCTGGACAGATCAGCTAAACAACCAGGCACAGGGAGCCCTGAATGGGAATTAGGGTTCATAATCCTGTCTATCTTGGTGTAATGCCCAGATACATCCCGGAGTATATGAAGCTGACAATCAAAAAGTATTGACACAGTCCCTGGAGGGATGGGAGAAAAAATACAGAACTATTAAACTTTATCACCAGGGAAATCCCTGATACTGTCTTAAACATTAGGGACTCCCAAGTCAATAGGCCAAGTCCTTGATCTTGAGGCTTGCTCTCTGTGAAGCTTATTTATGGAATGGAGAAGTTTAGTCTATCTATAGGTATGCCTCAGAACTATCTCTGGAGGACCTCTTGTAAGTGAAATCATTGCCCTACCCCCAATGTGGGACATGACATCCAGGGGTGAAAGTCTTCCTGGTGGCATGGGAGATGACTTCCAAGGATGAGCCTGGCACTGGTACTGTGGGATCAACAATGCCATCCTGACCAAAAGGGGAAAGAAGTAACAACAAAATAAGTGGCTAAGAGAGTTTGAATAGAGTCGAGAGGCTGCTCTGGAGGCTACGCTAATACAAGTTTCAGCTAGACATTGCTACCTATCATAGTTTGCCAAACCCCAACCAAAACCATTCCTACCAACCCTAAAGAACACCTAGGCCTTTCTATGAGATTCTACAAAAGTTCCATGTACTAGGATTACTTTCCAGAAGCCTACAACCTCCAGATGGGTCCCTAGGCCAGATAATTCCTAAAACGCTGAGGAACCACCCTTTCCAGAACATCAATTAGTTCCATCCCCTTATCTCATAATATTGACAGCCCCTCCCAACATGAAAAATTTAGAATGGGCATAGCCCAAATAACCCTAAAGCGTAGGGGAAAGATCAAAGGAAATGGTAGAGTTATATTGAGAAGCCAGGGTTTAACAAATGAATATGATTGCTGATTAATTATATTGATACTTCTTTTAGTCTCCAGTGTCTTGGAGCAGCTAGTAGTAAAAACCTAAAATTGTGAAATTGTAACCCTTGCCAAACTCTGAAATCTGTTCTACAACTAATTGTTGCGGTGTGCTTTGAAGTGGATTGCTTTTTTTGTATATATGTTATGTTTTACAAAAACGAGGAAGAAAAGCCAATTGTGATGATGAATACACAGGCATATGATACTGTGAACCACTGATTGTATACTGTTAATGACAGCATGGTACGTGAATATATAATATATAGCAATAAAATAGTATTAAAATAAAAAGTGAGTTAATCTGGGACTTAGTGGTGGTTTAAAACTTGGCTTAGTTCTCGTAGCCTTGTTTTTACTACTTTGAGTTTCTCCCGTATATGCGCACCTCAGAGATGAGCCTGAGATTTATGTGAATTCCTATTCAGGAGTATTCCTTTCTCCAGCTCTCCCTTCCCCAGGACCTCCCTACGGTCTCACTATGCACACACTCTGCAGCCTGGAGGGGATATTTTCCAAGTTTTTCTGCCAGAATGATCAATTTTCTATCAGAGATTAATCAGTGCCTTGACGGTGGAACACTGCTCCATGATGTTGTTTCCCTTGGAGCAAAGCCACAGGAGAAAAGAGAGAAAAAGAGGAAACATTTCCTTGTAGGTTGCTTTTCTAAGTTTTGTTTTGTTTTTCTTCTCCAAGTTTTGATTCACCTCCATAATCTACCTGCTTTTGTATTCTTTTAAGAGTCTTCAGATAGTTGCTTTTTGTGTTTGGTCTAGCATTTTCATTCTAAGCAACAGAAAAAATAGGCTGCAGTTGGCTGACCTCACCATAGCAAAACTGGTACACTTGCATTGTTTTTAACTTGACAATATTTTAAAATTCCAGAGTTTCTCCACACCAAAGTAGTATGTTATACCCACGATGACTATATCTGTTTAAAGTCTGCAGCTCACCCCAGTGTGGTTCCACCGTCCTTAAGTTCTCTGACCTTTGTACTGTCCCCTTTTGCTAAGGTGATGTCTATACATTCTGATAACCTTCCAAATGGTGACATATCTTTCAAAAAAGAGTAAAAATCCAAACTTCCTGAACTAAAATCATAATGGCAGCTATAATAGATGGAGTGCATAACTGTGCAATGCCTTTTAAACCTATTAACTTGGTGTTTTCAATGACCCTATGAAGCAGGTTTTACAGATGAGAGAACTAAGATTAAGTCCCTTATTCTGGCATATTTGGCTAGAAAGGGATAGAGCCTGGATAGGAACCCAGGGAATCTGATCCATTACATTAAAATGAGAGTCTTTTGTTCAGCCTGTCCTTGGTGAAAATACGCACAATGTCTATCGACAGAAAGAGAAAGGAAAGGGTACAATGACTGAGAAGCAGGGAGGCAAACTGCAGTGTATACATATGATGGAATATTGTGCGACTACAGAAAGGAATGAAGCCTGAGGTATGCAACGAGGTGATGACCCTTGAGGACATTATGCTGTGCAAAATAAGTCAGGAACAGAATTGTATGGTCTCCTTCAGAAAATGCCTATAAGAAAATTGTGGCCTGGATTGTAAGTTTATAACAGTCACATCTATTCTTGAGCTAGATTCTGAGATGCTGTGCTATATATGTATAACCTGGTATTTCCCTGGAACTTTGGGTACCAGTGTGACAACTAAGACTCAAAGTTGGATTTCTGTAGTTCTGAAAGTCAGCATTGCTACATACAACAAACTATTAAAGAAACCATAAAGAGATCAGAAGGAAGATGATCTAGTAGGGACTAAGGTAAATTAGAATCCAGTGATAACAGTGTCTGTATAAACAAAGGATGTTCTAAATAAAGGATGGCAGTGTCTGGATTTTAGAACGTCACCTACTGTATGAGACAAAAGGTAGAGAGGTTTGTTTTGTCCAAAATCTAAATTTTCTGTAGCATACAGTCTAACCCCATCTGGAGTGTTCATTTAAGCAACCCAAATACATGGAGCCCAGAATAGAAACAAGGGCTTGTAATTCTGTATATCTTAATGTGATACCTGGATACAGCCCAAGGTATGTTGGGAAGATAATTTTAAAGTATTGGCAAAGTCCCTTGAGAGACAAGAGAAAAAATATGGAACTATAAGTTTTCCTAAGCGGGAAACCCCAGATACTCTCTCAAACACTAGGGACTCCCAAGTTAATAGGCCAAGCCCTTAACCTTAGGCTTGCTCTTAGGAAACTGTTTCTGTAGCAGAGAAGCTAATCCTACCTATAATTATACCTAACAGTTACTCCTAGAGAACCTCTTTTGTTGCTCAGATGTGGCATCTCTCTCTAAATCCAACTCTGCATGTGAAACCATTACCCTCCCCCTCTGTGGATGACATCCAGGAGTAAAAGCCTCCCTGGCAACATGGGACATGACTCCCAGGGATGAGCTTGGCCCTGGCACTTTGGGATCAACAATTCCTTCCTGACCAAAACACAGAAAAATAATGTAGCAGAATAATGTATCAGTAGCTAAAAGAGTTCAAATAGAGTTGAGAGGCTCTTCTGGAGGCTACTCTTACGCAAGCTTCCACTAGATATTGCTGATTTCCATGGTTTGCCAAACTCCAGCCAATACCATTCCTGTTAACCTTAGAGAACAGCGAGGGCTCTATCTGAGATCCTACAAAAATTGAATGCACCAAGTTTACTGTTCAGGAACCTAAAAACCTTCAGATGGTTCCTAGGCCAGAAAAGTCCTGAAACCTAGAGGTGCCAATATCTCCAAAAACATAAATGAGTTCGATCCCCCATCCCATATAGTCAACACCTCCTTTCAACATGAAAAAAAGTTAAAATGGGCATAATCCAATATCCCTAAAAACTAGAAGAGAAATCAAAGGAGAAGGAGGAGATATAATAGAGAAGTTAGGATTTAACAAATCAGTAGGACATCTGAACCATTAGGTTGATATTTCTTTTTAGTCTCCTGCCTTGGGGTAGCTAGAAGGAAAAGCCTGAAATTGTGGAACTGTGACCCATACCAAACTTTCTATGACTACTTGTTAAAATTCACTTTGAAATTTATTGGGTTTTTTTAATGTATATTATATTTCACAATAAAAATGTTTTTAAAAAGTGGTAAAGTTGGATTTGATTTAAAAAAAAAAAAAAAAAAGAGAGAGAGAGAGAGAGAAAAGAGCAGGACCTGGACAACTTATCTGCTTCCTTTCAGTACCATCCTAGAGACAACTAGACAGGAAGGACCAAGAAAGGGGAGGTGGGAGAAGGGGAGAGCCCCGAGGATGCACATCTGAGGTGAGATTTGTGTTGATGACAGGCTACTTCATGGACAAGTACAGAGCTTCTTTGTCCCATCCTCTGAATCACTTGTGTAAGCAACAGTAGGATCTTTTTTCTTTTTTTTTGAAATTAGAGCAGTTGCAGGTTTACAGAAAAATAATACAGAAAGTATAGAGTTCCCATATACCTCTCCATACACACAAACACATAATTTTTCCTTAACATTTTGGATTAGTGTGGTATCTTTATTACAGTTGATGAGAGTATATTATTACAAATATACTACTAATTATACTCCATAGTTTATATTAGGCTTCACTCTTTGTGTTGTATAGCTCTATGCTGTTTTCTTTTCATTTTTATGCTGGTAACAAATATACAACCTAAAATTTCCCATTTTAACTACTTTCAAATATACAATTCAGTTTGTGCTACCATCATCACCATCCATTACCAAAACTTTCTATCATCCCAAACAGAAACTCTATCCCTATTACACAGTAGTCCCTATTCTTCCTCTCCACAAGCCCTGGCAGCCTCTAATTTATACTCTATCCCCACATATTTGCTTATTGTAGATATTTCATATAAATGGAAACATACCAAATATAGTCCTTTGCATGTGACACTTCACTCAACATAATGTCTTCAATGTTCATTTGTGTTGTAGAATGTATCAGAACTTCATTCCTTTTTATGGCTGCATAATATTTCAGTGAATGCCACATTTAGTTTATCCATTCAGCTGTCAGTGGACATTTGGGTTGCTTCCACCTTTTGGCAATTGTGAGTAATGCTACTATGAACATTAGGTTAGTGTGCAAGGTTTTTCTTTCAGATCATTGTCTGTAGATTGTCAATCTTCTGTATATTAAATGATAGCTAAAAGGTTACATCACATACTATTTAAAAATTGAAAACTAAGTTCTCCTTGTGTATGTGCTTACATATATATAAAATAGCAACTTGAGTACCCACTATGCCATCTTGCCTCTCAGGCACTGGCATATACAAGGAAGTATAATGCTTGCCCTCAAACAGCTCACTTGTGAAAATGTTAAGTAATTATTAGGTTAAATATTAGTAAATAATAAGCAAAACATGCTCCCAGTGAGGACCACTTGGGACAGAAGGAAGAGATGGTGCAAATTAAGAGAAGCATCATAGAGGAGGGATCTGATGGCATTAGATGTGGATAAGCAGAAAAAGAGGAGCAGGACAAGCTGATGTACCCTTAGGTTTCCTTCCATTTCTCCTGATTCTTTCAGTACTTCCTGGGGAAAACACGAGCATTCCCACAGTTCCCCGAATCACCTTACAGAAACCTGTTTATTTCCTTCGTAGAACAAATCATGATCTTACTTGGTTTTTATTATCGTTTATATCCACATAATGCATATCAACTCATTAGAATCCTACTCAGTAATAAAGGGAAACAAGTTATTGACCTATGCAACAACATGGATGAATCTCGAAATAAGTATGCTGAATAAAAGAAGCTAAACAGAGAAGGAGTAAGTGCTGTATTTTTCCATTTTTAAAAAATTTTAGAAAATCTGGACTGACATAGAGTGACGGAAAACAGATCAGTGATTCCCTGGGATAATGGGTGTGACAGAAGGATGGATTACAAGGAAATACCAGGAAGTTTTTGAGGATGATGGAAATGTTCATTTTCTTAATTATGGTGATACTTTGATGGATATACACATATGTCAAAGCTCATCCAATTTTATATTTTTATTGTATGTAGTGCACCGGATGTAAATTATATCTCAATAAAATCTATATTATTTATCCTTCCTTTAAAACTTGGTCCTCATCTTAGATTCCTTCTCTGATGAGTGGCAGCACCCACTACCCAGTCACCTCAGTTAGTGTTGGAGTCATCCCTAACTCTTCTCTTTCTCTGTTTCCTTGACCACCCAGTGACTATATGTGTCTAATTGAGCCAGTTTGTAGAGTTGCATAAAGTTTCTACTCACCCTAAAGCATTTCTAAGAGTGGCTCCTGGAATCCCGAGTATATGAGTCTCAAGGAAGATAGAGGCAGAGGTGAAAAGGCCAGAAGTTAGTGGAGAGATTTTTCTCTCAGCAGCACAGGGGTCCTACAGCTGGGAACTTTTCCTGAGTGATAGGGATGATAATCCAAGAGTCTCTTGACTCTTTGTACACAGAAATGCATCCTGTAAGCCATCAGGTCATTAGGTATAGAAGACTCAAGTTTTTAGGTAATCGAGTTCACGTACAGAAATAATGTACTGAAGTTACTTTTAGCCCTAATGTGCAGTGTTGCCCTGGATTACTATTTGGAAAAACGAACCATCTCAATCAGTCCTGGATGGGAACACAATGTTTATTGGGAAGGGAACAAGATAGACTAAATAGCCCAAAAAGAAGAAGAAGGAATGAAGACATGGGAAAACTAGGAATCCAGGTCTGTAGTATGTGAAAACATGAGATCTTAAAAATTTTTTTAAAAAAAGAGAGAAAATAGACTAAATCATTGAAATCGACCCAGTTTTACAAGGAAGAAGCACGGTAAAGAAAGTAGAAGGAAAAAAATACAGATGATGTGGTGTATGGTTTTTACAGCTTTGCTTTATGAAGATTTCCTGCCAAAATAATGCAATAATAATTTTCATGCTGTATATAAAACTAAAAGATATCCAGTCCTCAAATAAATGTTCATTGTATTTTACTTATAATCAATAATGTCCCTTAATAGAGGCATCTGGGACCATGTATTTAAATACATTTTGAAAGCAAGCGACAAAGAATGTCTTTGTTCAAAATATATAGTACATATAATAGTACATTACTCATATAAACATATGACTTGAACTTTACACTTGATTTCTGGGGCATTTTCAAGTGCTATCCTTAATATACCTCTTATATGGTGGTAGAGAAATACAAGCTGTGTGAGAATTAATTATAAGAAATTAGAGGAAGTAGGTTCGATGGAATAGTGCCTATTTTTAGATCTTTAACCATAAAACTACATATCTGATATATTTAAAAAAAAAAATCAGATACTATTTTCTTGGAAGCCTGCCGCAGCTCCTGCCTCACATGTGATCTTTTTGGCCACAGCTTTGCTCTCAGCGTGTCTCTACATGACAGCTTTGCCTTCCTGTTTTCAAGCATCACCTACCTCCACAGTCTCTCTGGACCCCTCTAGACATATCGTGGTTTAGCCTTTACTTCATGGGCCCTATAATTATGTGGTGTGCTGGAGGCAGGTTGGAAAGGATGGCAATTGTAGACATGTCTGCCAGCAGATGAGTGAAAATGCGCCTTCACTTGCCTTATGTACTTGGAATATCTTGGATAGAAAAGAAAAAAACTGTGTACATATACCCACACATATGACCTCTGTCGTGCTGTCAGGGCAGCCAAACTCATTGCAATCTGCTATGTACGTGCCAGCTTCACCAGTTTCTAGTGGCCGGGGAGGGGGGCAGATTTAAGTTCAATATTAAAATGCAAAGAGAAATCATCTCTCTGAAATCTAAGCACTACACCTATCCTCCTCCCTTCTCCATTTATCAAGATTATCTGGAAAATTTCAACTGTTTCTATTTATGTATCCTCATTCTGTATTTTATCTCTTTGAAATTTCCCCTTATCACCAGGCAACGGCTCAGCATAATGTTGCTGTTACTTCAACAGTTACTTCTAGCAGGATGATGTTGTCACAGTAATGATCCCGTGACCTTTAGGAACAAGGAATGTATCAACACCAACTGTTTCCATTAGAAACAGTGTTTTCTTCTACCATAAAGAAAAATATAACGTTCACATATTGAATGTAGGGTAACAGAAATCCTATTCTAAGCTTCGAGAGGAAGTGTCCTGCATTTGTGGTTATACTATCTGAAGTTATCAGTTGCATTTATCCATAGCATTCTCTGGGACTGCGATGATGAGCCATTCAACTAACCGGCATGCTTTCTGAAAAATATATTGGTATAACTTCCAGTAAATATGGTAGATTTAGCTGACATGTTACCTACCTGCTAGCAACGCCTAGAAATGCTGGATGAAATAAATCAAAAGTGATTTATTTAAGGCATAATTGGGCTCAAAATAAAGAAAGGGAAATTTTCAGGGGCTGGAAAAGAAGTAGGTACTGAAAACCTGGAATGAAAAGAATTGTAGTGTGGGAAATCATACAACCATCAGATGCAGGCATGGAGGTATATATATATATATATGGTTAGGCTCATTCCCTTCTTTTTTTCTTTAACTTCTTATTTTGAAATCATTTTAAACTTACAGGACAGTTGCAAAATAAAAATTAACAAAATTAACAAAAACTGATCCAGACGAGAATCCTATGGCCTCTGCAGAGAAAATGTAAAGACAACCCAGTTATATCAGGCTTCCACTCAAAGAAGGAAACAAACTGCCGTGAGAAGGAGCCAGCTGGAGGATGGGGGGGGTGCAGCCAATAGGAGGCTTAGCACCCCCAGGAACCATGGGTAATAAAACAGTCTGAAAAACAGCCTATAAAATAAATACATTTAAAATGTTTAAATAGATTTTGAAGATGATATAGAAAGAATTAAGTAAGACTTTCACTGTGACGAACTAAGATGGGATGGATATAGGTGGAAGAGGATGCACCAGCTGGTGCAATGTCCCAGGATTTTGAGAGATAGGAGGGACATAAAAACCATAAGGACTGGGAAGTCGGTGGCTATTGTAAAGTATCATTGATTCATTGAAGAGAGAAAATGGCAGGCTCAGACTTACTGACCAACAACTTAAAACAAAGTGGTAGAGCTAGAGGACTTCCTTAGCAGCCTTTGAAAAGACTTCTCCCCTGAAGCCAGAGGGCAGAGGTAACCAAAACCAGGCACAGGGTACTAGAACTTCAGAGAAGGCTGAATTCTCAGTCTAGGCCAATCTCCAAGGCCAAAGTCTGGGCACTGATGGGAAATGAGAGGGCTCCCAAGAGTTGGGATGAGCTATCTGGGTAGATTCTTTCTGGAACCTTGAGTCTGAAATCTCTGGCATTGCAAAAAGATAGTCTCCTCCTAACTCCCCTGCCTCTGACTTACATGAAAACAAAGCAGAAGTCTCCAATGAAGCAGGAACCTTACCAAACAGTGCGGTATCTGGTCCTAAATCCTCTCTTGGCACCAAATCCATAGTTCAGCCAAATCTCAGCATAACCAGACGGGTTCCTATGACCAGCTGTCAGAGAAGAAAGAAGTCTGAGATTGGTTCAGGGTCAAAATGGCTTTGTATGTTGGTACATGCTGAAAATGGGATGCTTCTGCAGTGTGATCCCACTCAGGTTGTCTCTGAAAGACAGTGATGAGGGGAAATTCTCCTTACGAAGTTTCAGATGGTGCACTTCATTACCTATTTGCATAGAAAGAGAAGTGACCCACGACGAGGATATACATGGATGAGGGAGCAATGGCAGATGGCTTAGCTGATTATTCAGGGGCCTTGCAAGAGTAATATTGAAATATGGGGTACACA